>NC_141698.1:319161985-320361985 GCF_964263255.1 Lissotriton vulgaris
TGATTGAATGGCCTTATCTCTGGGCAGCTCTCGCCAAGTTTGGGTTCTGCTCGAAATTTATCGCCTGGGTGAAGCTCCTTTATGAACGACCACTAGCCCAGGTGGTGGTGAATGGCAGGGTCTCCGGTTCTTTCGCACTTGGACGTGGCACCCGTCAGGGTTGTCCGCTGTCTCCGTTGCTTTTTGCCCTCGCTCTGGAACCGTTGGCCGAGTGGCTTCGCTGGGAACCCTCGATCAAGGGTATCCAGTGGACCCCTGGTTCTGAAGATCGTGTCTCGCTATACGCAGATGACATTCTTCTTTATCTCACCTCCCCCGGAAGTCTCTTAATGTGCTTTTTGATATTCTTACCTCCTTTGGGAAGAACTCGGTCTTGTTATCAACTGGACCAAGTCCTGCGTCTACGTTCTGGCTGGGGATCTACCCCTGTTGCCCCGTAGATTTCCAATTCAGGTGGTCGAGACTGGTTTTAGGTACCTGGGGATTCATGTCTCTCTGAATTCCGCCGTCCGTTACGAGCGTAACCTTCATGCTCCTCTCCAGCGGCTCAAACTAGACGTCTCACGGTGGCAACGACTGCCCCTTTCTCCATTGGGACGTGCGACTCTCTTTCAGATGATGTCGCTCCCCAGGTTCCTATATGCACTTTAGAACTTCTTGGATCCTATACCTCCTGGGTATTTTCGTGAGGTTGAGAGCCTTCAGAGGCAACTGATTTGGGACGGGCGTGCTCGTATCTCCTTACCCAAACTCACTTTGCCGTGGTATGACGGTGGCATCGCCCTCCCTGACATCAGACGCTACTACTGGGCCTCGAAGCTATGCACAGTTAATCATGTAACTTACGCCCCTGGTCATACTCCTGCCTTTGCGATGGATAAACATCTTCTGCCAGGCGGGAATTTTAACAGGGCACTGTATTCTAAGAAACCATTTAACGCCCTGACTGGCCCCACGAGAAGTGCTGTGCGAGTGTGGCGAGATGCGAATGCTGCTATGGGGTGGAGTGATAGGTTAACCCGAGTGACACCGTTGTATGATTCTGACCGTCTGGGCAATTTGCGGAGAACGAAAGGATTCGATAAATGGGACATGATTGGTATAAGCAAGGTGGAGGATCTCTGGTCCAAAGGTAGTGTTAAGACTTTTGAGGCGCTCAAAATTGAATATGAGCTTGATGACAAGGAGTATTTCAGGTACATTCAAGTGCGACATGCCTTGACCTCCGTTTTCCCCCCGGGGACGGAGATTCCCCAGTCCTCGCCGCTGGAGGACCGTATCCTTGATGGCCATGTGCCGGACAGTACCATATCCTTGATTTACAAAAAACTCATCAATAACAGGGCTGATATGCTTGAGCGCCTCAGGGCCTTGTGGATCGCGGACGGCCTGGAACTAGATGACGAGGATTGGCAAACAGCCGTCCCCTCCCCTAAGGAAGTGGCCATACCCGCCCGCCTCCGTTTTGTACAGTTGAAGATCCTCCATCGTGTATATGTAACTGGCACGCGTCTGGTGCGAATGGGTTACTCTCTTGATGGCCTATGTAAGCGCGGCTGCGGTATGAGTGGTACATTCCTGCATATCATTTGGGAGTGTCCTGAGGTGGCTGCCTTCTGGTCTAGAGTGCATGCGATTATGGAAAGAGTCACCGGGGTCTCTCTATTGCCTGAGGCCAGACGATGCCTTCTTAATGTCTGGGAACCTATGGATACAACACGGCCCAGACTTTTTGGGCGACTCTTGGTAACATGGTTGCCAAGAGGGATATTGCACAACTCTGGGGTTCCCACAGACCACCCACGGTAGCGGCTTGGAAGGAGAACATGGACTGGTGTATGTTCAGAGGAAAGACGGTCTATGTGGCCCGGGGCCGACCTAAGAAATGGGGTAGAATTTGGTCCCAATGGAACACTTATCGTGGAAATGTTTGCACTCCCCCACAGGACTACACCATTGACATCTCGCTGGTGCTTAGTTGGCATTTCGGACTTATGTTTGTAATAGTATGTATTCATCGATCTCCTCACAGCCCTTTATCTCGAGACATATGCTCCATTATCGTATGCTAGTTGGCCCTCACCCCCTCTCCCTATGATTCCCTGTCATTAATTACTGCCATGTGTCTGTGTTTTATGTTGTTAGTTTAATTCATCAAAATTTCAAAATTAAACCTACAATGCTTATCTTTTGATTCTACATTATGTACATGAATATATTGCGGGTCGCTTAACCCCCACCCAAAGTACTGGGGAGCCTCATTGTGAGATGTCATACTGTTTCAATGTCATAGCGGCCGGCCCGCTGGGTTGTAGGCTGACAGCTGTGTACTGTGCATAAATATAATAAAGGTTTAAAAAAAAAAAAAAGTCTTTATACAAGCCCGTATTCACATCTTATTAGAACCATTTGTTTAACTTTGCAATGAACATTTATTCAGCCAGAGGTCTTCAATGCTTGTTCCCAGGGTATGTAACTTTTGTGTCCTTGGATCGCGTTCAATAGTATTTGTGATGTTCTGTATGTCTTTCGTTACATTGACAGTGATGGAATTGTTATATGTCACTGTTAGAATGTTAAATGAGTCATTCAATGTGTCATCCACTGAGGTCATGGTGTTCTAATGAAGCTTTAAAGATAAACTAATGCAGTTACTGTTGGTTTTTGCATCCTGTTGGAAATCCTCATTAAGGAATAAACTGAAGAACTTTCATCTTTAGTGTGTCCTGATTTTATTATACAGAACACTTCACTGGCATAGTCGGCAGGATGTGCCTTTGAGGATCCTAACTTAGAAGATTGGTGAGATGTTTTATGAAATTTTCTAAAAGAAATTTGAAGATGCAAGTTTTTCTTTCATCAAAGCGACTGGTAACAACTACGATGTTCAAACAGAGTATCCTTCTTAATTTTAAAAGTGAATGGAAGAACTCTGGATGCTGGTATTAACATTTCTTTTAAATATGGAAAATGTGCCTTGATAGCACCTGCGGCAGTGTATATTTAATTGTGATTGTGCCTTGATAGCACCTGCGGCTGTTATTAATTGTGATTGTGCCCTGATAGCACCTGATGCTGTTTTCACGGGCTGTGATCTGATTGCACCAGCGGGGGTCTTGTAAGTCTTTCAACAGTCTTAAGGAAATGCTGGCTCACCTCGATTTGAGTGCATAATTTGGCCTTTAATAACTTTGTGTTCCGTTTTATGCTGCCTATTTGTCTTTTCCTCAATTGGATTAAGAGGTGAGCATAGGAGTGTACCAGCAAATGAAAAACATTTAAAAAGCTATTTCGCATTTCATTATTCTCACGGATGCTTAAGTGAATGGAAATGTTGTTTGGCTGTATTTGCAACTTGCCACTTTGAGAGTCTGGATAAGCAATTTTAGAGCATCTGTTTTGTGGATTTACATTGAGCGGTACTGTCATAAAAATAAACAACAACCGCCTTACTGTTAATGTCTGCGGCGTTGTTTAACATCGGATAAACGTTCCACCATTTCAGCGCTACAGCGAACATCTCGCCGTTGCTTAGAATTTAACATCGGATAAACGTTTCACCATTTCGCTTTACAGCGAGCATCTTGTCTTTGCTTGGAATTCTATTACAGGACCGGAGGCTTCAGATTATGCTTCTCTTTCATTTACTGTAAAACTCACAGCAGCGAATAAACATACAGTTTATCAAGTTAAAACTACACTAACCATCATGCTTGGCCCAAGCCACGCCTCCTTAGCCCTAAAAGAGCCCTGGTAACAGTCCCAGCTTCCTCTTTCTTTGCTGCTCACAGCAAGAGATAAGTGCTGCTCCCATTATTCTGACATTTATTGAACAGTGTTTATTTCTTTATAGAACGAATGTGCTTTGTATCTATCTGCATAGATTGCTGTATTTATTTCATTGGTGTATTTATATACGGCGCTGCCGTTTATTTGCCAATTTCTCACCTCATTGTGTTGTTCAGAACTGCGTGCGCTTCGCGCTCTGAGGACCCGCTCCTGGGTCGGCGGTAACAGCCGCGTTGGTGGCGCTGCTGCGCTTGTGTTGGAGCCTCGCTCCTTTCTTCACGCGCTTCGCGCGCCTGTACCGGCCCGCCCTGCGGGTGTCTCGTTTCCCCGGCCGGACTCTCCAGTGGCCTGAGGGAAGGCGCAAGGCTGCCCCTAATCGCCTGAGGCGCAAAACAGAGCCGCGAACCACACGGCAGGCGCGTGCAGCCCAAACCACGTCCATTGGGCTACGCCTAGTAGGATTTGGACTCGGTTGGGCTGCACACGCTCTGAGGCTCGTTTTCCACCGATTTACACCGCGTTTTTGAATAGGAGCTGGTGGAGGAGACGCCTAACTGGCTGCAATTAACAGTTTTCCTTCCTAAGAGTGCGCACACGCTCTATATATTGCATTTACTCGGCTCTGACGCCCACTGGGCTGCAATATTAACTATACAGCTTTGCTGAGGGGGTCTGGTACAGGAGTTTGGTGTGTTTGGTGTGCAGTGGGGCTGACCCCCCCCTCTTACTCCCCTTGTGTCTGCCTCATTTTGGTGGTGCCATTCCCACTATGATTTACAATGGAAGAGTGGGTGTATTTTGACGAGGAGGCAGGGGAAGAAGTTTATGGAGAGCAGCCTGCTGCTGCAGTTGAAGACAAGATTGTGGAGGCCTTAGACGCTTCGGTGCAGGCCTCAGTTAACAAGGCAGTCGAGAGCACAGTGCCTTCTACTGTGCATCAAGCATTGGCAAAGGCTCTTAAGCCTATTACTAAACAGTTGGAGAATTTTGCTAAAAGACATGGTTTCACTAAGGACAAGTCCACTAAGACCACTCCACCAGCTACGCAGGCAGGTAACAATGACCAATGGCCACATTCAAGTGCTCTGCAATCCCTACCAGCCTCTGGGCAAGCTCAGGCTCTGCAGTTCATACCAGCGTCAGGGACAGAGCATGGATACTCTACAGGGGCCAAGGCCAAGAGCAAGCAACATTATGTAGACACGGACACTTCCACCACTACTGGTACTGATACCACTGATACGGACGAGGAGACCCCACCGAAGAAGAGGGCAAAACAGGCCTCACCTTCGGCGTCCGTCCCGAAAGTTGCTACACCTTTCACATTCGATCCTAACGAAATTGTCCATCCCAGGTCATCTGACTGGGCCCCGGCCGCTGCCGTGGCGGATTATCTGCAAGAGAACCTCAGGAAAGGTTTTGATAAAGAGGTGCGTAACCGTTTACGCTCAGAATGCCCTCGACCTGACCTGGCCCATAAGGTGGCAGACACTCCTGAGATCGACGTTAGTCTGTTAACATTTTTGAAAAAGTTTGCCAAGGATCCGAAAAAGGGCATTGACCGCGCCTGGCGCGGCTGCCAGGATAAGATGTTGGACGTGGTAGGCCCTTTGGCCAAAATACTTGAGATGGCCCTTAAGGCCAAAGAATCCAACGTTCCCGTAGACCCGGACATCCTGGCTGGATGGACCCAGCGGGCCATCTGTTTATTAGGAAACGCTAATTGCGCTTTTTCAACGGAGCGGCGCAAATCTCTACTGATGCGAATGGACTCGAACCTGACCGAATTGGCATCCGCGGAACCAGGACCCTTAGCAGAGGGTTACTTGTTTGGGGACCGCTTTGTGAAGGACGTCTCCAAGTACGTGGGGACCTTCACATCGCTGGACAAGGCTCAATCTGGAATCAAACGAGTATTCCATCAACAGGTTTTCAATAGGGCCGGACGAGGTCGGGGACGCTCGCCAGGCCGCTTCGCCAGTCAAGGTCCCCCCAGAGGCGATTTTGGTAGAGGTCGAGGAGACTGGGACTCTACCCGAGGAGGCACTTTCTACCCCACGAGAGGCAGATTCCACAAAGGCAGGTTCCACGGAGGTGGCAACAGAGCAGGCTTCCACAACCAGAACAATTCAGGTGAGCACACTCGATTGTTTTCTCTTTCCACTGGGGGGTCGCACGAGACACTTCTTTCACAATTGGGTTCTTCTGACACAGGATGCGTGGGTCCTGCAAACTATACAGGGTTTTCAACTAGAATTCTTTCAGACTCCTACGCAGAGGTCAACCCCGAGAACTCTCCTTTTTTCCCAACAAGAGACGACCTTCATAGACAACGAAGTAGAAGAATTGCTTCAGAAACAGGCTATTGCGGTGTGCACACACAACCCGCAAGGGTTTTGCAGCAATATCTTCCTAGTCCAAAAGAAGGGAGGAGGTCACAGACTTGTGCTGAATTTGCGGGAATTCAACTACTTCCTAGTATACAATCACTTCAAGATGGAGGGCATCCATCTGTTGGCAGATCTGCTCCGGCAGGGCGACTGGTTGGTCCGTTTGGATCTGAAAGACGCCTACCTCTCTATTCCCATTTATCCTCCCCATCGCCGATTCCTGCAGTTTCAGTGGAACGGACGATGGTTCGAATACTCGGCCCTTCCTTTCGGGCTTTCCTCGGCTCCTTGGTGTTTCACCAAGGTGATGAAGCCGGTTGTCGCCCATCTTCGGGAACAGGGTATTCGGTTAATAATTTACCTGGACGACATCCTGATCATGGCTCAGAGCCCGAATCTGGTGTCGCAACATCTGCAGACGACAATTTCGTTGCTCCAGAATCTGGGATTTGTTATAAATCAGACGAAATCTGCTCTGATTCCGTCGCAAACGACAGACTTTCTAGGTTTCGTGATCAACTCACAATCTGCTCAGTTAAGCCTTTCGAAATCGAAACTGAAGGATATCAAGAAAGAGATCAGTTCCCTTCTCACCCGTCAGATGGTATCTCTCAGGACGGTCGCCAGGATAGTAGGTCTATTGGCGTCGTCAGTACAAGCAATATTTCCGGGGCTGCTTCACTACAGGGCCCTGCAGAGACTGAAAATACAGCACCTCCAGAAGGGGCTGGCGTACTCGGACTTAGTGCCATTGTCACAGGAAGTGAGGGACGAAATGCAGTGGTGGTTGCACCAAGTAGAGGCTTGGAACGGCAGAGCCATTTTCGGTTCTCTTCCCGAGGTGGTCATAGAATCCGACGCCAGCCGTTGGGGCTGGGGAGCGCGCTGTGGCGCGGTTTCCACAGGAGGACGTTGGTCCTCTCAAGAGCTAGATTTACACATAAACTGCTTAGAACTCCTAGCAGGATCCTTCGCTATCAGAACACTCTCGCCGCATCAGACGTCTTGTTGCATTCTCCTCAGAATGGACAACGTCTCGGCGGTTCGCTATATAAACAAGTTAGGAGGGACAAGATCGTCCATGCTAGTACAGGTAGCCAAGGAATTTTGGCGATACTGCCTCAGCCGTCAGATCACGGTTATTGCAGAATACATACCGGGACAGTCCAAAGTAGTGGCGGACTGGAATTCGAGACATCTGAGGGATTACAGCGATTGGAGGCTGCTTCCCCGGATGTTTCTCTGGCTACAGGACCTTTGGGGTCCTTGCCAGATCGACTTGTTTGCATCCAGGCTCAACAGCCAACTGCCCAAGTTCTTCAGCTGGAGGCCGGACCCAGCGGCGGCAGCGACGGATGCATTTCTGCAGGATTGGACGGGGGCAGTGAACTATGCGTTCCCCCCCTTTCTACTCATTCCACGAGTAGCGTCATACATTCTCAAACAGAAGGCGGAGGTGATCTTAGTGACGCCTCTATGGAAGTCGCAACCGTGGTTCCCGACCTTGTTGGGGATGTGCTGCGACCTTCCACGGATGTTGCCCTGGTCGGAGTCCCTACTCCTGGGTCCTCTGCAAGAGCAGCATCCGTTGATCTTGTCTCAGCATCTAATGCTGATGGCATGGAGGCTTTCAGGCAACAATGGAGTTTGCCTGGAGTTTCAGGAGCGGCTAATGAATTCATCAAGCAGGCTTGGGCCCCTTCCACGCGAAAGCGATACTCTTCGGCCTGGAAGGGATGGTTACGTTGGTGCGTGGAACGGGACCTGGATACCGTGGGGGCAGGCCTTTCACACGTTGTGAATTTTCTGACTGAAAAGGCGACGAGCGGTTTAGCCTATAGATCGGTGAACAATTTCCGATCTGCTATTTCGGCGGGTCATTCCCACATTGACGGGAAACCGGTAGGTGTTCACCCTTATGTGTGCAGACTCCTCAAAGGGATTCGGGCTGCGAATCCTCCCAAGCCCAAGTATTCGGGGCTTTGGGATGTTTCTTTGGTCATCAAGCTATTTGATAGCTGGCCCTCTAACGATTTGCTTTCTAGGAAACAGTTATCAGCCAAACTCGCTATGCTTTTATGTTTATCATCGTGCAGGAGATCTTCGGACGTGCGGGCACTGGACCTTGCAGGTAGAGTATTTACTCCGGAGGGAGTTTCCTTTACTATTACAGGCCGCACAAAAACTATGTCTAGGATCATTGAATATAATGCCTTTCATAGTAATGCTAAACTCTGTGTTGTCCAATGCTTGAAAGCTTACGAGGAGTGTACTCGTTCCCTGAGACCGACTGGTGTAACGCAACTGTTGATTGCAGTTCAGAAACCGTTTAAACCTGTGTCCTCTGCCACCATTGCCAGATGGCTTAAGTTTGTCATGAAAGAGTCGGGTGTTGATGTTCAACTGTTTGGGGCTCACTCTGTGAGGGGTGCTATGGCTTCGAAGTCATACTTGTTGGGAGCGAATATTCAGGATATTATGCACTGTGCTGATTGGTCGTCTGAGTCGACATTTAAACATTTTTACTATAAGCCGGTGGGTGACATTTCTTCTGTGGTATTTGATTCAGCGTTGAACTAAGCATAATCTGAAGCCTCCGGTCCTGTAATGGAATCAAAAATTAGCTAGCATTCGCGCCAAGAATTTTCAATTCTATTAAGGACACGGAGGCGAGGATTATCCCACCCGGCTATGTCATGTTATGATCATGCTTACCCACCCGTTGTTATGATTGCTCCTGTTTATACAGACATTACGGGTTATTTTAGCTTTATTCTAGGTTCTGACAAGAAAAAAGAGTGATCCCTCTTCTATGGAAGACTGCAGATGGGACGCCATCCTCTATTTCCTCCAGTCGGAGATTTTCTGAAGTTGGAAGTGATTCCGAGTTATTCCACGTTGGAGTTTGTACTGAACTTATGTTGCATGTTCGTGCAAAGAAAGAGGAAGCTGGGACTGTTACCAGGGCTCTTGTAGGGCTAAGGAGGCGTGGCTTGGGCCAAGCATGATGGTTAATGTAGTTTTAACTTGATAAACTGTATGTTTATTGGCTGCTGTGAGTTTTACAGTAAATGAAAGAGAAGCATAATCCTCGCCTCCGTGTCCTTAATAGAATTGAAAATTCTTGGCGCGAATGCTAGCTAATTTTTGATTCCACTCTCTGAGTTGTAAGACGCATGATCACGCACAGACGTCAGCGTGGTACGTCATTGGTGGCCATCTTGGTTACTATAGTAACCAAATCAACAAGTTCTTCGGAATTACGCTGATGCGCACAGCAAATGATAATGGTTGCGCTCAGCATTTTTACAAAGGAATAAAACATAATTATTAAAGTGCTGGATTGGCAAGTAACCAATTTTAACGTTTTCAGACATTAAACCAAGTTGCCATTCAAGTAAAAGGAACCTTAAGCTGACGCGCACAGCAGTCTCCTTATTAATTAGCGCTCAGTTTGGGAAAAAAGCTTATGCTGATGCGCTCAGCAGTGCTCTTAAAAAATAGTGCTCAGCCTGAGATAATGCTGGTGTGCACAGCCATGTTTGAAAAACTCTACATTAGCGCACAGCATTATTCACGCTGCTGCACACAGCAATTGTCATACTGTAGGAATATTTTCAATGAATTCTCTTAAGATTTAAGCTGGATTTATTGCAGCACGAAAAACAGGTACAGGCAGTGCAGAGTACACAGTTTAACTGATCAAGTCAATACACTACATAGCCTCACTAACTCCACTGGAATGTAGAACATCTTTAAGTAAAAACATTGTCTCATGCCATGGCTCACGCAGGAGCTCATGCAGGTGCATGCGACAGATATAACCTTAAAGAGAAACACACAAAAGATGAAAGAGAATGTAACACATCTCCTTTCTTAATAAAAAAAGAAAAAAAAAAAGAAAAACAAGTTATAAAAAATAAAAATAAATGGATAAATGGCCAAACAAATGACATAGAGAAAAAATTGAGACATAAATTTAACAGTCGTTGGTTACATATCATTAGTGAACCTTGTAGGAACCTTAATAACTCTTTTAGCATCCCTAACCCTGTACGCAATGGAGTCATTTGGGACATTTCGTACATGTCCTCCATCTACTTCTCTGTCCACATCTTGAGGTTGATGACACTTTGCTAATTTACAAAAATTCCATATTCTACCATCTTGTGTCATGGCACTGTTATCAAACACTTTTCTTAATTGAATTGGTTCACTGTACTTATCCAAACCTTTTCTGATCAACCCAGGTTTTAGAACTCTAACCCAATATCCAATATTGAAAATCTGTGACCTGACATTCCATTTACTATCATACCATCTCTTGGCTTTGAGTTGCTTATCTTTAACACGTTTGGCCACATCATCCACGCACACTTTATCACCTGTGAAGTGAAATGACTTCAATTTTAACCACCATGGTAAAACTTTAGACGCAGGATTTCTTCCTTTAAACAACTTAAAAGGACTTACTTGGGTAGTTGAATGTGGCGTAATACGATAATTCCATAACCGTTCTCTCAGAACACTTACCCAACTTCCACCATACTTAACTGAGTCCACAATGAAGTTTTTTAGCACCCGATTGAATCTCTCCACCTGACCATTCTCGTGAGGTTCATACACAGAAGTAAGCCTGTGAACAATATTGCATTCTTTAAGAAAAGTTTTCATCTCTAACGAGGTCAATTGTACACCATTATCAGTTACTAAACACATTGGGCAACCTTCTCTTGAAAATATGTCCTTGAAAAAATGTATGACAGTCTCAGTGGTGGCTTTAGAAACAAACTTAATTTCAGGCCACTTGGAATGGTAATCAATAATAACCAAAGCATAGCGTGAAGCCTCAGGCAACATGTGGAAGGGACCTGAAATATCAAATGCTATCTTCTCCCAAGGTTGAGATGGCCATTTCACAACTTTCAAAGGTGGAGTGTAAACTTTAAGCATTCTCTCACTCGAACAACACTCTGTACATTCTCTAACAATTTTATCAATGAATCTGTCAACGCCTGGCCACCAAAAATAGTCTCTAATCATTCTCTTCATTGAAGAAATACCAGGATGAGTCCTATGTGCAATGTTCAAAATAGCTTCATACATGCCCTCAGGAGGGACACATTTCCCAGACTTAAAGATAAAACCGCTGTCCAACTCCAATTCTTCTTGGATGTTGTAAAATGGTAACATTTCAGGGCTTATCTTATCCTTCCTGGGCCAACCTTTCCCAACTAACTCTCTCACCATCTTCCAACAATCATCTTTCTGTACACATTCTTCCCAAAACGATTCAGAAATCTCTTGAAATTTTTCGCTAACAACATCTCTAATAGTTAAAACAAAATCCAAATCACATACCGCACTGACCTCATCTTGTTTACACGGTAACCTTGATAAACAATCCGCTGTGACATTTTTCCTCCCTGGCACATAAGTTGTAACAAAATTGTACTCTTGCAATTTAGATGTTAACCTTGCAATTCTAGCAGTAGAATTCCATCCTCCCCCAACTGACAAAATATTTACAAGGGGTTTATGGTCAGTTCTAAGCGTAAACTGGGAACCCCACACAAACAACCTAAAATGCTCTATTGCCCAAACACAAGCAAGAAGCTCTCTTTCGATAACAGCATATTTCCGTTCACATTCACTGAGAGTCCTTGAGGCAAAAGCAACATTCCATTCATCAGCACCTTCTCTCTGAGAAAGAACACAACCTAAACCGTAGAGACTGGCATCAACTGTTAATATACACTCTTTGTTCATACGAAATGGCTTAAGTGTGGGAGAATTTACTATATCATGTTTGATCTCCTCAAAAGCACGTTGTTGTACATCCAGCCACTCATACTTCTCCCCCTGCCTGAGTAATTTCCTTAAGGGCTCCATCTTAGTGGCAAAATTGGTAACAAATTTACTATAATATTCACATAGGCCAGCAAAAGATAGTAACTGGTCTTTGTTTTCAGGTGCTGGGGCCTTAATGATAGCTTCAACATTCGACTTCTTGGGAACCACACCATCCACAGAAAGGGTATGTCCAAGATATTCCACTGATTCTTTAAAAAGATTACACTTGTGTGCTTTTAGGGTTAAACCACTTTGTTCCAACCTAGCACATACAATATGTATATGTTGCTCATGCTCAACAATGTTTTTTGAAAACACTAGAATGTCATCCTGGAAACATTTTACAAAGCTATCAACATCCCTAAAAATTTGAAACATAATTCTCTGAAAAACAGAAGCAGCGGAAGCAAGTCCGAATGGCATACGTTTATATTGAAATAAGCCCTGTGGAGTTATGAACGCTGTGAGTTTCTTGGAATCTTCTGTCAATCTGATCTGATGGTAAGCAGATCGAAGATCTAGAGTTGAGAAAATGTGTGCACCATCAAATAGAGAGACCAACTCATTAATATTTGGTAAAGGGTGACGAACAATAACTATATTGGTGTTCAAAGCTCTTAAATCCACACACACTCTCAACTTTTGGTCAGGTTTCCTCACCAAAACTATGGGAGAAACCCATTCGGAGGATTCAATTGGCTCAATGATGTCATCTTTTAAAAGTTCATCTAACATCCCTTTAAGTTCCTCTCTAATGTTAATAGGAACACCTCTAAGCTTTTGCACTACAGGTGTATGATTATCCTTTAAGACAATTTTGTGTGAGAAATATTTTAAAGTGCCCAACTTGTCACAAAATACTCCTTTGAAATGGTTAACTAACTTGTTTATCTTACTGGAATTATCTGAGTTACATTCAGAAATGTTTCCAATACATGAAGTTAATTCCATTAAATTATCATCACATAAGGAGACTTGTTCCTTTGCACGAGGATTTAAAGTGATGCCCAATTTCCATTGGTCGAGCCATCCCAACACATTTACTCCCTTTTGTGAAATATATAACTTGCTAGATTTCCTGTGTCTGAAGTGTAAAGTGACATGGAAATAACCAATGAAATCCATTCTATTACCACTGAAACTTTTAGCAACAATATCAGGATGTTTGAGATTTGACATAGAAATGCTATTGGATAAAGTTATATTGAAATAGTCAAGGGTAATGATGGTCCATGGTGACCCTGAGTCCACCATTAAACATAAGTCAATATCTAGAACTTGAAAAATACATTTTGGAGATTTAGATACTAGATTTGTATGATCATGAATTATTGATACAACAAAACCTTCTCCCTCCCCAACGTCAATATCAGAACAAGTATTAACATTTTCTTCAGACATAGATGCAACAGCAACTCTACTCTGTGAAAAAGGACGTTTGTCTCTACACATGTTACTAAAGTGTCCAATTCTACCACAGTTTTTACAATCTTTTTTTAATGCCGGGCAACCAGGAAAAGATGCATAGTGTGATTTATTACCACACCTAAAACACATAGGTTGAAAGTTCGAACGTTGTTGTTGGAAGACTCTTGGACCATTAAAATTAGACTTCGATGAGAAATTAGTTGAGGGTTTCTTGGGATCAAATTTGTTCTTAAGTGCACAAACTTCCTCTCCTTGAGTCTTTTTAACAGAATCTTTTCTGACAGTATCCATCCACAAATCTGACTGTTCTTGAGCTTTAGCAGTGGCAATAGTCTCATTGAGATTCGGATTTCCCATGACCCATAGTTTATCCTGAATTATTTTGCATTTAACATGGACAATAATTTGATCACGTATCATTTCATCAGATATAGTTCCGAAGTTACAGTGGACACTAAGTGATCTAAGAGCAGTTAAAAAATCATCGAAAGATTCATCCTCTTTCTGTTTTCTGGTGTAAAACTTAAAGCGATTTAAAGCAATGCTAACATTAGGTTTGAAACGTTTTTCAAGTCTTGCTAATGCTTCAGAATAAACATTTAAAGAGTCACCACTGCCATCAGAAGATGAAACAATTTGAGGAAGAGATCTGAAAATAACTTGGCCTTCAGATCCTAAACAATGAAGTAAAATACTTTTTTTCCTTTCGGAACCCATCCTTTCCCCATCAGTTGCTTTCATGTATGTTACAAACTCCTCTTTCCATTTTGACCAAGGCATGGGAGGATCACCTTTAAGTTGAAGAAATTTAGCAGGTGGGTCAAATTGCATTGTTTTGGTTGAAATTAAAGTATTGTAAATTTGGTAAAAAAATAAATGTGTTCCTTTTTTTTTTAGAAGAGTTGAAAATCTTGGTAAAATGAATTGGCAATCCAAATAAAAGAATAACTTGACTTAACAGTATAATGATGTTATGTTCCCAATAATCGGTAAAGAATAATGATAAAACAATGTTTTTTTCACTTACAGAGGTCTGTTCTTTGCCAGCGTATGAGGAAAAGTAAAGCGTTGTTGGGGAAACCGAGTGTTGCTAAGGAGAACACTCATAAAATGGCAGCACACGTAAGCGTGATGACGTAGAGGGTATCGTCAGCGTAATGAGATAGGAAACAGCATGATGCCGAACGCAATGATGAAAGACGTACTGTGAATGGAAGTATGCTCGTGAGAACGCTGCAGCAGCCTCGGGGAAATGCCGGAGTTCGGTAGGATGTTTCTTTTCAAAATAAAGTTGAAGAAAAATTAAACAGGTACAAGTCTAGTGTATTTAAAAAGCGGAACACAAAAGAAATCACTGTACAGTTCAAAACAATGAAGTTAGATGAAGAAAAAAAAATACGATAAAAATGATTTTTTTTTTAAAAGAAAAATACTGCCGCAGGTGCGATCATAGCACTAAATATAATAAGAGACAGCCGCTGGTACAATCAAATGTACATGTAAATAAGGAAAAGTAAACATACCAGATCGAATTTCCGAAAATGTTCAAAATGAAGATCCTTCCATAAATACCACTCTTCCTTCGTGCTGCAGAGTGGTAAGAACCGTCGCCAATTTTGTAGGAATATTTTCAATGAATTCTCTTAAGATTTAAGCTGGATTTATTGCAGCACGAAAAACAGGTACAGGCAGTGCAGAGTACACAGTTTAACTGATCAAGTCAATACACTATATAGCCTCACTAACTCCACTGGAATGTAGAACATCTTTAAGTAAAAACATTGTCTCATGCCATGGCTCACGCAGGAGCTCATGCAGGTGCATGCGACAGATATAACCTTAAAGAGAAACACACAAAAGATGAAAGAGAATGTAACACATACGTTTATACACAGCGCAGTGTGTTATATGCTTATAACATTTAATTTTCTTTGTTATTGTTTATTATTTGTTTTTTTTAATCTGCCCTTTGCACACAGTTTGTGAGCTGTGAAATCTGACAACATTTATAAGGTTAGCGTTGTGTCCTGTCACATTTTAGTCATAGAATTGTAAATTACTTTATTTAGGTACACAAGTTAAAATTGTCATGCAGAATGGTACTGCTGCCCCTTTTTTTCTCACTAGTCCTGGTGCTCCTCCTATTCGGTGGAAAAAATGAAAAGTAGTCTTCGAAAGGGACGCAAGAGTGTGTGGGCCTTCGCTCAGTGCTGAGTGAAAATCTTCTTTACTCCTACACTGTTTAGGATAAGAAGGTAAAGATGTGTTCGATGATTTACTAGACTTATCATCTGAGGAAGCAAATGGTCTTAATAACTATGAAATATGTATTAAGAAATTAGATGAACATTACCTACCTAAAGTTAGCACTATTTTAGAACGGTACAAATTTGCAAAGAGAATGCAAGGTGAGGAAGAAACTGTAGAAAGTTATGTAACCTATTTAAGAAAGCTTGAATCATCTTGCAGATTTGATAATTTAACTGATGAGTGTATAAGGGACCAATTCATGTTTGACTGCAATATGGAGAAAGTCCGCAAAGAGATGTGGCTGCGTGATGAGCCCACCTTGGATGAGGTTCTAAGTGTGGCAAAGAGGATTGAACATTCCATATAATGTGTTGCAGTATTGAAGAAGGACTCAATAAAAGAGAATAAGGTGTAAGAAGTTAAAAGTAAAAGTAAGACAAATGTATTGTTTAAAGAAAATATTTCAAAAGGCAATGGATTTAATAAGGACAAGTCCAATGAGAGATGGGGAGATTATACATTTTTCAGATGTGGCAGCAATGGGCATTTAGCTAACAATAAGAAGTGTCATGAAAACATGCCTGGTCTATAATCACTGAGCTCAAACCCAGATCAGAGGCCCCATATCTTTCGAGCACTTATGCAGCTGTCTGGAAGAAAAGATTTATGGGACTGAGGATGGGCAAATGGCCCTTTTTAAAACATTTGCCAGCATGGCGTTGCTCAAATGAGGACACTAACTGTAGGGGCTGCAGTGATCACTCAGAAACAATTGAGCACATGCTGTGTGTTTGCCCAGCATTTCTGAAGGATAGAAGGCGGTTGTTGCGAAGTGAATGGATCAAGCATGGTGTCCGATCATGCCTGCAAGCCATTATATCAGCAATGAACCCCAACAACACAATGCTCAATGTTAAGTTTACAAAATTTGTTTTCCAAACTGCAAAAAAACGTAAGTCCTTCGGTTTGTAGAACCAACGCCACAATCTTCAAATCCATGACCGATCTGGGACCCCGCTTTCCCTATTAAACTCCAAGACTTTTACTGGTGGAGCCTTTGTATGTTTTACTGAAAGCTGGGGGTGGGATTTACACTCATCAACAAGGTCATTATGCTTTAAACACACTATAGCTGCTTCTTGCTTTAAAACAAATAATAATAATAATAATATATATATCTATTTCACACCACTGTACTTTATTAACAATTTTAACTTTTTGTTGCATTTAAGACGAAACGTATTTTCTTGTTTGTTTTTAAAATGTCATGATTTTAAGTTATCGAACAATAAACAATTACAGTAATAAGAAATGTCCTGTTTTAAATCAAACATGTTTTAAATGCAAGTAGAAAGGTCATTTTACCTCTTTATGCAAGAGTAAACCTATTTCTAAAGTCAAAGAGATTGAAGTATATGAGGATGAAAATGACGGATCATATATTGAAGATTATGAGTGTGGTCAAATTATTGTACAAATGGTAAGTGGTGATAGGAGGAAAATTCTCCTTGTGATGAAATTTTGGTTGAAGGTGCTAGCACAAAGGTCTTATTTGACTCAGGTGCGAAAATTACAATTGTATCAAATACATTTTTCATGGAGAGATTAAAGGGTAAAGTTAAACTTTTTAAACCTGCCATAAGATCATTAGCGTACGGTGGAGAACCCATTGATCTTCATGGATACTTTATAGGACTTCTAGAGTAAAAGAGAGGTTTGTCTCTGGAAAGATTTATGTTTCTAAGAAAGGAAGCAGCATTATAAGCTGGATACATCAAGGTGACTTGGAGGTTTTCTTAATCCCAATGCCGATCCTCCAATACAATTGAAGTGCTGTGTGAGTTCTGTTCTTGAGAGTGGTAATGAAGATTTGATCTCTGATCTCAAAATGGCTTATCCCAATGTTTTCAAGAATGAATTAGATTGTCTAAAAGGTTACAAACATAAGATTATACTTAAAATGAATGCCATCCCTGTATGCTGTATCCCTGTACGCCACTTCCGGCGCGCAGGGGAGGACGGGCAGCGCTCTAGTGTTGCTGACGCTGGGGGGAGATAAAAGGCGGATGCCTTTCCGGCAGCGCAGCGGATGACCGCAGCGGGCGCGACGAAGGCGCGCCGAAGTCGCGCTTAAGTCAAGCCCGTCTGCGCCCGTCCGCGATCGTACCCGGGCCAGGGCCGGACCTTATGGCCTACGGGGGGGGGCACTTACAATGGAGTAGAAGGGAGCTGATGGCTCTCCGCAGTGCCACCTCCAGCCCCTGTTTACACAGTGTGAGAGTGGAGGAGAATACGGGCTGTGAGCACTGCCACTTTTCCTACAACTTGGACAGGGATGTGGGTAGCAGGCACCACAACCTGGCCTGCGTTCTGCTAAATGTACGCACCCTGCGGAAACACAAACTGGATCTATACGATCTACTCACTGAGAAGCAGTGGGATCTTGTGTTTCTCACAGAGACCTGGTTAGACGAGTGCTCAGCCTCTGATGTTCTGGAGGCATTACCAGAAGGCTACACAATGCTTAGGCAGGATAGACCCACCAGAAGAGGAGGGGGCATTGCTATTGTAGCCAAGCAACGCCTACGGTGCCACTCAGACTACTCCCCCATCCTGGACAGCGAGGTGGGTAGCTTTGCCATTAAGGTAAATGACGGCTACACGATGAAGGGTCTTCTGATCTACAGACCCCCTGGCCCTATGGCCAGATTTGGGGAGAGCCTGGTAGAAGGCATTATTGTGGCTGCACTGCGCAGGGACAAGTTCCTGGTACTGGGGGACCTCAACATGCACCTGGATGACTCCACGGACAAAGCAGCCATGGACTTCTGCCAGGCGTTGGGGGCCCTTCAGTTGAATCAGATAGTAAGTGGCCCCACTCACCAGCTGGGCCACCTGCTAGACCTCATATTCGTCAACGGGGGGGAAGTAGACGCCCTGAATCCCATTCCTATTCCCTGGTCGGATCATCACCTGGTACCTTTTTCCATACGCATCCCGGGGTTAGATTACCGGAGCCAGCGCCACTGTACCACCCTAGGCGGAGATGGGCCACCTTCTCCCAGGCTAAGTTTAGTGCAGCACTTATTAGAGGGGGGAGCCCCGGGGGGGATGACGCGGATATAGCTAATATCAACCTCTGTAAACGCATCACCGAGGCACTTGACTGCACGGCCCCACTCTCCCTTGCAAAATTGGGTGGCCGCACTCAAAAAACAGCCCCGTGGTATAGTGATGAGCTTCGAGTCGCTAAAGTAGCACTGAAGCGGGCTGAAAGGCAGTGGCGAGTGGCTTTTGCCACGGATGCCAAGGAGATCTATCTAACTGAGAGGCGCGCCTATCATGGGCTAATTAGGAAGTCCAAAGTGGCACACTATGCCACTAGGATTATGGAAGCTGGGAATTCCATGAAGGAACTGTTTTTGCTATATAAAACTCTTTCGGGTTGGATGCCTTCCACTGCACCAGATGATTGTTCAGTGGAATCCTGTAATAGGATTGTGGACTTCTTTGCCGAAAAAGTAGCGAAAATATACTCGGCCTTCCCTAGCCATCCTACCGCAGGGTCGGAGTTTTGTGGAAACCCTGAGGGAATGGGGGGATCGACACATCCTGACCAACTTCATCACCCCATCCCCGGAGACTCTCTTGAAGATCTGTGGGTCTGTTAAATCAGGCTCCCCTTGGGACCCCACCATGCCTAAACGGCTAGCCGACAGCTTGCCAGTGTTGGAACCGTACATTAGACATCTTTTGGAAGTCTCTTTCAGGACCAAGACTGTGCCCAGAGACTGGAAACAGGCGGTGGTGCTACCTCTTCAAAAGAAGCCTAACATCAGCTTCGAAAAATTGGAGAACCTCCGGCCAATCTCCCTCTTACCCTACTTGGCTAAAGTGGCGGAGAAAACGGTAAACACACAACTGATGTATTTCTTTGGAGAGGCTGCCCTCCTGCACGAGACCCAGTTTGGTTTCCGTCCCGCCACTCGACTGAATCAGCGCTTCTGATGGCAGTGGAGACCTTATGTCAGGGGTGGATGAGGGCCAGACTATGGCTCTCATCCTACTGGATCTAAGTGCAGCATTCGACACTGTAGCTCACACCACCTTGCTACAGTGTCTGAATGACGGTGGGATATCAGGAGCTGCACTTAAATGGATCCAGTCCTTCCTGACAAGGAGAGGCTTTCAGGTTCGCCAGGGAGACTGTTACTCTAGGGAGAGTGGCTTGGGCCAGGGCGTGCCTCAGGGCTCGTCCCTGAGCCCAACCCTATTCAATCTCTATGTCTCCCCTGTGGCGCCCATCGCGGAAAGCCATGGTCTGCACATAGTGTCCTATGCCGATGACACGCAGTTGGTCATCTCCCTTTCGCGCGCGCCCCAGGTCTTGCGGTGGACAGATTCAGGGCCTGCATGCAGGAACTGGCTACCTGGATGTCCACCAACTGTCTTAAGCTAAATGGCAGCAAGACTGAGGTGCTCGTGGTGGCGGGGAGCCCGTCTGTTTGGTCATCGGCATGGTGGCCATCATGTCTAGGGGAGGTCCCTATACCCTGTCAAGAAGCCAGAAACCTGGGAGTGTGGCTTGACGCGGACCTGTCTTTTGGACCTCAGATAGGCCGTGTGGTCGGGGTTTGCTTCAGCGTCCTAAAAAGCCTACGGAAGGTATTAGATCTTCTCCCCACGTCAGCCCGCAGGACGCTGGCGCATGCCCTCGTCACATCGTGCCTGGACTATGGCAATGTGCTTTATCTGGGAGCCACCAGTAAGGCGATCAACCGCCTCCAGGTGCTGCAGAATGCAGCGGCTCGCCTGATTCTGAAATTCCCCAAGAGATCAGCGTCCAAGGCAGCCCTTCAGACCCTTCATTGGCTCCCAGTTAGGAGCAGGGTCGAGTTTAAGGCCCTTTGCACATGCCACCGCATCTTGGGTGGTAAGGCACCAGCTCCGCTTCAGGGTTTGATCACCCGGTATGCGCCAGCGCGCGCTCTGCGATCCTCCTGCGTAGGGCTACTAAAGGTCCCCAGGATAAAAAAGGCACGCATGGGAGGTAGGTCTTTTAGATACCTGGCCGCGAAAAGCTGGAATGCCTTGCCACTGGACCTTCACCTGGAGCCATCTGAACTTGGCTTCAGGAAGAAGTTAAAAACCCACCTCTACACGGAGTAAGCCGGGCTGACCTTGCGGTACGACTCCGCTGATTCCACTCGCCACAGCGCGGGGACATGCCTCTGTGCGTAACCAGGCGCTTTATAAATTTCCCTTATTATTATTATATATTAAGGAATGTTCCCTTATCTGTGAGAGATGACTTGGAGAAAGAAATAGAGAAATTAAAAGATTGGGGAATAATAGAAAAGGTTGAAGGGACAGAATGGTTGGCTCCGGTGGTGGCAGCACAAAAATCGAATAGAAATCTAAGATTATGCATTGATTTGAGGCAATTAAACAAATGTGTGGTTGTTGACAGATACCCTTTGCCAAATATTAATGAGCTGTTGGTCTTGTTGGGTCGAGTCAAAGTCTTCAGTACGGTGGATTTGACTTTGGCTTATCACCAGATAGAATTGGATGAATCAAGTTGTGATCTTACTTCGTTCATTACCCCATTTGGCACATATAGATTTATACGCATGCCCTTTGGTTTAGTTACAGCCTCATCGGTTTTCCAAAGGGTTATGGAAAATGTTCTTCATGGGTTGGTAGGTGTTCATGTGTATCAAGATGATATACTCATTGTGGGAGATGATGATCGTCAACATGATGCTCGATTAAAAGAAGTGATAAAAAGATAAAAAGATCTAGTAATCCCAATTTAACCATCAAAGCTGAAAAAGGCAAATTCAAGACTAATTCTATTGAATATTTAGGTCATAACATCACTAGTGAAGGGGTGAGACCAAAACTTAATTTGATTATTACAATCCAAGACATGAGCTCTCCTTCAAACAAAAATGAGCTCATGAAATTCCTAGGAGTTATGGAATATTATGCCAAATTTGTTTAAAAATTTGCAGACTGTGACATCAATATGAGATATCTATTAAAGAAAGGAGTTGATTTTGAATGGACTGACAGTTGTGAGAATTCATTGACATTAAAAAGAAGCTGAAAGGTGCTCCTTCTCTTAGGAGTTTTAATCCTAAAGTAAAACCAATATTGATTACAGATGCTAGTGAAAAGAGATTAGGGGCAGTCTTACAACAGCAAGGTTCAGAAGGCATGGAAACAAATATGTTTCTATCTCGCAGTCTCAAAGATCCGGAAACTAGGTATTCGGTGGTGGAGAGAGAGTCTTTGGCAGTATTCTGGGCAAATATGAAATTGAAAAAGTTTCTATGGGGTATTGACTTTGAGGTGAGAACAGACCACAAGCCTCTGGTTGAAACTTTCATTAAAAAGGGTCTTGATGCTATTTCTGGTAGAATAACTAAGTGGATAATAGGTTTGCAAGAATATAATTTTGAGATTAGGTATATTCCTGGTGCAGAGAACAATGTTGCTGATGTATTATCATGCTTGACACCAAAAGTTATTTCTCAGGATGAAGATTTAGAGGATGCTGATGAGTGGGTCTGTGTTGTGGATCAGTAAATTATTTCAGATAAAAGGTGGAGTGATGAAATGTCCCAAGACGTTACTTTAAAAGAAGTGATGAGTTTTATGGAGAAAGGGTGGATTAATGACAAAGAAGGATCTGACTCTACTAGAAAGTTTTGGCCATTGCAAAATGAGCTATCTGAAAATAATGGATTATTGTTTTTTGGCACAAAATTGATTCCGCCTGATAATCTTAGAAAATAACTCATTGATTTTGTACATTCATCACATGCTGGTCTTACAAAGTGCAAGGAGAAATTACGTGGGTCATATTGGTGGCCAGGTATGGATAAAGAGATTGAACGAGTAGTACGTGATTGTATAACGTGTACTCTGTGTGATAAGAATAAGTGTACGCGCGTGCAACCAATGGGGTTAAGGAAACGCCCTTCAAATCCGTGGTACGATATTTCTTTAGATATCTTGGGTCCAGTACATAACAATGGCTCTCAAACTTATGTGTTAGTCATTATTGATATGTTTTCACAATGGCCAGAGGTTTTCTTTTGTCAAACATTGATTCGAGTCACATAATTCAATGTCTTAAAAGTCTGTTTTCAAGAGAAGGGATTCCAGAGTCTATTTTGACAGACAATGGAGTCCAACTAGTTTCTGAAGAGATGGAAAATGTTCTTTCATCTAAAGGGATAATACATAAAACGTGTGCTCTCTATTATCCCGAGGCCAACGGGATGGTTGAGAGATTTTATAAAGTGATTAAGGAAACTATCGCTTTGGCAAAATCACAATTTGTGGATTGGAAGTGTGAGGTGTTAAAAATGATTGAGGAATACAGATTGTTGCCTCATTCTACTACTGGCAAAACACCTTTCGTATTGTTTAGAGGAAGACTTCCTAATACTGATGTAGAACCTGCATGGGTTAACTGCTATAAATTGAGTAAAGGTAAAGAAGGTAAATGTGATAATGAGATTGTACGAAAGAGAGATGAGGAGAAAGCTAAGCAAAGGAAAATGTATTTTGATTTAAAAAAAGTGTGAAAACAACAAAGGTGATGGTAGATGATGTTGTCATGATAAAATGTCCTGGTTTGATGGGTAAGTCTGTCTCAAAATTCATGAAACCTATTAAAGTCATTAAAGTGTTTAACAATGCCATTAAAACTGAAGACCATCGGATATGGAATCTAAATAGAGTTGTTGTTGTTAAGGGAAAACTTAGTGGTAATTCAAATCACAGTTCATTCAAAGATGAAGAAAGAGTTGGTAGTCTTAGTTCATTGAGAGTGCATAAAGCGCCATCATATCTTGCTGATTATGTATAGGATTCTAGTATTTATTTAATGTTATATATATGTTTTTTTTGTTTTGTTGGTGTAAAGGAGAGAGGTATATGATGTACTCTATCTCTTTCTTTACATTGACAGTGATGGAATTGTTATATGTCACTGTTAGAATGTTATATGAGTCATTCACTGTGTCATCCACTGAGCTCATGGTGTTCTAATGAAGCTTTAAAGATAAACTAATGCAGTTACTGTTGGTGTTTGCATCCTGTTGGATGGGATCCTCATTAAGGAATAAACTGAAGAACTTTCAACTTTAGTGTGTCTTGATTTTATTATACAGAACACTTCACTATTGTCACTCTTCCGGCTCTTTTCAACAGGCAAATGCGTGGAGGTCACATGTCTAACAAGTTCCAGACACACACAAAAAGGCCAAATGCGTACTAATAAGAAAGTCATAAAGACAAATGTTAATTTAAAAAATAAATGGTTTCACTGTTTACCACCCATGTTTACTCTAATCCCATTTATTCATTAATGCTTTCCCCGCATTAGCATTAGTAAAATAGCTTGATTTAATTTCAGCAAAGCAGATGCCTAGCATGTGAGCTTTCATGCCGCCATTTTATTAGCTTCTGCTCATACGCAAGAATTTCCCTCCAAGTGACAGCTTGCCACGCTGCGTAGATGCAGTTGACGCATGCGCAGTAAAGATTTCCCGTTAGCAGCCATTTTAGAACTTTGCTCAAGTTACTTAGTAGAAAACACATAAGCAAGCGTCTCTGTCTCTTATGTTAAATGTGGTGCGTATTAGTTTTACACAATACGTGATTAATACTATGTTAGAAGTTAAATGAGAGGATTGCTTCCGAGCAACTCTCTTTTCTACAAGTCCTTGCTCCATCAGTGGGGTAACTTACGGCGATCCAACGGCAGGCAGCAGTGGCCACCCTTTTAGGTGGCCCACTGTGTGAGCTGCGGACATTGGGCTCAAAGGGCTTCAGGCCCCCCCGTCGTGTGTGTCAGCCCAGGCTGTCACAGCTTCCCAAACTGAAACACAGACAGTTTTAAAGTTTATCACACCCACACCTGAGTACTTCTCAGGTCTTTAAAAGACCCTTTACGTGCTATTGAGTTTTTGTTGTTTTTTCAGAATTATTCCCCCTGAAATTTTTAGTAGCCCCCCTCCCCGGAAATTTGGATCTAGTTGCGCTCCTGACGAGTACCAGGACGCAGTGGAAAACGGGACTAGTCGCTTCCTTCACACTGGATAAGGAAGATTTTCATAAGCTTTCTCTATGAGTTCCAGGGCACGAGTCCTAAAAAGCGAAGTGGGGGACGCTGGCACCGGAAGTGACGTCACAACAGGAAGTGACGTCACAAAAGGTGAGCTCCGATCTCTTCCCAGAGAGGCCAAAGAGTGCAGTCCAGCTATTTGACAGGGGGGACGCCGTCCCCCCGGTAAAATAAGTGGGGGGACGCCATCCACCCGCGTAGTACCCCGACTCGAGCCCTGATGAGTACAACTATGCGCTTTGCACAAATGGTGTAACAGAACAAACACGAGGCACATTGAGGCCTCAGTAGATACCTAGTTCCAGATATGTGAGCCGTAGATAAAAACTGGTGGTAGCAGAACCTGCGATATCCCCTCCACCTGGTGGGAAACAGACCCCTCCACCCCCCTCTTCCCAGTGGGGCAGCATTCACTGGGACATCATTGAGGAGGAAAGACGGCGCCGGGAGGGTAGGACGCATAACATCCCGTAGGGACAAATGCTATTTGAATCTCCCATTGGAACATACAGGTACTGGAGTAAGTCTTACACTTGTTCCGTTTTATTCCCTGCACTGGAAATAGAAGGCTGGTGCCGAGGTATCACAGCATTCATCCTTATTCTGTGCACGCCGATCAGAACACGCTTTTCATTTCCTGCCCACCCCCATGAGCAAGCACAGCTCTTCCATCCCAGCAAGGGCCAGCAGGCAACTGTCAGTTGGACTAATGAAACACACACACAAGACAAATTATTTACAAGAGCCTCGCTTGATTGGCAGCCAGCATTGCAGAGAGGTTTTGTCTGTGGGAGAGTTTTCACTAAGTACCCAGCACTGCCACGGACAGGGCCAATAAAGTATTTTCGTGAACTTTGGAGAGAGGGAACAGGAATAGGTACCAGCACCGCCCACTCAAATACAAGTCATCCATCAACTAACATGGCCTGAGGCAGGGGTCTCAAATGGCCTAATGCATCAATAGCAATACACTGTTGTTTTTTTTGTATTTGATTTCCTTCCTGATACTTTAAAGTGTAAAGTGGAGTATTCTCGCAGGAATGAGCAGGAACTCCCAGTCTCCTTGTGTGCCTTTATCTTCTTGTTTAATCACTCTTGCAAGAGGCATAGCAACATCACCGACACCTTGCCTTCTCCAGCAAAGCAGTCCTTTTGCCCGACCCTAACATTCCCTTTTAAGTTCCAGTCTGTTGTCTGTACTTTGTGGGGGCTGACTCCTCCCACGCTTTGGATTGGCTTTTGTGTGTGGCCTTTAAAAATCATAGCCTGAAAATGGCAAATGATAGGTGCATGTCCCACCTTTTTTTGCAAGTTGGAGGGAAAGCCACCCTAAGGCTGAAAAGTCCCACATAATTACAGATAGATTTAAAAATGACAGGCACTTTCAGAGACTTTTTCCGCCGGAATGGTCGATTTTGAATACTTCTTGACACCGGCCTCACCCTTTGCACAAGCAACTATTCCGAATGGGAGGATGGCTAGGGCTTACAACTACAACTGAGGTTTCATTAAAAAAATGACTTGGTGCGTTAGTTCACCAGAAGTGCATGAGGCCTACAATGCTGATCTTAAATGCGAAGCATACAAAAGATAAACTTGAATGATGTGTCGTACAGACTAGAGTAATCGTTTCAAATTTGTATGAAAAAATGAAATACTGTTCTATCATGTCTTTCCCTTTCAGCCAACACTTTTTTAGCCAATAGCAGGTGACGTTCTGGGTCTTATAGGTTTGCTTTTATTTCTGTAGGTATGGTCTCAAGATTTGCAGACAGTGGGCAAGTGTCTGCTGACTAAAAAACATAACAATTTGAAGAAGTCAAACTTCCCAACTATGATTGCATTTTATAGAACGCTAGTTTGCACCATTTACCATCATTTTCATATGCTGTATAAATTGCATGAGATACTCTACTCTACCCACGTGGCACTTGCTCTTTGTGTTTTGTTAATTTTATGTCCTGGTAACCCAGTAGGGCCTGTTCTTTGAGGCAGAAGCATGCACTACTGTTGCCTGTGTCAACGCTACTGTGTGTAAGCATGCGGATGGCTGAACAGCATCTGGTTAGATTGCAGCCTGCTGGTGAGAGAAGCTAAACTGATGCTTACTGTATTGCATTTGCTATGTGATTTATAGGGAACTTTGCATTGCTGCCTGAACTCTTCAAACAGATTCACAAAATTTTTGTGCAAAGCAGCACTGCTTTGTGTAAGGGGAAGAAAGCAAAGCCATACTTGCTAAAGAATGGCCTGCTGTTGCTCCCTTGCTGTGCACTTACTCAGAAACACCCTGCCTGGTGCTATGCTCAACCTTTGCACTATGGTGAAAAAGGTGAGTGCATGCTTTGCAACTTCTTTTAGGAGGTGCTCTTTTTTATGCAAAGACCTGTCTCACAAACTTAGTAGATTACTCGATCTGTCCAAAACTTTGGATACTTGCACTGTAACTGATATGACTACCCATGTAACACCCCTTGGTGTAAAGTACTGCAACGCAGCGTAATTTACACCAAAGAAAGGGAACCTTTCCAATTCAAAATACATTTTGCACTGGAAAGTAAATCCCATTCTCAGACTTTGTGCTGCTTTGCACTACTTTGTATGACTTAGCAACAGCGCACAGTCTTACTAAATCCGCATCTACGTTTCGGTTTGCAAGACTTGATAATCACCTGAAAACATTGATTTGTAAAAGCTAAGCCCATATTTGGGAAGGATGCATTTCAGTGACATTATGCTGTCTGATAGCCCTTGCCATATAGTAGTAAGGGCCATTTTTGTTTTTTAAAACAAATCCAATTAGGAGCGGGCGGTGGCAAGATGGCCACGTCCTGAGGAGACTCCGCAGAATCGGCTCTCCTCTTTAGGCGAAGGATACGCTAACTGGCTCGGCTCCTGCTTCCAGCTAGATGCGGTGATGTCGGAAGCCGCCAGGATCACTTTGATGTTTTTCCGGACCACCAGCACATGAGGACAGGTGTGTTTCCGTCCGTTCCTCACTTCTGCTCTCTCGGACTTTGTCCCGCCGCCGCCATTTTACAGGCTCAGAGCGGCGCGAAAACTGCTTTTCCTCACAAAAGGAGCGTATTTAAGCCATGCTCCTCATAGTATCCACGGAATGAAGAGGCATTGTTTCTTTTTCTACTTCTTTTGTTTTAAAGCAGCAGATGTGCTCAACTCCTAAACAAGGCACTTTTTTGTTTTAATTGAAGGTTCCTCAGCAATCTGTTATGTCGTAGGACGTATTACATGCAGTGAGGTTCTATTCCTGAAATGGCGCATAAATGATTTTCCATATTCACTGAGCCTATTGTGCATTGCGCCCACAATTTGCTGTATAATGTTTCTTTTTCATGGCTATACTTACGTCTTACGCTACAGGTGAAGCCTCTTTCCAGAGAAGTTGGCGCTTCTTTCTTTTAACAGCTGTCATTATTGTGTCATTATTGTGGCTGCTGCTTTGCATTTTGCGCTCTATCTGGCTACTAACCGAATTTTACTCTGTGGACTTTTTTATTGTAGTCCACAAAGCATTTTTCTCTGCGCATTCCAGCCATACCAGTTTCAATATTTATTTTTCAAGTGGCTAATATCTGCTTCAGTATCTCACCTTACCCCTGCACTGATGTTTGCCATTTCTTAGTCTGTCCATAGTTGCCTACGGAGATTTTTTGATACTTTTCAGAGATTCTCATTGTCAATCCACTATTAATCTCACGCAATCAAATAAATCAAGTTGATTTTTTGCAGGAAACTCATCTTACATCGCAGGATGTATCTTCACTGTGTAAACAATGGGTAGGAGAAGCCTTTTGATCCTCCGCTGTTAACAACAAAAATGGTGTTTTCATTTTATTTCATAAATCATTGTCTGTTCAAGTACAAAATGACATTTCTGATTCTAATGGTAGATGGTTGTTTCTAGATAGTTTTGTTAACAATGTTCATCTTTCTTTCTGTAATGTATATGAGTTTCCTGCAAAAAAAGCAACTTGACATTTCAAATGAGCCAAATGAGACAAAACACGTTTTTTAACAGGATTTCGAATACCGTTAACATTCCATGAGATGATACGAAGACCACTCATAGCAAAGATGGATTCCCCCATTGTAGCAATCACACTAGATGCTGAAAAAGCTTTTGATCGAGTCAATTGGGATTTTATGTTTGGAGCGCTCAGATGGCGTGTTTTAAGTCCCCCTATTGTTAAGTATATTCAACTGTTATATTCTGCTCCTCTGACTTTTATTTGGATCAATGGAGCACAATCAAGTTACTTTTCCCTACATAGAGGAACCAGACAAGGTTGTCCTCTTTCCCCTCTCCTCTTTATTCTTGCTTTAGAACATTTTTTGGAAAAAATAAGAAGTTCATCCTCTTATTCTGTTTTTATATATCGGAATATTGAAATCAAGTTTACCGCTTATGCGGATTACATTTTACTTTACATTTCTAATCCAACCACCTCCTTACCTGCACTTTTCTCTTTACTCCATGATTATTCCTTGGTATCGGGTTATAAGCTGAATATTGATAAATCTGAGGTCCTTCCTCTTAATAAGTTTTGTCTTTCGCATATGTTTGATGGATCTGACTTTGATTGGAATCCCAGGCATGTCAAATGTTTAGGTATTTTGTAAGCCAATACCATTAGAGAAACCATTAAAATTAATCATACGGATATACTTAAAAAAATCTCTTCATTTGTCGATAGTTGGTCCCCCCTTTTTCTATCTTGGTGGGGGCGATTTACTACTATTAAAATGATGATACTTCCTCTTGTTAATTTATATCTTTCTATGCTTCCTATTTCGCTTCCACATTATTTTTTCAAAACCATTAATGGCCTCTTAACAACATTTTTATGGAGCAATCACAAGGCTAGGGTTTCTCTCTTTCGACTTCAACAACCCAAGATTTTAGGTGGAGTCAACTTTCCCAATATTTCTCGTTTTCATTCGGCCTTCACACTTAAATAAATTTGGGCTTTTCTTACTGATTCTTCTTCTCCTTTAACAGCCAGGAGCTCTATAGAACTCGCTCAACTTGCTCCCTTCTCATTCCTTACCGCTACTCGCTTATCTCAACCTCCAAAGAGATTCATTACCCCCGTATTTAAGCACTCTAAGGCATTAACGCTTTCACTCTTTCGCTCCTGCTTATCTTCTTCTAACCTCCACTTGTTGACTCCGATTTGGTACAACAAATTTCTCAAGATCAACTCTTTAAGAACTTTCCAGGACCTACGAGACTCTTTTAACCTCTCAAATACACATTTAGCCCATTTTCTCTTACTTACACACACCTTATCTTCGCTTATTTTTCAGACTAATTCCCCTCCCACTACTGCACTCTCTCTCATTTCTTCGCCAGACTTTTCTATTCCCTTTAAAGCTTCGGCCATTTACAAACTACTTTCGCCTTCTTCTACTGAGAGGCTCAAATCTAAACTCGAGCTTCTATGGGAAGCGGATTTAGCTCAAGAATTTTCTTTACAGGTCTGGGACTCTATTTGGTCTAAAATACATACAGTTTCTCGCTCGACCAGCACCACACAGACTTTTTATTTCTTTTACAATAGGCTCCTTTTCACGCCCTCTGATTTACATAAATTTAAATTCATGGACTCAAAAAAGTGTTGGTCATGCCCATGTGACAATAGTGATTTTCTCCATATGTTTTTTCTGTGTCCTCTGATTAAATCACTTTGGTCTCGCATTTGGTATACACTCAACAATATTTTAGCTACTGATCTTCCCTTTGAGATTGTACATGTTTTTTGGGTGGGTCTTTCCCCATTTGGAATGTTCATTGCAATGAAAGTAAATTTATTGATCTTTTTATAGCAATTTTGTTTCAGATAATTATTACCAACTGGAAAGATACCTCAAAGATTACATATAATGCTTGGTGGAATTTGTTATACCATCACCACAGACTCGACCGTGCTTATGCCAATACTGTTCCCTTATTAATCAAAAAAGACTTGTTATGGTTACCTTTAACTGATTTCCTCTCCAGACATGTTCCCTAAACGATTTTATTGCCCTCCCCTTTTTCTTATTGTTGTAAGGTAACTATATGTATTGATTTTGTTCTCTAGGTTGCCTCCCTTTCACTTACCTTCTCCTTTCTCTTTCTTTTCCTTATGACAAAATACCCATAAAAGCTCTGTTTCTTGGTACAGTTTCTTTACCCCTTTGGGGTTTGCATCTATATTGTTTTTATTTTTATTTGCTGCTCGATTTTCTTCAGTATCTTCTACTTCTGTATTGATGTTTTACGTTGCATATTTCTATTTAATAAAGCTTTCTAAACTTTAAAAAAAAACAAATCTAATTGCAAACGGCCATTATCAAAGTGACTATCTCAGTATCCTGACTAGGATGGCAAAAGCTGCAGCCTTTCCAGGTGGCATCTAAAGCAAACTTGAGACAGGAAGGCAAATTAAAAGTAAATTAAGTACTTGGGAACACCCGGCTGGTCCTCCTGCCAGGGAGAGAGAAAACACCTTTCCATGCCTGAACTATTTTTTCTGCTCTTGGTGCAATTTTCACACCTCATTAGTGCTAAGACCTCACTGGGCTACTGCTAAAAATTATTTTTAGGAATATTTATTAAAAGATGGGTTTCACCATTGAGTGGTGCTTTTAATAAATATTAGAAATAGTGAATAAATAATTTTGTATCTGGTCCCAATCCAGGGATAGAATTAATATATGATATCTTTCCCAGAGTTTCTCAATGGGCCAGGCAGCCTTGCTACAGTTAAAACAGCTGTATCGTTGTAAACACATGTTAACATTAAATTTCTACATGTCCTACCTTTCAATACCAGGCAGCCTGCCTTTTGGGCTACAAGACTTTAATAGGAGTGACTTATTTTTAAAAGTGTTTATTGTGACATGTCAGCTGCAGCTGTCTGGCTACAGTGGTACACCTGGAGTCATGTTTGGCTTGTCCCCTAAGTAGATGGCACAGTAGTGTTGTAGTCCATAGCGACATTTAACTTTCCCTGCCATGAGTATATTATGGGCCCCATACACTACGGGCTTATATCAAAGTTAAATACACCAATTAGGAGTTAGCCAATTTACCATGTTTTATGGGTCAGTGCACAAGAACCCGGGCTCGGTTAGCAGCATCTTAGTGTAAAGTGAAAAAACAGTAGCATCAGTCTACATAAAACAGGAGTGACCACACAAAAAGAGGCAGTTTCTCACAATCCTCTTCACAGTATTTAAAAAAATAGTGTTATATTGATTTTTATACAGCCAGTATTTAGCCTACAGAGTCAACGAGCATAGCTTTATGGGTATGCTAAATTTGAATTTTGATGCTTCTTTTTATTTTTTCAGCATATTAATAAGATCATGAGCTCTTTAGACAGGCAACATTCTTTGACCCGCAGACCAACAAAGAATCCATTCTTCCATCGCTATGCTGGTGTTGTGGTACTTGTGATATTAACTAAGACTGTATTCGGGAAAATGATAGAAGCATTTGAAATGTTCTCAGAATAATCATCATGGAGGGTAAGGTTGAGGTTGTAAAGGAGTGTGGCTATTTTATTGATTATTTCAATGCACTCCTAAGATCAGAAATGTTTAACTAAATTCATGGGATGAAAGTCCTTGTATGGTTTGGAAATTTTATACCATCCTACCCTATTGGTTATTCTGAGTATCCTTGTATTTCCATCCAGTGAACTGGACAATCATGGGTGACCTGTGGAAGTGCTCTACCCTTTTGCTTTTCTGTTTGGTGGTGATTTGGTCACTTGAGGACATCCATATTGTACACATTCGGAGTAAGATTGGCCTCTGGCCCTTCAACCTGGAATGTACAGTGATAGGGCCTATAAGGAAGCTGATTAACATACTGCACAGGTGCACGTCTTTTAACCTGTATCACTGTGAGGAGAAACACATTGAACAAAAGAGACCAAGTGACATTTCAATCATTGACAATACAAATTTCTAGACAAGGGATAGGGATCAACTGTCTAAGGTTTCAGAACTGGATTATGGTGGTTCTCTTTCAAATGCAATTCCATGACACAGCATTTTTGCAAAGTGATGGCTCTCAGCCGATAGCAGTGGTGCTCACTCCAAGCAGGATTACATAAAAAGAGGGCACAATGAAGTGAGAGATCTCTGCACCTGGCTGTCATCAGTCTTGCTGAAGCAGTAATCACTGAGCGACAAAAAGGAAGGACCAGCTTAGAGACACCTTACCTTTAATAACAGAAATTGCTGACCCAACTCTTGCTCCTACCAGCTAATAAATAGCAGTGTTCAGGAAGAACTAATCAGCAGCCTGGGCTATCAAAGGCCTTATCGAATTTCTAACGATAGACCTGTCTCCGTTTTCTCTCAGTTCAGTTTCTGGGTCTCCACCCTTCAGTCATGGGAATGCAGTCAACACACATTCACTGTCTGGCCAAGTGTCCACCAGCCATCTTGCAACCGGCTAAACCACCAGCCATCCAAAATGCAAACCATTGGCCTCAGCACTCAGGCTCTCATCACACACCAAGTCTTACAGCTACACAAATGCCTTATGTCCATACACCAAAAAACAGGGAATAAGCTCTATAACTGATAAACTGAAGTTAGCCCCAGTTATCTGCTGGTTAAAAATGTGGCTTAACCCACAACTTGACCTAAACCACAGAATTATAAGGGACTGTGTTTCTTTGGATCGAGCGCATAAGATCACGTGACTATTTTATATTAAGAATCTATTAGCTGGTGTGGGCCGTCAAGACGTCTTTGACCATCCAGACAAAATCGAGAAAGTAGATCTCGTGAGGGTCAGATCACAGCTCCTGAACTTGTGGTCAAGTGAGCGAGAAGAGTTGGAGTTAAGAAAACCGTCTGTTAGAGCACATTATTTATTAAAAACTGTACCCATAATGGAACCATATTTGAAAATTGTAATAGGCCATTCCATTGCTTGCTTTTAACTAGGTTCTGTTTTAATTTTATTCACTTCTTTCTAGGTAAATCGCAGGGGTGGTGCAAACAAAATGAGCTAGGGCCTTGTACCTGTGATAATTTTTCAGCTCAAGATACCATGCACTTCACCATGTTCTGTGAACATTATAGAGATATCAGAAAGAAGTTTTTATTTCCTGTTTTAAAGAGAAAGGGATTTACCCGGGTTAAACCGGCTCTAATGTATCTCCAACTTTTAAATGAGCAGAGCGAAATTTTTTACATAGCAAGTTTTTTTGTGGCAGCTGTGAGACTCGGGAATTTATGAAACTGATTGCTATCTAAGTAGACTGTTTTTATATATTTATTCATGCCTTTTTAAAATTTGAGTGTACACCTTGTATTATAATATGAATTTGATGGATTGCTCTGGTTAAATGTATTTTGTAATGGTTCGTACATGTATGTTTGGTACTTTTATGGTTTTGATTTAACCGAATAAAGTGATTTGACTGACTGACTGGCCTTACGTCCACTGCACATACACATACATATTCAACACACACATGGAATGTCAATGCAAGAGTCTGGGAGTCAAACTAATGTAGCACTCTTTGCAGTTAAGGCCAGTAGACTGCACTCTTCTTTGACAAAGAAACAAAGGTCTGCTCAAGACTAATAATTCCCTAAATAGGTGATGCTGCGACCCCTTGCTTGTCTATGGCCCTTAAGCCAGAGCCACTAGCTCTCAGAATCCTCTTGCTGGTCTATACTGGTCCTCACAATCCTCCAAACCCTCACCATTGTCAGTTCTAAAACCTAATCAGACCAATCCATCTCCCTCGGTTACATTTTACAGCCCTTTACTGACCCTCAGATTTTGTCAGATATTTCTGCAAGTACTCAAATAAATTCTACCAGGCTTAACTCTTAGAACCCATATGTTACTGTTTGCGAATGCTGATTATACTTATGTTGCTTTTAGAGCGTCTTCAGCCCTCACTCACAGTACTACAATCTTTCATCTGACCTTCAAAACCTTCAGGCACCTTATTTTTGCCAGCACTTTGAGCTTTCACACTGTTCCTCAGACCACTTCCTCTAAGTGACATGGAAGGCCAGAGAATGGAGCCCATGGCTGGAAGATAGAACCCCGGGTCACCCAGAGCTCCTACCAAGGTCCTGGACAGAGCTCTTAACCCAACAAAGCAGGGAAGCCCTTCCTAGGTCTTCGGAATCCCGACCCAGGCACCTTGCGACATAGCAGCCAAAAGAATAGAGTCGAGGGTGGGGCTCCCAATCCAGGGCCAGCTGGAACTCTGACCTGTGGCCCAGTCAGAGCTTCTTAGCCCAGCCAGGCAGGGGAACCCTGCCTGGGCCTGCAGGGCCCAGTCCTGGCTCTAAGTGTCCTAGCAGGCCAAAGAATAGAGGCTAGGGGGAGTCATCCACCCCCACGGCCAGCTGCCGCTCTTACCCCAGCCAAGCAGGGGAGCCCACCAAGTGCCAGCATCCCAGGCACTTTGCGGCATCGCGGGCTAGAGAATCGAAGCCAGAGCTGGGGCTTTCACACCCTGGACAGCCGGGGCAATGACCCAGGGCCCGATCAGACCATCTTAACCTATCCAAGTATGAAGCCTTTTGGGTTCCAACAAGTCCTGTCCTGAGCACTTTGTGACATGACAGCCCAGAGAATGAAGCCCTGGGCAAAGGGCATCCAGCCGTAGGCAAGCCTGAGCTCTGACATGTGGCCCAGTCAGAGCTTCTAAACCTGACCAAGCAAGTGAACCCTCCCCAGTTCTACAGGAGCACGTCCTGGGCTCTACGTGATACAGCAACTAGAGAATGAAGTCCAGGGGTGGAGGCTTTCAAGCCATGAGCCAGCTAGTGCTGTGACCCAGGCCTGGTCACAGCTTGGTAACCCTGCCAACCAAGCAAGCCCTCCTGGTGTCTGTGGGAACACAGACTCAGGTATTTTGGGACAAAGCAATCTGTAAAAAGGAGCCCTGTGCCAGGGGCTTCCAACTCTGGGCCAGCTGGAGCTCTGCCCCGAGACCCAGTCAGAGCTTCCTAACCCAGCTAAGCAGGGGAGACTTGGTGTCAGTGGGACATCATCCTGGGCACTTTTTGAAATAGCGGGCCACAGAATGGAGCAAAGGGCTGAGGGTTTCCGCCACTGGGCCAGACGGATCTCTCAGCTGGGGCGCAGTCAGCAAAGGTGCTCTTTCCTGGTCTGCAGAAGCCCATCTTGGGCACTTTGAGACACTGCAAGCTGGTGCAATGACCCCGGTCATGGGGACCTTACCGGGGGCCTGCCAGAGCACTGACCAAATCCTAGTCAGTTCTTTTCAGCCCAGCAAAGCAGTAGAGCCCCCCCTCAGGGACTCGGCAACACAGCAATCTAGCACACGGAACCCAGATGGGCCCCATTGGAGCTCTGGAATGGGGCTTTGGCATTCCTTCCCACTTCTCTGAGAGCAAAGACTGGCCATGTGGCCACATGTATGGGGCTGCCAGGACCCTTGCACAATATGGGGAGAGCAACCAGATAAGCAGCAGGTCACACACATCCATGGAAGTCCACAACCCTTTCTTGTAATTGGAGCACGCTGATTGACAGAGAGGAACATTTGAGTGAATGCTTCAGACCTCCTGAGCCCTGGTCGAGCTTGAACCTTTGGGACTTCCAGTGCAGCTCGGAATTCTGAACACTGAGCCATGCGGGGAAGTGACATGTTATGTTTATTCATTTGAAGTACAAAACTTTAATACTGACAATGCTGTGGCACATTTTGCACCACTCATCTGGGTGTGGTAAATGTCTCACAGGCAAAATTTCACACAACTTTAATTGTAATTCCGCACACCCCTAGCCATGACCCGGCATACAGACCAGAAAGACAGAATTATGGTGAAACAGATTTTTATGCAGATATTGAAGATTTGTCAAGGCACAATACAAGGTTTACCAATGTCTCCCTTGATGTTTGCTAAGGACATTGAGCCATCAGTGGCAGTATAACATAAGCTGAAGAGATTGGAGGCCTTGAGTTTGGGTGGGGAGATTTGTACATACCTGTGTGTATATTTCTAGATATCATACTTTCTTACTGATCTTCTCTCTTTGTTCCCCCTTCTTGAAACTGCTGGAATACTCCAGACTAATATGAAGGTATAAAATGAACTCAGAGAAGTCTGGGCTCCTTCTCATTCGACCATCACCAGCAGTAACAGACTCTTTCCATGTGACAACTACTTTTAATATGATGGAATGACCCCTGAAATATTTGGGCACATACCTTATCCAACATGTTCCCAATCTCTTCACAGCCAACAAAATGTCTCCAATAGAAAATGTCAAGCAAACCTGCACAAATGGGACTTATTCTACATTTTACGGTTAGGTAGTGTAAAGACAGTTAAGATTGTCATAAGTCTGACATTACTCTATGTTTTCCAAGTCTGTATGATACAAATGACACAAACCACTTTTAAAAGATTACAAAGGGCAATAGAAGATTTTGGGGTATATTTACAAGAAATGGCGTCTACTGTTTTGCCGCAGCGGAGCGCCAAAAATTGTATTTACTGCTGCGGTACAACACTTCCTAATGCCATGTTAGTGTCGTATTTACAATATGGCACTACATGGCATTAGGAAGATTTAGGGGCTGAAAAAACTGACATCTAAGTCAGCATCAAGTTGATTAAAAAAATCACGCTACGGTACAAAAAGTTACGTATGGCGAATTAGCGGCGAGAAATGGCATGGTTGCCGCCCTAATGTCACTTTTCTGTGCCAGCGGAAAAAAAAACACAAAAACGCAGCTAAGAGAAAAAAAAAGTTACCCTTACCTGAAAGCAGCTATGGAGCAGCCAGGAATGAGCACAGGACAACAACCCCCCCACCCTCAGCCCACTACCAGCCAGGATGGCCAGCCAGACTCCCAGGGGAAGAGGAAATGCAAGTTCGGTCAGGAGGAGAATTCAAATGTTGACCACAGAGGTGACGTAGCACCAACACCAGATTTCGTCAGCTCCAAAGTGACATTGAGGAGGAAAACGGCCATACAGCAGGTCATAGTATACAAGGTGAACAGTGTTGATGAAGTCAAGAGAACAGTGACGGACTAAAAGAAGCGATGGCACGATGCCAAGCCCAAAACTAAGGAGAAAACTGGCAACAGATCTAGAGGCAGCATTGCAGACAGGAGGTGGTAGTCCAGTGCCGCAGGACGAGTTGGATCCCTTGAAGGAGCAGGTGTTCACTGTCTATGTCTATGTGTTGACTATGACCAACTACAACACCAACAGGGTAAGTCCCAGCGAGGGCCAATGGGCTTGAACCATGTTATGTTGTGCAGTCCAGGCAGCTATGTCCCTTCGCTCTGTGGCACTGTCTGCAGGACAAACAGTAGCCACCTGCTTCATCCATGGTGAGACATGACATCAATAGAAGGCTCAAGAGCATTTGGATCATATGTTGTCGTAGGGCATCTCCACAAGCCTTTTAGCTGTGCTATCCTACCTGAAAATGAAAGGGCAGCAATGTTCCATTTCCACAAGATACCATGCATTCTTGTTTTAACTGCCTGCGCTGGCACACAAACAGCAGACGTACACCAAAGCAGGCACCCCTGCACCATGGCTCAAGGGTACCTGCGTTGGTGTTAGCCAGCTGAAAGGAAAGCACAGGGATGCATTGTATTCACGTAAACACAGTGCAACCCTGCACTTTCCCTTTCACATAGATTGTCTCAGAAAGATAGTTCCCTGCACTGCACCACATATCTATGAAATACGTCCCTCTGTCTCGCCTGGACCCATGTGCATTAAGCTAACCTCCAAATTTGTACCATACAATTGGTATCTCACAGGCGAAACAACACACCTGAGGATGGTTATGAGTAGTACCTACCATTAGGGACATTTCAAGACTCATGTCCATACTCCCCTAGTTCAAACTACATGGTACACAGCTGTTCTGGCATGCAGGCTCAGACCATTGAGGTATCAGCTGCCATGGTATGGGCCGGCTGAACTCCTCTCATCTACATATATGACTGGGTGTGTGGGTGATTGCAAGGCATGTACACCAGTTGACCGTGGATCATATTTAAAATGAAATGGCGCAGGGCGTTGATGTTAACATATTTGCAGTGCCCAGCTGCATCATTTCATAAATGAATGGATGGGCTATATTAACTGGAAAATATGGCAACTTTGTACACACCACTGCAAAAAAACCAGCCATGAGCCAAAGCAGGCACCCTTGCACCATGGCGTAAGGGTGTCTTTGCTGGTGCTTGGCTGTTATTATTGGTGCCAGCGCAAGGGAAAACACATGGGGTGCGCTGTATCCTTGTGTATATGTTGCTTTCCTGCGTCTGTGGAATGACGCAGGTTGGCACAGCTAAAGTGCTTGCACCACTGTGTTGTGCCATTTTTATGTGAGCATAACGCCCGGTAGGTACATTTCACCATTACCAGCACTACTACCATCTGGAGGGCTGCTTGTCACATGTCACTCTATGACAGCCTGCCATGTCAGCCCATTGGAGATGGCCATGCATAATGTAGGTGTTATAAGCACATGGGAGTCAGTGTATCTTCAGGCTTCCAACACTGTTTGGGAGACAGTCTGATGCAAGGACCAAATTTGGAGGGGGCATGAACACATATATGTACATGGTCTGATGAAAACGATGTGTGACACCATGCAGATAACCAACTCGGTAATGATGAAATGGCATGAACACCAGTGATTGGAATCTGACAACTATGACAGAGCGCATCCACTCAGAGTAGGCTCACAGTGGTAGTGATGAAAATGCAGAGATCCAGTCATCTGAAAGGGAAATACAGTGCTATTTGCAATCCATATACTTGCCTACAGCTGCCCTACGCATCAATGAGGAACTGAAAGTGTAATGTAATGCACTTTGTTTGTCAACTGCTTCAACCATGTCAAGATGTAGAAGACAAAAAGAGAGAGGCCAAATCAGTCTCAGAATTGCCACTAAGTTGGAGCGAGATAGATAAGGATCACACACTCACTTTGGGTGAATAGGAAGGCCCTCACACACCGACCTAGTCAGTGTCATGCTTCATCATTGGGCCCCACCAAAGAGGCCGAGTGCCTCTTTGGTGTGCTGCGACGCCAGAAAGACTGCGGAGCTGGTTGTGTGAAGAGGGGCGTGTTGTGAGGGTAAGTGAAATTAAAAAGTGTCTAAAAGGGTATCAGGAAAAAAAATTGTAATAGGTGATCCCTAAGACACGTATAACAGGTATTATGTGTCTGAATTTAATTGCCAAGGTTTAGGAATGGCAAAAATTCAGAGAAATACAATAAATCAGTCAGTCAACATGTTTCTGCCATATGGGAGGTTTAAATTTACCAAGGCATTCATCAGGACTATACCCCGGCGGTATGGACTCTCTAATCGTCCACCCTAACCTGGGGCGTGAAAGTGAAAATTATAAAAGGTGAAAAAAGTGCTTGAAAAAAATAGGAGAGCGAATAGCTCAATCCCAAAATCCTCCAAAATCAGGAGAGTATCAGCACTTTAAAGTTTGGTGCTACTTGCACCATGGGTCTCGGGAGGGGGGTTGGAGCGTGCCTGGCACATCGCCCTCAACGCTCTCAGCCCACTTGGAATCTAGGATCAGCCTCAGAACCGGACCCCGTCGGTGTCCGGTTCTGAGGCTTTTTTCAAGCACTTTTTTCACCTTTTATAATTTTCACTTTCACGCCCCCATGTTAGGGTGGACGATTAGAGAGTCCATACCGCCGGGGTATAGTCCTGATGAATGCCTTGGTAAATTTAAACCTCCCATATGGCAGAAACATGTTGACTGACTGATTTATTGTATTTCTCTGAATTTTTACCATTCCTAAACCTTGGCAATTAAATTCAGACACATAATACCTGTTATACGTGTCTTAGGGATCACCTATTAAAAAAAAATTTCCTGATACCCTTTTAGACACTTTTTAATTTCACTTACCCTCACAACACGCCCCTCTTCACACAACCAGCTCCGCAGTCTTTCTGGCGTTGCAGCACACCAAAGAGGCACTCGGCCTCTTTGGTGGGGCCCAATGATGAAGCATGACACTGACTAGGTCGGTGTGTGAGGGCCTTCCTATTCACCCACAGTGAGTGTGTGATCCTTATCTATCTCGCTCCAACTTAGTGGCAATTCTGAGACTGATTTGGCCTCTCTCTTTTTGTTTATTTGCATTCAATCGGGGACTGAGAGAGCCCCCTTAACTCTCCCTACCTCTCCCATTGTTGTTTTGTAAGATGTAGAAGACATCACCAATAGCACTTCCACATCTCATTGTGGAGGGTGAACCATTACGTCGTGCACAGGACCCAAACCCGGACAACAGTGATGATGACGATGATGACAACCTACCAACCATTGACCATGACACCCTGCAAGAACTCCTGGACTCCTTTGAGACACCATCTCCGGACACGGGGGTCAGCAGTGTCATAGCATTTCGAGATCCCCGCTTACCAACTAACAGGCACCACCTGCCACACCACCCAGACCCCTGGACTCCGAGGACCCACAGATTACCTTCGAATGGACTGCGGTAGAAGTCCAGCAGGAGTTGACAGATCAGATGCGGGCAGGGATGGAGACCCTGGTGGCCATCTTAGAGGGAGTGCATGGGTACCTCAGTCCCAATAGTGACAACACTGCTGCCATCAGAGGCGCCTACTCTCGGCTCCGTGGCCTCGAACAGTCCCAGACTGATATCGCTGGTGTCATGAGGCAGAGGCATCAACAAATGCCCTGCTAAAGTGGGACCACTGATGTGGCCAATGAGCTGGGGGCAATTAGAACAATCTTGCAGACCATGGAGTGGAAGCAGGACTCCCACATGGCTGCCGTGGCTGCCTACCACCGTGAGGTTGCTGCTGTGTTGTAAAACCAGCAGATCCTCCTCGCTGCTGTGCATGTATGATAGCAACCTAGGCTACCCAGAGGGCTCACGTGACCACTGACTTGCCTCTTAGTTCGCTATTGGCATTGTTATAGGGTGGAAAAGCATGAATGTTTCTAAAATCATGTTTGAAAACTATCACAAAATACCTCTCAGTGCAGTGTATGGTAAAATGCTTCTGCATGTTAATGAAATACTCTTTTTTGAATTTTAAAGAAGCATAATCCTATCTTTACACATTTGTCGCAAGATGCCTTTAAAAATGAAGGTGTTCCTAAACTTAAGTGATGCAAGACCGCACAATAGTTTCTTCATAACTTTAGTTAACCTGCAAAGCACTGCTTGCCCCTTTATTTTATATTTTTTCAGAATATTTGTGCATAGTAAGTAAACATCAGCCCGTTCTGTTGTTCACTGGGGTTGCACATGTAAAGGTCAAGAGGGCCGCAAGCGGCCCCATGGCTGTACTTTGAGTATCACTGGTGTAGGCTATATCTTCAACATGATTCAGTGTTCATGGTTGTGTGGCTGCGCAGGCCCAACCAGTGCAGCATTGTTTCAAGACAGTCAAATTTCTGTGAGAACTGTGTTGTTAGCTGTCATGGGAGATGTAGTTTGTGCATGAGACTGCAGCTTGCTGTAGTTAAGCATTCTGAATGAATGCAGTAGTGTTTTCTGCACAAATAAATATGTTGTACATATAGTATGTGATGTGTGTATATGATGAGTGCTACGATGTCGCATGCTAGAGCTGATCCTGTGTGGTTCATATATGACCATTTAGCTCACTTTCACAGGTGTGGTATACAACTTCTTGTCTCCTGACCATGGGATTTACATGTGAAATACAGACCAGATACTGGGATTGGCTTGCTTCAACAGGGTATTTGGAATCAACTTTTCAGTAATTGTTGCATTTATGAGGGTATTTGACACTATTGAATGCGCACACAGGGTCTCATGTAGCATATGTTCCTACTGGGCAGCAATGGATGGGAACTGGCTGAGATGACCTGCATCCAAAGTGAATTTGTGGATTGTGCCTTTCAGTTGACATACAGCACATCCACAGTCTGTCCCCATTCGCAATGTCACGTGATATTGACTACTGCTACCACCAGCCCCCCCTTGCCCCAAAGTGCATGTGTGTCAGCTTAGTGTCCTCACATGACATAATTCTTTAAGGGACACATTACAGAACTAATGACACACCACCTATGCTATTCCCTCCTTCTATTTCTCGTGCAGTATGCTTGACACATAGTTATTTGCCATGACAAAGAGACATGTGATTCTGTATCCTCATTTCACCTTCCCTTGAGAGGCCCACTACTTGCACACTGTCCCAGGGTTCCTGAACCTAGGTTAGGTGTAAATGTGCAAGTTAATCATTGGTGTGGGGTGGAACAGGCCAATGCAAGGCCCATGGTAGACATCTTTAACGTAGGGTTAATGAATGCTGCACTATGGTGTGGCTTGCTTTACTGCATACCAATGTCATGCTGTCAGACTTTGCATTGCCACATTGATGTGATTTGGAAATCTGCTCCAACAGAGCATCATGAATAGTGATAGTCCGTCAGCCCAATGCTCTTGTACTTGTGGTCCACAGTGGTGTAGGCAGTGAAAACATGTGGGACTTGTAGGAAATGTAGTATGACACAGCTATACAGGACCTCACCAAAGACTGATATGTCAGCGTATTCGTACATGATTGGTTGCCTGGTGATCTGTCATGTGCTTGGGATGTACTTACCAACCAGTAGGCCATTCCCATAGGTCCCATTCAGGAAACGCACCTTGATGGGGGAATGCCAGAAGATGAATGAGTCATGCACACTGCCCGGGTACTTGGCAAGGACGTTGATGAAAAGGCCCAGATGGTCCACGATTGCCTGCACGTTCATGCAATAGGTGTGCTTCCTATTGCTGTAGATATGGGATGTAGCCGCAGGAGGCACAAGTTGCACATGTGTGCAGTTCATTGCCCCCAACACATGTGGGAATCCTGCTATGACAAATAAGCCTTGCTTGTTGTCCTGTTGTTGCTGCGCTGTGTTGGGTGAAGTAGAGGTACTGGGGCATGATGCTTATGATAGCATCCAGGACAGTGGGGAGGAAGCTATAAAGGGATGCCTGGGATATACCTGCCACTCTGGCTGTGGTGGGTTGAAAAGTTTCAGATGCTAGCATGTGTAGTACAGCCAGTAGCTTGGCCTGGGATATATGTTGGTGCAGTACTCGATGTAGGCTGCAGCCTTGCCGTAATCTAGTGCAGGAGACGGACAATGGGCTCCCTCCTGCGTCTGTAATGGACAATGACCTCCTCCTCCCTGAGGTCAATGAGGGTTATCCTTTAGCATTGTGTCTGCTCCTTTCTCCTGCGTTGCCTCAGTGGTGATCTCCTTGGTGCTCCAAGCTGCAATAGCAGTAGATCCATGGATAGCTGAGCTTGCCAAATTGCTTTGGGCCATTTCTACCAGTGTGCTAGTGTCATTTTTAAGACCAGCTTTTCCTTAGCAGTAAAAAACTGCCACAAATGGGACTTAGTGGCAGTTTTTGAAAAGTATCAGCATATCAGAAAATCCTTGTACATATGGCAGCATCAGTTTTACAAGTATTTAACCGAGGTAACACCTACCCTGCATATAATGTTCGGAAAAAATGCAGCTAGCAGAACTGGCATCGAAAATAATAGGCACTAGCCCTGGAAAATGTGGAAAAGTAACACTAAGAGGCTCTAGCGTCACTCAGTAAATATGACGCTAAACAAAAAAAACGCTGAAGCATCAAAAAAGTGACGCTGCGGCAGCACTAACACCTTCTAAACATACCCTTCTGTCTGGCAAGGAAAACTGTGGGGAATATTTACAAGTTTGTTGTGGATGCGGCAGCTGAAGGAGGCTATGATGCTGGCAGCGCAAGCTATGTCATAGCAATTTTTTTATTTTAGGAGGGGCAGGACAATGAACGCAACATGGGGGGCGAAGAGATTCAGCATCAGCTCAACATCCTGTGACTCTGAAATTTCTGTAACTTACAACCATTCTGAACAGTAGATGTGCACCTACACAACATGGCTTAAAGACAGTAACATTCACAAGGCCAATAGCCCAGGAACTGCTGAGACCTATTGGTTTTACCAATGCTTGTTTTAAGTGAATTAGAGTTGGAAACATTATTGTCCTTTTTTTCTATTTTTAGCCATGCACAGCAGCCACACTTCTATAAAGTATGGCTACAAATCATTGCCAAAGTCGTCAATGTCCAATCTGTACAGCATGAGCAAAAGGAAATGGCATACCTAATAGTCTCAAAGGCGAGACCTATTGGCTTTGCCAATTTCTTTTTATTTTATGCAGTTTTCTCATCTTTCTCCTACTACATATGGACTGGATGTCATTGTCCTTTAGTGGCAGTTCAATAGCGACTTCCACACTTTATCAGGTTGCATCTTGCTGGAAACTTTGGAATGCACATCTGCCAATAAGGCCACTGGGCCCTTTATCAGCAGGTAGTTCTTCCTCCAGATAGACATATAGGGCTTCCTGGTCTCTAACATCCCTTTTGAGATCAAAGAGCTCGATGCTGGTGACATCTGAAATGGATGTCAATGGGCCACTCTGTCTTACTAATACCGGCCCTTTATACTTCTTCTGCAAAGGAGTCATGGAGTGGAGTGGAGTAGAGAGGAGTGGCGTAGAGTGGAATAGTGTAGACTGGAGTGTCATGGAGTAGTGTACAGTAGAGTGGCATAGAGTCGTGAGAGGTACAGTCTAGTGTTGTACAGTGGAATAGCATAAATCAGAATGGCGTAGGGTGAAGTAACGTACAGTATAGTGGGGTAGAGAGTAGTGTTGCAAGGTGGAATACCGTAGAGTGGTGTGTTGTGGAATAGAGCAAGGTAGAGTGTATTGGGGTAGACTGTAGTGGGGTACAGTGTAATAACATACTGTTAAGTGGCGTAGAGTGGAGTGTTCTAAAAGTGGAGGGGAGTACAGTGGAATAGTGTAGAGAGTAGCAACATAGAGTGGAGTAGAGCTGAGTGGAGCAGCGTACAGTGGAGTGATGTTAAGTGGAATAAAGTTGAGTATTACAGGCGTATATGTAGTGACATAGAGTGGAGTGGCAAATACTGTAATACTATAAATGAGAGGGGTGTATAATAGAGTGTTGTGCAGTGGAATAGGTAGAGTGTACTAGGATAGAGTGGGTTGGCGTAGAGTGGAGTGGTGTACAGTGGAGTGGTGTAGAATGGAGTGCTATACAGTGTAATAGCATACAGTGAATTGTCTTAGAGTGGAGTTGCATATAGAGGAGTGGAGTACAGTACAGTGGCGTAGACTAGAATGGCAGAGTGGAGTAGTGTAGAGTGGAGCTGCATAGAGCTGAGTTGCCTAGAGTGGAGTGGGTATTGCTGCCAAGATCCCCATTCTTGATTCAGGGAAGATGACATGTGCTACCTCTGAGCCTAACTGCCATGCGTGATCACCTATGCTAATTTGGCTGAGTTTGTGTGCCCTGTCATTTAAAGGTCCTGCAACGTGCAAGGCGCAAGGCCGTCAAGGAGATGTCCTGAGAGTTCAGCCTCTTCCAGAGACACAGGGCCTCCTGGCACAGAACCCACAGCCTCACACCTCCCTGTTTGTTTTGTTGTAATACCACATAGTGGTCATAGTGTCTGTTAGAATCGGCACCTGTTCCCTCTCGCTGGTCCAGATGAACACCTTCAGTGCCAAGCAAATCTCCCGCAACGCCAATAAGCTGATGTGGAGGCAAGCCTCCTCCAGAGGGTTGGAGTACTCCTTCATGGACATGTTTTTATACACCCGCCTGAGGCAAAGTGTCCGCGCTTTAACCTCAGACTTTCCGCAGGAACCGGAAACATTTGCGTCATTACACCTTATGTTACAGCCCGAGGCACCCACACACATCATATCCATGCTATACAGGCGGGTGCGTAGTGCCCCCTCCAAATGCTCAGTCCGAGCCCGCGGGGAATGGGACGCGGACTTGGATAGTCCCCTAACGAATGAGCAGTGGGAGTTGGCCTGTCTTCAAACATGAGCCATATCAGGTAACTGTCGACTGCGCCTAGTACATTACAAATGTTTGCACCAACCCTATCACACCCCTGCACCCCTGTACCAAATTCACCTTAGAGATGATGACAGATGTGTGCGATGTGGGCAGGGGGGGCGGATTTTATGCATTTGGCATGGCGGTGCCCTCGAGCTGCCTCCTTCTGGGAAGAGGTATTCACAGGACTGGGCAGTATGGTGGGCCAAACCTTGACTCTGACACCTCTGAGAGCTCTACTGGGACTGACCGGGGATATAAACACACCACATAAGCAAGTTCCTTGCCATAGGTATTCTACTAGCGCGCAGACAAGTGGCTTGCAGATGGGGCAGAGGGAGGGCCCCCAAATTTAAAGATTGGATCCATGAAAGGTCCACTTGGCAGGAGTACCTACATGCGTATTCAGAACAACTACCATTGCGGTCACGGCCGCGAGATATATGGGGGCCTTTGCTGGCGTATTTGAGGCAGGGGGAGAGCGACAGGGAGGGAGACGAGGGAGAGACCCAGGATGCTGAATGAACGTAGTGAATGACCAGAGGGCAATTGAAATGTGAATGGGCAAGGAGATACCAAGGGGGAAAGTCATGAAGCGAGAGGATTATAGACCCTAAAATATTGCTGGCCGAGGATACCAGGACATGACCCGGCTCACAAGTGTGGACTCTTGGACTTGGCATTTAAATTGCCGACTAGATGGACTAAGTTCTACTTAGTGTGCGGGGGGGAGGGACGGACTGGGGTAGACAGGTAGACAGGGATGGGGTTAGAGTTGAGGGTTCGAGGGAAAAGAGTTGTTTTTTCTTCCTGACGAAAGCTTATTTGCTATATGCTGATATAGAGCCGATAGCTCTGAATGATTCTGTATCATAATATCCGATATACAATAAAGGTTTTTGAAATCCCCCCCCCCCCCAAAAAAAAAGCGCCTCCTCCAGAGGGTTTACGCAACAGCACAGAAGAGTTAAGTAGGCAATGGCAATAATTTAGATCAAGGGACCCCCAGGACATTGTTTGGGTAACTGAGTGTTACCATTTTAGAGGGAAAACGCTGTTTATAATTCACTGCATGGATTTATAACATCTAATGTTTTTATTTAAAAAACGAGCATCGTGTATGTTATAATGTTTAGAGAGTTGGTATTGACTGTTACATATTTTTCTATTTGTAGTGAAACCCCTGAAGAAGAAATGCATTGGGTACGATAAGATCCACTTCTGAAGATATTTTATTTGTGTTTTGAGGCGTGCCCAGAAAAAGGCTTGGAGTAGCATATCTGTGGCATGAGAAGCAATTTAAAACACATAGTCTTACGTGCGATGAAACATCTGATAATAAATTAAACTATGAACAAGATTTTGGAGTACATGGAGTATCTGTTTAATATTTGAAAATCATCATTGAATTATCATAAACGCTGTGCGCCCGTGTAAGGAACGCAAACCCGTTCCTATTTTGCAAGTTGCCATTTCCAACGTGAACCAGGGCGGATCACGTGCTTGGACTGCACGCTTAGCAGTTGAAAATGGATCATGAGCCTTGAAGACAATAACAAATAAAGGTGTGCACAGTAACTCTTTTGATGGAAGCCTCCTCCAGAGAACTGAGTCATCTGATCTCCACCTCTCCCAGATGACATCCTCAAACTAGCAGCGATGAATCTATCACAACCATTAACTCTGGGTGGTATAGGAAGGTGGGTCTTCTGCTGATTCAATTACAGTAGAGTAGCCCCCACTACAGATCTTTCATTTAACAGTCTCCTTTGACACCTTAATGGAGTCTGATAGATTTCCTTGGTGCTCAGTCCACTGAAACTTCAGATCTCACTGCAGAGCTTGCCTAGGCACCTGGCATGGTCCACCAGCAGGATGCAGGAGGCCAAGAGGTGCAGGATGCATGAGTCCAGGAGATAAAGAACCCACAGCGCCGTACTCACTAAGACCCAATTTAAGGGTTGAAGCACTGGAATTATATCCCAAATGTCCTGTACTTCTTGAGGTGGGGGAATGGCTTGGAAAAGCACCATCCAGAATGGCTCCAATGAAGGGCAGCTGCTGTAAAGAAGCCAGATGTGACTTCTTGACATTAATGGAAAAACACAACGATGACACCAGGGCAGCCTTCTTCTGATGGTGGTTTACAACTGTGTAAGGCAAGCTCAACTTCAGCATCCAGTCATCGGATTCTGGGAAGACTGCTATTTGTGATCTCCACAGATGGGCTGCAACCACCACCATCACCTTTGTACACACCTTAAGTGCACTGGTAAGGCCAAAGGGGATCACAGAGAATTGAAAGGGATCGTGGCCTACCTAAAACTGCAAGTAACACCTTTGGGATTGCAGGGTGGGTATGTGAAAGTATACATCCTGAAAGTCCAGTACCATTCTGTCCCCTGGATAAGGGGAGAATATTGAAATTACCCTTCCAGAAGAAGTTGAGAAGGTAAAGGTCCAGGATGGAATGAAGGCCTCAACCCTTTTTAGCACCAAAAGCAACAAGAGTAAAATCAGTCCTGATCCCTGATGCTGGCCTCCTCTCTTTTGCTACCTTGGCCAAGACAGCCTGACCTTCACTGTTGAGTATGGACAAATAGTCCTCTAGGATGTGTTGTGGTGTGGGCGGCATATCTGTGGGGCAGAAAAGGAAAGGTAGGGATTATCTGGGGTACATGATCTGGAGCACCCATTGATCTGATGTAATGCTCTGCAACCTTGTAGGTGAAAGTTAACTCAACATCCTACTGGGTAATCGTATGCCTACAAGTACAAATTAAGGCAGTTTTGCAGCAGTTGGAGGGAGGGATTTGAGGCTTGGCAAGTGCATCGCCCCTATGGATTTGTACTCTGTTGCCGTGATTCCTGGCCTTGCCATCAAAAGGACTGGGAAGCCTATTGCTGCTGAGGCAGGTATTGACTGCTATCAACCACCAAAGCCTCGAACGAGCGCTACTGTTCGGTGAACTGCAGAGCCAGCTGACCTTACTCTCCTTATATGTCTACAGGGCCGAGTCAGTCTTTGCTCCAAATAGTTTCGAGCCATTAAAGGTGCTGTGCCTTATGTACAAAAAAGCCATTTGGCTGTGCGCACTGAGTCACTTTCAAAGCACAAGGATGCGTCATATTTATAATGATATGTCGCATCCCAGCGCTTTCCCCTGTGATGGTGCACAACTGGCTGTCATGCGCCAATGCAGGCACCCTTGCAACATGGTGCAAGGGTGCCTGCGGTTTAGGGAAGATTGTTTTTGTTGCAGGAAGGGACACCACACTGTTCCGGACTTTCCTACCTAGACAGTTGGTCATGTCAGATCTAAGCAGACTGTGTACTGTACCATGTCTTGACCATCCAAGATTAATGGTTGCAGGGTCATTCTAATCCCTTAACAAACAGCTAGCAAGAAGTCCACCACCCTCTCCCACAATGTGTGTGAGTACCTCTCCAGGAACTTCACAATATTACTGGACTTTAGGGTGAGACTGGTGCTGGAGAAGACTTGTCTGGCAAACATGCCCATTCATTTGGACTCCCTGTAAGGTGAGGTGGTAGGGAATTAATTACAGTTCAGGGGGCTGAAGTATGTTTGTACAACCAAGCTCTCTGGGGTAGGATGCTGGATTAGGAAGCCGGGGTCTCCAGGGGCAGGCCTATGTCATCTCACCACTAATCTTTTTTCTGGTGGGGCAAGATCCTGGTTCCAGCACATCAATGATAGCCTCATTAAAATGGTAGAAAGGGTCTGTGCTGAATTGAGAACCATGTTCTTCTACGTGTAGTTCTACTTCCTGCATAGTAAGAGAGGTGGCAAGGACCTCCTAATCACCATGGCAAAAAAGGTGTTCAGGCGCCATAGCTTGCTTAAGGGAGGATGTCCCAAGATCTGGTGAAATGTTGAGGCCACTAGAATCCTGGAGATCTTCAAAAAGGTCTCCCTCATCACAAAAATAACCTCCATAGTCACCAATTCTCATCATCGTCTTAGAGGTGGTATGTCTTTGGGTTGGACTGAGCATAATGTTGAGGGCAGTGGATAGGTGCTGAGCTTCCCAGTCTTTTAAAATTATAGGATCTGTATCCTGCATCGAGGCTGGTAATGCCTGTCATGGCACCGTGTAAGGCGTTGGACATTGCGCTGAGGCTGGAGCTGGAGCTGGCGGCACTGTGCTCGAGGAAGGGCCCGACTTTGGGAAAAGTTTGAGGGGCTCAGTTGGTATTAAGGACAGATCCACCAACACGGTCCCCACACTGGCAGCCACCTTGGATCCTTGGGGCCCAAAGGCGCACTTCAGTGCTTAATTTAAATAGGTGGTTTCTGATGCTCAGCACCAGCACCTAATTGTCAACACCAGTCGCACTATTTGTGTAATTTAGAGTTGAGCAGAACAACAGCTGTTTATTAATACAATGTACATTAAAACAAACAACTATTACCAGCACCCAAGCAATTCTTTTAGCTTTGCAGACCTGAAATAGTCTAAATTGGCAGACTTGTTGGAGTGTGAAGGTTAGTAGTTGTGTAGGTACTTTCGTTGGCAGCGCTGCAGGGGCAATGGGTGAATGGGTGGTGCACACTGCAGTGGCTTCCTGACAAGAGCCCTGGCACTATATTATTATAATTATATGTGTTATAATTAAGCACTACTCTAGTGGGATGTGGTAAGGTACTAAATAATGTTTGCCAGCAGTCAGTGACATAATACCAAACTTGAGGGCCCCTCCTGCAGAGTACGTGGAGGTGCCCCCTTCCAGGCTTACTCAGGAGCTCTCAGGCCAGGGTACTGAACTGAGGGGACCCCTGGAGCCTGGGCTCCCCCTCCCCCCACATTGCGGTGACTATGGAGGCATTTGTTACGCCACTGCCAGCAGTCTCTTTCAACTGGCAACGTTTGCTCACTATAGTCGGGGCTTTGAGTTCTTAAAAGGGGGCCTTGAAAGGGGTCCCTATCGGGCTCTTTTTTATGCCCTAGGACAGGCGGACCATTTTTTTCCAGACTGCAGTAACAGCATGCACATAGATGTGTGAGTCCTCATTTGCTCACTTCTCACTAATGGAGAAGTTATGGCATGACATCATGCCAGGTGAGTGCTGTAGGGGAAAAGAAATCCTTTAAAGAGAGTAGTTTTCTTTCTGGATTTAACTACCATTTTTTGCAATGCAGAAGCAGCAACATCATCGTAGTGTCAGCCATTGAGGTGAGGGCGTAGTGAAAAGTCCTCATACCCCCTCTATGCTTTACAAGGTCGGTGCAGACAAGAAATGTGAAATGTTGCAGCTAGCCACCTTGAGCAATTAAACTTTTATATTTGCAAATGTGTTAATTCAAAATCCATCACAGAGAAATAAATTATCTTAAGCGAGGGCCTTCGGCAAAAGTGGGCATTAAGGGCCAGATTCATCAAACAAAAATCCGCTCTCAAAGGGCCAGATTCTGAGAATCTGGCCCTTTGCAAGCGGTATTTTTGCATTTGGGATGCATCATCCCAAATGCAAAAATCGCAATTTTAGAAATCGCTAAATTGCGATTATTTGCATTTAAGGAATCTCAATTTGAGATTCCTTAAATGCAATGCATGAAAGTTTTTAAAATAGCAAATTCGCTAATAGGGCACGCAAATTGCCATGAAGTACAACTTCATGGTAATTTGCAAAAACTTTGAAAAATGCACTAAAGTGCATTTTTCAAAGTTTCATGTTGCGCATACACATGCCCTAAGGGCATGTGTGTGTGCAACATATGTGCACATATCAATTTCAGGGGTGCAACAGGGTGTCCTTTAGACATCCCTGCACCCTTGAAATCGCAATCTCAATTTGCGAATCGCTAATTGCGAGTCGCAAATTGAGATTGTCTTCCATGTCATTCCTATGGGCCTCTAGGCCCATAGGAATGAATGGGGCGGTATTCCTTAATTTCGACTCTCACTTTGCGAGTCGCAATTAAGGAATTCTAAGAAATCGCTATGTTTTAAGTGATTACTTGATGCATTCCATTTTGCAATTCCTTAATAGCGAATCAGTATTTTTCGCTATTAAGGAATCGCAAATTGGGTTGTTGATGCATCTGGGGGTAAGTGATGGAATCAGGTGAAAATTGCAAATCGTTTGTAGCACATTTTCTGCGGTCAGAAGTGAATAGCGTATCCAGTTTTTAATAGTTTGTCATTGGCAGAGCTACTGTCATTCAGACATCAAGCAAGCGTGGAACGAGAGAGTCGTTGTTGGACCCGTTATTGTCCATTACCCCTAACTGCATGGATGATGAGCTGCTGTTCGTGATCAGTGGGGGGGGGATGTACTGTGATTAAATTAATATATAGTGATCACTGTTCATTCTTGGTTTGGTGATTTATACAATCGTTAAAGACACAAAGTGGTTTTGCCACATTAAAAGGGATTCAGATATGGAGGAAAGAATATTTGTGCACATTGCCGCTTAGCCCTACTGGTTTTGTTGGACACTCCCAGTTTCATTAGTAGTTCACAAATTGAATTATTGTACCACGACTGAGTGTAGACATTGTTTTCAATGTGCATTTGTCAAATGGAGTAAACACTGTTAAACTCCAGAACCCTGCTGTGTGCATTGTTTATTAATGTCAGGGACACATTTTACTCTGATTTGTTGTTATTTTAGTTAGTTGTAGTCAATGCAGGGATGAAAAAAGTCCTTATGTTACCTTGCTGTACGCAATAGTCTTGAGGTCTTGAGGAAGGGGGTAGCCAAACTGTGAGTCAACAATTGCACCATTATATTGAGGCGGCACACAATGCTAGTTCTCATGATTTAGGCCACGCTCCTAATTGAATTGGCCACATCTCTTTTTTGTGTTGAAATTGTTTATTAAGGAAATTTCAAATAAGTCACAAATGCAGATACATATGCAGAGGAAGAAATGGAACACAGTATAAATGAGGAAACCATTCATAAAATATAACAAAGGAGGCATAAAACTACACATCCTCTAGTATTCATAAGGCGAAATTTGGGGTAAAAAAGAAAAGAAAAGAAAAGAAAGAGAAGAGAAAGGAAGGAAAAAAGGAAAGAGAAAGAAAAAGAAAAAGAAAGAGAAAGGAAGCCCCAGAGTAACAAGCTAGTTGTGAAGAGAGATAGAAGCAAGAAGAATGATAAGAAGCGGAAAAGAGAGAAGGAAGAGAAAGTGAGCATGTTACAAGGAAGGTGAAATTAAGAAGGAAGAGTAGTCGTAGAAGAAGAAGAAGTAGAGACAGAGTCATTAATCCACTGTGGTTTCCCGGAATGGGGACCATACTTGAAGAAAAATGGAAGCTTGGTCCTGTAGACTGTAAATTATACGTTCATAAGAAGCTGTTTGTATCATTGCCACCAACCATTCCTCCTGACAAGGAGGTAAGGAAGACTTCCAGTGACGCAATATACACATTTTTGCCGTGGCTAAAGCAGTATGGAGGAGACGGGTCTGTGGTTTAGTAAATTTGGAAAGGCCACGAAAGTCATGTAAAATTATGTTTGCAGAGGTAAAGGGTAAGGGCAATGACATAGAATGAGCCAAAGTGTTTCGTACAAAAAGCCAAAATGATCTGGTACGAGGGCACTCACATATAATGTGCGTTATGTCACAGCCGGAAGCAGTACATCTCCAACACAAGGAATGCGAAAGTAACTTAGCATGATGTAATTTGACAGGAGACCAGTGCCATTCATGGAGAATTTTAAAAATACAACATTTAAGGCGAGCTTCTCGAACACCCTTATGTAATCCTTCCAAAATGAGATCCCATTGAGTATCTGAGCATGTCACCGAGATGCGTGTTTGCCATTTCAATTGAAGAGCTTTCGAAAGGGGTTGCGAAAATAGAGGGTGCAGAAAAGTCTCATAAAGACCAGAAGTGACACCCTTAAAAGTTCCCCATAAATTCAGGTAAGATAAAATAGGAGAAGCGGACAACAATTCAGGTGGGGAACTTAGATGTTTTGTGATAGCTTGCTGAAGATGAGAATATTTACAGGATTGAGTGGGCGGTAGATGAAATTCCTCACTTAATTGAGAAAAGCATTTAAAATTGTCACCATAGAACAGTTGTTCCAGGGAATGAATACCAGCTTCCTGCCATAGAGGCCAGGATACAGTTCGACCTCGAACTCGAATAGCCGAATTAGACCATATAGGAGCATTAAAGTGAAGCCGCAAATTAGATTTAAGGAGATGGTGACTTCTTTGCCAAGACTTAAACATGGCAGATAAGATAGGATTTTTGGGGTCAAGAGAACTGAAACCCTTGCCATAAAAGAGGGACAAACCAGGTCTAGAAGCCAATAAATGGCGTTCAAGTGGCACCCATTGAGGGATGTCTTTAGACTTAGGTAAAAAGAAAGAAAGATGGGAAAGATGAAGGGCAAGGGAATAGTGCTCGATAGAGGGAAGACCCAAACCTCCCTGAAATTGGTGGGATTTTAATTTTGCAAAGGTGAGACGCGGTTTAACTGTACCCCATATAAAAAGTTTAATTTTTGAATCAATGGCCCGAAGAGTAGCCAAAGGAATAGTCAAAGGGAGCATACCCAGAACATAAAGAAAACGCGGTAAGGTGACCATCTTAATCGCCTGAACCCGTCCCCAAAGGGATAAATCCAGGGCCTTCCATTTATCGAAGTCCCTTTGCATTTGCGCAATCAAGGGAGTTAAATTGTCCGTGACAACGATATCCAATCCCCTATTGAGGAGTATTCCTAAGTACTTAAGCCGATAAGGTTACCAGTGAAATGGAAAACCAGAGATTGCATCCTTTGTAGTACCAAGGGACATAGATAAGGCTTCGCTTTTGTCCCAGTTTATCTTATAGCCAGAAAAAGAAGAAAAATCATCAATGACACAGAAGATTAGTAAGTGTAAGAAGAATATCGGCCGCATATAAATACATTTTTGAATGACCAATTGAAAGAGGAACACCCACCACAGCAGCCAATTGACGACTTGCCAGAGGTTCCATAGCCAAAAGGAAAAGAAGAGGGGAGAGTGGACAACCTTCACGGGTACCCCGCCGAATAGGAAATGGAGTAGAGAGAAAACCTCCACAGTTAACTTGGGCAGATTGGCTATCGTAAAGTAGTCGTACTTTGGCTATGAACTGATCACCTAATCCAAATTTTTGCATTATGTAAAAAAGTATTCCCACTCAATACGGTCAAATGCTTTTTCAGCATCTAAAGAAAGAAGGAGGGCATCATCTGCAAGATTTTTAGCGGACCATAGGGCATGGGAGAGAGTACGTAAATGATTGCGGGAGGAACGACCGGGAACAAAACCTACTTGGGAATTATGGATTAAGGAAGGCAAATCCTTGCGGAGTCGTGATGCTAGAATGCTGGTAAGAAGCTTAACATCAGAATTTAAAAGAGATATAGGACGATAACTACTACACAATAGAGGGTCCTTGCCAGGTTTTGGCAAGACTGCTATGATGGCTTTGTTAGAGATAGAACCAAGACAAGACTCCTCCACGGCTTCCTCAAAGGCAGCATGAAGAGTATCAAGCATACTCTGACCAGTCCATTTAAAAAATTCAGGAGGGAAACCATCATCTCCCGGAGCTTTATGGTACGGTAAGGAAGATATAGCTGAAGAAATTTCCTCCTTCATGATAGTTCCCTCAAGCAGAGCCCTGCCATCATCGGAGAGCCGCGGAAGATGAACTTCATCCAGAAATTTAGACATCACTATCTTGTCTACCTGAGTGCCTGGGGAGTATAGAGATCTATAAAATGAGGCAAATTCCTCAACTATCTCTTGTGGCCGAGTGAGGATATCAACACCATTTGATCTTATTGCTGGAATCGCCATAGCGGCCTCTCTTTGGCGCAAATACGCAGCCAATAACCGACCAGCTTTTTCTCCTTGTTCATAATGACGGCCTTTCATTTTTTGTAAGGCATATTCCGCCTTAGAAGTAAAAAGAGTATTGAGAGACATACGCGCCTGTTCCAATAACTTTCGGTTTTGGAGAGATGGATGCAAAATATATCATTGAGAGAGTCGGCAAATATCCTTTTCCAGTTCAGTCTGCTTGGCAGCATTCTTTTTATTATAAAGAGCAGCGTCCCGCATAAGTTGGCCTCTAATGGTTGCCTTAGCAGCTGCCCAAACCGTTCGTTTAAAGGAAACCGAATCTGCATTATTGAGAAGATAATCACGTAAGTGGGATTGCAAAAGAAGTTTACCCGCTGGCGTTTTATATTTGTTGATATTCAAATGCCACGATTTGCGCCCCGGATTCATAAGACCCAAATCTAGAGACAAAAGGACAGGAGAATGATCAGAAATAGCTGCTTCTAAAATCTTAGAATCAGTAACCAGTCGTACTGAATCTTGTGAAAGAAGAAAGTAATCAAGACGCGAAAACGTACCGTGAGTAGAAGAAAATAAACGTATATTCTTTATCCTGTGGATGACTTAGTCTCCAGTGGTCAACAAGACCAGTGTCAGCAAGAATGTCACCGAAAATGGCTCTGTCAGAAGCGTTGATAGTGTCAATGCAACCCGTTCTGTCAAGAGCAGGATCCAGTGCTAAATTCCAATCACCATCAATGAGAAATTGAGAAGCATTTATTTCCGTAAGAAAACGATTTAGTCGAAGAAAAATTTGTTTTTTGGAACCAAGCGGAGCGTATACAGAACCAAGACAAAGGAAGGAATTGCCAAGCTTCAATTTAACAAAAACATACCGACCTTCCGGATCCGACCATGTCTTTAAAATTGTGAAAGGAAGTGACTTCCGAAAAAGAATGGCGACTCCGCATTTACGAATAGGATTAGGATTGGTGGGATCAGGTTTAGAGACTGAACTATGAATGACTTTACCAACCCAATCTCTGCTGAGCTTACTAGACTCAATATCATCCAAATGAGTCTCCTGCAATAGAGCCACATCCACATGCTTAGAATGTAAATAGGAAAGAACTTTCTTACGTTTTATGTAATGGGTGAGGCCATGAACATTCCATGAAACCACAGACAACGGATGGATAGAAGGCATGATAATAGGATTGAGTTAACAATAAGTGAGGAAAAGCAGAGAGAAAAAGGAGAAATGCTACTCTGGGAGGGAAAAACGAGAAGAAAAGAAGGAAAAAGAAAAGTAGGAGAAAAGAGCAACCTGGACTGTTAACTACGGGTCTGGGTACACTTAGAGCAACGCCAGGGGGAACCGGACCCCCTTAGAGTAAAGAAGAATGGGGACCTAGAGGATAAATTGTAACATGAAATACATAAAGCATAAGAGAATAAAATATCATCATAGAAGTCTGGACCAACTCCTGAACGTCTCCACAGGAGTCTGTCACGAAATGTAATAAGAAGAGTAACCAACACATCAAAACCCCCAGCATCCTAAAGATTACATGGGAAGTACATGAAAAGAGTGAAGAGAAGCAAGAAGGATAAAGCAAAGGGGAGATAAGATACAAAAAAGAAAAAGTGTGAGAGAGGTAGAGTAATAGACGCAGAAGAAAATATTAGAACCTATTTAAAGAAATATGTGAACCATCTATTTCAGAGTAAAGGAAATAGATAATGTCACATTTAACAACGAGTACAACATCATAGGAAGGGGAATGCATTGGAAAAGGGACCACTATAAAAGAGGTAACAGCTTTGAGGAAAGGCTGCAATCAAATAAATACTCTGAGGGATTCAATCGCCTAATACAAAAACGTAAAAGAGCAAGAAGGTATAAGCCACAATATGAAACAGAGGACAAGGGTAATCACACCACAAAGAAGAACACACCATTAGAATAAAACCTAGACAAGAATAACATTACAAGAAAAAAGAGAAAACATAACTAAGGAGAAGAAAACAGGAATGAGGGACATACCAACATTGTCATGGAATAGGAGGGAAAGAGATAGGAAGTAGAAGAAAAGGAGGGAAAAAAAACTAAAGTCATACAACAGAGAAGAAACAAAGAAAAATGATCAAACACAATTTAAACCAAGAAAACAGTAAAGCAAAGAACATCATATAAAACCGGAGTAATTAATACATGAAACAAATGATGATAGGCGTAGCAACAATAACAACACCATAGCTAGGGGAGTGAACAGGAGGAGAGAAAGATCTCTTGTGGGATGTGAAACAGTCTTATAGTATATAATAAGCAAAACCTGAAATAATTAAATACCTGTAAACTGTAAATCACATATTATTAGTAAATATAGAAAAACAATAGGGTACAGAATACTATATCGGACACTAAGGAGAGTGAATCTCATTATACCATGCATTAAAATCTGTAGCGAGTAGAGAATAACAATAGAGCATGAAACAACATATAAGAACAACAACACCATGCAGTAAAATCTCAGTGAGCTAAGCGAGCAACAAAAGCATTATGAACAATAAACACTGCTATAAGCTTATATAATAAGAAAAAGTAATAAAGCATTAAAGCATTAAAAGAATTCAGTCAGCATCAAATGGCGTCTTAAGAGGCGATCTAGACACATCATCCGGTGCTAGGGAGTGTCAGTGGACAAATAAAGAAGGAGAGCAGTATCAACAACATGAGTGGCCATCAACTCATGGAAAAACAAAATCAGTAGAACACAAAAAGTAATTCAGTCAGCATCAGAGGGATTTTTAAGAGGTGATCTGGATTTGTCTCTCTGCTGTGTGTTAGTAAGAGGTGAGACGGAATGTACAGCTGAGTCCCTCTCTTCTTGAGAGCGAGGCAAACGGGTGATATCCCTACCACGTTGCCTGAAGTCAGGAGAGGCGTTCAAATGAGATGGTGGCAAGTTTGTAGAGGAAGCCTTGTATGTAGAAGATTGAGTGTAGGAAGAAGATTGAGTTTCCATGTCATTGGACTTGATATCATCCAGGAACTGATGAAGAAGAGCAGGATCATAAAAGTCTTTAGATTCCCCATTCCAGGTAATCCGAAAGCATGCAGGTTCAAATAGACCATACTTGATATCCAGTTGGTGGAGTCTTGGCCGCAGGGAAAGAAATGCCTTCCTCCGTTCATTGGTCTCTTTAGAAAAATCTGCAGCCATAAGAATGGTATGACCTTGGAAGATAAAGGAACCATGTGAGCGAGCCATTGATAAAATCTGTCTGGTCTGCTCATGCCGAAGAAAAAAGGCAATAATTGGTCTGGATCTCGCAGAAGCTCCAGAACGCGGTGGGACAAGTCTGTGAGCATGCTGGATCTCAAGAGGAGGGGCAAAAAAAAGCCCAGTCAAAGTGGGGAGAGCGTCACATAAAAATTTCTTCACGTCCTGCTTTTCAATATTTTCCGGAAATCCGAAAAAACGTATATTGTCTCTACGGCTACGATCCTCCAAATCAATGATTTTACTGTGGAGAAAGAGTAAATCCTGATCCGAGCCCCTAACAGAGTCCAACCGCCCCTCCATCTCCAACATTTTAGAGTCAATGGCATCAATCCTAGTATTAAAAGTAGTAAGTTCAGCCCGAATGGACTTAGTTTCCGCAGCCAGTGACGTCATGGTAATATCCAAACCTTCCAAGCGACGGTTAACTCCAGAAAGTTATTATAGAATGCGTTGCATAGTATCAGACAGAGTCTTGTCACTCTGAAGTGAGGAAGCTTGGGAGGAAGAAGGTGACGCAGATCCATTACCTTTGTTTGTCAAAGTAGAAGGTTGCTTTACTACCTCAGTAAAAAGTGGCTGTTTAGGGCCGCGACCTCCATTCTTATTATTCGACATGGTATTGCGTCATCGAGAAGATGACCTACAATAGCGAATTGACGTAATAGCAGAACAGGAGGCAATGATGGAACCAACCATGTAATAAATTACAGAAGAGGCAGGGAAGCAAATGGAGGAAATAAATGACCACCACAGGCAGCATGTAATTAACACTGGAAAATGATAAGCATTACAACATAGACAAATAAGCGCCAAGTATTGTAGTGTAGTTCCTATTTTCCCTATAGGCCCTGCGCATTGGAATAACATAAACAGTAGTATAGACGTAGAAGTGCGGTCTTCCAGGTCTCCACTGACTATGCTAAACTTAATTGGGTTTGTTACCAACTAGCTCAGAGGTCACTGGAAACTTTCTTGACTGAATAGGAAGTGATCAGCTTCCCTGGTACAGACAAGAAGGGATTCAGTTTTCCAACAACCGCATAAACATGACAACTTTGCTCCTTAGAATAAGAGTCAATCTCTAGAGTCGTGTGAAACAATAGACAGTTATTTTACTCAGTCAGTTGTGCAGATTACTTTCACCAAGATGCAGAGAATAGAGAGACGGGCGTTTTCAATAAAAGGTATTATTTATTGAACAGTCTTTCTTCTCATGCAAGAGAAATGAATTGCCACAATTGCAAGACTAGTTATTATGAAAAGTGCGTACAGTAAAAGGAGGATTGCGAAATAGTACTGTAAAAGCATTGATATGGTTTCTTAGCCATACAATGGTTTAAAATGAATAAAATATATACATTCATATATACATTCAGCTAACGTACTCAACTGGTGTTTCTAACTACGCCTACCCCAGTGTACCTGACCTAAGCCTAATACTTGGGAGGGAGTAAGTAAGTAGCAGTTTAAGTTAAGTTGGTTTTGCCAAGGTTGGCTTCAAGAATTCTCTCTACGGGTTTAGTCAACACCATACCTCTGAAATAGAATGTTGGAGGTCTTGTATCTCCTTTCAGGACTCGATATCCCAGTTACTCGCAAGAGTAGGCTGGAAACGCCAAAGCTGGATTTTCTCGGCAGGAGAAAAGACAGCATCTCTCTCAGCGCGTCAAGGAGCAGGAGGGGCAGCGTCCGTGGGCTGCTTGCATCTGCTGGGCTCTGCAAGGGACAGCTGTTCTGCTCCTGTATACACCACATCATCGCTATCATCGATGTCATCGCGTTTGCTTAAGGCAACGTTGGTAATATTTATACCTGAAAGGTGCCTGGTTTGACGTAAGTTTTTGGACATAAGACGTCAATAAAGATGTCACTAGGAAGTGATCGTACTTTCAGTGCTCATTAGAGTTCTATTACTAATCCAAACATAGCAAGCGGGGCTTTCCCAGGTTGCTGAGTTTTATCTTGTTGAAGAACTCGGAGTGTAATCTAGGAATCTAAGATAGTGGCTTCTGCTGTGTCATTTACAGTAATGAGCTGCAGAGGCGAGTTTCAGAAATGTGGCTGAAATATGGCTCTGGTCGTTTATGCCATTATAGGGGTATGAATGGATTATAGCCGTATGGGGGCATAAGGTCACAGTATTGATCGGGGTCCTAGATTAGAACACGACACCCACTCCACGAATTTATGTCCATCAAATTACTAAAAACTAAAGCAATAAGATGCATGTGTAACATTGCCCACCCCAAAATACATATTTGCATTTGAAATGGCGTATTTTGAAATACATGAAAATATAGGTACTGTACGTCTTTAAGCATAGAAATCATTCAAAAATTATAGCATATGTAATCAGTGAACGATTTTGCGAAAAAATTACACATGAAATATCTCTTTATACAGAAAAGAAGGGCGAAATAATTTCATCACATATAAATGCATTTGCTGTAACATGTGCTAGAGGCTGATGTAAAGTTATTATGTCTCTAGATCTACCCAAAAATAGAAGTTCTGTTCTTTATGAATAGGTCTACTTTAAGCAAAGAATTTCGTGCCAGAAAAAAGGTAAATATTTTGAAAAAGTGTTCAATTAAAAAAATATATATATATTGGTGAACGGGGGAATAGAGTTCCAACGCTTTTCAGCAGTTTTTGTTGATCAAAACTGAAGGCCGAATTCAGAGTTCATGGGAACGCTGTGTGTCGGAATGCTTTTCAAAAGTTATTGTTTCTGTTCAGGGGAGAACATCATATCAGACAGGCTCTCAAAAAATTGGTCTACAAAATCAGGTAACAGTTCGACCAAGTTCGATAGTGCTGTAACTTGGCAGGTGTGAGAATGATTGCTATCATCAAAGTCTGGATCAGCAATGCTCACAGAAGGTCATACCTGGGTGATGCTGCTTTTATTTCTCGCTCCACTGTCACCACCTAGTCGTAGCACAGGAGTCTCAACGAATGCCGTCATCGGGATTGGTAGCCGCTGGGGACAACACAATGCGTGAGCCGTTACAGGACCTAGCAAAGTATCGATATCCATTGGTACTGCTGATGGAAGTGCAAGACAGGTGTCCAACACGCATTCATCTCCGCATAGCATACATCGAAGCACAGGTAAGATGCAGGTCTGCCATATAGGTCTGAATGAAAGAAACCAGGTCATGTTCAGATCTCTCAGCCTGGCCAATCCAAGGACTCTAGCTATTCGGTCCCGGTAGCGTATTGCTAGGATCGTTTCTTCCATCCCTGCCGGAGTCATGTCTGTGTTTTGGCTTGCCATATCGGAGCAGGAGGGTCAAAAATAAAATGCCTGCTACAAGTCCCAAAATCAGGGGTATGCCGCCAAAGACTGAATGGACAAAATTAGGAATGATTCCTAGAATTGCTTTGAATGGTGTTAACAGTCCCGAAAAAATGGTCTTAAATACGCCTGGGATGCCTATGGCACTTGACATATTTTGAATTTCGCTAAGCATTTCTGTGAAATGCACGGGGCAATTTGTTGATAAAAGGTCATGAATATCCGGTGCTGTCCTTGCAACTTGGAGATCATACGTCTCTTTTGATGACGTGATGGGCACTGTTGTCTGAAAAAGCACAGACTTCATTCTGCTTAAAGTATCAATTCGTATAGAAGAGACATTCAAACGAGGCCATATGGGAGTCTCGGAGTCTCCAGGGCCGTTTGGAAACAATGCTTGCATACAGCATTTGACCATGGAAGTTACTTGAACGAGACATGCTTTCCCTAGAAAAAGGCCACAACAGATGTGATCCGTTATTAGAATGTAACTCCCGTTCGAGAATTGCTTAAAGAAAGGCTCTATCTGTGTTGCAGGTGTGACATGTTGGTGGCATGAAAGGTTGTTTGAATTTCCTTCACAGGCCCGAGTAAATTAATACCCTGGCACAAAAGTATACCGCTTAGTGAATGTTTGCAGTTTTCACCACTAAGAAATACATTTTTGTTGCTGTCACTATAGCATGTGTGTGTGTATGGTAATTTCCATGCTGACTTAATGTACCCTTTACCCAATCGTTCATACTGGTCAGTCGGTATATATTCAAGGCAATTTTTAAATCGGAAAGTTGTTATCGGAATTGTGATAATCCCGTGTATTATCCATTCAATGACAGGACTTTCTGACATTGTCAATGGTAATCTCTCAAGTTTTTCGATGCTCAGGATTGTATAGTCTGCTCCTTTCTGTGCCAAGCTGATTTGTTTATCAGTAAGGTTAAAGATGGAAAACAATGACGTTGTGTTGATTAAACGCCATGGCACGTAGCCTGAACGAAGATTTTGCAGCGTCCAGCCTAACTGTACAATAGAACGCAATTGTGACTGGCCATGCTGTAACATTAGCAAGTCTTTGTCTATTATATCTATGGCAGATGATACAATACTGTCCAGTGAATATATTCTGGTAGACAGAGTCATTAACCCATTGTCCACAACAGAAAGTGATTTTTCCAAATTAATACGATCAATTTCTCGTATTTTTTCAGCTGTTTCAATTTGAGTTACTTTCCAAGCCTCGTTGTAAGCCGCATATATACTGGTCGCTATGAAACGCTTTTGACGCTGTTTGCATGGTCCCAGAATGAAATCGCGCAAATCAGCACCATCTTTAAGTAAAGATAAGTGTTGCTTAATTTCTGCCAGTGTGGATGATTCTAGCCATTCAAGGCACAGCTTCCCTACACTGTATGTTGTTACTATCCCTGGATGTTGTCTCTGGGAGTATCTAGGGTCTGGTCTGGTCATTGTTAACCCCTGTGTTTTGTTCAGGAATCTATCTTGACAGTTATTCGTGTCAGTAGGCCAGATTAACCACTTTTTCCAATCAGGATGTGTTCTGTTTAGATGTAAAATTTTAGATATGTCTATTTTAATATCTGTAGTTGCATTATCAGGTATTGGCTTTGGAATAGACGTTTGTTAAGGTCTTTAATCTTAGCTAGGCCAAGACAGGTTGTTTGGTGAATTGTGTCATTTAAGAACATTATTTGTTCTGGGATCATGCAGGCTCGAAATAATGCTTCTAGGCCTTGTACCTGCCAATCTTTTGTACCCCAGATGGTTTTCGTTTCAATGTTATTTTTCCAAAAATCAAAACCAAATGTCATCATTTTTTCATAAAATGCTTCTGAATATATTAATTTAGTATTTGTCAGCATAGTTTTCAACCCTGTTTTATCTAACAGTTTATAATAAAACGTTTCTGCATCACTGGTGTTAAACCCTGAGAAGTATTGAAATTTCTCATAGAATGTTTTAGAACTGCTTTTAGGTGGAGTAGCACAATGTTCCCATTGGTTATATTTAAAAACATTTCTAGGTTGTGCAGATTTATGCAAGTAATGGTCACCGTAATGTGAGAAGCAGTACATCTGTTCATAATTAGACGAACCTTGTAAATAATCATGTTCTGTAAATCTAGCTGACAACACTAAATCAGACATCATATTATTAATACTTTCAAAATCCCAATCATCAGAAAATGTACTTGGTTTTACAAAGTCACTCAAGGAAACCTTGAACTGGTGAGGATATTTCAGGATTTCGACCGGACCATATATTTCATAGTCAGTTTTGTCCCATACTACCCCGCCAGGTATTGGAATGGCTGTGACATTTACTGTTGATAGTTCTCTTTTCTTCACGTGGGATGATCTGTGTGGTTTGAGGACTAAGTTGATGTTCTGGCTTGCTGTGTCCATTGAACTGTATTTTCCCTCAATGAATTTTCCCAAACAAAGTACCATGATGAGCCAAAGCAGGAGGAAAAATATACCTAGTCCAAACCAGAACTCTAACCATGGAGAGATAAGGTAAATTTCCTTGAGTTGATGATAGAGTTCTGTTGCTTTTTCTTTAAAAGTCTTTGTTTCTGGCATCACTTCGGAGTCGGTTTGATCTTCAGAAAAGTTGTCGAAATTGATGAAGTAGCCAGAGGCAGTTCTGTCAATTGTTGGAATTGTATTTTCAATTTGTCTTTCGGTAGCACATTCTGATGCCACATCATTGTAGACTGGTGTTTCTTGACGAGCTGATTCAATCTGTGTTCCAAGTGGCACGAGTTACATGGCATTATTGCATAGTCCCTCTCTGTGCACTGCAGGCTTATCGAATGTGATTAGTCTTTCAGTTTGAACCTCTTGGATTGTTGCAAGTTTGGGTATTCTGTTGTTTCTTGGGAGTCCACTGGGCCTACTGTTGATTATAGGCCACATGCTTGTGGTTTTACCAGGTCGATTGATACAACTCTGTTCTCCTTTTTACCAGCAAGGGGCGGTAGTACTACTGATCTTGTTCCGTTGATTGCCAAGACAGGTACTGCTTTTCTGTAAGAAGGCCCAAATTCCTTCTTCACCGCTATTTTCTCTCTGACTAGATCCCCAATCTTTGGAATCCAGACAGGCCTTGCTGGGGCTGGTGGTCCCTCTTCAGTGGTAGTTGGCTGTTGCTTTAACTTTATGTTGCTTAAGGATTTTCTTGTTTCATTCAAGTCCTGTAAAACAGCAAAACGATCTTTGATGTCAAAGTCTTTATTCTTATCTTCTACCACTGATACCTGACTATCTAAGTCCTGAATGTGCATTCTAGTTCCGAACAATAGTTCGTATGGGCTGAAACCTTTTAGAGAATTTCTTGGCAAATTGTTTAGACTGAGTTGGACACTTATTAAATGTTTGACCCACCCATCACCCGAACCTAATACCTTCGCTGTTATAGATTGCTTTATGTCTCGGTTTTTTCTTTCCACTACACTGTTCCCTTCGGGGTGTGATGAACAAGAGTATCGCAACCCAACGCCCATGCTGGCCATGGCCTCCTTATAAGCTCGAGAGCTGAAAGCAGGACCCTGGTCAGAATGGAACATGGCAATTGCGTATGTGCCCATAAAGACTCGCAGATCTTTTATAACAGTTTTGGTGTCAGCCGAGCGCTGGGGCCACATTTATTAAGTGAATTCTAGTCTTAATATTAATATGACGCTGGATGGCATGTAGACAGCATCACCCTGTCCACAAACGGTAACTGGGCAACAGACTGGACCGGTTCATTACTGCGATCCCTGTCACAGTCCGGGCAATTCTTTACATATTTATAGTAGTGCAGGCTCATTCCCGGCCACCAGTATACTGACTGTAATTCAGTCAGAGATTCCTTCATCTGTATGTGCCTTGGACCTTCACCCATGTGTGCGTCTTCTATTAATAACTTTCTCCGGTTCCTGTTTGGAATTACCCTATCCCCCACTTCAGGGATTCGAGCAAAAGGAACGGAGTTTGCATCAATTACGTATGCATAATTGAGTGGATAGTTCACGGGTAGCGCTGCACAGCTGCCCTTTGAGGACGTTTTTACTGCCAGCATGGTTTCCCCGTCTATGTATTTTTCTGAACGCTTTTTTGTGGCTACGGAAGCCGGTTTAGTTGCTTCCGCTGTGGCTGTATTAGCCAATGAATTCCCTCCAACGTGAACGCCATCACATTGATGACTCAGAGTGTGTATCACGTGAGTCTTTTGTAGTTCTTTCTGTAAAAGAACTACCTGTTTCCAAAGCATTTTATGCTTGATTGTGGCACCTGTGTCATCTTTGTAATCATTTTGAACCCAGCTCTGCAACTTATTATTGTAAGAGTTGACCCAAAAATGCGAATCGCACACGATTAGTGTCGGGAATTCACGTTCTGCATTTTCAAGCGCCATCTTTAAAGATCTGATTTCAGCTCTCTGAGCCGAACAGTTTCTAACTGATTCAGTTTTTGTTATTTTCGGTCTGAATTTACCGCACAGCCAGCGACCTTTAACAATCGCGCAGGCTGCATTGTAGGATTTATTTTCTACGTTGAAATGCTGTACGAATCTTTCTGTATATATTATACAAGAGTATTGTTGGAGAGGCAGAATTTCGATTGGCAGAGGATATTCTTGTTCATATTTTAAATCATTCAGTTTTTCGAATTGCGGAGCAAAATAGTATTTCACGTCGTCCGCAGCAAGAGAATTTACATACTGTATCCATTTCGGATCCAGTGACACTGTAGGCAGGTTTACTGGGCTGAATAGCGCCTCAAAGGCGGATTCCGCTGTGAGGACATTAATCCTTTTGCCGTGTGCTAGTTCCCTTTCATTAGTTAGTGCAGTTAGTACTGCTTTCACAGTATTTTCTGTGAGACTGAATGTTTTTTCTGCTTGTGTGGACAAGTGAGATTTGTAAGCTATTGGTACCTTTTCTGCCTCATTAGAGGTCAGGTACGTGAATCCGCATCTTCCTGGGATGACTCGGATTACAAGGTTACGTGTGTTATCACGTGTATCTAATTTTGTTTTTGCTAACATGTCTGTTTGCAGTGATCTCAAAATTTCTGTGTGTTTTTGAGTCCGGTTGATTGGTTTAAAATCAGGTTTAATTAGTTCGTAGAGAGGTTTAACCCTCTCTGCGTAATTTAGAATGTAAGTTCTTCCGAAATTCAGGAAACCTAGAATCAATTGTAAGTTCTTCAGAGTTTTTGGTGCTTGGAGTACAGCGCACTTCTCTAAGAAGTTGTCCGCTAGGCTTTTTCCTTCACTTGATAATTCGTATCCTAAAAATAAGACTGTCAGATGGGCAATTCGAGACTTTTTAAAGTTGAATTTGTAACCCTCTGCTGCGGACCCAAGTATTATGGTGTTCACTCTTTTCAAGTGAGTCTCCAAGTCGTCGTCTGTGAGATAGATATCATCTACATAAGATAATGCCTCATCATCATACATTTGTAGTAACTCTGTTACCCTGGCTGAGAATAGTCCTGGGCTGTTCTTGAATCCCTGTGGGAGCCTACAGAAATTTTTCTGAGACCCCATTACTGAGAAAGCGGTCAAGTATCTGCTTTCTGGTGCAATGTTTTGACAAAAGAAACCATTTGATATGTCTAATGTTGTTTTATATTTTTTGCGAACTATGTTATTCATTAGTGCAGCACTATGCAAATTTTGTACTGCAAATGTTTTGCAACATGAGTTTAGGTGTCTGTAGTCCAAGACTAGACGATATGAATCGTCCGGTTTGGAGACAGGAAACAAAGGATTGTTCATTTGAGAGGTGCATGTTTCAATCACCCCCTGCTATTCAAGTTGATCTAACATCTCCCTGACCTGTTTTTTAGCTTCTTGCTTAATGGGATACTGCCTTTGTGCAGTCGGTTGACTTTTTAACTGGATTTTGTGAGGAGGAGAGTGCTCATCCCATCCTACATGATTTTTATATAATGCTGGTGCCTGGGCTACTGCCCATTTCCTCGCATATATATATTTAGTGTGAATCGGAATGTGATTCGAGAAGGCAGGCATAATCATTTCTTCGCCACGAGGGCACTCCCTGACAAACTCCGGGGGCCAATCTTTTTCAGCTAACAGGATGTCATAGCCTTTTGAGAGTTTATCCCAAAATAGACCCCTTATTTTCCTAGTCTTATCTCCCTCTATACGCAGTGTTATTTCGTATATCTTATGAGGTTCGCTAACTCTGGTGTCGGCAATTTCCACCTGAATGTATTCATTTGTGTCCACTGTCTCCAGATGACTCATCAGGATCTTGCGAGCTATGGTGATTTCTGCTGCACTGTCTAGCATTGTCTGTGCCCACTCCCCGTTTTTCAACTGTCTCCTCAGTATTCTCGGCATGTTCGATTACTCTAATACTGGCTACCTTCTTTCTTGGAAATTGAGATTTTTTACTTTGAGCAGGTTCCTTGTCTTTTGACTTGGTGTGCTCTCCTGGGTCTGGCCGTCCTCTTCTTTCCGATTTCTGCGAAAAAGATCGAAAGGGACGTGTATCAATACTTTGATATCTATCAGGCTTCTTCAAGTTATCCCTATTTCTAAGGTTATATCTTTTCTCAGAGGGCTCCCTCTGGGGAGACTGGTGTTCTCGAGTCGGAGTTCTTTCCCTCCGTCAAGGAGACCTTCCTCAGGACTGGAAAACTTTTTCCTTGGGAGTGGATTGTTTATTTCCATCCCAGTTCTTTTTAGGAGTGTTTGAATTATTTTTAATAAATAATTTTTCAGGATTTTCGAGTAGTTGGGGTTTCACTGGTTTCCCACACAAGCTGTCTCTACCTAATTCTTCATAACATTTTTCTATAATTCTGGCAAGCTCAATTGGTTGATCTGTTATATCTGTTTCCTTCAACTTCTGGTGGATCGTTTTATCCTCCATTGCCAATTAAACAAACTCTCTATATGCCTTTGTTAATTCTCTTATTTTAACTAAGAGTTCTTCACTTGACATTTTATCAATGTCTGGATGTGGTGTGTAGCTGGCTAGAACGGCCATGTTGCTCCTGGTCTACCTAGTGGACCGAGCCTGGTAATATGATCATTATGTTTTAGGGCGCCTTTAAACTAGAGCAGGTGCTCTTGGAATTTTAATGGGATTTCAATCTCCTTGAAAGGAGCGTACTCTTCCGGTGGATCCCCTATTTTGTAATAGTGGAACTCGTTTGTTGCAGCGTTTGCTGCTGGAAATTTTATCCATGAATAGAATACCTCTGTCTGCCGATATTCATGTGCCTCTATCACGAAGACGACTGTGCCACCTTGTGTGGTCAGTCCATTTTCTATAAGTTTTAACGTTATAGTTTTTCTTATGTTGACCGGGATGATTATCGCACCCGGTTCATTAACACCGTCGGGACCCTGCTCAGTCGCATTTATTGCGGCTGCAGCGGTTCCGTTTTCAGTGTCTGACATTTATTGTCAGAAATGTTTTGCAGAGCAGGTCTCCAAGGAGACAAAGATTAGGTGCACAATATTTTGGAACACTGTATCCTTCAACGTTGAATAAACCAGAGCTTTACATAGGAATCTCTTCCTACTAAGTTCAGGCGAATTTTTACCTTTCACCCACTCCAGACGTCTATTGGAGTATTTACGAGAGAAAGGGTCTGTGTGAAAAATGCACAACTGAGTTACTCTAACGTCTTGCGCTAGTTTTATCGCCTTACCAAACGTTGGGCGCCATGTAGTGTAGTTCCTATTTTCCCTATAGGCCCTGCGCATTGGAATAACATAAACAGTAGTATAGACGTAGAAGTGCGGTCTTCCAGGTCTCCACTGACTATGCTAAACTTAATTGGGTTTGTTACTTACCAACTGGCTCAGAGGTCACTGGAAACTTTCTTGACTGAATATGAAGTGATCAGCTTCCCTGGTACAGACAAGAAGGGATTCAGTTTTCCAACAACCGCATAAACGTGACAACTTTGCTCCTTAGAATAGGAGTCAATCTCTAGAGTCGTGTGAAACAATAGACAGTTATTTTACTCAGTCAGTTGTGCAGATTACTTTCACCAATATGCAGAGAATAGAGAGACGGGCGTTTTCAATAAAAGGTATTATTTATTGAACAGTCTTTCTTCTCATGCAAGAGAAATGAATTGCCACAATTGCAAGACTAGTTATTATAAAAAGTACGTACAGTAAAAGGAGGATTGCGAAATAGTAATGTAAAAGCATTAATATGGTTTCTTAGCCATAAAATGGTTTAAAATGAATAAAATATATACATTCATATATACATTCAGCTAACGTACTCAACTGGTGTTTCTAACTACGCCTACCCCAGTGTACCTGACCTAAGCCTAATACTTGGGAGGGAGTAAGTAAGTAGCAGTTTAAGTTAAGTTGGTTTTGCCAAGGTTTGCTTCAAGAATTCTCTCTAAGGGTTTAGTCAACACCATACCTCTGAAATAGAATGTTGGAGGTCTTGTATCTCCTTTCAGGACTCGATATCCCAGTTACTCGCAAGAGTAGGCTGGAAACGCCGGAGCTGGATTTTCTCGGCAGGAGAAAAGACAGCGTCTCTCTCAGCGCGTCAAGGAGGAGGAGAGGCAGCATCCGTGGGCTGATTGCATCTGCAGGGCTCTGCAAGGGACAGCTGTTCTGCTCCTGTATTCACCACACATCGCTATCATCGATGTCATCGCGTTTGCTTAATGCAACGTTGGTAATATTTATACCTGAAAGGTGCCTGGTTTGACGTATGTTTTTGGACATAAGACGTCAATAAAGATGTCACTAGGAAGTGATTGTCCTTTCAGTGCTCATTAGAGTTCTATTACTAATCAAAACATAGCAAGCAGGGCTTTCCCAGGTTGCAGAGTTTTATCTTGTTGAAGAACTCGGAGTGTAATCTAGGAATCTAAGATAGTGGCTTCTGCTGTGTCATTTACAGTAATGAGCTGCAGAGGCGAGTTTCAGAAATGTGGCTGAAATATGTCTCTGATCGTTTATGCCATTATAGGGGTATGAATGGATTATAGCCGTATGGGGGCATAAGGTCACAGTATTGATCGGGGTCCTAGATTAGAACACGACAGTATTGCTACACCAAACCAGTATAATATTATATGAAACAAACATATGCGTCAAAGCTATCTCAGAGAGAAAGCATGTATATGTATGAAAGGAAAATAACAATAGACCAATAAGGCCATGGTGATAAGGTGGTCCGCATGCAAAAGGTACAGTGAGTGCACAGAAGGCAGTATAATAAAGAACAGAGTTATGAAATATTGCAGAAAATGGAGTGACAAAATCCAATTTGAGGAGAAAATGTCACCAGCTGGCAGGCAGAGGCAGGACAATGAAAGGCGTAGAGGTCCGGTGAGAAAATGAAGAGGCGGTAGCAAACTGAGGCAAAATAGAAACTCCTGTCCAAAATACTACATAAGCCTCCAAAATATAAAAGGTACCGTGAAAAATGCAAGTTCCAAGGTGTTCCACCACTTAGTTCTCAAAGAAACCTCTGAAAAGACTTTCAAATAATGTTCTGTGTATTAGGAATATCCTCAATGTTAGTCACAGCATTCTAATAGTTAAAAGAGCTTAGGCTCGTCGTCTGAAGAGGCGCGGCCTAAGGCGGGAGGAAGCCCGGCCCTAGAGTGGTTGGGGGTGCGGCTTACCCTGACAGGAAGCGCTGCACCAGGAACGCGCACATCTTGGTGCACTCGTCGGGCGGCCAGTCAGGACGTCAACTCGCCATAAATCAGCTAAATTCAGCGCTGCTCCACAGAGAAGACCGTTGCTGCATGCTGTGTGGTCACCGCTGCCAGAACAACATAAAGAGCGGAATCCCGGTGGGCAGGTAAGGCAGGAAAGCTCGTCAGGGGTCTGTCCCTCGGCGGAGCTCTCCCCTGAGGCGGCCATCTTCCTGCATGGCCAGACCACGCCCCCCTGGCCACACCTCTTTAAGTGGTTGCTTTGCACTTTTACAGCAACCCCAGTTTTTAATCCCACTTAAAACACTGACTATAACAATCCCCTCAAGAGAAAACTGGAGTGAGAACCATGCTGGAGTCTGTTCTGCAGAATGGCACCGCATTCTGGAGGGGCCTGGGGCATCACACAACTCTGAATGGTGCGAGTGGCGGTAAAACAGAGACCACTGTTTCGTCTATGTTTTTGTGGGATTCCTTTGACTTACCTGAACCCTTTGCCTTCGACTTTGAACAAGCATGCAAGCAACCTCGGGAATAGGAGCACGTCCGTGCCCTCAAGAGAGACTGCTTCTTTCTTTGGAGTTCGCCGATGGCTAACTTGGCTTCACATTCGCGGATTGCTTTGCTAATCATCTTTACACAGCATGGGCATGACACCTGGTCATACAAGGTGCCAGGCCCCAGAGACAGATGTTGGGAGTGCATGTTACTGACATCTGTCAGTGACAGTCACAGTACGGTGTAAAGCTTGTTGTTTTAGGACCCACATTTTCACAGTGTTAAAGTCTTTTAATAATATTTGCATATGAATAAATGTTTGCCTCTGTTTAATGCAACTGTATCTAACCAACCTTTTTTACTCTTGTCCTTATGCAAAATTCCTCTTTCTTTTTTTAAACGTGTCTGTAGGAGGCTGGCTTAGTATATTGAGCTCACTAATGTAAGTGTAGCACCCTGCACTAATCCAGACAACCATTAAGGTGATTTTAGTGGTCTTAGATAACCTTAGAAAACTCTCTAAGTAGTTGCTGTAGACAGCAGCCTTCATGGTTATTCCGGAAGGAGTGTAAAGCAGCTAGTTTCAGCAGAACGTAATATTATTGGTATAGATAAAGTGAAAACAAACCACACACTGAATTTATAAAAATATGTATTTATTACAAGACACTCACAAACACATACAAATATCTCCTACCCGGAGATATACTCAATGCACACAATACTTTTCAAAGAACATAGGTAACTTGCACGTATAGGACACTGTACCCATGCACACGCAGAAATTATATATACACAATACAATGTAATATACAACAGTCATCTTCTTTTGAATTCGTTGACACTTTATTTTGTTAGTTCTTTAGGGTGGTGTTGTTATGCACCCCAATCTGTGTATTTCAATCCTAGCTAACACGTGTTTCGTCACTTACAGGGATGAACCCTCGAATTCTTTAGGGCTAAGAAAATATACAAATAAAGGTGTTGTAGTATATAGCATAGTGCAAAGTATGTACAAGTGCACTCTAGTGGAAACGTGTCAACAGAGTTGCCTTGACAAACAGTATAAAGTGGAACTCTGTGGAAACTCATGCATGAATTTCTTAGACTATTCAAACAGTATTGTATGGGAGAAAACATTTGTGGATTGGGGAATCTAGTATACAGATTCGATCAACTGCATATCCTAGTTGAGCTAATTGAATAGAAGTATTCATCATACTTGCATAGATTTGAATTTAATCCATTATAAGAGGTTACTCATGGTTATTATGTCAATTGACATAATGCCTCTCAGGCTGCCAAATTCTGTGGTCTTAGCAAATACATATAAGCTGTGCTCCCCGGTGAACAAAGTAGATATGTAGGTATCAAGTGTGGCTACTGCACGGTGAGCAGATGGGCCATGGACAAAAAGAAACAATTTACAAGAACAAAAAATAAGACGTATAGTATTGAGGCCAACATCACTTGTAACCCAAAATACGTAGTCTATGACATCGAATGCAAATGCCAACGGAGATATATAGGCAGTACCATCAGGAGTCTGAAGGACAGGATTGGCGAACATATGAGGACTTTTAATCAGGAGGACACTAGATATCCGGTAGCTATACACATAGCTGAAGGCACAGCTCAGGATACCCACAGAACGTTCAAATTCTATGGCTTTGATATTATACCCAGGGACCCTAGAGGGGGCAACAGAGAGTTGACACTTAGAAGGAGGGAGGCACTATGGATTATGAGATTGAGGAGTGTCGAAGTGGGTTTGAACACCGAACACAAACTTCAATATTTTCTGGGTGAGTAATCTGGGCAATCTCACCCACAACACCAGCTCGGGTTCATGTGAAGCCTTATTAAATCATGAAGACTGTTGTCATGATGTAACCAATGTATATCCTCTGATCACAGAATGACTCATTTTCCGTTTTGCATGACATGTATGGGCCTAACTTTTACAAGTGAGAATATTGAGTTATATTTACCTGCTATTCGTACGTTTCATTATTTCTGATTGTATGTAACCCCTGTGGGCTGCTCTGGATGAGCCTTATCCGTAAGTTACCACCACTCAAATATGTCTGCATTATAATATATGCATTTATCTTTTGCATTTCTATGTATCTGGGCTACACTAGCCCTACCCTTTCACCTCAATGCTCCTTCTTTCTTTCCATAATGTATTTGACCTTTTGGATTGACCACAATATATTCAAAACAGAATACCTTCCCAGCAAAAATTTATCACAGAATCATGTGTCTTGGTTGTAGTTAAATAGAGTTCTTTTATTGAGAATCATTTGTTCTTTTAAAAACACAGTGCAATTGCTTGCCAACGCGTTTCATCCCTCTTGGGACTTCTTCAGGGCTTATATTTTCAATTCCATTGTTATAGATCAGAGTCCCAAAATGTCTCATATGCTTCCTATTGTAACTGTAGTAAGAGTCATCCCGTTATAAAAATTGGATCTGTATCTTCAGCAATCTCTATCAAACAACGATAGCCTCCAGTAGCGCGGTAAATTCGAGTATTATCAGTATGTTCTTGATACAGATTTCGTGTCTTCCATATCTATGCATCCTTCCGGTTGCTCCAAAGTGTAGGGAACAAATGATTCTCAATAAAAGGACTCTATTTAAATACAATCAAGACACATGATTCTGTGATAAATTTTCTCTGGGAAGCTATTTTGTTTTCAATATATTGTGTTATTGTTTATATGTCATATACTAGGACAATCACATAACACAAATACTTATTTGTCTTGGGTGCAGGGTTAATTTGTAGCTCAGCATAAACCTTGACCTGCCACCTCTCGACTATGCCTGTATCACGTGATATGCTCTGTTTATTTACATGCATAATCAGTAATGTTGCCCTGTCGCATTCACAATTTTTGCTGATCTGCACGCATGTGGTATGTCTCTACATAGTAACATTTGCGTATTATCATGTATCTATATACTATTTGTATGCTTATCGAATACGACCAGGATAGCCACAATCACTAATGTTGCCCCGTCTCATTCGCAATTTGTGCTGATCTGCTTGCGTTTGGCATATCTCTACACAGTAACATTTGGGTATTATTATATGTATATATACTGTCTGTAAAACGTACCAAATTCGACCAAGATAGCCACATGTCTTTCTAAGTATAATGATCCAAAAACAAGTGACTACTAATCCTATTTCGCTCGATATACCTAACAATCCACCCTCATGCTGCCAAACACTATAGAAGTAGTAAGCACATTAAGGATATGATGACTGAGATTAGCTATAGACCATCCCGTATATTCAGCCACCTTATTGTTTCACACAGTGCTGATCTATAATTGGGATTGGACCACCGAACAGTGACAATCACCTTGTAGATATTGGGGAGTTTTTGGATTCCCAGCGTTTAGCGAGGGAAATCGGCACACCTTAATCACTACAATATGGCACCTGCAGGAATTTACACTCCAGGTGTTTGCTGCAGTCCTTCCTTGAATTTGACAGCCTGCTTTATCCGAATAAGACACGTCGGGCAGCTCTAAGATGTGCACTCAGCGTACTCGCAACTTGGAGGAACTCAAGAACGAGAATCTGCCGGTAAGCAGAGCATTCCCCGGGGCAAGGCTGCATCCCCTGACAATCCTGTGTATACATGACTAGTGTATGGGACCTAATCACTCTACCCACTTTCACTTCACCTTAAGGACGGAGCACATCTCTGCAGTTCCACAAAACCGACGAGCATCAGGATACTTGGATGCTCGCATCTGGCTGTCTTATATTGTGATTCTACAGAACATACTTGGAATTTAAGCCTCCGGTCCCTGGTTGGAATTATCACCGGGACTAAGGTATGTAAAAATGGTCTCAAATGCAAGCGATTTTTCAATTAAGATTCGCCGTCTCACAATATACTCATATCCCTCTTTACTTGTGGATACTCGATCATCAACGAAATTGGTATCGTATCCCCTCATGATACCTATATATCTACTTTCTTCACAGGGGAGCACAGCTTATATGTATTGGTTAAGACAACGAATTTGGCAGCCTGAGAGGCATTATGTCAATCAACATAATAACCATGAGTAACCACTTATAATGGATTAAATTAAAATCTATGCCAGTACAATTAATACTTCTATACAATTAGCTCAACTGGAATATGCAGTTGATTGAATCGACTATGGAATGTATACTAGGTTCCCCAATCCACAAATGTTTTCTCCCATACAATACTGTTTTGAATAGTCTAAGAAATGCCCACATGGGTTTCCACAGAGTTCCACTTTATACTGTTTGTCAAAGCAACTCTGTTGACTCATTTCCACTAGGGTACACTTGTACATACTTTGCACTACGCTATAAACTACAATACCTATATTGGTACATTTACTTAGCCCTGAAGAAGTCGCGGGGGGTTCATCCCTGTAAGCGACGAAATACGTGTTGGCTAGGATTGAAATACACAGATTGGGGTGCATAAAAACACAATCCTATAGAACTAAGAAAAGAAAGTGACAACTATTTCGAAAGAAGACAAATGTTGTATTTTATATTGTATTTTGTATATATAATTTAAGCGTGTGCATGGGTATAGTGTCCTAATTTGTGCGTGGTCATTTGGCCACGCATTAGGGAATTGGGTATTCTTTCCCTGCCCCAGTGCACCGCATCCGATTTCATTTGACTTAAGATTTTATGCGGACTTCCTTGGAGCGCCTTTTACCTATAACATACTACCCAACATACAGGAAACAAGTTGCACGTATACACAGTGGTCACCAAGGGACGACCAATCCATGTACTAAAATAGTAGGATGTGAACCACGTCTCAAGTCAAGACTATACCCAGAAGACGTAGAAATGCTGGGGATCTGAGGTAAAGTAACCAGGAACCCCATGGAGGCTGTGTGCAGAGTGGGAACATGACCGCGGGCTCAATTTAAGTCAATGTGTAAATCGCAGTTGCAATTTTAAAGAAGAAGGTCCCTTCCCAGTGGACCCTGAAGAAACCCCGTGGATGACAGAAGGTTGGAGGGCTACCCCACCCATGGTACCCTAGGAACCAGGATACCTACATCAGGGAAGCCGGGTGCATAGGTGTGAAGTGGCTTCGGAAACTGCAGAACTCAATGGAGGACTTTAGGAAGATGTCACTGGCGAACAAGGGAAAAGTATCCAGAGGAACCCAAAGGCGGATACAAGATGAAAAGTACCTGCAAGCAGAGGGGACAGAGTCAATGCCACTCTGAAGTGACCAGGAGGTCGGAAGATGAATGCCCACCGATGTCGGAGTTATAGGAGAGTTGACGGTGACCTTTGAGCTGCAGCTGTGCTGACCAGGCAATGCTATGGAAGACCAGGAGCTTTTCATGAGCTGTAACATATCGGATATCAAGGGTTTAGGGGTCAGTGTCCATCTGGAGCACCAAGAAGCATTGGCAAAGGCAAACAAAATGGAATGCAAAAAAGGTGCAACGTCGGGGCCAGCAAGTTTCAGATGACCCACCACAAACAGAGGAGTCAGAGTAGGCCCCAAGCAATCAGATGAGCCCACTGGAAGCAAAGAATACCCTCAAAAGGGCCGACAGGCCAGAGGAACTGGAGTTACGAGAGCAGCGCCGTTTCTACCATTAGGCAAGCCTAGACAGCTGCCTAGGGCGGCACAAGGGGGAGGGCGGCAAAAAACATCATATGCGTGGGAGGGGGCACTTTACGAACCGTTGCATTTAAGTTGTTGTGTCCAATTGGAAATGTGTAACATGCGTTGGACCAGTCGATAGACACTTCGGAAGTAAATTGAGAAAAAAACGGCAGACAAGCAGATGGTATTAAGAGGTATAAATCACTGCAGCTCACAAGCGTTCACAATTTTTCACGGGCTGTTAGCAAAGCAAAGGGCAGGGGTTCAGGGATAGGCAGCGCATGACACATGGGTACCCAGTGCTTGCTTTGGGACTAGATTCTGACATGCACGCCATTAAACAATCTCATCAGCTGTCCAAATCACGTGTTTTGTATTTCCATGTGTGCAAAGCTACCACAAGTCCGTTAAACTCAAACAATTTATAACTGAAGAAAACTCTGAGCAGTGAGAAAGGAGACCACCAGAACCCCAGTAAATATATCAAAGTCTTTTTTGCTGTTACTGTTTTATAGAGGGCGAACTTGCGTTTTACACAAGCACTAGAGATAGATTACAGTACACAAGGTCGGATTAATTTTTCAAAGGTAGTGGAGAGCTCTGGCCGTTAGGAGACATCTCCACTCATGGCTGTGCACATGATATGAAGGAAGGGGCGAGGGCCGCAGCTCCATCGGGGCTGCAGAGATGTCTGCTTTAATAGTGCTGTGGGCTGGGTTGGAGACAGGAGAGGGCTGTGGGCTAACAGGTGTTTGACAACAAGCACAATGCAATGTATGTCTCAACAGATGGGATGGTACATACTGTGCATCAAAGTAACAATGTGACAGTGGTACCCTGCTGTGAAGGCCCGTCTCATCTGCTGTTGTGAACCCACTCTCTCCCCTATGATGTACGACATTGTTTATCAGTCACAGATCATCATCCAGGCCTTCAGGACAGGTAGCAGGCAGCAGGGGTCTGACGACGTCACTGAACTGCATATTGTTATCATTTCTACCAAAGATGACCCCGGGACAACCAGTATGGACACAGCTAGGTCAGAGAGAGGAATATAATTCCCTGGGAAGGGGTTTCATATATTGATCTCACGAGACTAATTTGGGAGTGTTTAAGAATGCGGCATAGAAAACTGTCTTTGTAAAGAGAGGGAAGTTTTGTAAGTGTGGTGTATGCAGAGCGTGGGCTTAGACCATCTAAGAAGGTAGAAGTATGACCAGCTGAGCGCTGGACCGTGTTCGAGCATGGCACAAAGTGAACCTGGAGAGGTGGGAGAATGAGTAAAAGGTGTAGTATGTGGGATGAAATCTTTAATATGGATTTGACAGTCCAGACTAGACAGAGAGGCACTAAAGCAGGCCTCTATTCCCCAGCACCTGGATGACAGGGGGAGAGAGTGATGTTAGTTAAATGGAGGGGGCAGCATTTTTCAATTCTCGCCTAGGGCGGCAAAACACCTAGAAACGGCCCTGTGCGAGAGGACTCCAAGCAGCTCACCAAAGATGTAGGCCCACGGTGCAAGGAATCTGGTGAGGATGAAGATCTTGGGACCTGGAGATGCTTGAGGTAGAGGCTACCAGGAGCCCGAAGATCTATGAGGAAGAGAGCCAACAAGCCTTTGCAACAGTAAGTTGATGCGGTGCACAGGGGTCTGGTTCCTGCGGCTCCGACGAGGGATACTGACCTTAAACTCGGTGAAAGGACAGTGCAAGCTTCGAGGAAAGTGAAGAACCACCACCAGTGTTGCTGAACCTTTCGGAGTCCGTGGGAGACCAGAATCAGCAGACTGGTCAGCTTTGTTGCAGTGCCTGAAGATGCAGGGAAGTGGATCCTTAACTTGAAGGGAGATTCCTACAGGTGTCTTGGATGTCCACAGGCCTTGGAACTATCCTGTATGGAATACAGGCACAGACGTTGCAACAGAAGAGCAGGACAGATGAGACCAGGAGCAGGAGGAGGCTTCCCAGTTGCAGTCTCGGTGCCAAGAGCAAAGTCTAGTGCAGTCCAGAGTGCCCAGACAGTTGAAGAAGAAATGGTGTATTTATATGAATATTTTCCCACAATGAATCTAGGAGCCCACCCAGAGTTAAGCACGTAAGTACCCTAAAGAAAATGTTGGGACAATTCAGGGTCTCCTCCCAGGGGAGGGTCAGACAGTGGGGCGGATACTCCCATGTCCTTTGTCCAGTTTTGCGCCAGAGAGGGAGCCAACGACTCCCTGAGCTGGTTTGAACTGGAGTATGCAAGGAGGGTACCAAATGTTTCCTTCAGGCAGACTGAGTGTGTTGTCCGGGGTATGGCTGCAGAGCTCCACGCCTTCGTGTAGCCTCCGTGACACGTGGTCTGTGACCCCGCCCCCTGGAATGGCGAAACGCTGACTGAGACGCCGCGCCCCGCCTGGGATCTGCTTCTGTTCTTGCCCCGTAGCCGACTTTGCCTTCACGGACTTGAGCAGCGGGGTTGAAGCGCTTGGTATTCATGGATGGTGTACGAAGCCGAGAGCTTTTGTTGCCTGCGCAGTTCAGCGTTCGGCGTTCTGCTTCCTGGGTCCCGACGCCTCAGCTTGCCACGGACGCTGCTTCTTTCCTGGCTTCATGCTTGAGCTCGGAGTCAAAGGGGCTCAGCTTCTAGTTCCCCGAGCCTGAGCAGTTTTCCCCGGGATTTCGGGGCTGTTACCTGCGGATTCTGCTCTGTTCTCAGAGTTTTTAATTGGATGCTGGGATTGCAGCTGCAGCTGCAGCTACCGGTTGATCGGTTCAGGTGGTGGTTTTTGGAATTAGCGCTGGGAACCCCCTGGAAAATCCCTGAAATTTTCTGCTGCAGTGGTGAGATAAGAACTTTGAACCTACATCGAGTGTATCACTGTGTATCACCTTGAGTAACGCCTGGCGTAAAGGGAAAAAAAAACGCACAAAGAAAAAACTTTTTCTCTCTTTTTTTTCTTTACGGGACTAACAGTAAAGAATCTTTTAGGGAGGCTGAATTTTACCAATTCTGCATGCAAAAATGGGCAAACCTCAAAGGGAGGGTGAGGAGGTTATTAAGACCAGCAAAGTCGAGTTGGCTGCCCGTCAGAAAGCAAGAACTCGCTTAGCTCTAGCCAAAAAGACCTCTCGCAAAGCAGCCAAGGAAAATGACAAAAGTAAGGGTAAAACTGGGGGGGATAGCTCGGCGGGGGATACGCTACCGGAGTCTTCGGATGATGAACTACCTATTCCTCCTATCTCTTTGCAAGTCAAAGAGACAAAAAAGGTTGTGATGGATTGTCAAGATAACTATAACTTAACAACACAGTCCGAACCAGAACCAGAACCAGAGCCTGAACTAGAGCCAGAAACGGAGCTGGAAGTAGAGTTACAAGCTGGTACTTCGGTATCAGTTCTAGAAACGCCACCTCAAGCAGGAGAGGTTAAAAATAAACATGGCAAAGGAGGAAAAGAGTTAAAAGAATATCCACTCTTTGCAAAAAAAAACACTCCTAAGACTCTTTCTGCACAATCCCCCATTACCTTAGCTCCTGCCGCCTCACCAATCTCACCTGCCTTACCCGCCTCACCAGCCAATTTTGCACGACCCAACGACCCTGGCCCAACAAATTCGTCTAAGTCAATTTGTCACAATAAGACACCTGAACCTCTTCCTCTATGTGCTTCGCAATCTCTTAGAAACTCCACACAAGAGGCTTTGGGCGGGGTGGGCTGCACACAAGACTGCTCCTCATCTCCAGATATACAAAGCGAGGTATTGGGAACACCAAGTGCAGAGGGTGATGAGGCACAGTTGTGCTCCAATGAGAAGAATTCAGATTCTATAACAAAACCTTCAGTAGGAAAAGATAATTTTCCGGGACTAGAAGAGAGCTCAGAGGTGAGATACCAGCTAGACATTCGTGAAATGCTGAACTTGATTCTCAATGAAATCCGAGAAATTAAACATAACCAGCAAGTGGAGATAGCTGCCCTCAATCAAAAATGGATAAATTTGAAGAATCAATGCTGGTGATCCCGAAGAGACTTCAGGAGGCAGAGGCTAGGATCTCTACACTCGAAGATCAAATGAACCTGGTTTCGGGGGAGGCAAAGGAGGCAGCTAAGAAGAAAAATGCTCTTGAAATCAAGCTAGAGGAGCTCGAAAATCACTCCAGAAGGTCAAACCTAAGGATTGTGGGGGTTCCGGAAGGATTAGAGGGCTCCGATACCATTCAGTGGGCCGATTCTTTTATTCACCACACAGTTCTACCTGAATTTGAGGGAGACCTGACAATAACAAGAGCTCATCGGGTCCCGGCCCATCTCTTCCCAAATTCAGCATTTCCAAGAACTATTCTTTCGAACTTTGCTGATTACAGGATCAAGGAGAAGATTCTTTCTAGAGCTTTCCAACAACGCCAGTTTTCAGTATCAGAAACTGTAAAATGTAGGATCTTCTCAGATATGACTGCAATAGCTGCAAAAAGAAGAAAAGAATTTGTGAAAATTCTACACTTATTCAAGGCAAATGGCGCTCAAGCCTCGATTGCGCAGCAGTCAAAATTGAAGTCCTGGTTAAAGGAAAATTTTACTTGTTCATGGACGTAGAAGAGGCGCAATCTCTTCTTAAGGAGATCTCTTCAGGAGCTAGGCCTGAAAAGGGGAAAATCTAACCTAGGCCTGGTAATTTTTGCTCTGGTGTTTTTTCTTTTCTTCCCTAAGCATGAATAGTGTACAATAATACTATGGGGTGGTAACAGATCTACTGGTCACTCAGGGTGTAACAAAAGGACACCCAGATCAGAAGATGTGGGAGGAATGTGGCCAGCGTGGCAGGGAGGGGGATTTCCACATTCCTGGGGAGGGTGGGGGAGGGGGGGAAATGCAGCAAAAAGGAATATGAGCAATGGGTATTTCACTTGTTTTAGTTTTATTAATAGGTACTCAACAGTGATAGAATATTCTTTTAGATGAAAAGTAATACTTGTAACATCCTGTTAATTAATGCAAATGGAATGTTAAACAAACAGAAGTATGGGGCGTTGTTGAAATGGATAATATTTATTAGACCCCAGGTGGTCTTTTTTCAGGAGACTCATTTGAAGTCTAACAGTCCGAAGTTGTTTATTCCTAGTTACTTCTTCAAGGTATTTTTTTCATCAGCAGGGGTGGCCCAGAGAGGGGTCGCTATTTATTTCTCAAGGGATCTAGCCTGGGAATTCCTACAGGTTCATAGAGATGCCAAGGGCAGGTGGATATGGGTGGTGGCAAAATTAAAAGATAAAATTATAAACTTTGTGAAATATTATGGCCCCATCCTTGACGATATTTCTGGGCTGTCAGAAATGTATCAATCTCTCAGGGGCGTGCCAGGACAGATAATTCTAGGAGGAGATTTTAATTATATTCAAGACTTGTCAAGAGATACTTCTAATAAGAAAAAGAAACAGTTAAAGCCCAAAACAAAATGTTTTTTGAAGCACTCTTACATGAATATCAATTGAGAGATCCATGGCGTTGTAGAAATGCTGAAGTTGAATCTTTTACATGTTATTCCCACCGGTTTCGGACTGCATCCAGAATAGATTTCTTTTTAATATCTAGATCTTTTCAGATCTTAAGAACTGCGATTGGATGCAATCCGTTTTCGGACCACGCTATGATTGAATTAGAATTAGTACTGGGAGGAGTGGATGGGGTGTGTCCCAGGTGGAAGCTGGATCGCACCCTGCTACAAAACCAGGAATGGGTTTCAGAATTCAGAGATTGGATTATACAATTCTTTGAAATGAACGATAACACAGCTGAACACTTCTCTGTCTGGGGCGGATTTAAAGCAACAGCACGCGCCCAGATTATCGCATATACTAGCGCTAAGGCAAACGAAAGAAAGTTAAAAATAGCCAAGCTTCAATCAGACGTAGAGAGGGAATATACCTTGCAGCTCTAACATCATTCGAGCAAACTAGAGCAGGCTAAAACTCTTCTTCTGGATTTTTTTGTTGCGGAAGAGATTAACAGTACGAAAGCCTTCCAACAAAAGGTCTACGAAGACAGCCAGTTGGTGGGAAAATTACTAGCTAATTCTACAAGAAAAAAGCAGGAGTCATCACTGATAGTGAAAATTCATGATCCTCAGAGTGGGCTGGAGGAGGAAGATAGAGACAAGATCTCAAAGATTTTCCTGGATCATTTTGAAAAAATCTACTCTACGGACTATCAGGTAGAGGAAGTAATGTAAATGTAAATGTACAGGAATTTATATAGCGCAAATCACCAACCGGTCTCTAAGCGCTTGCTTAGGGAACCCGTCCTGGTATTCCCCTGTGAGATACTCCCGGCAGGGTATCCGCAAGGTGAAAGCCAGGCATCCCGCCGCGAGGGGCCGTTGTGGAGATTAAGCAAGCTATTGCCCAGAGTCGCAGAGTGTGAACCCATGAATCAAGTAGGCACCGGAGCGAGAATTGTCGAGTCCATGGACATTTTAGGACTCAAGACCCCGTTAAGCCGGGAATTGAACCCTGGTCCCGGGCTGACCTCTGCTTCCAGGTCTGCCTCCTCTAGCCAGTGAGCCACACTTCTCCACCAGACTACTCTCTGATCCAGGACTACTTTGCAAATATAGAAATCCCCAAAATCTCTGAAAACCGGGTCAACCAAATCAGTCTTGAAATAAATACCCCTGAAATACAAGATTGTTTAAAGGCAACCTCAGGGGGAAAGGCTTCCGGCCAGGACAGATTCCCAATCGAGTTTTATAAGGTCTTTTTTAAAGAATTAGCAATTCCCTTGAAAAGTTATATAATCATGTTAGGTTAGGTGGGCACGTCCCTGCTGAGTTTAAGGAATCTACAATTATATGTTTTATCAAAAAAGATAAAAATCAATATGATGTTAATTAATATAGGCCAATTAGCCTATTAAATTCGGATTATAAAATCTTTATGAAAATATGGGCTGAGAGATTTGTCCTCCCTGCCCAGGAGGTCGTCCACCAAGACCAGTCTGGGTTTATCGCAGGAGGCTTTATGGCAGCAAACACCGAGTTCTTAATCCAGGCATTGGACTATTTTAATGTTAATTTGACCCCAGCTTGTATATTAATGATGGACGCAGAAAAAGCGATTGACTTGATGAATTGGGCAGCACTATTCTACTCTCTCGGTCAATTCGGTTTTCCAGCCTCAATTATTAAGATGCTTCATAACATCTATGAGGTAGCATTGGCCCAAGTAATAATCAACGCTAAACAGGCTGGTAAGATCAAGGTAAACAGTGGCACAAGGCAGGGCTGCCCGTTGTCCCCGTTGCTCTTTACTTTCTTTATTGAACCTTTAGTAGTAAAGATTAGGGACAACGAGGCTATTCAGCCCCCTATCATCGGTATGTCTAAATTAAAGTTGTTTGCCGATGATATTATTTTATATTTATTACCTATAAAAGAAAATGTTGAAAATCTAATGAGAGAGTTTAACAACTATGAAAAGATACGGGGCTATAAAGTAAATCCCAAAAAAACTGAGGTCCTTGCATTAAACACTGATCTTTATTTTCTCCCTGTCGATCTGCAGGCCCAAGCTGCAAGAAGCGACCCAATTAGATACCTGGGCATATTTGTGACCACCGATGATAAGCTTTATTCTATGAATTATATTAGAATGAAGAACAAAATTCAGAACCTTTTAGATCAATGGCTCCTTCTTCCATTATCAATTATAGGTAGGGTATCATTGATTAAGATGTCGGTGCTGCCCTTGCTCATATTTTTGTTCAGTAACGTTCCCATTAAAATTAATGTAGCTTTTTTGAAAGAACTCGAAACAATGCTGAGAGGTTTTATATGGGGCAACAAAGCTTCGAGAGTTAAACTTCCAGTATTACAACTCCCAGCTGAACAAGGAGGTTTAGCCCTACCCCATTTAAGGACCTATTATGAAGCCGCATTTTTTGTCATATTGGCAGGATTATTGAGGAGTAATCAAACAAGAGATCATTTTTTTCTTACAAGAATGTTACAAGAGGCAGGTTCCCAAATTCCAGTTTTTTTTTAAAGATAGCAAAGCTCCCAAAGAGGTCAAGATATAAAACGTAAAGAGAATATGCCTCAAGAATGTCGCTCCTTTTCAAAAAACATGGTACTGATGGCTCTCATTATCTAAGTTTATTTGAACGTACTCAAATAGGCCTCTGTAACGACCGGATTTTCAGACCAGATATCACCAGCTCACCAAGACACCACCAATCCAGCCGAAACGTAACCATCTCCCTCCCAGAGCCTACTTACCACAGTACCTAGGTACCTTCCTGGGGATGGGGAATTAGCAATATACAAGCTTATATCATCAAAAACACCACTAAATCTATAGGGTTAGTAGGAATACTCACTGATTACTAAGGAATTCCATGTCACATCCTATGATCTCACCTTATAGTCTCACGGCAATCTGGCCCAGACTATACTACTCTCTTCCTCATGGTGGAGAGCAGTTCTAATGCATCTACCATTACACACTGACCTCAATCAGTGCTCACATCAGCCACAATCCTGTGGGTATACACACCGTATCCTCCCGGGGCTCTCTCTCTCAAGCTGCCTGTGGGTATACACACTGTATCCTCCCGGTGCTCACACTGCCGCCACAATCAGGTGACGATACACACCGTATCCCCCCGGTGCTCTCAGTAACGCCGCTACACAACGGCGATCACTGTCCTATTGATACCTTCAACTCTCTCTCTTTCTCTCTGTTGGGAAGTTTCTCTATATATCTAATATCTACTTGGGATGTCTCATACACAATATTATCCCTTATGTGGCGAATAGGAAATCCAATCCTCTCACACAAGAATGGTCAAATTGTAGCATTCAGAGGTTATCTCCTGACCTGATCTACACACAATCTTCCATGCTCAATTATCTGCAGGGAAGGGAATGTCACATCCTTCTCCTGTCAGCATTTGGGTAAAAAGAAGGTTTAGCTCTGTCCTAGAAGATAACAACCAAATGTAATTACTATATGCAAAGGTTATTCCCTGAATTAGGCACTCCTTGCTCCCTTGATCAGTTACCACTTACCTGGACGGGAAACACATCCGTCCACATAACAGCATCTGGCTAGAAGAAAGGTTAGTCATGAAGAAATAACACCTGCACAGCTGATCACTAAGAACTGGGGTCCCTTTATTACACAATAGCAAATTATAATATCACAATAACTAGCAATCTAGACATAGCCTGAAAAGTAAAGGGGAATAGACACATCTAAGGAATACATAGATCTGCGGGGTCTCTTTATTAGAACGGTAAACAAGAAAGCTTTATTACTAACACATCCACATATAGCTGACAGGAACTGTAGATAGCTAAAAAGGGAAATAATGGATTATAACAGGACTGCACAACGCTGAAAGAAAGGGGATTAATCAGTGCAACAATACAGTAGGGAATATAGCCTAGGAAATAAAGGAAAGGATTAATGTATATATATATATGAGCACTAATATAACAGGACAGATATCACCTGATTATTATGAAGTCATGTTCTAGCTGTCATCTGGGTCCCTCTCTCGTCTGTGCCTTGGCTCATCTCAGATTCTCCACTGCACTCTTGGACACACATCTGCGCCGATCACTCTGCACTGGATTCCTCTCTCCCACGAACTGTCTTCACCTTCCAACTTCAGTCTAATTATATAGTTTCTGCCGCCCTGATAACCATCCGCTCCACTAGCTTCTTCACTCTGTCTGATTGTTCCAGCTCCAATGTCCAACTCACTCCAGCTGCTCCCACAGACTAATCCACGATATAACTTCAGTCTCTTCCAAAAGGTATCACTCCAAACTCCAGCTGGTAACTGCCTGCTCCAACTGATCTCTCATGATGTAACTTCATTCTGTCTCCAAAGCATCTTACTCCAACTGCAAAGCAACTTATTCTGACTGCATCTTCTCCAGACTGCATCTCATCCTGACCAGCTCCCTCTGATCACAACTCCTTCTGACAAGTAACTGCTTCTGACTGCTTTCTTCAGCTCCAAAAACCATCTGAACACAACTGCTTCTGACAACTCCACCTCTCTGCACTTCGCTAATATGGAATGCTCTCCCCTAGTGGAAAGTTCCAGCCAGTAGCCTCCTCCCACCAAATCCATGTACCAGGCTCCCTGCTCCAGACGCTCTCACAGTGATCAGCTGCTTGTTTCGTCTAGAGACTTGAGCCCAAGGGACACTTCTTGATAAGATTCAGCTCCGGCCGGTTCTCTCGAGTTTGCGAAGAGAGAACAACACCTCATAACTAAAACATCACACTTGACCTACAAACATCTCAGTCTGCAGAGGCAGAAAGCAAAATGGAGTCTCTCTGGTTCTGGGCCTTGTAGGCCCGAAAAGGATGAAATAGACACATAGCTCTATCAGAGTACATACACAAACCCTACCAATAAGTAATATAAAGTCAGAACTACAGGATCCACCCTCTACTATAGGTCTTCAGGCCTGAAAATGATGAAAGGACATATAATTATGTCAAAGCCAATAGGCAATAGATGGATTAGAGTCAGAAATAAGGGATCTATCATCATATAAAGCAGCTATCCTCTAGTTTATGCTTCTCAGTCTGAAAAGAGGCCTGAAAAGGACCAAAACAATCTAAGAATAGGGATCTAGGATGGTAGCAAGCTAAAGTCACCATCACTCAGAAATAAAGACAAAAACCCGGTCAATACAGCCTCCCACTAAGTTTGAATCATATTAAAACCTGGGAACTTTGTGGGTTCCACAAGTTAAGACATATGGTAGTCCAAAACAGGGTAATTAGTTGGCAGGAGGTAGCCGCTAGAATAAATGGTCCATTGCGCCTGACCTTTTTTTAATATATGCAGATTTTCTATTTTATTAGAAATGAGATAAGTGGCCTGTTTAACCCTCCTAATACTATACTAACGGCCCTGTATGGTGGAATGAGCACAGGTATCGGATATTGGTACAAGATGCTTCATTGCTCAAATCAAAACATATTAGTAGACAGACATCTTGAGAAAATAAATCTCGCTACACAATGTAACTTTTCCACAAAGGATTGGGAGGTCATTTGTCAGTTGGGGAATAGATCTTTACGTGCTACCAACTATAAGAGGATGTCTTTTCTTTCTCGCTGGTTAGCTTATTATACACCGGAGGCTTTGGAAAAGATGTTTCCCGGAGCTGAGAATAAATGTTTCAGATGTATCGCTAGTAGCCAGGGAGGATGGCATCATATTTTTTTTACTTGCCGCCAGCTAGAAACTTTTTGGAAGGGAATATTTGCCGATATCGAATAGGCTATTGGGAAATCTTTTCTACCAACAGCAGAAGTAGCCCTGTTCGGTATATGCAAAGACAGGAGCGGGCTTAATAAAGCAGAAGAAGTATTTATATTTATATCTTGTGCAGTTGCTCGTTCCTTAATACTTCAAAACTGGAAGTCCAGCGAGATCCCATCACATTTAAAATGGTTCAACTAATTGAGGAGAACATGTGTTTTTTTAAAAGGCTTATGCTGGCAGAGTGGGAGCCATTGGGAGATTTGAGAGGAACTGGAAATATTTTGAGACTCTAGAAGTAATAAAGGGAGGATGATTTGTGAAGAAAATTGAGAGCAGATGATTTTTAATAACAGCCTTTTTATCTATGAATCTGATAGTTTTGTCTATTCTTTTTTTCTAGGACATCTGCACTTAGTAGCACTTTCTTCTTACATCAGATTGCACTATGCACTTTTTAAGATAGTACTTTTTTGTACTTCTTGCACTCTTGCACTAGCACTTTATTGCAGATTTGTACGTTTTTGCAGATGCACTTTATAAATTGCATATTTTGTACATAATGTCCTGGAAATTTCAACGATGTAGTAGGCTGATTTTTCTATCTTGATGAACCTCCCTTTTATCTTTGTATTTCTTTTTATCTCTTGTTTGTTATTTAAGAAATTTATTGGAAATGTATTATTATTGAAATCTAAAGTATAACATGCTTTGTACCTTTGGTTTACCTTTTGCTCTATTCAATAAAAAAAATTTTTTTTTAAAACAAAACAGACTGAGTGGCGTTGGCAATCCCCAATACACTAAACCCTGTCTGGGAGGTGGTCAGGGCTGGACTGGCCATAGCGGGCACCGGGAATTTCCAGGTGGGCCACAAGGGCTGGGGGCCGGTTTTTGGCCCTTGGGGCGATTTTGTTACAGGGCCATTTTTGCAGCATAGCTGCAATATTGGCCACTATAACGGAATAGGCAAAAACCAGCCCTGGTAAAGAGCTCGTCCGCACCCCCAAATCCATGGGGGGCTGGCCAAGCACTTTGACAGGGCCGGTTTTGGGTCCCAGTCCGGCCCTGGAGGTGGTCACACCTCCCTGCACCATAACCAATTTGAGGGAGAAAGCTCAAAGACTGTGGTCCTGAATAGCACGATTCCAGTCAGACTAGTCAGAAATCATAACAACACCAGGCAAAAAGTGTAGGTAACCATGCAGAAGGGTCTTGCCTTTCTACAGTTTCTTCCATACATAAAGCAAAGTACACCAAAATGAATATATCAAGTTATACATCAATGACAAAACATAAACCAATCCACTTTCTTTACAACAGCTCTTGCTCTAGCATAGCAATTGCAAAAGCAAAATAAGTTATTTTCCAAACCTTTTCACTTTTTTCTTTTAATTTTATTTCTTTGTATTACATCAGATATGTCCCTGCTGCCCATGCCACAATAGTTGTTACAAATATAATAACAGAATCATTCTTCAGCCGCATGTGATTCACAGTTTCTCGTATTGCAATTATTAAACTTTGTAGAATTTCCCAATAACACATTTGTTTGTAATGCATTCTTCAGCACCAACATTTTTATGACAAGTATGCAGTCTTACCAAATTTCTTGTTTTCCTTTCCCTTCTATTCTATTTTCCTTCATTCACACTTGATTGCTTTACACGTTTTCAAATTTTCACCTGTAACCACCATTGTTTTGGCTGGGTTGGGTCCTTCAAGTTCACCTTTTATTCAAACCTTCAGAAATACAAACAATACTTGAGGGACACAGCCTTGTAATATGCAGTAAACATGCCTGCACAGGTACTAAAGTCAGATAGTGGCAAGGAGAAAGTTGGGATTTAGTGCTGGTCTAATCTCAAGCATCCTACTAATAGCATTAAATAACACGCTATTTCATTCACCGTTTTTCTGTACCAAATTTTCACCAGACAAAGCTTCATCAACAAGGTAAAAATGTTTCCACTGATGGTATACTTTATCTCAGGTGGGGACAGAGGGTCCATTGAATGCTAGCACAAACAAAAAAATTCACTGGGCTATATTTTGCCTTGTATGCCTTTTAAGTTCACGACAAACAACACAAACGTCAACTTCTAACTACTTTTCATAACGCTCTTCTATGAGGGTACAACCTACCTCTTCTAGTCAAGTAAGTCCACCAAAGCTTCCATACTGTTGTAGCCTTAGTCGTTGCTTCATTATGGGATTTTATTTCTAGGACAACTAGAGGCGCCATACCCACAATGACACAAATATTACCAAACCCTTCCTCTAAACAAAAAACACAGACCTATTGGCTTTGCTAATGCATTTTTTCATAACATGATTGTTACAGGTTTGTCACCAACACTTTATTGGTGGTAGCATTGCATGGAAAATCGTTTTGAGACTACACGCAAATTAACAGGTGAAACGCTGATGGAAGGGACTTAGAATGGAGATAAGAGAGCGGGAGTAGCAGAAATGTAGGTAAACATAACAGGTTTTGTCTCTCAAATAAGGATCATTCCTTTAAACTGATGGAGAAAATCCCACTAGCAAGCATGGGACAGAGAGCCTGCAGTCGTGTGGAATGTGACGGTGGTCCTGCACTGCTTGATCAAAAGGGACCACAAGGGTAATCCATTGTTCCTAAGGATGTTCATTGCATATGTGGTTTAACAGCAGGAATAATCAAAAATTAAGTTAAGTTTAAATGTGCAGGGCAAGTTGTAGCAGAAAAAATATAAAGTAATTATTATATGTGGAAAAAAAGAATGAAAATCAGTTAAAAGGGAAAATATAGGCAAGTTGTCCTTAAAGGGCTAATGAGCCTATAACACCTTTTTCCACAAACGAGTATTACTTAAACATAAATGATGCAATACAACACCATACCTAGTCTTGTAAGGGTTAAAAATGCCTTAATCTTTTATCTCGTAGATAAAGAGCAAGGACCCGATCCAGAAAGGTAAACTTAGACGTTTTGCCTAAACTTAGACCAAACATCTAAGTTTACAACTTTGGGAATTCACAACGTTAATGTACGAGTGCTACTGCTATCTTTATGTCTGCACTCGCGACGGATCTCTGCCTCGGGTGCAGACATAAAGATTGCACTCGTAAATACTCTTTGTGAATTCCCAAAGTTGTAAACTTAGACGTTTGGTCTAAGTTTAGAGCAAACATCTAAGTTTACCTTTACGAACCGGGGCTGACAATTTGTCAGCACCAAAAAAGCAATTTACATCTTTTATCAAAAGAGCCCAGTAGATGTCAGCAGTGCACTAAGAATATTCACAAGAAGCTGCATCGCGCCAGGAGTGTTTAAAGAGGCTGCAACTTGGTGCTGAAATGATTTACTGGCCTGACATACAAAACCAGGGCTGGATTCGCGCTGGTGGCGCCTGGTGCGAGGATCATTTTTGGCACTCCCACACCCAGGACAGCCTCCTCGGATTCTCTCACTTGCGCTTGGCAAAAATGCCCCTCATCTCTCCAATCATACGTTATTGCTAAATACAGCGCCCCTCCACAGCGTCAGGCCCAGTGCACCCGCACATGTCACATTGCCCTAAAGCCGGCCCTGTACAAAACGATTTTGTGGTTGCAAAAGAGACCCAATCACAGGCTTTGAATATATCAGTGGTGTGATGCAAACTACTGAATTCAAAGCTGGTGGCAGACATTTCCTAAGGGGAATTCTTTTTCATAGTCACCTTAAAGTCAGAGGAACGCTGCATGCTCCGCCCTGGATCATTCAGTAAACTCCTGTGCTGCTTTAAAATCAAGCATTTACAAAACCAATAGGTCACGCCTTTGGAACCTATTGAATTTTCCAATTGCTTTTGGTGGTGAAGTTCAGTGTTGGAAAGTTGTGCAGCATTGTAAAACCATAAAATAAAGGCACAAAGGCAGTAGCGTCGTTCCCCAAACACAGGCATACGTCAGGGTTCCAGCGTGGGTCAGTGGAATGATGCAGGCACAATTTCCTTTCGTTTATTATGGCAAATGCCACTTGGATCAGTAATTAAAAAAAAAAAGATTTAGAGGTCGAAAGCTCCAAGTTAAAAAAAAAAGACCACAGGTATTCAGGGGTTGTGGAGATAATGGAGGAACGGTTGAGGAGAGGAAGGAGACAAACAGCACGTGGAAGTCGGGAGGGGAGAGGAACAGAAAGGAGAGAACACCACAAAAACAAACGAGAGAGACAGAAACAGAGCGCCGGATTGGCGAGAGAATCACAAGACATAGAACATCACGCAAGTGAGTGAAGCATACAGATGAGAGAAACTAAAATGGAGAAGCTTTGGAGCTAGAAGCACACTAGAGAGATGGGAAACAGTCGGAACAATGCCGGCAGAGCCATGCGTATTCCGACTGCGGAAGCACTACCACACTTGCCTTAACCACGCATATGCCTTAACCACGCATATGCCTTAACCAAGCATATGCTTGGTTAAGGCAGTGTGTGGTCTAGCTGCTGCTCATATAGTTCTACCTGTCTATCTATATGGCGCCACAGCTTTTCTGATTCCCTAAGTGACCAGTCACTCAGGACCGCCCAGGTTATCATTGACTAAGGCTGGGACCTGCGGGAGATCTAGAGTGTCCAAGTATTGTAATTGATCGGTCTCTCTGAGTGGGTCTGCCTTATATAGTGTGCAGTGAAAATCATGGAAGGCCCGTGCTTTCGCCTCTTCACTTGTGTGTGTTGTCCCACTCTCATCAACAATTTGTTTCACAAAACTCTTTTTCCTGCTTGACCTGCAATTTTTTTGCTAATAGTGTGCCAACCTTGTCTTTTCCCTCATACCCATGGGCCTGGAGTCTCAGGATCGAATTCTTGCCTCTATTGGTATAAATAGCGTTAAGTTTCCCTCTCGGAGCAGTGACCTTTCTGAGTGAGGGGGCCTAAGGTGTGTCCTTGTGAGTTCTTTCCGCCTCACTTAGCTCCTGTTCCAAGTCTTACTGCTTCTTAGTCTGGAGTCTTCTGAGGGAGGTGGCTAGAGAGATGCAGTGGCCCCTTACGTGTGCTTTCAACGCATCCCAGTTATTTGTTGGGCTTTATCGGGAGAGAGTTCCGAGGATGTGGTGAGCCGGAGGCTCCCTAGATTGCAGCCACGCCAAATTGCTTACGGAGCTGCGCTCAGACAGACACGAAGGTGGCGATGGCAGCATCCAGTTATTACAGTGTGCAGCAGACGATCCATAGGCCCTGCGTGGTATAGGAGTAAGGTATTGCACAGTGTGGGGGCAACGGCACAATTGCAAGCCAGCACTGGGGGCGAGACAAAGCAGCAACATGTAAAATGGCGGTGCGTTGAGTTGCTCTTGCACCGGAGTGTTTGGGACGCTGTAAGTGAGTGTCTGCGGAGGCAAAGGCGGGAATATCGGCTGCCCTCTGGCGCCAAGAGGAGTAATCTAACAGATTGGACACCGATGGGAGTAACCGAGTGCTAGATCAAAGCGGCGAAAACTGTCTGTAATATGCCTCTGGAGTCCTAGTAATCACTCATAGTGGGCTAATACAGGCTGCCGCCCACACGATGCAACGAGTGACCTGCTGCACCAATTGCGTGATCCTACTAGCCTTACAAAACGGTGCCAAAGCCTAGATCTGACGACTTCTAGGCCCCTCAAGATGGACGTGTTGCCATTCGAATAACAGCGCCTCTTTTCCCTTGAATTTTAAACTGTTCCCTTCCTTAGCCTGGAGCTACACCTTGTGGCCTGTTTTTAATCCTGAACCTCGCGATCCTCTCCTTCTATAGCCTTGCAGGGACTGATTGTTTGCTTTGCTAGGGTTATTTCAACATTGCTTTATTATAACTCCCTTCAAGTGTAGCTGTGCTGTAATTGTTTGCTTTGCTGGACTGTGTCAATCCCCCCCCTTTTTTCTTTTGCTACTATTGCCTAGTCTCCTTTGCCTTTTCTATCCCGACTACCCTGTTTCCTACTTGCTTATATTATCTACCTTGTCCTTTTGTTGTTTACCATCTAGTACCTCTGTTTATTGCACCTTGAGATCCCTGGTCTATGCTTCATATATTGATTTGGAATTTTATTCTCTCTTTTTGCTTAGGTCTATGTTTTTTACTTTGTTCACAAGCAATCATGTAAAGCAGTATTGCTGATTGTCTACGGCAGGCCCTAAAAAATTGTTTGACAAATCTAACGCACGTCCGATAACTTTTGCCTTCTACCTCTCAACTACTGTCTCTTCCACTACCTCCTAACTCCGTCTGACTACCGCTTCCTTCGTACCTATTTACATGACTCATATTCTCATGTCTCTGGCCCCTTTCTCTCATATCATCTTGTGACCACATTCCCTCTCTTTGTTCTCCTCTGCCGAATCCTCCCCTTACCCTTTCCCAACACCGCGTCCTTCCACTCCTTCCTTTCCACGTCTCTCCCTCCACTGCTTCAACACACTGCCCTCGCTTGACTTCTCACGTGACTATCTGATTTACCTCTCTCTTTTTGCCCAATATGCCTCCTCTCAATTTCCCTTCCCCCACCCAGGACCTTTCTCTATCTAAACATGGTCCCAACAATACAGCCCCCAGGCAGGAGATACGTGCCTCTGTCTGTTCAAACCTTATGCACCTTATGCAACCTTCCCCCCTCTCCGCTCCTACTCTTTCCAGCTTCTGTCCTCTGTCCTCAGCCCTCACATGCCCTTGCCCTTTGTTCCCCACCCTGTTTTTATGTGAACCTTAGACAGACTTCCTTTCCTCTCTATGGTTGTCTCTTCCCTTATCCTCACTCCCTCTCCTCCCCTACCCCCACTACTTTCTCTCGCCTTTCACTCCTTCCCTAATTGTATTGCTGATAATTTTATTTAAGGTTTACTTGTTGATCTTCTTCTAGTATATTGTTGAACCACATTGTTGCACTTCCTGTTGTCTCTCCTATTGTCTCCTACCGCATCCTCCCTCTATTTATGTCTTCCCCCTCTCAATGTTCTGAGACTGAACTATTTTGTCTGATGCCCGATGGAGCTACTTGGTTTAGCTATAGGGGAGATGGGCCTTGGATTCCTTCCTTGGTCGTCACCTACCCAGTCGGTCTCTAGGCAGACTTCTTTTCGTCTCTCCTTATTGTCTCTTCCCTAGCTCCTATCCTCTCTCCCCTGAATCTTTCCCCTTGCCTGGTACTCTGCCTCCCCCCTGTCCTTTGTGCCCTTTGACTAAGCACTCCTTCTCCCCTTGTTGGGGAAAGATCCAATATTTATACTCTGGAGTCTCAGCGAACCCACTGAGTGAGTCCACTGCGCCAAGGGAGCCACTCACACTTGAGGTATGATATGACACCCCTTGCCAAAGCACTCCCTCTCCCCTTTTTGGGGAAGGATCCAGTATGTAGGCCTTGGTGTCTCAGAGACCTCTCTGAGAGAGTCCACTGCGTAAAGGGAGCCTCTCGCAATAGAGATAGGGAAGGGATACCACTTCCCCTGGGATCACAGCTTACTAGACTTTGGACGTTGCCTTGACTCGTCTACCGGTTTTTGTCCCCGTCACCGTTCCCCTCCACTCCCCATGCTGTGACTCACCCTCCCCTCCTCTTTCCCACCTTCATTATCTGTCTACTTCCCCTACTCCAACCCCCCCCCTGAATCTTTCACCTTGCCTTCTTTTCCCCTTACGTATTTGTGCTTATTGTTTAGCTCGACCTTACAAGTAACTATGTGCCATGCTCTAAGAACTGTGTAACCTTTGTAACGATGTAACCTGTAACTATGATCTGATGCTCATGTAAAGCGCTCTGATACCTCCGGGTCTAGCCAGCGCTATATAAAACTTTTAAAAATAAAAAATAAAATAAAATAAGTGGTGCTCGGGTTGGGTTTGGGGGACTTGTTCTCAGGGTTGGGGGTAGTTTTCAGGGCTGGGGATCGGGGTCATTTTCAGGGCTGGGGATGGGGGTTTGGGTAGATTTTAGGGCTGGGGAGGGGAGTAGGGGTTGTTTTCAGGGCTGGGAGGTCAGTGGTAGTTTTCATGGCTGGGAGAGGGTTGGGTAGTTGCTAGTGGAAGGGGTTGGGGTAGTTTTAGGGACAGCGCAGGGTGGGAGGGGGTCGGGGTAGTGTATGTTAAGGGACAGGGTTTTAGGCCTCAGGATGGAGGAGGGAAATAGGTAGTTGGGGTAGTTTTTTTAGACTATGGGGAGGGTTGGGTAGTTTTAAGGGCTCGGGGGTCGGGTCATTTTTTTAAATGGGGTTAGGGTTTTGGTCTAAGGACACTGGAAGGGGTTGGGATAGTTTTATGGATATCACAGCACGGGGTTAGGAGGGGGTCGGGGTATTTGGACCTCATATCAAGGGGGGCAGGTAGAGGGTTTGAAACTTAGGGCAGGGGAGGGGGTCAGGACCTTAGCCAAAGATACCTCTTTACCATTCATGCCTCTACCACGAAATTGCATGGCAAAGGCATGCATGGTAAAGGAATGCGTGGTTAAGATGCATTCATGGTTCGGACTGTGTGGTAAAGGGCACACATGGTTTAGCCATGCCTGCCTCTATCACACAACCATCTATGGGAAATAGTTGGAAAAACGCAGGCAGAGCCACGCGTGCTCCGACTATGCAAGGACTACCGCGCTTGCCTTAACCTCCCATATACCTTAACCACGCATATGCGTGGTTAAGGCAGAGTGCTGTCTAGCTGACGGCTGCAGCTCGGCGGAAACAGGAAGACACCAGGAAGAGAGAATGCAGGGAGTTAAGTTGTGTTGGGGCCAGGTTTGGGTGGGGGGGACTTTTATGGGTTGGAAGGGTAGTTTTCAGGGTTACGGAATCAGGGTAATTTTTAGGTCTGGGGTGGTCAGGGTCATTTTTCAGGGCTGGTGGTTGGGGTCATTTTCAGGGCTGGAAAGGAGGGTCAGGGTAGTTTTCAGGGCTGGGGGTCAAGGTTGTTTTCTGGGCTGTGGGGTCGCGTGTAGTTTTAAGGGCTCGAGAGGGCGGTCGGGTAGTTTACAGGAGTGTGGAGGGTCGTGGTAGTTGGTAGTGAAGGGGGTCGGGTTGTGTATGTTAAGGGACTGGGTTTAGGCCTCAGGGGGAGGGGAAAAGGTAGTCATGTCGTTTTTAGGGCTTAGAAGAGGGTGGGATCATTTTTAGGGCTATGGGGGGTTGGGTAGTTTTTTACAATAGGTGTTAGGGTTTTAGGCCTAAGAGCAGTGGAAGTGGTTGGGGCAGATTTAGGGACAGTGCAGGCTGGGAGGAAGTCGGGGTAGTGTATGCTAAGGGATATTGACAGTGTGGGGTGTAAAAAGGGGTAATGTATTTGAACCTCAGGGTGGGTGCAGGTAGGAGGTTTGTAGCTTAGGGCGGGGGAGGGGGTCGCGTCCTTGTCCACAAATGCCCCTTTACCATTCATGCTGTTACGGTGGGATTTTTAGTCTCTTATCAGATCACTATAGATCTAGATCCCAACTCAGGTCGACTGAACCTTTGTTACCTGTCATAGAGTAAAAAGCAATCCACTACTAGGTTAATCAGTTTAAGACCTGCACAACTCTGAAGAACCACTTACTACGAATAAGTTTCAAAAGTTTTATTATAAAGCCAAAGATAACTGGAGATACAAACATCTCAATATAAAGTTCGAAAGATACACTGGCATTAGTACAAACATGAGTTTTCTAAATGCTCTTAGGCGCCAGAAGAGTATCACCAAAGATAATTCAAAGATTATCAAGGTTGCAAGAATGGACACAAGTTGTAACTTGAGCGACATTTACAAAAGGGACGGAAAATCCAAATTAGTCTGTCCCTACACTAGACTAAGTGACATCCCTACTTAACAAGATCTTAACCTAAAAAGGTGTCAGCCGTGGTGACTTCCAACGAAGATCACTCACTTTCCCTTAGTCTTTGTTGTAAATCTGTGCATCGCAGTTATGCTCTATCTGCCTACCCATCCGCTCTCTTAAGTTCCTCAGGCCATCTGCTCTGCCTCCACCCAGGGGTGCTGTCCCTAATACAAAATCACAATTACAGTAGAGAACGCCCCTCAGAGACGCCCCTCACGTACACCCCTCACGTGGTGTCGGTTCTGGCTTTTTCCATGCTGATACTCCTCTGGGCTCATTGTTAGCGTTGACCTTGCTTCTCAGGCTCTTCTCCGGCAAGACGGTACCCCCAGGAAATTCCTGAACCCTCCTCCAGGCCTGTGCCTGTCTCCCAGAACAGAGCTCTATTCATCACTCACTTGATTGGAACCTCCTCGCACCTGCAAACAGACACCCATGAAGTGGGCCCCAAATTCCGGCCTCCAGCTTATCTCCTAAGTCGTAAACCTTCGAGCATGGTCCACGATTTATGCTTAACACGACCTGATTCTAACTAGCACATGCAGATCAAAAGAAACGACCTTATCTCTTCAGGCCTACTAGATTTACATGAAACGGCCTGTGCACACTATGAACCTTTATTTCTCGGCCTAAACAGTATTCTAACTTATTACACACAACTGGTTATAGAAACACTTCTATAAAACATATATTTTCAGTTCTATGATCAATAATACTTTGAATTATTACAACAGTAATCCATATCATGTGAAATTGTAAAGGCACGTATTCTTTCTCAGTGAACTGCCATTAGGCCTACACATTTCTAAGTTAAACAGCATTACATTCTCCTCTGCAACAGCTACATAACATGGAATTTAATATCATTCTAACATCTCTAAACATTCCTACATTAGCTTTTCACACTGATATATGCACTCTGTATTAATTAAACACTCTTATATGTATGCACTCTATAAATTCGACACTCTAATATGTTCCTTTAACTAGATTGGTGCAACGTGCTTGTAAATATGGTGCACCTCTACATTTTACTTGATTTGCGCTCACTCAGTTCCCCCCTTTGATGACCTTTAGAGGTCATCACCATCACAACACCATCCCTGAGAGTATGAATTGAATCAAACAGAACTCGTTGCAGTGCTCCCTCGCTTCATCATCTCTAGAGCCCTCAGACTCCTGTACTGGTTGTCCTGCATCACAGCTAACCTCTGCTCCTGCTCTCTCATGGATCTTTGCAACCTATTTGATCTATACCATTGATACAGCCGCACCAATCCCCACAATGTGATTACACAAATCACTATTATGATGATAGGTTTCAGTATGTACCAAATGAAACCCTTCCCTAGGTTGGCAAACCAACCTCCAACTTTACCCATTCCATGACCCACTTTTTCCCACACATTCACCTGTGTCAGATCCTCAATCTCATGATGAATTTCAGTGATGTTCTGTATATATTTTTCAAGAGGTTTTGAATTGTCTGGAATGTAAGTGCAACATTCCTGGACCTTCAAAGCCTTACAGACTCCTCCCTCTTTGGCTAACAGAACGTCTAGAGCAAGTCGGTTCTGAAGAACCATTGCCCTTATCGATTGCATCTCTCCCTCCACCAGCATTAGTGATCTAGCAGTGCTGGCAGACAACCTATCTACAACTGTTGCCAATCTCCTAATCTTGACATCATTCAGTATTATCCCTAAAAGAGGGAACATAGCACCAAATACGTCTCCAATTACCTCATCAGTGCTTACATCCCTTCTCCCTCTGGCTTGAGTTCTTCCCTCTATGATTTCTAGATCCTTAGCATGGTATATTTTGGGGAAGACAATTGCTAAATAACATGATCCGTACCAATTATCCGGTAGTTTCACGTATGCATTTCTTCCACAGACAAAATATACATTCGGGATCACCTGCATTCCCTTCAGGAAATCCTTTGTATAGTATTCTATTTGGAAAGCATGTTCACAACTTACTTCTCCCACAAACACATTCTCATAGTAGGTTTTACCCCTGTATATACATAGTTTCCCTCTTTGCACTTGATCTAAAGCTATTGGACCATTACTACCCTTCCTTTTGTGTGACTTTTCCTCCTCGGTCCAATCTGTTTTCCATTGGCCCGAAGCCTTTAGAATCTTCTGCCTCCTGTATCGATCATCCACCTGCCCTATAAACTTTTTCTCAATTTCTGACACTTTACAAGTCAAATTATTTCTTCGGGCATATGAAGTATCCAGCGTTCTCCAAGGAATGAAAAATGTCCTTAATCGATCTTCACTCTTATAATAATCCCACTTGTTCATATGCTTGTAAACCGGGACCTCTGGTAAAACAGCGTCAAAGTTTGAAAAATAATACTCAAAGCTATCGCGTCCATAAAATATACTAAGCAACAAACTGCATGTGATTCCATAAGTCAATGGAAGATGATGGTACCTAATACCTTCGTCTACAGAGGCTGGCAATTGCATGCAGACATAACAGTTCTTTGCATCCATAGCATCAATGTATTCATAAAGTAATTTAGCATATGCATTTGATTTGAAATTTCCTTGTGATTCATCTACGTGCAACCTACGAGTTTCTGCTGCTAGCAAAGCTTTATCTTTTTCTGTATTGTCCCCCCTTTGACCAGCAGTAGTAGGTTTCAGTGTCACTACAACTTTTGTTTCTTTTGTTGCCTTCTCTTCATTTTCATGTCCCACTATATACGACACAGTAACTACTAAAACTATAAGAAAAATTACTCCCACTAAAAGTGTGCCTACTATGCATTTTGCCTTACGGTTCGGGTTGCCGGCCTCCATGATCTCAAAACAGTTTAGTTCTATTTTTCTGTCACAGCACAAAGTCTCTTTTCTTTGCTCCTTCAACGGTGTTTCTCTGCTTATTCGGTCTTTTCGAACCACACCTGGAAGCTGATAATCCCTTTTGCAAGATCAGTCTTTTGAATTATAGCAACAGACAACCCTAGCCCTCCTCCGTCCACTAAATGGAAAAGTCCCTAAATTTCTTCTTCTTCCACTTGGCACTAGGTTATCTCTCAATCTGTTTATTTACAAAGTCTTTAGCAGTCTGTAATCATACGTGTTCCAGCGGCTCTAATCACATATTCTAAAATTTCTAAGCGAAGAATGATCTCCTCGAGTGCTGGCATCGTTGGACCAAAAGTCGGAAATTCTACTCTATTTAAAACCAGTTCTCTTATTTTGCTCAGATAAGGAGGATTGGGGACAGTGAGTGTTAGCAACCCTTCGATCTCAATTCCAGGTACCAACAACACTACTTCCAATGTTATGATTGGGTCAGTACTGGTCACTGTCACTTCCCTCACCCTCCCGGATCTCCGTGCACTGGACATCTGCTGCTAGGTAGGTCCACTCAGGAGTGGCGTATCTTCTGCAGGGCACACGCACCCTCCTTGATCTTCTTGGACCCTCCTGTTCTTGATTCTGTGCACCTTCGTCCAGATCTGAGTCTTCAGATATAGGAGCAAGAGTTCTCTCTGGAGTTAGCTTCAAGCTCGGCCTCTTCTTCCTTTCAGGCCAACTAGCTTCTCCACGCCTTGTTCTCCTATTTCTTGTCCTTACTCTCTGTTCTTGATCACTTTTGACTTGATCAGTGTCTGAGCCGTATTCACAGCAACTTTCTCCTTCTGTGGCAACTTCAGTTTCACTGTCGTTCTGTCTGTCTTCCGCTTGATCTGAAGCACTCCCAACTTCCTCCGACACCCCCACAGCTTGACTGATCCCCTCTAGTGGTTCGCCGTCCACAGCTGGCTTTTCATCTGTGAGAGGAGCTGTTTCTTCCAGGGGTGCTGGAACTCTTTGAATATGGGAGGCGTGAATCCAATTTAGCAGCCCTCCACACTTTACGGCAGTGTTCGTTGTCAGAATTATCTGGTAGGGCCCCTTCCAGCGCACGTCTAGGCAGTTCTTCCGGACGTGCTTCTTCACCAGCACCCAGTCACCAGGGCACAGGTCGTGACATAAGTCTCTGGAAGATGGAATTTCGGCAGCCTGCACCTGAAGAGAAACAGAATGAATGACATCAGAAAGTCCCTTGCAATAATCCAGGATCAGATCATCGGTGATATTCAACAAAGCTGCAGTTGGAACAGATGGAAGTCTCATTGCCCTCCCCATTAGAACCTCGTGTGGGGAGAGGCCTGTTCTCCTGTCTGGTGTGCTACTCATACTCATGAGTACCAAGGGCAGGGCATCAGGCCAGCTTAAGGACGTCGATGAACACACCTTGGCCATTCGGGATTTTATAGTCCCATTTATCTGCTCCACAATTCCTGAAGCCTCTGGTCGATAGCTACAGTGCAACTTCTGATCAATATTTAATGCAGAGCAAAGCATCTTCACAACTTCACTGTTGAAATGTGTCCCTCTGTCTGATTCCAAAGAGGTCGGCACCCCGAAGCGTGGTATTAACTCTCTAAGCAACAACTTTGCTACTGTGAGTGTATCGCACCTGCTTGTAGGGTATGCCTCGACCCATCTGGAAAATATGCATACAACCACCAGAACATACCTGAGGCGGTTGCTTTTTGGCATCTCAATAAAGTCTAATTGCATTCGGTTGAAAGGCCCACCAGACCTCCCAATGTGACTCAATGTAACTGGTGTCCTTTTCCCTACGTTTAATTGCTGACATGTTACACACCTTTGACACACTGCTTCTGCGGCTACTCTAAACTTGGGGTTTTACCAAGTCTGCCTAAATACCCGCAGCATGGCATCTCTTCCTAAATGTACTGGACCATGTATCTGCCGTGCCATTGGACTCACTAATTCATTTGGTAATACTGCCCTTCCATCTGCTGAAATCCACAAATCCATGTCACTTTTTACACAACCTGCAGTTTCCCATGTCTTTTTCTCAAAATCTGATGCGTTCTCTTGCATGTCTTTTAAATCATCCCAAAGTATCAACTGTTTCTAGCATCATGTTTAACTCTGTCTTTTCCTGAGTTCCACCCACTTCCGTGAAAGAGTATCCTTGCTCCGCACAGTAGCGAGCAACTTCGTCGGCATACCGGTTTCCTTGGGACACAAAATCTGTACCTTTGGTGTGTGCTACACATTTAACAATGGCAATTGCTGCCGGACCTTGTAACGCTTCCAACAATAGGCGCACAAATTCCCCATTTCGAATAGGCGAACCTGAAGAAGTCATGTAACCTCTCTGAGACCACAATTGCCCAAAGTCATGAACTACACCGAAACCATATTGGCTATCTGTGTAAATGGTGACTCGAATTTTGCTACCTGCTAAACAGGCACGTGTCAATGCAATGATTTCGGCTACCTGAGCGGAGTGTACTCCTTCCAGGCAAGCGGCTTCCACAACTCCAGTAATGGTGCAAACAGCATAAGCTGCTCTCAACTGACCAGTATCGTTTCTTACACATGAGCCATCAACAAAGAAAATTTCATCAGGGTCAGTCAACGACTCATCCACAATATCTGGTCTTGGCTTGGTGCATAGTTCAGTCACATCAAGGCAATCGTGATCTTCACATTCTTCGTCTTCTATATCATTAGGGAGTGGCATCAAAGTGGCAGGATTCAAAACAGAGCACCTCTTAAGGGTCACGTTCTCCGCAGCAAGAATAACTTGCTCGTAGCGCGTGAGCCTATTATTGGTCAAGTGCTGTGTCTTGGTCCTGGTCATTAACAGTTCTACAGAATGAGGTACATACACCACTAATTGATGTCCCATCACTATGCTTTCGCACCTTTCAATGCTGACACCCGTTGCAGCAACGGATTTGAGACATCCGGGCAACGCTGCGGCTACTGGGTCTAAAGTAGCCGAAAAATATGCAACTGGTCTACGGGCATTTCCATGAATTTGTGCTAGGACTGACAAAGCACAACCTTCTCTTTCGCAACAGTAAAGTAAAAATGGTTTTTCGTAATCAGGCATTCCCAAAGCTGGAGCACGGCACAAGTCCTCTCTCAGCTGTAGGAACGACATCAAACAATCCTTGTCCCATGGTACCCGGATCACTCACCTCCTTGTGGGTCAGTTTTTGTAAGGGTTTTGCTTTCAGGGAAAAGTTAGCTATCCACTGTCGGCAATAACCAACCATTCCTAGGAACATCCTGACCTCTCTTTGTGTCGTAGGCGAGTTCATCTTCATGATTGCCTCTATCCTGTCTGGTGACACCTTCCGCTTTCCTTTTTCAATTCGGTGACCCAAGTACTGTACTTCTGTCAGACAGTACTGCAATTTGCTCGGAGACACCTTATGCCCATTTTCAGCTAAATGGTTCAGCAAGGCGATGGTGTCTATCATACAAGCTTCTTCTGTTCCTGACGCAACAAGTAGGTCGTCTATGTACTGAACTAGAACCGGGTTCTGTGGCAGTACTAGACTTTCAAGATTTTTCTTCAGTAGCTGGTTGAAAATCGATGGGCTTTCTGTATACCCCTGTGGGATACAACACCATGTTAAGACACGATTTTCCAGCTTAAATGCAAAAAGAAACTGGCTCTCCTCATCTAATGGAATTGAAAAGAAAGCCTGGCAAAGATCTATCACTGTGAACCACTCAGCTTGGAATGGTATCTGAAACAATATCACTGATGGATTCGGTACCACTGGACAACATGAAACAACTATGTTATTAACCTTTCGGAGATCCTGTACTATTCTAAATTTCCCGCTAGGTTTCTGCAAACCCATAATCGGGGAGTTGCATGGACTACCCACGATTTCCTTCAGTATTCCCTGCTGAATCATGGAGTCGATCACGGGTTTAATTCCTGCAATCGTCTCCGGGGTCAATTTGTATTGAGGCGTTCTTGGATACTCAAAGTTTGGTTTTATCATGATTTTCATGGTTCTACTCCTTTAATCAATCCTATCTCTTCTCCAGTGAAATCCCATACTTCAGATGACACAGTATCTCTTAAGTCCCAAGGGAGCTCTTCCACCGTCAGGGTAGGATACAGTTCTACGCATACTCTTGAATTTGCAACTTTAAAGGTGGCATCATCGTCGTTGGTCTGTACCTCTACTCCCTTAGGCTTGCAGTATATTGTGCAATTTAGTTTGCACAATAAGTCTCTTCCTAACAGACACACAGGGCTAGAATCACATACTACAAACTGATGTTCATCGCTGTAGTTTCCTATTCTCACTAGTACTGGTTCCGTCAAAGGGTTAGTCATTCTCCTATTTGTGACTCCTACCACTTGAATTGTTTCCCCCGACATTGGCAGATCCGGAACCACGGCTGATCTCAAAGTTGATAGAGTAGCTCCGGTATCTACTAAGAATGTTGTAGGACACCCCGCCACCTCAGCCTCAACAAACGGTCCTCTTTGGTCCACCTCTAGAACTGCCCCGAGGGTACAGTCCTCCTCACTACTCACACGCCGTCCAGTCAGTGGATCAACGTAGTAACACTCTTCTCCTCCTACTAAAAGAGGCATTTGTCTATAGGTCTTGCCCCCTGTCATAATCTTTGGTGGTTGCGGGAACTGAGCTCGAGGAGCCGAAGTCCCCCCTTTGACCACCTTACCCTTTGGTACTGTCACCCCTCGGACTGGAACGGTCTGAACTTCCTCCTCCTCTACTTCCAGTTCTCCGTTTTCAGGGTTATAGGGACACTCGCGTTTCCAATGTCCCACCTGGTGACACTGGTGACACTTTGTCGTCTTTTTCAATGTAGCAAAGTCTATTCTAGGTCTCGGATTTTCCTCGTTGTCCCTATTCTGATTATTTGATCTCCTTCCCATCGTCCCTGTTCCCTGTTGCTGCTGTCCACCCTTTCCAGCCGACTGCATCTGAACCATCATCAACTTCTCCTTAAGTTTCTTTGCTTTGGAATCTATTTCATCACTGCAATACCTTGCCTATCTTAAAATTTCATCCAATGGTTTGTTTTGCCAGCAAATTAAGTGTTGCTGAATCATCAAACAAATATCAGGTCTCAACCCCAAAACGAACTTCGATACAAACTGTCCTATGTCTTTGGGATCCATTACATCTAATCCACTGTATTGTTTGAACGTTTTCAGCAATCGCTCATAAAATTCATGGACTGTCTCCTTGGGTTCCTGTCTAGTTCGGTCTATTTTCACCCAATCTATATCTTGCGGTGGCACCTTCTCTTTCAGCCATGTCATCACCCTTTCGTATTTTGTCATTACTGTTTCTGACGGTCCATTAGTACGAGCATCTCTTTCTGGTTCTGCTGTGGGCCATTCGACACTAACTTTGCATGCTATCCACAAGTCTCCTGGGACCACAATATTGAATAAAGTGTTTAAATCAATCCACAGTACTTTTGAAATCTTGACGAACCTCTCTACCTGTTTGTACCATTCTACAGGATTCTCTCTTAACTTCGGAAATGAATTGGTAAATAAAGCCAAATCTCCCCTACTCCAGGGCACATGTACATAACTCCCATTCGCTATTTCGCTCAAAGGGTATGCCTTATGTGTGTTTTTAATCCAGTTGTCCTCCTCTCATCCAGGTCCTGATCTGAATATAGCAACCTATGGTTACCCTGTAATGCCTTTGTTCTCGACAAGTCTACCATATACTTGTCTGCCAGTTCAGAAAATTTCTCGTGAGTTGCTCTTGCCTTTCGAGTAATATCCTTTGCTATAAACAGCAGCTCATCTTGCTCGTACATGTCAATCCTTTCTAAAGGCAACGCACCATCTATTATCTCGTCCAGGTCAGATTTTAGACTGGTCACATCGAGCCTTTTTGCCTTTATCACAGCTTTCAGTATGCTGTCTCTAGAGAGCCCATTTACGTCTCTCCCATCACAGCTCTGAGTCCTACGTCTGGGCTCAGGCGTGTTATGGGGAGTCCTCCCATGCTCCCATCTCTCCAGGTCCCATGCAGTTCCATCCTCTCTTGGTGTATGGTGAAACACTTCTCTATTCCCCATAGTCCCACATTTCCCATTCTGCCTGGTTTCTCTAGGTGCATGGTAAGACCCTCCATTATTCCCCATGCTTTCGCAATTCCCCTGCTGTCTATGATCGCTCGACGCATGGCAAGACCCTTCGCGGCTCCCCATGTTCCCGTGATCCTGCTCCTGCCCATGATCGCTTGACGCATGGTGAGACACCTCGTGGCTCCCCATGTTCCCGCGATCCCAATGCTGTACGTTATCGCCAGGTGCGTGCACTTAAAGCTATCCCTGTACTCTTGCGTCCTTCGGTCTCCTTCACTGTGAATGAGACGAGACGTCCCTCCACACTCTGTACTTCTACCTTCTCGCTCCTGCCTACTTCCACCGTGGATATGACGGGTAGCTCCTCTACTCTCCTGACTCTTACCGTCCCCCTCCTGACCGCTTTCGCTAGCCCCGCAGTGAGACAATGTCCCATTGCATCGACTTCCCCATTCAGCTTCCGCTCTTGACCTGTTAATCTGTTTTTCTGTGGCAGCATCCCATTCCCTCAAGTCAACCCTCAACTCCTTAAAGGATTTCGGCCGTGGTCCTCTCAGATCCATCGGTCGTCTCTGACCCCCCTGTTCTGTTATGGGATCCACTGCTGAATCCAATGGGGTGCTCCATTCTCTCGGTCCTGGCAATTGCCTCCAGGCATTTGTCATGTTGTTCCTTCTTTCCATTTCAGCTCTTTCTCTGTCTAGCCGTACCTGTTCCTCCTCTCGCACTTTCTCTGGGTTATAAACCGACACTATAGGACCTATGGTAACGGGTACTTGAAGAGCATCTGGCAGTCCATAAGACTCAACAAACTCCGTTGCTGGCACCTTCTGCACCACAAACCTTCCGACTACCCTCTGTACAGGACTAGGTTGAGGTGTTTTCTCACCTTTGGTAGGTTCCCAATCCGTTATAGGGAGTGGTCTATTCTCCTCTATGCCACCCCTATCTTCCCTTGGGAGTTCGATACCTTCCATCTCTCTATTGTACGGAGGCGGTCTATCTATCAACAACCTACTTATTAGGCTATCCTCTGACTCGCTCTCATCATCCTCCTCTGGGGTTCTCTTTTCTCCTGTAACCTCTCTCACTGGGTACAATTTATCCACTTCAATAGTCTGTACCCTCCATTTCTTGGTTTCCGCATCCCATTTGGCATCTTGTACTGCTCTTACCGATCGTCTCACCCTTTCTTGACGCCTGTTCTGATTCCTGTCGTGCGCCGCCCTAATCCACGCATTAAGGGCCTCAAACTGTGTTGGTCCAGGCAAAGGTCTCAATGAAGACATAACTGCTTTTAGCTGGTGCAACACTTCTAATCTAAACGTTCCGTATTTTGGAAAAGTCAGTTCCTCGTTCCCTTCTGTAATCTTACTCCAAGTAGCAAGCCACAGTATAGTATACAACCCAACATTCGTAGCCATATAATGAGCTGGTGTACCCTCTGGCGGGGCCTCTTCCCCGTAATAAGATTCTCTCCTTTTTCTCTTAAAGATCGCTCTCAAGCATTTAAAACACTTCATGTTCAAAAGCTACAATTTTCCCCTATTTCCCTGCGTTCGTTTACTTCCTGATGACAATCCGACAATCCACCAATCCCAGCGCGGCTCTCGCTAACCGGCCTATCCCAGCGCGGCTTCACGCCAACCGGCCTATCACAGCGCGGCTTCACACCAACCGGCCTATCACAGCGCGGCTTCACACCAACCGGCCTATGACAGCGCGGCTCTCTCTGACGTCACTCGTCTCCCCTTCGCAGCAGTTCCCCTCCTCTCTCAGCTCGTCTCCCGGTCATGCATGCGTCTCATTCATACCCTGAAAAATGATTACTTCCGACCAAGCGATCACTTTCCTTGATTGTACGCCCACAGTCTAACTGTAATTGTCACCTTAACTGATGAAATGTCTTTCCGCGAACGTCCAGACAATCGCCTTGACTGATAGGTTACTTACACACAGTAACTTCCGACCTGCGTCCGTTACCCATACACTGACTCTTGCGTTCCCCCTATCACGGTCCTGCGGGCGATCAATGGTACCTCATGACCCCCTTTACAATGGTCGACAATTACTCTGGAAGTTCGATACACCCGAACCACTTAAGCTCTTCTCTGAACTTAAGATTTTCACCAGGTTGCGCGCGCTCACAACCCTCCCTCAATCACACTACAGGCATTCAACTCCGCATGACATTACAATACAGATACAACACAAAACACCGCAATCTGACAACGCATGACCCTTATTATACTCACTCTCGTCTGACCCTGCTGCTTTTCTCTCGCACCGTCAGCACCTTTTTCGGCAGGCGATTCTTCTGCTGCTCATCTCTCGATCTCTAGGGGCCTCGGGGTAATCTTAACCTAGTCTAGATCACCTTCCTCTAGAAGGTAACCATCCTACTCTGCTACCAACTGTTACGGTGGGATTTTTAATCTCTTATCAGATCACTATAGATCTAGATCCCAACTCAGGTCGACTGAACCTATGTTACCTGTCATAGAGTAAAAAGCAATCCACTACTAGGTTAATCAGTTTAAGACCTGCACAACTCTGAAGAACCACTTACTACGAATAAGTTTCAAAAGTTTTAGTATAAAGCCAAAGATAACTGGAGATACAAACATCTCAATATAAAGTTCAAAAGATACACTGGCATTAGTACAAACATGAGTTTTCTAAATGCTCTTAGGCGCCAGAAGAGTATCACCAAAAATAATTCAAAGATTATCAAGGTTGCAAGAATGGACACAAGTTGTAACTTGAGCGACATTTACAAAAGGGAAGGAAAATCCAAATTAGTCTGTCCCTACACTAGACTAAGTGACATCCCTACTTAGCAAGATCTTAACCTAAAAAGGTGTCAGCCGTGGTGACTTCCAAAGAAGATCACTCACTTTCCCTTAGTCTTTGTTGTAAATCTGTGCATCGCAGTTATGCTCTATCTGCCTACCCATCCGCTCTCTTAAGTTCCTCAGGCCATCTGCTCTGCCTCCACCCAGGGTGCTGTCCCTAATACAAAATCACAATTACAGTAGAGAACGCCCCTCAGAGACGCCCCTCACGTACACCCCTCACGTGGTGTCGGTTCTGGCTTTTTCCATGCTGATACTCCTCTGGGCTCATTGTTAGCGTTGACCTTGCTTCTCAGGCTCTTCTCCGGCAAGACGGTACCCCCCAGGAAATTCCTGAACCCTCCTCCAGGCCTGTGCCTGTCTCCCAGAATAGAGCTCTATTCATCACTCGCTTGATTGGAACCTCCTCGCACCTGCAAACAGACACCCATGAAGTGGGCCCCAAATTCCGGCCTCCAGCTTATCTCCTAAGTCGTAAACCTTCGAGCATGGTCCACGATTTATGCTTAACACGACCTGATTCTAACTAGCACATGCAGATCAAAAGAAACAATCTTATCTCTTCAGGCCTACTAGATTTACATGAAACGGCCTGTGCACACTATGAACCTTTATTTCTCGGCCTAAACAGTATTCTAACTTATTACACACAACTGGTTATAGAAACACTTCTATAAAACATATATTTTCAGTTCTATGATCAATAATACTTTGAATTATTACAACAGTAATCCATATCATGTGAAATTGTAAAGGCACGTATTCTTTCTCAGTGAACTGCCATTAGGCCTACACATTTCTACGTTTAACAGCATTACATTCTCCTCTGCAACAGCTACATAACATGGAATTTAATATCATTCTAGCATCTCTAAACACTCCTAAATTAGCTTTTCACACCGATATATGCACTCTGTATTAATTAAACACTCTTATATGTATGCACTCTATAAATTCGACACTCTAATATGTTCCTTTAACTAGATTGGTGCAACGTGCTTGTAAATATGGTGCACCTCTACATGGATCAGAATTGTTTACCTCTGAGGCGGAAGCCGGAGGCTTGTTCACTCGTTTTTAAAATTGGCAGCATTTTGTGTTTTGTAACTTTTAAAATTACCTGCACCCTTTACAGAGCTTCCTCTGTCCTGAGCACCCTCCCAGGCTTCCCACTGTCAGCGGATCGAGCGCTGCTCCGTGGGCAAGTTCCCAGGGCCGCCTTCGCATCGAACGCGAGGCCACGCCCACACGTTAGGCCACGCCCACTTTCTAAACCAATAAGAAGCGCTGATTGATAGCGCTCTCATCAGAATTGTTTACCTCTGAGGCAGAAGCCGGAGGCTTGTTCACTCGTTTTTAAAATTGGCAGCATTTTGTGTTTTGTAACTTTTAAAATTACCTGCACCCTTTACAGAGCTTCCTCTGTCCTGAGCACCCTCCCAGGCTTCCCACTGTCAGCGGATCGAGCGCTGCTCCGTGGGCAAGTTCCCAGGGCCGCCTCGTTTTTAAAATTGGCAGCATTTTGTGTTTTGTAACTTTTAAAATTACCTGCACCCTTTACAGAGCTTCCTCTGTCCTGAGCACCCTCCCAGGCTTCCCACTGTCAGCGGATCGAGCGCTGCTCCGTGGGCAAGTTCCCAGGGCCGCCTTCGCATCGAACGCGAGGCCACGCCCATACGTTAGGCCACGCCCACTTCCTCTCTCCCTAAATGTGCCTTCCACGCAAGCGCAGCGGACGAGCGCAGCGGGCGCGCCGTTTGCGCGCCCGCGACGGGCCGGGACCAGGGGCCACAACCCCTTCGTTTCCCGTCACGCAAACTCGGCATTACACCTCCGAGGAACTCCGCACCTTCAACTCCCAGGTAACTCTGACCTGTGCTCATAAATTCGGCCCACTCGACCTACCCCCTCAATGCAACTATTGCAAGGCCCACCTCAAGCCTAAACACCACACGTCAAATCAACAAACGCTCAGACTATTTTTGCTGAATTGCAGGTCTCTTCCAAGGCACTGCACAGAGCTTTCTTTGTTAATTGACGAACAAAAACCAGACGCTCTCTTTTTAACGGAGACATGGCTAACCCCTCACTCCGATCCTGAGTTGGTTCAAATCCTGGGGCAGGAATACCAAATCATAAGACAGGACCGGGAAGGTGAAAGAGGGGGTGGTTTAGCCATAATCTTCAGAGACTGTTATACCTGTCGCCGCACCCCCAACCCTTTTCCGGAATGCGAAAGCATGTCATTCACCCTGGAATTTTCCTCTAATATAAGTTTCTCCGGAGCACTTATATACCGCCCACCAGGCACCCCCAAACAGTTCTACGACTCTCTACCCCCGTTAATCGCCGATTTGGCTTTATCGCCCTCCAACTTCACGTTATTGGGTGATCTCAATATACACTTCAATGACCCCAATAATTCCATTGCCAAAAAACTAAGCGGGGACCTATCCGCTTTGCAGCTGCTCCAGCTGGTATCATCTCCTACGCACGCGAAAGGCCACTTGCTGGATCCTGTTTTCAGCAACTGCCCACATCTAAAGGCCTGTCCCCCTATAACGCTTCCTTGGACAGACCATGCACTAGTCCCGCTGCTTTGGACAACTGAAAAATCTACACCCTCTACACCTACTGTCCAAGAAAACCGAAACTGGTCTAAAATACCGCTGGCCCAGTGGACCCTGGAACTGCAAAAAACGATTCCCCTAATCGGGCAGACCCCCTCACAGGCCAATGAATCCTTCAATGAATGGATACAGAACTCTCTCAATACCACGTTCCCCCCAAAGAAAACAGTTTTTAAAAGATCCAGAATCTCAGCTCCCTGGTACTCCAATGAGCTACGGGAGAAAAAGCGCTTTTGCAAGAGACTGGAACGCAAATGGCGTCTGGAGTATGCGGAAGCAGACAAAACTATCTATAGAGACGCCATCAGGTCATACAAAAAAGACATAAAAAGTGCGCAATCTTTATACTACTCAAATAAGATCGCAGAGGCCAGCTCCAGCTCGAAAGAGATCTACAAAATAGTAAAAAGCCTCAACACCCTCCCCACACCCCCTCCTATAACTGAGAATCCTCAGCTACGCTGCGAAGATCTGGCCAATTTCTTTTCCCAGAAAATCAATCTCATTTACTCTTCCTTTCCACCTACAGAACAGACTGCCCCGACTAAAGCAGCGCCATGTCCCCCTCCAGAACATACATCTAACCACCTTCCGGTGCTGGCGGAATTCCCTGAGTTACAGGTGGATCTCCTCACCTCCCTCATGCACCAAGTGAAGTCGGGTTCCCCCAGAGACCCAGCACCCCCACATGTCCTGGTCTCCGCCACTCAAACCATTCTTCCCATACTGCTCAGAGTACTTAATACCTCGATCTCTACCAGCACAGTACCAGGAATATGGAAGCAAGCCATGGTAAGGGCTCTGGTTAAAAAACCCAACCTCGACACCAAGAACCTAAACAACTTCCGCCCGATCTCCTTGTTGCCTTGGGCAGCCAAAATCTTGGAGAAACACATAAACAGCATATTAACAACTTTTCTAGAGCAACACCATCTGCTCGATCCCTCCCAGACTGGCTTTCGTCCCAAGCATGGGACCGAGACGGCACTGCTGGCAGTCACAGAGGAGTCCAGGAGAATCTTAGATCGGGGAGGATCGGTGGCAATCATCCTCCTCGATCTGAGCGCGGCATTTGATACCGTGAATCACGGCATCCTTCTGCAGCGCCTCCTGGACACCGGAATATCTGACAAAGCCCTGGAGTGGTTCAGGTCTTACCTGAGTGACAGATCTTTCCAGGTGTATGAAGGGAATGTCACCTCCTCCAGCAAGCCTCTGAGGTGTGGAGTCCCGCAGGGATCATCGTTAAGCCCGACGTTATTTAACGTCTACATGAGGCCACTGGCTGAGATCGTCCGCCCATTTGGTATTAAGATCGTTACCTATGCGGACGATACCCAGCTGGTGGTCTCCTTGGCACAGGCAGGCGGACCCTCAGCCAATGTAGATCTCGCTGGCTGCATGGAGATGGTCAAGAGCTGGATGACCAAGTCTTGTCTCAAACTTAACGGAGACAAGACTGAGCTCATGCTCCTGGGTCATACCGTACCATCTACCATAGACACTCTCTGGCCTCCCAGCTTGGGCCCTGCCCCTATTCCCAAAGACGCCATCAAGAGTTTGGGTGTCTGGCTTGACAGATCCCTGTCGTTCGATCAACAGGCAACAAAACTTTCTGCCACTTGCTTCGGAATCCTGAGAGTTATCAGGAAGATCCTGCCTCTTCTCCCCTTTGAAGCAACAAAAACCGTGGTTCTGGGCCTAATTCAGTCGCGACTGGACTACGGAAATGCCTTGTATCTCGGAGCCCCTGACTTCACCCTGCGCAAACTGCAATTAATACAGAATTGCACAGCTAGAACACTCTTACAACTCCCCCGCAGATCATCAGCAAAACCCGGACTGAGGACACTGCACTGGCTCCCTATAAAGGAAAGAGTAAACTTTAAAGCACTCTGTATTGCCCACCAAACCTTCTGGTCTACAGGACCGGCAATCAATATCCCTCTCATTACACCCTACCTCCCCACAAGACAGTTGCGCTCCACCTCTGCAAATCTAGCCATTGTGCCGCCAATAAAGAAATCAAGGTCAGGAGGCCGCTCCTTCTCCTACAATGTAGCTAAGAGGTGGAACGCTCTGCCCCAGCATCTCAGATCTAATTCTAATATTCTCTCCTTTCGTAAACACCTGAAAACGCTCCTATTCACTACTTAATGATGGAGCTGAACCTGCCTCCTCTAACCCAAACCTCAGACGGTATGCTTAGCGCTTGGATGCCTCAGGGCGGCTACGTGCGCTCTACAAATCGGAATTCATTCATTCATTCATTCATTCATTCATTCATTCATTCATTCATTCATTCATTTTACTTGATTTGCGCTCTCTCAATGCCTTTACCACGAAATTGTGTGGTAAAGGAATGCATGGTTAAGACGCATTTGTGGTTCGGGCTGGGTGGTAGAGGCACGTATGGTTTAGCCATGCGTGCCTCTGTCAAACAACAAGAGACAGTTGGAAAACATAAATACTCAGGGAGTACCTAAGCAAACGGAAACTAAAGAGAGGAGCATGGGGGAGAGGGTAAAAAGCACATGAAGGAGCGAGAGAGCAAAACAGAGTCGGAGAATAGAAGCCCATGAGGAAGACAGCTGGAAAATACGTGCACCCTTGTTGAGTGCTTAAACAAAAAAAAGTAGTTCTCTAAAAGTGAGTATAGGAAGGATACAGGTAAAGAGGATATGCGCCATTAAAGCACAAACACAAGATAGACAAGCCAAGCAATTGCATAATAACCAACAACATGCGATTGACAATAAAGCCAATGAATGGTAAGCAGTGGGCGGTCTTTAAGCCCACTGTAAGCTTAAGTAAACTGGCAATAGATATATTGTAACCGGACAGCTTATGCTGTTTGCTAGGCTCGACATATAAAATTGGCACTCAGTGAATGCAAATGCAGGGATGAATGGCTGCTGCCCATTGCAGGGCTCCAGCCATGTATTTGCAGTCTTTCTCAGGAAGTCACAAAAAGACTCCCACCTCATAACATATTTACCAGAAGTGTTTGTCTGTTACTTTTGACCCGCCCTACGGCAACAACAGTAAGCTTTTATAGAACAAATCCTCTTTCAATTTATGGAGCATAAGAAGCCTCACCCTTGGATCACAGCTTCTTCTATACATTCTTCCGAATATTTCTCATTTTCCACATTTTTTCTGCCTTTAGCTGTCCCTCCTTTCTCTCGATCTCACCTTTAAATAAATACTGTTTTATCCTCCCTGCATTCACCAAACACACCCTGTCTTATTGCACTCTTCATCTCCTTTGAATTCTCCCTTCCATCCATGCACTCCCTCCCTGCTCTCTCCCTTCCATCCAAGCACTCCCTCCCTGCTCTCTCTCCCTTCCATCCATGCACTCCCTCGCTACTCTTTCCCTTCTAGCCATGCACTCCCTCCTATCCATGCACACTCCCTCCCTGCTCTCTCCCTTCCATCCTTGCACTCCCTCCCTGCTCTCCCCCTTTCATCCATGCACTCCCTCCCTGCTCTCTCCCTTCCATCCATGCACTCCCTCTCATCCATGCCCTCCCTCCCTGCTCTCTCCCTTCCATCCTTGCACTCCCTCCCTGCTCTCCCCCTTTCATCCATGCACTCCCTCCCTGCTCTCTCCCTTCCATCCATGCACTCCCTCCCATCCATGCCCTCCCTCCCTGCACTCTCTCCCTTCCATCCATGCACTCCCTCACTACGCTTTCCCTTTCAGCCATGCACTCCCTCCCATCCATGCACACTCCCTCCTGCTCTCTCCCTTCCATCTTTGCACTCCCTCCCTGCTCTCTACCTTCCATCCATGAACTCCCTCCCATCCATGCACACTCCCTCCCTGCTCTCTCCCTTCCATCCTTGCACTCCCTCCCTGCTCTCTTTTCTTTACATTCTTGCACTCCCTCCCTGCTCTCCCCCTTTCATCCATGCACTCCCTCCCTGCTCTCTCCCTTCCATCCATGCACTCCCTCCATGCTCTCTCCCTTCCATCCAAGCACTCCCTCCCTGCGCTCTCCCTTCCATCCATGCACTCCCTCCCTGCTCTCTCCCTTCCATCCATGCCCTCCCTCCCTGCTCTCTCTCCCTTCCATCCATGCACTCCCTCGCTACTCTTTCCCTTCTAGCCATGCACTCCCTCCCATCCATGCACACGCCCTCCCTGCTCTCTCCCTTCCATCCTTGCACTCCCTCCCTGCTCTCCCCCTTTCATCCATGCACTGCCTCCCTGCTCTCTCCCTTCCATCCATGCACTCCCTCCCATCCATGCCCTCCCTCCCTGCTCTCTCTCCCTTCCATCCATGCACTCCCTCACTACTCTTTCCCTTCCAGCCATGCACTCCCTCCCATCCATGCACACTCCCTCCTGCTCTCTCCCTTCCATCTTTGCACTCCCTCCCTGCTCTCTACCTTCCATCCATGAACTCCCTCCCATCCATGCACACTCCCTCCCTGCTCTCTCCCTTCCATCCTTGAACTCCCTCCCTGCTCTCTTTCCTTTACATCCTTGCACTCCCTCCCTGCTCTCCCCCTTTCATCCATGCACTCCTCCCTGCTCTCTCCCTTCCATCCATGCACTCCCACCATGCTCTCTCCCTTCCATCCATGCACTCCCTCCATGCTTTCTCCCTTCCATCCATGCACTCCCACCTTGCTCTCACCCTTCCGTCCCTGCACTCCCTCCCTGCTCTCTCCCTTCCGTCCATGCACACCCTCCATGCTCTCTCCCTTCCATCCATGCCCTACCTCCCTGCTCTCTCTCCCTTCCATCCATGCACTCCCTCACTACTCTTTCCCTTCCATCTATTCACTCCCTCCCATCCATGCACACTCCCTCCATGCTCTCTCCCTTCCATCCATGCACTCTCACCTTGCTCTCACCCTTCCGTCCATGCACTCCATCCATGCTCTCTCCCTTCTGTCCATGCACTCCTTCCCTACTCTCTCAGTGTTGTCCCTTTCTGCTCCTCATTCCCCCTTGGCGCGAGATGGTACACAATAAATGCCAATGGCGAGAGATGCTTTATTGGGACAAGTACGCAGTAAGTAGGTCGTCTTGAACCATTAGAATAATAACAACTGCTCTCTACTAATACATCTTAAAAAACTAACCTCACCCACCCATAATACCCCCCACACACATGACGTCACGTTCCCAAATTGTATATGGTTATCTTCAGGCTCAGCCTCACCTGCACATCGCTGTAATCTTTCCCCCTCCTTTTTTTCTATCCTCTTTCCTCCCTAATTTATTTCCCCTCCCACTCCACTCACACTTGGGTTCGCCTCCCCCTCCAGCCTTCCTTGACCATTCCTTCACCAGCTACCGTTCACGGATCTGTGTCCTTAATATCCCCAATCAGTGTTTTCGTTAATATCTACTCTCTCCATTCTTCTCTTTTACCCTCCACCGATTCCACAGCCTTTCCATTCATGTGCAAACCCTTTTCTTCCTCCTTTACTTTCTTCTCCGCTCTTTCTGATCGTTTCTATCTCTCTGCCTTGTCTTTTCTCGCCAATCTTACCCCTTCACCCCAGGAGTAGGTGTTATATCCTATGATTCCTAGTCCTGGCTGCTCAGCCTGCATGAGTGTGATGTCATAGAATGTTGGGTGTGTGTGCATGCTTTGAATGAGTGACCAGTTGGATTGAGTGGGGCTGAGCAGCAGGATGCTGCTCCCGGTGGGGCACCCTGTACCAACTTACCTTAACTAATAAATCTACTTGACTACATCTCTGGCTCCTGGTCTACCTATGATGACAGTACATCTTCAGATACAAAAGTAGGTACGTTTTATTTACAGTGTATCATGTCCTTGCCCGTCCAAGCATATCCTCGTGCTCTCAGATGCATCGTGTCATCTGGACATCAACAAGGCTTTACTGCAGGTGTAAATCATATATACATTTTGTTCTGGAACCTCTCCTGTCCCTCAAGGGGAAACCCAGCTATGTATTTGTGATAACATCTTCATTGGAAATCTCTGCACTGCTCTGTAATTTGCTCATCTCTTTGTGGGGTTGGGTGCAGTGGAAGGAAAGCAAGTACTGTTCCCTTGTTGGTTTTGTATAAAAAATTCATTATAGGTGTAACTCCACAGCCAACAGGATATCTCCTAAAGCACTTGCCATGTAGTGTTGTCCGTGTCAAAATGAAGTAATGAATGCATTGTTTAATGAAGGATTGTGCTCAAAAGAGTCATTTAAACATTCCAAAATGCAGCCTTGGGACTAAGGTGAAAAAAGGATCAAATAGGAAAAAACAAAACTAAATAAAGCAAGGCAAAATGGATGCAAAGTGGCCAGATTAGATTTATTCACAATCACACACATTAGCACCACTTTACACTTTGCCATTGAAGTGCTACATTCATTTTCTCGTAATTCTTTAAACAACATTTATTTACACTGGTTGGGGAAGAGGACCATTCCTGGGGGTACTACAATACCTGGTTGATACATAGAATGGAAACATTTGATGTGATCCTTATCAGCTGTTTTCCTCATTTTAATTTATAATATGTGTACCGCGGCTCTGTGTGTAGGGTTGTGGTCTTTTTAAACCATACTGCTTACATTTTGTTCGATAATGTGCTGCATCGCTAAATACTTATAAGGTCCCTAAGGTGAGACCGACTAGATTGCAAATGCTTGTTTACTTTTTCCTCCTAATCTCTCCTTCGTCTTTCCTTTCCCCTGCTGCTGCAATCCCCCGCGGCCTTGCCCCTCCAGTATCCCTTCCCACTCCTGAGTTTTCTGGCCTCCCATCGGTCCGGCCCCCGCAGCACTACTTAATGAGAGCTGGCGTGCCGACGGCACGCCAAAGCCAAGCCCGTCTGCGCCTATCCTCACCTGGACCACGCCCAGCGCTAGGGACCCTTGTTTTTGGATTTTCCACTGCTACAACGCCAGCTCTCTCCTTGCCCTCAGCCCTGGATGCCACACCACCTACCACCTAGCATTACCAAAGAAGCTCCATGGAACTTTCATCTGCCGTAACTGCAACCACATCATCACCCATGCCAACATCCCAGCTCCTCTCGCCGCTCAGCCGACCAACAGCACAACCGACTGGATCACCTGCATCCTCCTTAATATGTGATTCCCCACAAACACGCCACAGAAATCTGGGACCTTCTCGAAGCCAACTCTCCCGACATCGCTTTCTTTATGGAAACCTGGACTAACCCCTGCTCCGGACCAGACATCGCCATCACCATCCCCGACGGCTACAAAATCAAAATCACCAACGAGGACTGCACCAATCAACCCGGGGAAGGCATCGCCATCGCCCACAAGAACAACCTCTGACTAACCACACACTCTAACGACCCAACAACAACCATGTAAGACCTCCACTTCCAGATCCAGAGCAACCCCTACACCACCCTCCGCAGCACCCTCATCTACAGGCCCCCAACTGCCCTTCAGCAACACCATCGTAGATCTCATCGCACCCCAGGCTCATACATCCACCGACCAAATCCTACTCGGAGACCTCCATTTCCACATAGACATCCTCAGTGAAAAGAACACCAACTGCCTACTGGAAAACCTCGCCAACATCGGACTCAAGTAGCTAGTCACTGCACTGACCCACACAGATGGATATATGCCCGACCCCATTTTCTCCACCAGCCGAAACATCAGCTACAGCCACACCACAAACTCTCCTGGACTGATCACCATTGCATGCATCTCGCCTTCACCATGCCCACCATACACCACCGCCCTCATCACCCCCATTGCAGCTGGGTCAAGGCCACCGAAGAACTTCTCATCGACTTCCTTAGCACAACCACTCTGCCAATGCCAACTGACGCCAACACTGCAGAACGCAACCTCCACCGATGGATCTCCAACTGCGCCGACACTATGGTACTCATCAAGAGGAGACCAGGCATGCAACAACTCCAAGAAACCCATCTGATTCACTCCCACCCTCCACGAGTCCAGGCGCACCTGCAGGTGACTCAAGAAGAGATGGAGAAAAAACAAAAGCCTAGAATCCCACGCAACCTTCAAATCCACTGTCAATGCACACCACCTCCTCCTCTAAACCACAAAGAAAATGGCCCTCCAAGACAAAATCAATGCCAACACACACAACGGCAAAGAGCTTTTCACTATCATCAAGGAGCTTGCCAGGCCCAAAAGCTAGACCACAGATGAACCACCCTCCCAAGACCTCTGCTACAAACCCGGCACCTTCTTCAGCCACAAGATCAGGCAGATCTACGACAGCTTCAACACCCTAGACCCTGCCACTGCGCTTGACACCACCACACGCAAACATGCCACACCTCAACAGACCGGGCTCAGCTGGACCCCACTCACAACAGAGGACACACTCATGGCCATGAAGAGCATAAACTCAGGAGCCCTGTTGGATCCTTGCCCGTACCACATCTTCCACAGAGCAGCTGCCGCCATCGTTCCCAGCTTCATTGCACCATCAACTGGTCCTTCAAAATGGTCACCTTCCCCGACGACTGAGAACAACCCCCACTTAAGAAACCATCCTCAGACCCGACAGACCTCAAAATCTTCAGACCCATCGCCCTCCTCCCCATCTCAGCCAAGGTAATTGAGAAGGCCACCAACGCCCAACTCTCCGAGTTCATCGAAGTGAACCACGTCCTGGACTTCTCCCAGTCCAGCTTCTGAAGCAATCACACCACGGAGACCGCACTCCTCACCACATCCCATCAACACCCACTCCCTCCTAGACCGGGGCGAAAATTAAGCCCTCATCCTACTGGAACTCTCGCCGACCTTTGACACCGTCTCCCACTGCACCCTAATCACGAGACTCCATAACGCCGGCATCTTCTAAAAGGCACTGGACTGGATCCAATCCCTCCTCACCGGCCGGAAACAGTGACTTAGACTACCCCCGTTCCTCTCAGAACCTACAGAGAACAGCTACAGAGTGCCCCAGGGTTCCTTCGTGAGCCCCACCCTTTTCAACGCCTACATGGCCCCACTCGCAGCCATTGTCAGAAGTCACAGACTCAACATTGTCTCCTACGGCGATGACACACAGCTGATCCTCTCACCAACGAACCCACAACTGCCAGAACCAACTTCCACAGTGGAATGAAGGCCGTCATCACCCGGATGAAAGACAGCTATCTCAAGCTCAACTTGCACAAGACCGAAGTACTCATACTGGGTCCCAACCCTTCAGCCAGAGATGACTCCTGGTGGCCAGCCGCTCTGGGACCCCTGCCCACTTCTACGGACCACACACGCAACCATCAATCAGTCATTTGTTAAGGGCACTACATACCCACAAGGGTCTCAAGGCGCTGGGGGGGGGGGGGGGGGGGGAGGTGGGGGCCGCTACTGATCCGACAGCCAGGTCTTTAGTGTCCTTCTGAAGGTCAGCAGGTCTTGGGTCTGTCGTAGCCTCAGTGGGAGGGTGTTCCATGTCTTGGGGGCGAGGTGGGAGAAGGATCTCCCACCGGTGGTTGTTCTTCGAATGCACGGGACGGTGGCAAGTGAGAGGTCAATGGAGCGTAGCTTGCGGTTGGGGGTGTAGAAGGAGAGCCGTCTGTTGAGGTAGGCAGGGCCGGTCTTGTGGAGTGCCTTGTGTGCGTGGATGTGGAGCTTGAAGGATATCCTCTTGTTGACGGGGAGCCAGTGCAGGTTTCTCAGGTGGGGGGTGATGTGGCCGTGTCGTGGTACATCGAGGATCAGTCGTGCCGAGGAGTTTTGGATGCGTTGTAGTCGATTGATGAGCTTGGTCGGGGCTCCCGCGTAGAGGGCGTTTCCGTAGTCGAGTCTGCTGCTCACGAGGGTCTGTCGGGATCCATCTTTAGATCTTGCGGAGCATGCGGAGGGTGTCGAAGCAGGAGGAGGAGACAGCGTTGACTTGCTTGGTCATTGAGAGCGTTGAGTCGAGGATGATTCCCAGGTTGCGTGCATCTTCGGTGGGGGTCGGGGCTGCCCCCAGTGCCGCTGGCCACCAGGAGTCGTCCCAGGCTGACGGGTTAGAGCCGAGGATGAGGACCGCTGTCTTGTCCGAGTTCAGCTTCAGACAACTGATCTTCATCCAGTTGGCAACGGCCTTCATTCCTTCATGGAGGTTGGCTTTGGCGGGGATGGGGTCCTTGGTGAGGGAGAGGATCAGTTGAGTGTCGCCGGCGTAGAAGATTATGTTGAGGTCGTGCTGTCGGGCGACGTGTGCAAGCGGGGCCATGTAAATGTTGAACAGTTTCGGGCTGAGGGAGGATTCTTGGGGTACGCCGCAGATGATCTCGGAGGCTTCGGAACGGAACGGGGGGGGAGGCAGACGCTCTGGTTTCTGCCGGAGAGGAAGGAGGTGGTCCATTCCAGCGCCTTGTCTTGGATCCCTGCGGCGTGGAGGCGTGCACGTAGTGTGCAGTGGCAGACGGTGTCGAAGGCGGCGGAGAGGTCTAGGAGGATGAGTGCTGCAGTCTCCCCAGTGTCTAGCAGGGTCCTGATGTCGTCGGTGGCAGCAATGAGGGCGGTCTCGGTGCTGTGGTTGCTGCGGAACCCTGACTGGGAAGGGTCCAGGATTCTGTTCTCTTTGAGGTATCGGGTTAGCTGTCTGTTAACAATTTTCTCGGGGAGCAGAGAGATGGGTCGGAAGTTCTTGAGGTCTCTTGGGTCAGCCTTGGGTTTTTTGAGTAGGGCGTTGATCTCGGCGTGTTTCCAGCTCTCTGGGAAGGTCGCGGTCTCAAGGGAGAGATTTATGACGTTGCGTAGGTGGGGTGCGATGGAGCTGCTTACTTTGTTGAAGACGTGGTGTGGGAATGGGTCTGACGGAGAGCCGGAGTGGATTGTGCTCTTGGTCTTAATGGTATCATCGACGCTCATGCTGGTCCAGGCTAGCAAGGGGACATGGTCGATGGTGTGCGGAGGGTCTGTTGTGTTGCTGTCTGTTGAGGCTGCCTGGGTGTTGAAGCTGTCGTGACTGTCTGCTATCTTGCGGTGGAAGAAGGTGGCGAGGAAGTCGCACAGGGCTTGCGACAGCAGGATGATGTTGGTGTTGGAGCTGGGGTTCGAGAGTTCCTTCACGATGTTGAAGAGCTCCTTGCTGTCGTGTGCGTTGTTGTCGAGGCAGTCTTTGAAGGAGGTCTTCTTGGCAGCCCTGATGAGGTAGTGGTGGTTGCGGACGGCATCCTTGTGTGCTGCGTGGCTGTCGGAGTTTGTTCACTGTGCCATTTCTTCTCTACTTTCCGGCAGGCTTGCTTGGAATCTAGGAGTTCTGCAGTGAACCCGCTGGCCCTCTTGCTGGTGTCTCTAGGGGTGGGGGGTTCTTCAATGGGGCGAGGGTGTTGGCGCAGTCCTCGATCCAGCGTCTGAGGTTGTGGGCAGCGACGTCGGTGTTGGAGGGTTCGGTGGGTGGGCTGAGAGCGAGGTTTGTATGTAGTTGGTCTTCAGTGATTTTGCTCCAGCGGTGGCGGGGGATCTGTTGGGTGCGGTGGTGTGTGGTGGGTTTCTGGAAGGTGAAGTGGATGCAGCGGTGGTCGGCCCAGAGGAGTTCGGTGGTGTGGCTGACGGAGACGTGCGGGCTTCAAGAGAAGAAGGGGTCGAGCGTGTGGCCCGCGGAGTGGGTGGGCGTTGTGACGAGTTTTCTCAGTCCAAGGTTGGCGAGGTTATCGATCAGGGTTGTGCAGTTGTCGTTGTTCTCAAGGTGAAAGTTCAGGTCTCCGAGGAGGATGTAGTTGGTGGAGGTTAGGGCGTGCATGCTGATGAAGTTGGTGATGGAGTCGCTGAACTGGGGGTGGGGTCCGGGGGGTCGGTAGACGAGGATGCCTCTGAGGGTGGAGTTGGGATTTTTATGGATCTGGAAATGCATGTGTTTGGCGGTGCTGAGTGCTTCGTCGGTTCTAGTCAAGACCCTGATGCTGTTCTTGTGGACGATGGCGATTCCTCCTCCGACTTCATTGGTTCGGTCTCTGCGGGTGACCTTGTAGCCGTCTGGGATGGCTATGGCGATGTCGGGTGCGGAAGAGTTGTTCAACCAGGTCTCTGTCAGGAAGGCGACGTCCGGGGAGGTTGTGTTGAGCAAGTCCCAGAGCTCGACAGCTTGTTTGCGTGCGGAGCGGGTGTTCAGTAGTATGCATCGGAGGTGGTTGAGGTCTTTCTTGGCGGGTGGTTCGTCGGCTCTGTGGCTGGTGTAGCTGCAGCTCCGGCAGGTGAAGGGACCGTGTGTGCGTTTCTGGGCACCCTTGAAGCAGTTGTGGGTCCGTCCAGGGTTCAGAGCATGCAGAGTGCTGGCGTCGTAGTGGCGGCTGTCGTCATGGCAGGTGTGGGGGCCAGGCGTTCTGGCGCTGGGCGCAGTCCAGGCGTTTACGGGCGCAGACGGGCTTGCTGCACGCCAGCGGGGCGGCTGTGCAGCACCCGGCATGTATGGGGAGGTGGGAGTGAGGAGGAGGCGGGGGCAGCGAATGGGCAGTCAAGGGGCGGAGCTGCAGGGGCGCAGCAGCAGGAACGGTGAGGGGCGACAAAGGAAACAGAAGGCAAAAGGGCACAACAATTGAGGGGGAAACGAGTGGCACAGAGGGCAGAAAGGTCATAACAAGGGCAAAAAGGTCACAAGAATACAGGGGGAAACGAGTGGCACAGAAGGCAAAAGGTCACAAGAAGGGCAAAAAGGTCACAGAAAAACGGGGGGAAACGAATGACACAGAAGGCAAAAGGGCAGAAAGGTCACAAGAAACGGGGGGGAAACCAGTGACACAGAAGGCAGAAAGGTCACAGAAATGCAGAGCAGCTAAGCAACAGAAGGCAAAAACAGGCAGAGAGACACGGGGACCGCGAGGGGAGCAGAAGGAAAAGCCGGGCAGAGAGACACAGGGGCAGCAAGGAGAGCAGAAGGGAAACCGGGCAGAGAGACACAGGGGCAGTGAGGGGAACAGAGGGAGAGAACGGGCACAGACCACGTACAGGCAGCGGGGGAGACAGACAACAGCAGTCACAGACACAGCAATGAAAATGCAATCACAACAATTGAGGGGGAAACAAGTGGCACAGAAGGCAGGGGAAACGAGTGGCACAGAAGGCAGAAAGGTCACAAAAAGGGCAAAAGGTCACAAATATACAGGGGGAAACGAGTGGCACAGAGGGCAGAAAGGTCCCAAGAAAGGGCAGAAAGGTCAGTAAAAACGGGGGAAACGAGTGGCACAGAGGCACAAAGGTCACAGGAAAGGGCAGAAAGATCAGAAAAAACGGGGGGAAACGAGTGGTACAGAGGGCAGAAGGTCCCAAGAAAGGGCAGAAAGTTCACAAAAAACTGGGGTAAACGAGTGGCACAGAGGCACAAAGGTCACAAGAAAGGGCAGAAAGGTCACAAAAAACGGAGGGAAACGAGAGGCCCAAAGGCACAAAGGTCCCAAGAAAGGTCAGAAAGGTCAGAAAAAACGAGGGGAAACGAGTGGCACAGAGGCACAAAGGTCACAGGAAAAGGCAAAAAGGTCAGAAAAAATGGGGGGAAACGAGTGGCACAGAAGGCAGAAAGGTCCCAAGAAAGGGCAGAAAGGTCACAAAAAACAGGGGGAACGAGTGGCAGAGAGGGCACAAAAGGTTACAAGAAAGGGCAGAAAGGTCACAGAAATGCAGGGGCAGCTAAGCAACAGAAGGAAAAAACGGGCAGAGAGACACGGGGGCCGTGAGGGTAGCAGAAGGAAAAACCGGGCAGAGAGACACGGGGGCAGCGAGGGGAGCAGAAGGGAAACCGGGCAGAGAGACACGGGGGCCGCGAGGGGAACAGAGGAAGAGAACAGGCACAGATCACGTACAGGCAGCGGGGGAGACAGACAACAGCATTCACAGACACAACAATGAAAATGCAGTCACTACAACGGGAGAAATGAAAGAATATACCGGCAATACAATAGAGGATGAGCAAACCTACGGCCTACCACTGGCCACCAGGGATGAGGCGCAGGTGGTAGCCTGCGGGTGGAGGAGGGCCTCGAACTTCCTCAGCAGCGGCAGCTGGGGCAGGGAGAGCGACCTACCTGGAAGGGTCAAGGGTCGCTCCATGGCATCATACTGGATTCATCGCTCACAATGAACCGCCAAATCAATGCAGTTTCCTCAGCGTGCTTCCACACACTCTGCCTGCTCCGAAACACATTCAGATGGATCCCCACAGAATCCAGGAAAACAGTCACCCACGCACTCATCACCAGCAGATTCGACTACGGCAACGCACTATACGTGGGTATCACCCAGACCCAACTCAAGAATCTACAAACACAGCAACATCACACAACACCTTCGACAACTCGACTGGCTCCCGGTCAACAATAGAATCACTTTCAAGCTCCTCACACATGCCTACAATGCCCTAAATATCGTAGGAACACCATACCTGAACCACCACCTCGCTTTCCACGTACCTGCCAGACAACTCAGTTCCACCCAATGTGCTCTAGCCTCCGTCCCCAGATTCCCCAAGACCAGAACCGGAGGTTTATTCTCCTACCTCACTGTCAAGACCTGGAATGCCCTGCCCCTCCACCTTAGGCAATCTGGGTCGCTGACCCAATTCAAGAAAAACCTCAAGACCTGGCTCTTCAAATGATAGTCCACCCAAGAGGGACCAGCAGCCCCCGTGCCTTGAGACCCTCAAGGGTGAGCAGTCGCACTTTGCGAGCCTCTAATTCATTTATTAATTGATTGATTGATGGGGCCTCAATGACTGTATCTCACAAGTCATCCAGCGGATGAAATGCATAAAACAAGCATGAGAACTGTGATCCTGAGTGCAAAGGGGACCGGACCAGAGATGTGGCTAAAAAATCTAAATATTCTACAATTCATTTTCTGGCCTTTCACCTTCTTGTAAATAAATATAACACACACACCTCAAATGAAAAATAAATGTAACTTAAAGTAACCAGTGCAAAATGCTTTTTTATGAAACCTCATTTGGTTAATGTGGTCACTGCAGATGTCTGTGTGTGAAACCAGACAGTCACACAACTGGATCCTAGTTGGTGCACCAGGGAATTGTGATGTGTATTTATAGTATTATGATGTCCCAGCATGGGACTAAAAGTACTGAAAATATGCAATTCATTATTTTAAAATTGTAATATATGCAGTATAAGATAGGCTGCAGCTAAAAGTGGCAAGAGATTTTGGGCCTGATATATAAAGCTGTTTTTCAGTCATAAAGGATGAACTATGCAAAATTGCAATTTGCAAAATTCCCAGTCTGCAACCACTACATGGCAGTTTGTAATGTGCTAAATCCATTTTGTGACTCTGTAACAGGTTTCCAAAGGGATAATCAATCACTATTCATGAGGGGCATAGGCCATACCTTCTAAAAAGCCATTAGTAATGGTATGTATCAATATTTTGCAGCTGAAATCTGATGGCAAAATATCAAAAGGTTGCTGACTCCGGAGATGGAATGGTAACACAAAGGAAGTGTGACTGCAAAAAAATAAGGGCCAGATGTAGGTCACCAAATACCGGTCGGTAACGGACGATTTCGGCCGTTACCGACCGGTATTTGGTGATTGAGATGTAGGGGGCCTAAATCTTACAGAATCGGTAAATTTACTGAATCTGTAAATTTACCGATTCTGTAAAATATTGCTTCGGTAAATTTACTGAATCGGTAAATCTATATGTAGGTGTCACTGCAAACAGTGCCACAGGCCCCTAAGAATTCGTTATTTACCATGTAATACTATTGCATGGTAAATAACGAATTCCTGTGTATATGCACATCTGTGCATGTACACCTGTGCCATGTGGCACACAGACATGCCCTAAGGGCATATATCTGTGTCACATGGCACACAAGCCAGAATCAGGGGTGCAACAGGGTGTCAAAGTGACACCCTGTCCCCCTTGTCAATTAGGTAATTGCCATAGGTTCCTATGGGCCATAGGAATCAATGGCAATTACCGAATCGGTAAATACCGATTCGGTAATTACCGAATCATTCCGATTCGGTAAAAATTACCGAATAATTACCTACATCTTATTTACCGAATCTAAAATACCGAATCGGTAAAATTCGGTATTTATGATTTACCTACATCTGGCCCTAAGTTAGGTGGGAGTAGGTAGTGGCCCAAGGGTATCTCTCAAAAGCTGTAATAAAAAAAAAATATTTTTTAAATGCAGCCCCTTTTCCTTAAAGAAAAACAGGCTTATTTAAAAGAAAGCTTACTTTATTTAAAGGCGCTCACAGACATGGTGATCTGCTGACCCAGGAAGGGCATCATTGTGATGGCATCCAATCATAGTGAGTTGTAATTTGTGCCCTACCTCATAAATATTTATGAGGTAGGTCATATTGTCACCCTCTACGATTTGCAATTATGTGAACAGACCAATTATTACATCGGTCGGTTCACGAAAATTATTTTCCACATTCGAAAAGTTAGTGCCCAATTTGCAACCACTTATTCTTAATGGGTATTTGGCAAATCAAACTCTTAAACTTTAAGGTAAAAGAAGTGTATTAAAAATATATATTTGTAGTACTGCACAATCAGATTATATGTAGTGCACACCTTTTTAATTAGTTTCCATTAGACTGTCATAGCCCAGGTTCCAGCTTATAATATTAACTCTCAAAAAGAATAAAACATTGTCACTTTAAAGCCTCAGTGACTCCCACGCAGCCTTTAGATTTGATGAGCAACCAATTGCACACATCTGCATTTACTTTAGGTAGAAGGCACTCTGATGAGAAAGCTTGGTTCTTCTTTTGCTGTCTGCTTTTACCTTGGCTTCACAGAAAAGGAGACCACCTCCCTTCCCATTCAGCCAGCGACACCTGAAGGGCAGCATTTACTTTTCTAGAATTATTGCTTTTTTTAAGTATGCCAACTATTAATGTAAAATAAAAAAAGACTGGGAATGTTGCTCCTATTAGATGCCGCCCACTTCATCCACTGTGGTTATCCAAAAGCCATTTACAGATAGAAGATGCTTTTTTTTGTTTTTTATATTGCTTCTCATGCCTCATGATGTTCACTTTCTCTGCTTAATTAGTTCACTTGTAAGGTGTCCATGGGCCCATATAGGGAACTTTGAGGTGCAGCTCAACTATGTGAAGCCTAAACATATATTTTAGATCTAACCAGAGACATATCTCTTCCACCCAAAGCAAACATCTATATGATCAGGTTCTGAGATGGCATTGCAAGATAGATGTAAATGTTGCTTTAATGTATGACTCCTTTATGTTTTTTGCCAGTCACCTTATGTGCCAACTGCTCAATGTCGGGTGCAAATAACAAACATTTTATTGAGATATAGAATAACGTACCTTGGGTCAACAGAGAGTACAGCCTTTCTGAAGATGGGATTGAAAATATATTTAATGAACTCATTATCATTTAACTCTCGGAATTTGTGGAGAATTTGGAAAAAGAGTTCTCATCTTGAAATAAGTTTGCGAAAATCGGTTCTAAGATGATTTGTATTGAAGTCTGTAAAAGGTAAGTTTTAGTTGTCAGATCACTAAAGATCTGTTAGTAGCCGAAAACATTGTCAAAACCACAGAAACATGTTTGTTGTGATCCAGTGATCGTATCAGGCTTGACCAATGCTTAAAATGCACAATTTATCACTCCATTTCCTTCTATTGGCTTTAAGGATACCTCGCTCCATTTGCTGAAGTGGTAACCCCGCCTCAATGGGTTGACCTGTGAGCCATCCCGCCACCTCCCACAAATCTCCCACCCACCCAAAAGTCTGGGTCTAGTTCGCCATCCATCTACCAGTTTTCACTATCCACTCGCCTGCTGTCACTGCTTTCAAATGTTGGTCAGTCAAATGCTATTGGGGCTACACAAGGTAAGTGCCCAGAAGTTGCTTTGTAAAGAACAAATGAACAGGCACTTCTGATGTATTCACCTTAAACCATGCAGTCAGTGTTCACACCATGCCTCCTGAGAGACACCATGGGGCATATTTACAAATAAAATGGCGAAGGATGTCATTATGCCAAAAAGGTTAAGAACACAATCCGTCACTTTAGAAACACAGGGTTGCACCATATTTACAAGAATATGGTGCAGCCTGCATTTCCTCCTGTTGCAGGGGAATGACGTACCATAAATCATAACATAGGAGCTAGACTTACCAATAGCCCAAATACCAATTACCAAAATAATCAGTCAGTTGGCAGTGAAGAAAGGTCAATCGTTTATTAGACAGAATACTCTATATGAGGAGCCTCTCTCATCCTCACCCCTCAAGGTGCGCGGAGAAGACTGCTGGCTTACATTCAAAACATGGCATATATACTTTCTGCATAGTACATGAAGTCACCGTAAATGGAAAAACACCCCTTGGTTTCCTAACCCAGGGGAAGGACCATATATGGCACACATGATTAGTTGAAGCTAGGTTCAGTTATTTAGGGGGTATGTCAGGAGGGGTGACTCCCTTTCGTCTTGGTGCCTGGGAGTGCAGGCACAGCGCCTCCAAGAATGCGCTTATCACACTTGAAGCCAGATGCGACCTTGGGTTCCCAGGACGGAGAAGAATAGCGTGCATTCAGCTGCTCTCCATAACTCAACCTATCTAGAGGGGAGTAACACGTGATCACTGCTCAGGCTGGTCAGAAGAAAGCAAATATGGCGTTTGTCTGGCTATGGCCTACCTAATACACGAACAACATATTACTCCTACCATTTAGCTATATCAGAGTAGGTTAGGCTTTTTCATGGCTGCAAAAGAAGTACTCTATAGATACATCATGCTAACAATATAGTCGTATATGTCTAATACAGCGAAAGAGAAGAAATCGTATTTTATCCCTCAGAACCGCCTTTTTAGCATGATGTAGCTAATTAAAAAGGAAGTCAGTCTTCGAAAATCCCTTCATCAATCTGCATAAGGTCATTTATCTCCTGTAGGACTAACTGAGCCTTTGTTGCAGCTGGGGAAGGTTTGGGCACAGTGGAAGCTAGTTTAGTGGCACAATAAGAGCAGCAGGCAGGTCCGCAGTGAATGCGAGGAAACAAGTAAATATGATACCGGCTATTCCAGCTAATATCATCAGAAGTTTCCAACCCGAAGCAGTCAATAGACCCCAGTACTAACCAGACAGAGACCAGGTACCGGTGTCTGCATGTATTTCAGATGCTAGGCAGTGCAGCTTCTGAATGGCCAAATGAACAGTGGGGGCAGAGTCAGGAATATATACGCAGCAGGAGCTGCCGATCACGCGCATGCTCCTCCTCGATCAGCCAAGATAACGTCTAGCACCATTCTGTTCTGAAGCGAGACGAGTCTCGTGGCTTGAAGTTCTAACGTGAGATTGGTTAGGATGTCGGCAGTGGTATTTATTACCCTCTCCACTACTCTAGATAACCGCAATAAATCCTTACTAGTGATTATGGGGCCCAAAATGGGAAATATTCCTTTTGCAATGTCAATGAAGTGTTGTTCAGGAGTGTCCGTTTGGTCTATATCTGTAGTATCTATTTCCCTCCGATTCCTAACGAGAGACAGACCTGGTTCCTCTAGGCGGTGATACTTATGATAATTAGAAGGAGCTATATAAACTGGGGGGTACAGGAAAGACAGATGGCAACGGCCAGCCCAACTACGGGGAAGCCAAGTGTAGGCATTTTCTCCACAGACAAAATATACATTAGGGGGTGTTAATAAGGGTGGACTACTAAACGTCTGCAGCCGATAAGTGTAATTGCAACGACTCTCTCCCACTGGGACATTCCCTGCCCCTTGAACATAGGATGCAGAGGTACTATTTAGTATTGGTATGGGAATAGCTCTTTCATTGGTAACATTTTGTTCCTTAAATTGTTGGAAATAGTCAGTAAAATTAAACTCCGCAAAATCACGTATCTCATTTTGCAACCAAGTAACGTTTTCATGAGTCGTATACATGTTCATGCAAGAATTTGGGTCTAGAGATCCTTCCCCACCATTTCCCTCGGGATCAAATCCCTGATGTATTTCTATGTATGCTAGAATCATCTGATAGTCCCTTTCCGAGTACCTTTTGGTATCCACAGTATAGTGCATGTACATCATTGTGAATAGTTTAAACCAGGTTTCACAACTCCCCAGATAAGACAGAGGTAGAGATATGAATAAATTGTGCTTATGCATGACGGATGGCAGAAGGCCACATACCCAGCAATTCGTAACATTGGTAGCACTATGCGTCTGATGGAGCATTTCAATAAAAACATTTTTTGCTGTAAGTCTGACGGTGCCTTTCCTTATGCGGGCCAATGTATAGAATAAGTGCTCCGGAGGCGGGGTAGTTGTTTCCAGAACATTATGCATAGGATAACGAAATTCCAAATAAACAAACACACTCATCAATATTATCCACAATATCGCAATGGTAACTACAAAGGCTATTTTAACATGCGGGGTCCAACTAGAGAAAATGGGTACATTAGTATAATAATAACGAGGTGCAAGAGGACGTTCCTCTTCAGGAACGAAGCGGCCAAAGGGATACATGCTAGCTAAAAGTCCAACAAAACTAAACTCGGGCAATGCAGTCCGATCTGCCAGAGGGTTTCTTCTTTCCTGTGTCCGTCTAGAGCCTCACAGGCAGGCTCCTATCGTTCATCACAAAGAAACTTGAAGCAAATCCTTCGGTGGGGGCTATGTTTTCCCACAGCTTTTAAAGAGGACAACAATTTAACAGTGGCTTTCTTGCAGCCTTCCTCAGTATCGGAGGCCACCAGCAAATCATCCACGTACTAGAGGAGCACGTTACCAGGGGGCAGGGTTAATTCGTCCAGTACTGCTTTCAGGGCCTGACTGTAAATGCTAGGACTCTCGGTGTACCCCTGGGGAGCGCGGCAGAATCGAAAGCTGCACCCAGATAATGAGAAGCAGAAAATATGACGGCTATCAGGATGAATCGGAATGCTAAAGATAGCATTCTTCAGATCAATAACTGAGAAATACTTAGCAGTGGGAGGAATCATAGAGAGAATTGTAGTGATGTCAGATACCACTGGGTACTGAGGCACAACTATCTTGTTGATTTCTCGCAGATCAATTACAAAACGGTAAGTATCTATGTGGTCAGGGGTACTGTCGAGAGGGGCCTTTTTCAATATCGGTAATATAGGGCTATTGCAAACATTTGCCGCTGTCTCTTCCACTACACCTTTATCAATTAGATCTTGAATAATAGCAAGCAGAGCCTTTTCACCAGCAGGGGAAATTTTGTACTGAGGGATGCGCGGCAGACAAGCATTCGGTTTCAAAGTAATAGAAACAGGTAGACTGACATCCGTATCGCCGGTTGCCCACAAGTTAGATGTGATAGCCACGAATTCCGGAGGGAGGCGTTCATTTTTAGCGAAGCACTGCAAAGTATGTTTACCAGGAGATTGTATAATCAAATAAACACAATCAGGGGAGCAATGAATGTTTGCATGCAGCTTCTTTAGCAAATCCAACCCTAATAGATTTTCTCCACAATACGAGGTTAACAAAAAAGGAGAGTCTACGGTGACTGGGCCAATTGTGAACGGGATCGGTTTAGAAATGGGGCTCACCACTGGGTTTCCTGAAAATCCCACTGAAACGTTATAGCGCCCGGACAGAGCAGCCCCACGGACCAGCGAAGGAGCAATGGAACTATTCATCGCACCTGTATCAACTAAGAAGTTTTCAGAAGTTCCCATCAACCGCCCTCTCACATAAGGTCCTTGTTGATCCACGGGTACAGATACCCGGCCCCCACTCTGTCCCTGGTTGTCCTATGTATATCCATACCCATCCGGTCCCTCAAACACACAATCTTCGTTGTAATACTGCCTCCCCTGTGGATTATCGAAATAGTTCTTTTCCGACTCACCGTGTGAGGCGTTTTCTCGACGCATGCCACTGCGATCCACACCACCTCTTCCTCGGCCTCTTCCTCTTACTGCCCCGTTTTGAGCCAGCAACAAGGGACACTGAGCTCGCCAATGTCCTTCCTGTTTACAGTACGAGCATTGGTTTATTCCCAAAACAGCAGCTGGACCTCCTACTCGTCCTATCCCTGCCCCTCTCTGGAAGGGTCCTCTACCGCCTCTGCCTCTACCCTGTCCCGAAATAACCTGCTGGAGCAATACTCATGTCTTGAGATCTTTGACCTTCTTTTCAGACTCATCCTTACTTTCATTTTCCCTATGTTCATAGTACTGAGCCATACTCAGTTTGACCGAGGGAGTAGAGGTGGTCCAAGTACTCTCGACGGCTTGTAGCCGCGCAGAGGCCTCGGTTAACAGATTTGTGACAAAGCGATTAACAAACAATTGTATACCACCTTCTGCCGATAAATCTTGCCCACTGAAGTAAATAAATACACCTTCAAACCTAGTGAAGAAGTCTGAAACACTCTCGTTCTTTTTCTGTTTGCATGCAGTCAACTTATCCCAATCTACTTTCCGAGGCGGAATTAGTGAATGCATGTACGTAATAATTCGACCTGGTAAAGCCAATATCTCGGGTTTAGGTCTGTCCCCGGGCTTTCGATCCTTATCCTATTCCTTAAGTTGCTCCCATGTTCCTCCCAGCTCTGTGGCATGATCCTTATCGTGCACCTGACGCCATACATCAACGAGGACTAGCAGTCCAAAAAATAACTCAATGTCAGCTAAGATCATAACAGCTGAGGAAGCTGCTTCAGTAAGTTCCTCATAGTAAGCCGTAGGATTCTTACGGGGGTCGGGGTGTTGCGACTTCAGGGAGAGGACCTCACTCCTCTTCCAAGGGGTATAAACCCATTGTTCCTGAAATTGCGACTCTACACGAGCCCTGGTACCATGATTCTGGTCATCCCTTAATTCTGGTATTTCAGGATAATATATAGGATGAACTTCCCGCATTGGGTGCTGTGAATCCTACTTTGGGCATTTCAAATGCATTCGCTCCCGATATTTTACTAAAGTCTCAACGTTCCTGTACACATCTTCCAGCCCTAATTCGAATCTATGGGCTCTGTCTAATATATCGTACAATACATGGGGGGCTCGTCCATCTGTGAAACTCTGCTCACATAAAGAGATGAGACGGGTAGCCATATGTTCCAAAGCCTACTGCTGCATAAGGGGCTCATCATCTCTAATAGTGCTCCATATATCCATTATAGTATAAATAGCGTTACGCATCCATTGGAATGCCTGATTAGCAACCAACCTTTTCTCTTCTGGCCCTACTGATGAGTGAGTGAATAATCGCCGTGCACCGACCTCTCCCGCAGGCCGAGAGGGGGTGGCCTCTGTTAAAGTTGGGGTTGTACTTGAAGACTGCAAGGCCCATGCTGCAGTTTGGGTGGACAAAATTACAGGGGTCATATGGGCCAGAGAAGATGCTTCGGGTAGCAGGGTAGCAGTTTTGAGTGCCGAGGAAGGGGCTACCGTGACAGAGGCCAGGGAAGCAGAAGATGCGGACACGACAGGCGCCAAAGCTATGGGGGCTGCCGTAGGGGCGACAGAGATCGCGGGGTATATGCGTTGAGGGGCATAAGGAGGGGGAGGGCGCACTTCCAATAAATCCTCTATCTCATCCTCTGGCTCTGTTCTAGTCGCATAGCTTTTATCCGCCTGCAGCCTAAATTGTCTGTTTGTGCAATCAATGTTCTTCTCTGTCTGTTCTCTATGGTAAGCTACAGCCTTTTGCGTAATTGTCTGGCCGTCTTTTATTTTGCCCAACTTCTCCTCCCTAATTCGCCTACGTTTTGCTTCTTTCTGCCACATATTCAAAGAATCAAACATTGCCTGACGACTTTGTTTAGAGAATAAAACGATCTTGTAAATAATGTATTTTTTTCTCATCAAAGGACCCAGTTAAAGGCCACTGCAATTCCACATTATCTTTGGTGTATTTATGCCACAGTGTATTAAAGAGAATTGGCGAAATACTGTGCTTAACATACATATCATGACTCGGGCTACCCTCCGGTGGGGCAGGCTGACTTTCATCCAATCGCGCACCTTACCGGCGACAGCAACACCCAAAACACAATTTACTAAAATACGGCATCTTTATTTACTAACAACTAGCGTTCATTCAAAGGGACAAACTTTCAAACATGGCCATGTTCGTACACGCTCTCATACATACACCCATGTATTCCAATCTTTAGTTGACAAAATTACAAATACAAAGAGACAATACAACACAGGTGTCTTTTATACAATTCAAAACGACATGTCTTTTTCCAAAACAAAAGAACGGAGCCCGTCGACTCCCGTTCATGGAGATCCAACCAACACGGGTTTCGTGCCAAACAGATACCAAAACAGGCAGTCCCAAGACTACCCAGAGATCATCAGACAGGCATCAACCACAGACCGGCCTACGGACCATCCCATGACCTTCCTGGTTCACCGGTGAGGCTATTCTGACTAAGCCCGCTGCCTTAGCGTCGCTTCAGATGTGCCCCAAAAGCTACCCAGGTCCAACCACAGGCTTTTCCGAGGCCAGTCCGGCCGGGTGTGCACCACACGTGCCACACCAAGGCGTCTGAACGTGGTCTCTATTATTCACCAAACAAGTCCGTGGAGCATCTACCCGTGCAGCCTCAATGCTGCCCCGTTAGACCCCCAAATTCTCAGTGGTACACCGACCACTTCCAAAACACAGTTATATGTTTCCAAAGGCACTGCTCAACAGCGCGTTTCTAAAAAGACACCAACAACAATTCACTCACCTGGTGCACGCAGGTTCGATTGCAAATTTCTGCACTGCCAACTCCTGAAGACCAACACGGTCAGCTACTGGGTTACGCCAGCAGGACTCCGGCGAAGGGCCACTAGCAGCTGAGGCTCCCTGATCGCGAGAGCAGAGCAAGTCGAGATCCTTTTTCGGTCCACCCCCTCGACCAGAGCTCCCCTTTCGTTGTCCTTTTCAACCCGGTTACGGGAGGACGACTCCAACGCTGAGTCCCACCAGAGTCGCCAACTGACGTACCATAAATCATAACATAGGAGCTATACTTACCAATAGCCCAAAACCAATTACCAAAATAATCAGTCAGTTGGCAGGGAAGAAAGGTCAATTGTTTATTAGACAGAATACTCTATAGAGGAGCCTCTCTCATACTCAGCCCTCAAGGTGCCCGGAGAAGACTGCTGGCTTACATTCAAAACATGGCATATATACTTTCTGCATAGTACATGAAGTCACCGTAAATGGAAAAACATCCCTTGGTTTCCTAACCCAGGGAAAGGACCATATATGGCACACATGATTAGTTGAAGCTAGGTTCAGTTATTTAGGGGGTAGGTCAGGAGGGGTGACTCCCTTTCGTCTTGGTGCCTGGGAGTGCAGGCACGGCACCTCCAAGAATGCGTTTATCACACATGAAGCCAGATGCGACCTTGGGTTCCCAGGACAGAGAAGAATAGCGTGCATTCAGCTGCTCTCCATAACTCAACCTATCTAGAGGGGAGTAACACGTGATCACTGCTCGGGCTGGTCAGAAGAAAGCAAAGATGGCGTTTGTGTGGCTATGGCCTACCTAATACACGAACAACATATTACTCGTACCATTTAGCTACATCAGAGTAGGTTATGCTTTTTCATGGCTGCAAAAGAAGTACTCTATAGATACATCATGCTAATAATATATTCGTATATGTCTAATACAGCGAAAGAAAATAAATCGTATTTTATCCCTCAGGAAGATTGTTTATGTGCAGGAAGGTATCCCTTCCTGCACATAACAATCACTTCTATGTGTGCTGCTTAATGCCGCACATATAGAAGTTGCAAAACGTTATGTTTTTTACTCATTGTTCATGTGCAGGAAGGGACACCTTCCTGCACATAAACAATCATTGGTGTTTTTCTGATTCCATGTGTGCTGCACAACGCAGTAGACATGATGAGAAATAAACTATTTCTCCTTGTTTCGCCTATTTAAGACCAGGTTTTCCCTTGTCTTAATTTTGGCGCTGCCTCCTATTTACGCTGCCCTTGTCCCATTGCCCATCCCTTCATGCTAAGTACAGCGTGAAAGGGTGCCTTATATACAAGGCTGTGTTAAGCCACGTTAAGTGGCTTAAGCTGCCTTGTAAATTAGTCGAAGCACATATTGCCACAGGAACGTCGTAAAAAGTGATGTTCCTGTAGCATTCGGATTTTGTAACTATGCCTCCATGATTCCATAATTCCATGTGCTTCACATGGAATGCCAGTGTCAGGATTAAAAACCTTTTCACAACCTATTACCTGGCGTTCTGTTCCTTCCAGTGCAACTACCTTTTGCTTTAATTCGTGATCTGTTTTATGATCGCCTTTCATGTGTGATGTGTTGTGCAGGGGTATGAGGGCCCGGGCAGGCTTGAGGTATGCGCGGGGGCCAAAGAAGTGCGCGCAAGGAGTCACACCACACCAGTAATCCGTGCCGGAAGTGACGCCCATGAGCAGGCGTTCCCTTTTATTTTAACCCCGAAGGCCGCGCCTGGCCTGCGAATGTGGTTCAACAACTCAGCGGCATCTAGACCGCTAACTATCACATCTCTATCCAACTCAGTCCTTGAAACAACACATATTCTAATAGTTCAAATGACAACTACACAGTCTTGGTACTTGCGTGGACCTTGAGGTGTGGTGGCCGGGTGTCAGTCAGCAGACAAAGTCCCGCAGACGCTGGTTCGGACGAGGGTTCGGCCTCAAGCTGTATCCCTGGGGGCAGCCACGCAGCTGCATGCTGTCAGGGTCCTGTCTTCTGGATGTGGGCCAGACGGAGGTGAGGTGGTGGTCTCCGACGTCTCCCTGTCTCCGCCGCTTCCCGGTCTTTCATTGGGGTTCTCCAGCGCTGGGATGGCGGTTGCACTTGATTGATCATCAGAGGGTCTCCCGGGGTTCTTTGAACCATGAGATGTTCCGGGACACCTCCTTCCCTCCTCTCCGTGCGGTTACCTTGGTTCTGCGGTGTGCGCTAACTGTCCAGGTACCCGATTCGTAGTTCGTTCTGAACTTTCCTCCCGGACGGCGGTCCCGCAGGAGGACGGTGGCCCTTGTGCGGAGCATCCTAGGGGTGGCATGGCGGCGGAGGCTTACTTGCTGGTTCCGGCGGGCTCTCCGATCCTGCATCTTTCAACTTCCAGAGGAGGCGGTGACCACCCCGGGTAGGTCGGGAACAGGTCTATTCTCGGGCCATGGAGCATGAGTGCCCACGGGCTTCTCTGGGTTGTGCAGTGGAGTCTCTGTTCCGGGTCAGCCTGTTCTACTACTGCTATGCGGAACATCGTGTTGGGGTACGCATGAAGCGTTCAACATCGCCGTTGGCCTGTGGTCACAGCGGGGTGACTTGTCGGTGGTGGATTCCTCACTGTCTTAAAAACGTGGCAAACTTGGCACCTTGAAATGGTGGCCCGTTGTTGCTGCGTACCTTGTGAGGGAAACTAAACATGGCAAAGACTTTCTCCAGGACCGGTCCTACATGGTTGAAGGCAGTCGACACGACTGGTTCTACTATGGGGTATTTTGAGAAAGCGTCCACGATTACTAGCATGTGCTTCCCTTTCGGGAAAACTTCTGAAATCCACTCTCACCTTGGACCATGGGACAGTGCATGCTTCTTTGGTGATCACAGGGATCAGTCTCTCTGGGGCGCTTGTCAGTTGGCACGGCGGACAGCGGCGGACGTATTCCTCGACCATGTTCTCCAGCTCAGGGAACCAGACCTTTTCTCTCATCCGTGCTTTCATTTTGGTCACTCCCTGATGTACTCCATGGACTACCTGGACCGCCCTGTGTTTAAGGGCTTGCGGTATCACCAACCTGGACCCTCTCAGCAGAATTTCATCACTTGTAGCGCTGAGTTCATTCCGTATCCGCCACATCTTCGTCAGGTTGTCACGGTCTTCTGGTGTCCAAGAATTGGCCTAGCGAAGGTAGTTCGTCCACGATCCCTCTTGGACAGCTCGCAGGGTCCTTGTGTACACTGCGTGGGTGGCGGCAGCCTCTTTGACGTCGTCTAGGGTCATGCTCTGGGGGCATGCCACTAAGGATATCAGGTGGGCGTAGTGTTCGACATTGTCGGTGTTTTCTTGGGCCTCTGGTGGAACTGGGTGTCTTGATAGGAAATCAACCGAGCTCTTGGCTCCTGGCCGGTATACTACCTCCATTTCGTACGGTTGCAGCTGAACTGCCCAGCGTTCAATGCGTGGAGGTGGGTGAGGTGCAGTCCCTTTGAAGAGAGGAACGAGGGGCTGATGGTCAGTGACCATGGTGAACGGATGTCCTTTGAGGTACAGATGAAAATGGCTGCAAGCCCATTTGGTGGCTAAGGCCTCTCGCTTGTTTTGAGCGTACCTCATCTTGGTGGGTGTTAGAGACTTGCTGGCGAACGACAAGGCCACCCAGTGACCGGGTTTGTGTTCTTGAGCCAGTACTGCTCCGAGTCCTACTGGGCTTGCAACGACCAGTACCTCTTTTCATTTTGCCGGATAGAAGTATGCAAGCGTTGCTTCTCCCAGAAGGGCATCCTTTATGACTTGGAACGCCTCTTCCTCTCTTTGGCCCCACTGTCAGGTGGCATCCGCTCTTGTGAGGGCCCGCAGCGGTTATGCTCGGGTGGCCAAGCCAGGGATAAACCTCTCGCAGTATGTGGCCATGCCAAAAAAGCTCCGTACCTCCTTTGGTGTTGTCGGCACGGGGGCATCCTTGATGGCCTGCCACTTCCTCGGGTCGACTTGGATGCCTTCCTGGTTGAACACATACTCGAAGAACTCAAGGGATGGTTGGAAGAACTGACATTTGTCTTTGTACAGGGTTGCTCCATACTCGCTGAGGCGCTTCAGTGTGTCGCGGAGATGTTTGTGGTGATCAGCGTCTGTTGCTGAGTGAATCAGAATATCGTCGCTCACGTTTAAGACTCTGGGTAGGCCTGATAGCAGTCCTCGTATCGTGTTCTGGAACACTTTGGCTGCCGAGGACATTCTGAAATTCAAACATTGGTACCTCCATAGTCCTAGATGGGTGCTGAAGGTGGTGATGTAACGGCTTTCGTCTGATAGGGGAAGTTGGTGATACCCTGCGTTTGAGTCGATTTTTGAAAACCATTTGGACCCATTGACATCAGCGATGATGTCATCCATCGTCGGTGTTATATGGCGTTCCCTTCGAATGGCCTTGTTCGGCAGCCTCATGTCAATACAGAGGTGTATGGCTCCTGGCTGTTTCTGCTTTTCAGCGATGACCATTGGGGACACCCAGGGCGTGGGCCCGGATACTTTTTTAATATCACCTTGTCTTTCCAGGGCCTCTAACTCCTTTTCCACCAGCGGCCGCAGGTGGAACGGGGCTCTTCTATGTCGCAAGGCGACTGGGGCGACCGTCTTGTCAATGTGTAGTTTGATGGGGTCATACTTGATACACCTGAGCTCCTGGAAGAGTTCAGGGAACTGGCCGAGTAGCTCTTCTACCTGGTGATTCTGGATCCTCCTTGCGAAGGAAATGAGTCTGAGGTCTTCCGCGGTGTGGCTGCTCAGTAGGGTATCTGCTTCCCTGTCAATTACATGAATTGTCGCTGTTGCTTCGAGATCATCTTCTTTGATGGGTACAGAGATCTTTCCTTTTAGCGGGAGAGGTGTGTCTGCCCCGTATGCGTAGATTCTGGTTTTGGATGGCATCACTGGAGGGCGTGGCCGCAGACGCCGATATTGTTGGAGGCATATGACGTTTACTATTGCTCCAGTGTCGATAACCGCCTTTATCTCTGTTCCCACGACGTGAACCGTACACGTTGGCTGTAGCCTGCGGCATTGTTTGAGTTCCCTCGCAAAGGATATTAGTAGCCAGTCCGGAATTCGGTTAAAACCGAATCTGCCCGAAAATACACTACCGGTGTGAAAATCAGCTGATAAGGTTTAACCCGAGTGTCACCGATTTTCATTGTTATGGCACCACTTGGCCACTTGATGGAGCCAAAGCATTCGAAGAAAAGCTCCAATTTAGGCTGAGAACAAAGCAGTTTGGCATGTGTGTCACCCCCATTAAATTCGGGGAGACACATTGGTTAGCAAGGTTGGTGGGTGGGGCCAGGTTCCATTGAAAACGCTGTCCGCACTTTGTCTGGCCCCACACACCGAAGCACACCGCAGCACATTCCAGTCCCGCACGACGACAAGAAGACGACCAGAGGACGACCAGAGGACGACCGCCAGTACTGCAAGTGCTCTAAGACCCAGCTGGTAAGTGAAAGTGTGTATTTTGTCGCACTTTAAAATTGCTACAGAATCGTCAGCTTTGATGCCCCCTGTACCTTACAAGCAGGGGCAGAATAGCGGAGGGAGGACAGGGTTGCCCTTTTGTTAAAACGTGCCTCGGTGTAAATTACAGCGCCTCAGCCGCCTCTGCAGGCTCACCTCCTCATTTTAAATGTGTTATTTGATGGGTTCAGCAGGGCCCTGCCGCCCCTCTCACCCCGTGCTGAGCATAACAACCCACACGCCCATGCAGCAGTCACCAGTGCCACACCAGCGAGTGTTTGTTGCAGGGACTTGGCATGTGTAGAGGGCTAGAGGCGTCATTGTTATTTTTATTTCTTTGTGCATTTGCACTCACATTAAGGGGTATGATTGCTGGCATGCGGGGACACAAAACGCAGAGGTATCAGAGCGCTTTACATGAGCGCCAGAGTGCAGGGGGCGAAGGCAGACAAGAGAATGGGGAGCCGAGGTGTGAAAGGCCAAAGGGCCAGAGAAACACCAGGCCCCCTGCCTGACTCACGTGGGGGGGAGAGGAGCTAATGTGTTTTGGCGTCTGTTTAACTGCAGCCGCACCCGAGTACTTCACGGGTCTGTACAAGACCATTTTACTTGTTGAGGCTTTCTTGTGTTTCACCCCTTCTTAGAATGGGGAGCTTAGCGCCATCAGACAGTCAATTTTGCACAGTTAAAATGTGCTTCGGTGTAAATGAATGTCGCGAGGCCAACAGATGCAGCGACTGCACGCATGTCCTTGCTGAAGCCCCAAAGTGTCCCCACTCGTTCATCGTCTTGGTGATATTAATTAGCCGCTGGGACTCAGGGTTATTATTTTCAGATACGAAAGCTGGGTCCAGTAATGCGAAAACATTTCCTAGCATAAGAGAGAGCACAGGTTTTCTATATGTTGCTTCGAGAAGTTAGTATAAAACAGTCACATTCACATGCTTGATATGTTTGCCTATTTCACAGCTGCATCTTCAAATGCATTAGAGGGCCCCTCCCACACCGTGCAATTGCACAGGCTGGGGCAGAGACAGGAGTGGGTATGGAAAATCAAAGAATAGAGCACTCCATGGCATCCTGAGATTAGTCTCACACAGTGTAAGAGAATGTTGCAGGCGATATACACCTGTGTTCCCCTCATCTTGCCAGTGCAGGTCATTATTATTCGGTAGTGAGGGAGCGCTGCATGCGTGGCATTCCTTGTTTAATAAAAAAAGAGGGGGAAAAGCAAACTCCCCTTGTAGAATGAAGATACGAGTGTAGTTACTAGCAGACTATTGCATCCACTGTATGAGGACTGTGTTTGACCCTATGGCTCAGGTAAATACCGGCAGGTCCACCCATTCTAACATCCTTCTGAGGTCGATAAATGAGGACCACCATTAAGTTGGCCATCCATAGACTTTTGTGTTTCAGCCATGGGACACCTTCGGGGGGAAGCGTGCACAAATGCACATGATCGATCCCCTGCATGGTCTCCGTTCCCCCTTCTGTTTAAGGACTGGAACACATACAGAAAGAGCATCTGCCAGACACAGTGCTGCAATAGCAAAGTACGGTCTCAAGCGCTAGGTAAAACACATTGTAGCAAATGTCCAATTCCATTGAGTTTTACATTTTTAAAACGGATCTCCCCCAACTCATGAGAGTTGTGTACCTTGGTTGAAGCAGTGGTGGTGATTGTGTGCAGTGCGCTCTGACCAATCTATTCTGTATTGTTTGCCTTGTATTTCATATTTTGCTGATGTTCGCACTTTCTTAGTGCATTTGCACTCGCATTAAGGGGTATGATTGCTGACATGCGGGGACACAAAACGCAGAGATATCAGAGCGCTTTACATGAGCGCCAGAGTGCAGGGGGCGAAGGCAGACAAGAGAATGGGGAGCCGAGGTGTGAAAGGCCAAAGGGCCAGAGAAACACCAGGCCCCCTGCCTGACTCACGTGGGGGGGAGAGGAGCTAATGTGTTTTGGCGTCTGTTTAACTGCAGCCGCACCCGAGTACTTCACGGGTCTGTACAAGACCATTTTACTTGTTGAGGCTTTTTTGTTTTTCACCCCTTCTTAGAATGGGGAGCTTAGCGCCACCAGACAGTCAATTTTGCACAGTTAAAACGTGCCTCGGTGTAAATTACAGCGCCTCTGCAGGCTCACCTCCTTATTTTAAATGTGTTATTTGTTGGGTTCAGCAGGGCCCTGCCGCCCCTCTCACCCCGTGCTGAGCAAAACAACCCACGCGCCGATGCAGCAGTCACCAGCGCCACACCAGCGAGTGTTTGTTGCAGGGACTTGGCAACTATATGTAGAGGTGTCATTGTTATTTTTATTTCAGTGCCATGTCCTTGCAGTAAAAAAAAAAAATTTGCTCAGAACAGTCTTTTGATATCCAACTGGGCACTCTGGACTTCTATTTCCTCTACTCGCATTGGGGTCCATGGCAGCCTTGCTCCCACTACCCGCAGCCCCCCCCCCACCCTCGCACTCCAACAGGTCTCTTATCCAACTGTGGGGTGCAAAAGGTCTCCTCCCACCCGTGAGTCTTCGACAGTGCTCCTGCCCAGCACTGTGTATGTCTCACGCCTCCTTTCCAGTGGCATTGCTAATCACAGAGGGGAGGGTTTTATATAGCGCAAGCAAAACCCGGAGGTATCAGAGCGCTTTACATGAGCACCATTTGCGATACAACCTCTTCTGACATTGTTTAGTGCAACACAGAGTGCAGGGGGTGAAGACAGACAAGAGAATGGGGAGCTGAGCTGTGAAAGGCAAAAGGCCAGAGAAACACCAGGCCCCCTGCCTGACTCACATGGGGAGGGGGGGGGGGGGGGAGGAGCTATTGTGTTCTGGCGTCTGTCTTACTGCAATCGCACCTGAGTACTTCACAGGTCTGAACAAGAACATTTTACTTAACAAGGCTTTCTTGATTTCACCCCTTCTTAGAACCCCTGCATCTCCATTCTGCCAATTGCTGGAAGAATCTACCCCTCCACCCCGAAATTTGACTGTAGATGCGCGTCTGGGAGCTATGTAAGTATATTTACGCCACTGGTCGTTATTACTGTTGAACTGTATTTGAATGTTTCATACTGGACACATATGGATTCAACATTCCCCTTTCATTAAGCTGAACATTCTCCTGACAATAGGTTACCTGACCTGCATCTGTATATACATTGCATTCCTTTGCAATTTTATAAAGCATCAAATTGGCCTGAGGGCTTTCGACCACCAAGTATTAATCACTTTTAGGCAAGCTGGAGGTTAGCTAATTTGCATACATCCAGAAACTAATTCTTTTTTTAAAGCATGATGGTTAATAAGCATTTAGGGTACCTAGGATACAGATTTTTAAAGTTTTAAATCAAAAGCTAAAGATAAAATGGATCCTTATGCTATGCCTCAAATATGTGTTCTTCAATTTCACCAATTGGTTGGCAGCCTGTTCAGTGGCATCATTTTCTCAACAGTACACAACCGGTTTCTAAGTGTCTTTTTTTATGATCTACTTTGCGCAGAACAGAATGCCCCGCAGAATAAAGACGGCAGAAGATTATGTGCTGGAAAACAAAGATTTCATGGTTGAAGAAGTGCGTGGGCAAAAGATGTTAATTTGCAGGTTTTGCATAGTGACTGTCCCAATAGTAAGTGGGAAAACTGAAAGCCGAATTGCTGAACATCTTGTCACCAAGACCCACTTGAAATTGAAAGAGCCACCTAATAGCGACAGCCTTTGCCAGATGTCTCTTGCTGAGACAATGACCCGCTTCAAAAGAAAACGTGAGGAAGAAAAGGATGTGGCACATGAATTTGTACGTGCCCTAGTGCAATCTGGAACCAGCTTACACCAAGCTGATGGACCGTTTGGGAATCTATTCCGCAAGCGTGCACCAGCATTCAAAACATTACCAAAACCAACACAAATGTATGAGAAATACCTACCAGAGGTGTTCCTTGCAGATATTGAACATATTTCAGAGTTACTGCAAGGTGATGTTAAGATCTCTGTTACCATTGATGAAACCCCACAGATGCGTGGCGACCCAGCAGTGGCAGTGCTAATCACATTTTGTGATGCAAAAAATGGATGGCACAGACGTACCATCATGGCAGATCTGGATGTACTGGAAACATGCAATGCAGTGTCACTTGGAATGCTGCTGCAGAGAGTTCTTACCAAGTTTAGCAAAGATTGGGGAGATATTGTTTGTATTTGCAGCGATTCAGCTACGTATATGAAAAAGTTATGTGAGGACCTGTCAAAAGCAATGCCTGAGCTGAAGTGTTTCCCTGTGAGAGATCCTTGCCACTTGCTAGATGGTATGCTGAAAGCAGCATTACAATCTTCTGAGATGATGAAGAATGCTATTGATTTTGTAGTACATTCAGGCGCACTGTTTCGTTATGCGCGGGATCTCAAACGCAAATATTTCTCATTTTGTGTTTTGTGTGGCAGCAAAGAAAGAATCATCCCAACTGTGTCATTTAGTAGGTGGTTCTCAGTACTAGAGGCCGTGAATGCAATATTATCTATGTGGCGACCCCTTACTGAATTTTTGCTTAGTGATGATGCAAAAGGCAAGAAATGTGAGGATCTTCGGGTGCATATTGATAGTGATGTCAAGAAAAGTACACTGTCCTGCATCCTTAGATTTTTACAGGAAAACATGACTGCTGTAGTGGACATAATAAAAAAACTAGAGTCAGAAAACACCCTTGTCTACCAAGTGTTCAGTATAATTGGTGTTGATGTCAAACATCTCCTCGAGAGTAGGCTAGACGACACTTTTAGTGACTTTGGCACGGCAACATGTTCCCTGTTAGAATGTTTGCCACTTGGGAAGCAAAGAAGTGTTGAAGACCAATTCAGGAAATTTTATTTTACCATGCATGAGAAATGGCTAGCTATGATGCATAGAAATGTCCCTTCACCAACCATGGCGTTTGAAGTCAATGAAGCCTCACTTTGGTACGCTGCACAAGTGTTAGATCCATTCCGTAAAGGGGAATTTTCTCCGGACTTTTCAAAGTACAGCTTCATTTTTGAACGCTTTAATACCTCTGAGGGCATGTGCACCCAGTTCAACGCGTATGTTGCAGAACCTGTCCCAGAGAATGTCAACCTTGAGGTGCACCAGTACTGGCATGGGAAGCTACGTCAGTGGCCAGAGTTGGTAAGTTGTGTACTGGCTGTTTTGGCGTTGCCAGTCTCAAGTGCCAATGTTGAGAGGGCATTTTCACAAATAAAAGTGTACATGGGAAGGAAAGAGAGAGCACGAATGACTAAAGAATCTCCGAAGAAATATTGTATGGTGTACTACAATAAATTTGACTTGTGAAAATGTATTTGGACTTCATATACACGTACATGCACTGTCTATATGCCATGCATCAATGAAGAAAGCCAGCAATAATAAAAGCAAAGAGTTTCATAAACACCGGAAAAACACCGTTTCAGTTGTTTTTTATGGCGCGAAAATTAGAAATCACTGAAAAGCACTGTTTTTTTCAGGTATTGAAATCACTGGAAAACACTGACAAAACACCACCAGAATTTACCCAAAATAGAAACTGAAAACAGGAAAGCCTAGATATTAGGTACACCTCCTCGTCATCGTCTTCTGAGGAGTCTTCCCCTGTCTATAGGTGTCTCCTGCTCTTTCTCTGTGTATCTTTGGATGGTGTGGGTTCTGTCACAGACAGTTGTCGTATCGCCCGTGTCAGAGGCCTTTGATTTCGGAAGTCCCGGCCTCTGGTGCGTCTCTCGCATACCGTGGCAAAGTGGTTGGGTATTCCACAGTTGGTGCAGGTCTTTCCTTGTGCGGGGCAGTCCGTCGCAGCGTGTGGTTCATGCCCGCAGTATCCGCTTCTTGGTTTGGAGGTGTCCGGCTTCGGTCTCCTGAATGAGTCTCCCTTTTGCCTGGCTCTGAGGGCATTGGCTCATTCTGTCTTGATGGCGTCAGACCGTCCTTGGAGCTTGATTAGCGCTTGGTCCATCTTGTTCGCCCTGGCTGTGGACAGGTCGAGTGATCTCGCCAGTATAAGCATGTCTTCGAGTGCGGTCTTCGGTTGGCGCAGGATGAGGCCTCTCAAGGTCTTGTCGCAGCATCCCTGGATTAACTGTGCCCTGATCTCTTTCGGTTGGTCGTCTTCGGTGCATGTATTGGCGAGTCCGTGAAGGCGGGCGTAAAATGTGTCCATCAACTCTCCCTCACTCTAGCGGGCTTGGCTTAGCTTGAACAGTTTGAAATCGGGGTTCAGCTGTGGGTCAAAATGGGCGTCTAGCGCGGTCATCGTCGCGTCATAATCAGTTGCCGCACCTGTGTTGGGCAGGTGCTTGTATAGTTTGAATATTTCGTTTCCTGCGTAATGTAGCAGTAGGGATCTTATTACCGCCTCGTCTGTCTCCCGGGTTAAGACGAAATAGTTATTGAGGCGTTCAATCCAAATCTTCCTCCGGGGAGAGGCCGTTGCGGGGTCTTCCAGCTCGCTGAACTGCGGTAGGACCCCTGATGCTGCGTGTTGAAATGGTGTGTGGGCCGGTGCTGGTGCCTGGTCATTGTCCCCCATGGCGCTTGGTGGCAGACGGTGGTAGGTGTGCTGGTGTGGGTACTTTGCTTTTTGTTTGCACAATGGTCTTGGTGGAGGTAGTCTTGCACTCTAGCCCTCGTGTTGTTTTGAATAGGCCCAGCTTCTTTGTGGCACAGGGGTGCCCTTTTCTTGCCCTTTAACACTTAAGGTGGTGTTCCCCCTTCAGGGTGTGGTCCCTGGGCATGAGCGCCTCCTGCCAGCTCTCCTGTGGGCTTCACGCGCTGCTGAGGCCTCTTGCGGCGGCGTGGCCTAACTATGGCTTCAGGCTTGGGTTCTGGCTCCTGTGTAAGGCTGGTGTGGTGGTGCACTAACCTTTCTTCCTGGCAGCCTCCCGATGCAGTGTGGCAGGGTGCGCTTCGTTCCGCTGGGCACTTTTTTCCTGGCGGCCTCCCAATGCAGCGTGGCAGGGTGCGCTTCGTTCCGCTGGGCGCTCATGCACACCATTCTTCTCGCGGCTCGCGGCCCCGTCCAACAGCTCTTTGATCAGCCACAGTGGAGAACATGGCGTGTGGCGAGCGAGGGTTTGAATCCCCCACTCGTCGCCAGTGTTGTGCGGGGGTATGAGGGCCCGGACAGGCTTGAGGTATGTGCGGGGGCCGGAGCAGTGCGTGCAAGGAGTCACACCACACCAGTAATCAGTGCCGGAAGTGACGCCCATGAGCGGGCGCTCCCTTTTATTTTAACCCCGCAGGCCACGCCTGGCCTGCGGATGTGGTGCAACAACTCAGCAGCATCAGCGGCATCTAGACCGCTAACTATCACATGATGTGTCTGGATGAAATCAGGGTCCTAACGCAGGCCCCGGCATGGGGGCCCTTCCTGTCAGGGGCTCTCATTCAGTCTAAAGCAGAGTTATTCAAACTGTGGGGCGCGCCCCCCTGGGGGGGCGCGAGGCCATCTCAGGGGGGGCACGCACTCCACCAGCTCCACAAAATGTTACCTTTCATTGTTTCACACGGCCGCGAGGCAGAGTGGAGCTGCAGGGGCCCTAAGAAGGGGTGAAGACTATCAACACCTCATTAACATGTCAAAAGGTCTTTAAAAGACCGGAAACACCCATTACATCGATGTCAGAAGATCGTGGTGCGATCACACCACGACTTTTACATCGCAGTATCGTTTGAATCGCATGCATTCACTATGCATGCCACAGCATTTGGTTCCTTTCTTCCCATATCTGGAATCGCAGTAACCCCATTAGGGTTCGTGTATTTTTTTCCTCCTCTTTTACCTTTTCCAGTTTTGTTCTTCCAATATGAATTCTCCGCATTCCACAACATTGAAAGTTGCATTGGGTTAGGAAGTACTCGGTCACCTGCAGCCATGGTAATGTACCGAATTATATCTTTGGCCATGAATGTTGTAGACTTGTTTGTGACTGTGGTCTCCATCTTGTAAAGTAGGCTCCTCTTGCAGTGCCACCAATTGTGTCCCTCACAAAGCTCGCATTATACAACACTTTTTGTAGCAGGTGGTTTGATTGGTCATTCATTCTTGCCAGCATATTTCCCTGAACCCTCTCGCTATCTTTTCTTCAGGCTTGCTAGATTGACCCAGCCAAGGCACTGGGGTTATTTTTGAGAAATGTTTAGTATTGCCGTGGACAGCAGCTGTCATAAATAACACTATTTAACCAGAATCCATTTATCAAACTATTTTCGCTCCCTGTTCATTGTTTGTCGTTTTGTTGATTTATGCATATAGATCAAAAGTTATTGGGCAGATCACTTGCAGAGAATATGCAGCTGTTTAAGGTTTCTGACTTGCAGATATTGGGAACTCGTGAAAGTAATGTCCCTATCTGTAAACAAATGCAATTGTATCACATTAAGAAATAATATATTTACTCAAACCATTGTTTTAGAAGACAACTGCAGGGGCTTCTAAATCAATACATTTTATTGCGCAGTAAAAAGAAGCATCATATCAAGAGACAACCAGCCTTTAACATCGCATGCGATTACAACGCTTACCGCGACTGTAAACTTATTGTAATGCGGTAACTTATTGTAATGCGGTGTCAAATGCCAAACACAAGCACGAGGCTAGGTTCCTGCAGTGTCAACTTATTGTAATGCACAAGAGGTTCCTGCTCTAGTCGAGGCTTTGGAAACATGCAAGTACGGCATGAAAAACAAAACACAAGCACGAGGCTTTGTGGAATAACTATAATTATGCATGAAATAAGTATAAACTGCATTACATTATTGTGTGCCAAGAGGTTGGTGGTGGATATATGGGTGATGGGAAGGATGGATGGATGGATGCCTGATGGATGGATGGGTGCATGATGGATGTTATGGATGAATGATGGATGGGTGGATGGTGTATGGGGGGATGGATGGATGAATGATGGAATATATGGATGATGGATGAATGCATGATGGGTGGATGGGTGGATGGATTGGTGGGTGCATGATGGATGCATGGATGGATGATGGATGGGTGGATGTATGGGTGCATGGATGCATGATGTGTGGCTGGTGGATGTATGACGGGATGGATGGATGGATGGGTGCATGTGGATGTTTGGGGGATGGATGGATGGATGATGGATGGATCGATGGAAGATGATGTTTGGAAGGATGGGTGCATGATTGCATGATGTGTGGGTGGTGGATGTATGGGGGGATGGATGGATGCATGATGGATGGATGGATGAATGATGGATGGATGGATGTATGATGGATGGATGGATGCATGATGGATGGGTGGGTGCATGTGGATGCATGGGGATGGATGGATGCACGATGGGTGGATGGATGAATGATGGGTGGATGGATGAATGATGGGTGGATGGATGGGTGCATGATGGATGCAGGGATGGATGATGGATGGGTGGAAGGATGGGTGCATGGATCATGATGTGTGGGTGGTGGATGGATGGGGGGATGGATGGATGAATGATGGATGGATGGATGGATGAATGATGGATGCATGATGGATGGATGCATGGGGGCATAATGGATGGGTGGGTGCACAATGGATGGATGGATGGATGGATGGGTGCATGTGGATGTATGGGGGATGGATGGATGGATGTTTGGAAGGATGGGTGCATGGATGCATGATGTGTGGGTGGTGGATGTAAGGGGGGGTGGATGGATGCAGGATGGATGGATGAATGATGGATGGGTGGATGGATGCATGATGGATGGATGGATGGATGGATGGATGGATGGATGGATGGATGATGGATGGATGGATGGATGGATGATGGATGGATGGATGGATGGATGCATGATGGATGGATGGGGGCATAATGGATGGGTGGATGGGTGGGTGCATGATGGATGGATGGGTGAGTGGATGGATGGATGGATGCTGCGATGCCAAACACAAGCATGAGGCTTTGGAAACATGCAAGTACGGCCTGAATAAATGCGGTGAAATAAAAAAGTGGTGAAATAAATCTAACTCTACAGTGCTTCTCAGTGGAGAGCATAGTCTTTGAATGGTACTCATTTTATTGACCACAGAAGTTTCTTTGAGGAGACTTTGCAAGAATTAAGTGGAGAACCTGTTACAATTTGCACACATTTTATCTTGAAAAATGTAGTTTTGGACTGTGTAGTAAACCTCTGTCATTTCACCGCACCAACTCGCAAACCTGCAGTTTTCTAAACACTCTACTGTGTTTAACATTATTAGCCAGATATGGACTGGGAAATGCGGATGACGGTCGATTATGTAGAATACCAGGTTCCAGAATTTTTTATCAAGTGGTGGGGGGGCCCGACATCTAAATAAATTCAGCTGGGGGGGCTCAACCTAAAAAAGTTTGAAGACCTCTGGTCTAAAGCCTGGATTAGGGTGAGCAGGCGTCCTGGATTTGTCCGGACCGTCCTGGTTTTTCACCTGCGTCAGGGCAGATTTCAGGAAATTTAGCTCCTGTCCATGTTATTAGAGACGGGCAACTGAAAACTGTGGGAGGTGCTTTTTTATGTTTTACAAAGCAGGGATAGTTAGCAGTTGTTTCAAGAAAGAAATGTAATTAACAGGCAAGCATCTGGGTTTAAAAATTGCATTTTATGTATGTTCTTGCTGCCTGTTCTATAATTCTCTGCTGAGGAGCGCTGTCATTCTGTGCGCTCGCTTGAAATAAAACGCTAGTCCATCTTCTATTTTCATGTAATGTCCCGGTTTTTGGCTTTAAAATTCTGGTCACCCTACTATGGATAGCAGTGGGATGTGGGTGTCTAGAGGGTGAGCGTTACGTCACGAAACAAATACTCGTTGTAGTAGCCTCCCGATTGCCCATCGCACAGAAAGTACAGCCTACGTGATACAAACCACGGATATTTTTTGCAAAGTCACGAAGACACAGCGATCCTCCCCACTCAGTAAAACTAAATTGCCATGCGTCACCGTGAAAAGACACAACGTAGTAGTCAAGCAAGAATATCGTGTGTCTTTTTATACAAGGAACTGAAGATTGCCCCAGGGCTTTAATGACAGTAAATGGTTAAACACAACCCGACAATTACACCTGTTGCTCAAGCCAGGAGTTTTCTAGAAACCCTTCACCTGTAGGACTGAATTATCGTGTTCTCCTTTGCACAGGAGCAGGGCAGGCTGAGGCTGGCCAGAGCAGGATGACCTTTGCCCTCAAAGGCGTCAACGCAAAACCGGTCCTTCCAGTCGCTGCCCATTAAAATGTGGGTTTGAGCACACACAATAAGGCTTAATTGTAGTGTAATAAAGTAAAGTTATAAAAAAGGAAGCATAACTACATTTCATCAAACATTTATCAAGATACTAAAAATCGACAAGCAGAAAGTGGCAGTGGAGGAGATGGTAATGGCAATGGCCTCTAAGTATCTGAAGGGGCCCCTCCTTTGTCTGTCGCCAAATGGGTTCTCGACTGTTTTATGGTATCCAGGTGGTTGTACTTGGCATCTGTGTGAAGTTCTGTCGCACCAGCTACGAGCTAGCATCCCCTCACATGGCAAGCACGTTACTTTCAGCGTCGCAGAGGAAATAGACTGCTGGGCCTTATGCACTATGAAATGATGTCTTATTTTCACTCTAATGAAATTGGGAAGTAAAAAGTGACTTCAAGTACATCGGGAAATACAATCTCAGGATTCAGTAGAAAACTGTAAGGGGCAAGCGAATGGTAGGCAATGAAGTTAAGTTTTACAGGTGAGGCAGATAAATGCTGTAAGAAAGTGCCTCTTTGTGGATGGTCATGCCCTACATTTTTGGACTGATGTTGCTGCTTTTTCGACTCTGGAGTTCACCAGTCCCTGCTGCACAGCCCAGTGCCTGTGCTCTGACTCCTCAAAGTGCATGTACAATATGCTGACCCCGGATTGCCATATTTAACTTACTTATAAGTCCATAGTATATGCTGCCAGGTGTACTCAGGGCAAACAAGTTAAATATTTCTAGTGGACTGTAGCACTTATTTTGCTACCACTGCTCTGATGAAGCGAAAACATGGCTCTAGGCCTGCCACTTCAGCCTAGTCGTGCAGCTTTTAAACTGACACAGGGGCGTGGCAAAGTAAACCTTTTTAACAGGTCTAAACCTGCCTTTTAATATTTACAAGTCACCCCTAAGGTAGGCCTTAGCAGCCCATAAGGCAAAGTGCCAAATATCCTGACAGTGAAAACTCGTAATTGTCGTTGTCACTGTAGCTGAGCTGGTAGTTTCATCGCATAACTTGCGGGTTACAATGTCTCAACCCGTAAGTGCTAACTTTCATTTGGGACCACTAAGCATAGTAGTGTTAGGTATCAAACTACTTAATAAATAAAATCTGAGTTATTGCTAAGTCTGATTTAAAGTAACTTTTAATACAAAGCTGACTTTAGAAAGTCACTGCTTTGTTGCTCAAGGATCTGGTAGAAGGTTTTGCTCCACTGCAGCCGTTGTTGCCTGAGGCAGCCTGCTGCACTCCAGCTGGGGGGTGTGAAGCTCTCCCAGGAATGAAGAAAAAGGAGACTATTGATGGGAGGATGTGTGACCTCCTCCAACAGGATGGCCAAGAAGTGGTGGGCACAGATGACCCAGCTTCAAAGGGGCTACTGCCTCTGAGACGCAAATGCGATGCACACCTTAGCCTTCCCACTCCTTTATATAGGTAGACAAGCGCGGAACTCCTCCAGAAAAGGAAAATCTGGTTTCCCAAGAGGGCTGGCTAATTATACTGGACACACCTCAGGGTTGAGCCTATAGCTCTGACCGAGGGAAGAAGGGCCCGTCATTTTGGATGTTGGCAGAGAGATGCACTCTGGGATTGTTTATTGCTAACCCCACAGGAAATGATGTAAGAGGGGATAGGGTTGCCCTGTGGGGATTGTAGCCTCTTTGGCTCAGGAGTCCTCCCCACCCACAAACACAAAATTGACATGAAAGTGGCCCACTTTGTCCCCAGCGTCAGAACCGTGCTAACTCGAAAAGGACATAAGAAAGACTGTTGAACTTGTGGACCGCAGAGGGAAAGGCTACACCAAGGAAGACTGCACCTGTTGTACCTGCTGAAAGGACTTCAGAGAGAGAGGGGCTGCTCCTACTGTCAACTTGTTGGTGAGAGACTCCAAGGGTTGGACGTCCTCTGACTTGAGCCAAGGACCAGTGAGATGACTCAAAGGACTAGTTGGCTAGCCTCCTGTTAAGCTTCAGGGACATATATGCTAAAAAAGCCTACATATTACAGTGCTCATCTGACCAATAGCTACTGGGCTTGCCTCGCACACCCTGCTGGTTTAGCCAGTGAGATTGAGTCCTAGCCCCTAAGAGGTACTTCTCAGGTCTTGGACCTTTCGTTAGTTTCAGATTGTACCAGTGGTGGCCGGCATGGCTTGCGGGGGGCAAGTCAGAAGGGGGTGTCGCGGGGAGGTTTCTTGCGGGAGAGAGTAATGCAGCCTGCATGGAGAACAGGGAAAGTGCGCATGACTGGTTTGGGCAGCCCAAATGGACCGACCAAACAGTCACTACGCTCTTAAGAGTGAGCAAATGACAACTCCTCCCCTACCCTGATCTGAGAGCAGAGCAGCACCACCTGCCCACAAAGCAGCACGAAGCATAAAATGATAATAACTCAAAATTATTATCATTTTATGTTTAATAATTTGCACTGCTTAAAAGCAGTGGGGCGACGCTCCTCGGCCATAGCAGAGGAGCTGCCACTGAAGTGTACTCTTCCTCCCCAGAAACTGCAACTTGTGAGCCTGAAGCAAAAGATAATGGGGCAGATTTACAAGCCCCTTGCGCCTCTTTTACGCCGCTGTTGCGTCACTTTTGTGATGCAGCGGCGGCGCAAACGATGCACCATGGTGCAGGGTATTTACAACGTGACGCATCTGGGAGATGCGTCACGTTGTAAAGCCCTGTGCCATAAGAAGGTGTTTCTTGCGCAGGGGGGGGGGGGGGGGTGTTCCTGCGCAGGAACACCTCCTAAAAGTGGCTGAGTGAAATCTACAAGATTTCACTCAGTCACTTTTAGGCCAATGCTGCGTCAAAACCCTGCACCTGCTTGAAGCAGGCGTAAAGCTTGACGCAGCATTGGACAGATAGGGACCCCAGAGTATTGCTGGAGCTGCGTCGCAACTCCAGCAATGCGCCGCCTTTACGGCACAGATGCCTCACGCATCGGTGCCGTTTTTGCCCCATGGTGCGCCGCATTGTAAATGCGGCGCACCATGGGTGGCGGAGCTGCGGCGCACAATAACTAGCGCATCCCTGGGGATACGCCAGTTATTGTAAATCTGCCCCAATGTTTTGGGGAAACAGAGGCTCATAGACTACTGATCTTGTGGGTTCTGGAGTAACCTCAAATGCCGTCGAGAACCAAGACTTCACCGCTAGTATTTCTCTGTTCATCGAAATCAAGCCCAATGCCTGTCTCAAGCTGCAGAGGACCCTGCTGACCTCAATGTTGATGAGAAAAAGAACCAGAAAAGATTTTAAATGCAAAGGTAAAATGTTGACAGGGACTAGCCTGGTGCCTACATCCAACACTGACTTCCATCTCGGTCACCTTAAACTTTCACTATGCCCTGGGCCCTCGCATTTGAGGCTCAGACTACCGCCAAGAGTGAAAAGCAGTAATTTAAAAACGGTTTTGAACTTTCTAGAGGGAATAGCAGTGATTCATAAAAATCTTGAAAAAATCATAACTGCGGTTCCCTTCATCTGACTTTTGTCATTTTTGTATTTTCATAAAGATAAAAATTTAATTTTTATTGTGTTGCGTTTCATACCTATTGACTGTTTTATTGCTCATAAATGCTTTACACTTGCTTTCCTTTGAGTTAAGCCTGATTGCTCTGTGCCACAGATAATAAGCGCAGCAGGGAGCAGTTCTGCGCATCGTTCGCAGGAGCTTGCCCACCAGTGCAAGCAGACAAGTATGCAGGGAGGCCCCAATGCAAAGAGTGGATAAAGAGACAGAAGATGGGGAAGTGGCAGGGGCCCAAGATGCACAACTCCACAGGAATCTGAAGAAGGCAGAGAGAGGACCTTTTGGTGAGGAATGGTGGCCGAGAAAGGGACTCCACCATGCAAGCTGCCACAGATCCCGGTTTGAAGGAGCAGAGGTTCATGTGCGAGCACTGACAGCAAGCAAAACCAAGCTGGCTTGCGGAAGGCAGCTGGTTGCCAGAAGGCAGAGAGGGAGGAAACAGACAGCTCACTCCCCATCTAAAGAAGATCATCAGCGCAGTGAGACTTTTGTTTTGAGGGAAGAGAGTTTTTAGGGGATCCAGGATCAGTAACCTAGTGGGCTACAGTGAGGTCAGAGGTAAAAGCGGTACACAAGCAGGTCAGGGGGTATACAGAAGAAAAGAAATGATCAGTAATGGGCGGGAGCTGCAGGACAAAAGTCAGAGGTGCCTGGAACAGGAGGAGGAAGATGGGATAGATTAGGAAGGGAATGGACAGTCAATCCTATTCTGAAGAGGGAGAGAGTGGAGAGGAGGAGTGAAAGGGCTCAGGGCTTGATTTCAGACAGGGAGATGGTGTGAGATGGAGCTGGACAAGGGAGGGAGATATAAGTGTGCAATTTGTGATGGATTGGTCAGAAGGACAATAAGCAGGAGCCCTAGGTGAAGGTCAGGGTAGCAGTGATGCAACAAGCACCGGTGGTTAGCTGCAAAATATAAGGAGAAGAAGGAGGACAGCGACGAAATACCGAGAAGGTTGCATAGTGGGAGACTGGGGTTGGGAAGGCTGCAGAGTGAGCAGGAGGAGCATTGATGGGGGGCATGGGACACAGCACAGCATGGCATCAAAATGAGGAGTGTGAGAGTCATCAGGGACAGGTGGTTTCAGTGACTTTCACAAAGCACTTTTTGAGTTTTGGAAGAAACAGAAAGAAAGGAAAGGGAGGGACAGATGGCAGTGGCCACAACGGTGATAAAAGGACGCTGGAACAGGGGAAGGTTTAGTGGCACAAGAAGAAAGGCGATGCAAAGATAGAAATAGTACTGTATGTGGGAGTAGAACTACTTGTGATTTAGGAGGGCCTCATATTCTGAGTACAAAAGAAAAAAATATGGACCAATGAGTTCATTGACACGGTCAAACTCTTACACAGAGAAGCATGGTACAAAGAGAGGTCCTAAGCAGGTCAAAAGGAGCCTTGGAAACGACCTAGGATGCTAACAAACGTAGATACATGGACAGCTGTGTTCACAGTGCATGCCAGCATTATATGTGAGATGACACCTGAAGCCAGGGTAGGGTTATTCAAATACACGGGCATGGTGTGGATGGCCACCATCATTTTCGGTGGTTTACCATGGGGAAGGGATGGTGAAGAGTTAAGATCTCGGTTGAGCTTCAACCCTGCCAAGGCATGGGAGAGCTGGACATTTACCTTTGGCTTCAATTCATAATGCCAACATGGGTAGCTGATTGTTGATACAGCAGTTTCCAAGATGTCCCACCCAAAAGGGTTGGGGTCAAGCGGGCAATGCAGGCCCCATCAGAAGCTGTTAGAATTTCAACAAAGACGTGCGTTTCCGATAACATTCCAAATTTAGACGCGAATGTTAGACGTTGGGGTGGAACATACCCAGTTCTACATTGTCCCAGTGGCTAAGGGGCAGAGAAGATAGGCAGAGAGAGGACCTAAAGGGACTACTTAGACCAAGAGGAGTTTTCGGTTTCATACACCAGTTTGGATGAGGCAGTAACATTTGTGAGGCAGTGTGGAAAAGGAACAAAGATGTGGACGGCAGATATGAAGTCTGCTTTCAGACTGTTGCTGGTACATTCACGTGACTTTCAGTTGCTGGGCGTTCAATTTGAAGGGTGCATATACAAAGGCAAGGCCATGCCCATGAGCAGCTTTTGAGAAGGTTAGCACATTAGTGGAATGGACTGTAAGAAATGTTACGGCATCTGAGCACATAATGCACTATCTCAAAGACATGTTGGAGGTGGTGAAGGCGGAGGGGGATGAGTGAATGTGCAAGATTCATGAGAGTTTTCTAGAAGTGACACATCATTTTGGGATTCCTTTGGCAGATGGAAGGACCCAAGGGCCCACTACTCATTTGACATTTCTGTTGATAGAGTTGATTCTGTGACATTGGTGTCATGATTGCCAGTAGACAAATGGCAGCGACTAGGAGAGCTCTTGGCTGTTGCCACTGACAGGAAAACATATGAGCTGAAGGTTTTGGTGATTGGGCCACCTTCAGATAAGTCCCCAGCATGTGGCCTAGTGCCAGAAACAGAAGAACACGTCTTTTTTTCTGCACTGCGTATTATTATCCTCGCAGGCTTTGGCTAGGCCCAATCTGTTTAGATTTTTGAATTACACGTTATTTGATTGCACATAGAGTTCCAAAAACAGATACCTCGGGACAAATAGCCTTTGCAGTAAGTCTTTTTTTGTTAAACGTCTGGTTTAAACGCCTGAAGATTATGTCCTAAAACAGAGCGACTCGGACGGCTCTTTAATCCCAATAATAGATCGTGACCTGGTTTATTAAAAAATATATAGAAAGAGATTTGATTGCTGGGTATTCTTTTTATAATAATCAATATGAACTTATATGTAATTTTATTCCTGTTTTTTAAATCTTGGCTCTTATAAAGTATGAAGTTGTTTGATTATTCTTAATACAGTTTTGTGGAGTTTTTACCTAGTTTGTTTAAACTAGATGCAAGCATTTTAATTGTATTGGCTTTGCTAGATTTTATTCACTGATATTTAATTATATTTCCACTCTGTTGTGTGCTAAAGATAAATGAAATTGTGTATGCTTTGATGTTTTTTTCAAAGTTCAATTGATTGATTAACATGAGCTGAGGGTTCTTCAGCAGAGTGTTTTGCGGTCAGCTGGCGTTCTCAATGAGTGGAGTGGCTAAGCCTCATCACAGGATTTATATGATTAGCAGAATAAAAAGATACTTGGAAGTGTGGCAGAGATGTTGACTGATAACAATGGAGGGACAGTGCGGTAGCAAGAAGACTTAGTAACATGGACGGTGGAAATATTTTCTTATGCATCCGGAGCTGGGTGTTTCGGATTAAGCTGGAAAGGGAGGTGATTCCTGGCAACATGGGTGGATGAGTGCGAACAAAGGAAGAACAGCATGCACTTTTGGCATTTTCCCAAAGGCAGAAGAGATGTCAGACAAAAAGATTACACTCAGGATGGACAACCAGGCAGTAGGGCACATGCTCAACAGGCAGTCCATGAAAAATCAGCATGTGCTGTATTTGCTGAGAGAACGTGTGTTATGGTGTTTGCAATAGAACATTGCATTTAGAGCACAACACATTTTCGGACTAGACAACCAGGTGCCTGACGCAATGTCTCATTCACAGTGGATGTGATTTTGTGGTTTGGTTCTGGATGCAGGCGAGGCTGCAATAGGAGCCCTGCCCTAAATGTGGGACGTAGGAGAGCAAGAACTGGACAGATGGCAGAGACGTTGTTGGTGGCTTTGACAAAGAAGTCATACCCACAAGCCTAGGAGTTTGGGGGTCAGGGGCAGTGTAAAGAGACAGAACAGCTAGAGTTTATTGGAGAGGAAATATGGTATGGTTGGAAACCGATATGTTGATGAAGTTGCTGAATATTGTGCACTTGTGAGATGCACATTTAATGGAGAACGTACAATGTAATCTGGTGAGGACACTACCTTTTCGATGTTGCTGTCAGGAGCGGATACTTGGGAGGAAATCAAAAGACCACAGGAAGAGGTTTCAGAGACAGAACAGCAAGGGTGGAACAGAGGAGGATGTGTTAAAAATGCCAATGACATTTGAGTTTCAGCTGATAGAAGATCGGTGTTGCCAGATAACCTGTTGTTTCCCATGGCACAACACTTCCATGGTCCAGCACACATTTGAAGGCATGCAATGGTTAGACTGTTTAGACAGAATTGGTTTAATCCTCAATTCAAAGTTTTAGCTGAAGAGCCATGCCCTAGGTGCATTACATGTCAGCAGATGAATATAGGGATGAGAACCCCTGTAAGACTTAGCTACAATGGAACATCTGGATGACACTCTAATAAGATGCAGTTGAACTTTATGGAAATGCCTGTTTGCAACAGGTTCAGGTATGTCCTAGTTATTGAGTGTATTTTCTCCCGATGGGTAGAAGCTTACCCGGCACAGAGAAATTCCAAACTTGTTGTAGCTAAACTGCTATTACACAAACTCAAACCACGATTCAGATTCCTGGTTTCTCTGGAGTCAGACCAAGGGACCCATTTCAATATTGATATCATTAGAATGCTGTGTACGACTCTTCAAGTGGGACAGAGATTGCACTGTCACTATCGTCCCAAGGCTTCAGGGATAGTCGAGCAGGTGAATGGCACATTAAAGTCTCGACTGGCCAAATGTCTGTGCATCCACTTCTTTGAAATGGCCAGATGCTTTACCATTGGTTCTGATGAGCCTTCATAGAACCCCTGACAGACATGGATTATCTCCTCACAAGATCCTCATGGGTTGTGCGATGAGACTTCTTGCTGTGTCTGCAAATGCACTTTTAAACATCACAAATGACATGATACTCAATTACTGCACAGGATTAGCTGGTGTGGTGTGTGGTGTGTTCTGTCTCTCATCAGGCTGTAGCTGCCAGTGCACATCAGGAGCATTGCCACAACCTCTCAGGTGACTAGGTTTTGTTGAAAAAACATGTGCAAAAATACAGCCTGGAGCCAAGTTGGAAAGGCCCCTAAGGGATCTTCTTAATTACCAACACTGCTGTAAAATGCTCAGGGATAGCTAATTGAGAGCAAGACTCACACAACCAGAGAGTAAGGTGTCTATACAAAGAAATTGCGTTCTTTGAGCCAAATTCAAGAGCACCCGGGTCAGTGTGCCCAGAAGTACCAGAGTGGGTTGAAGTACTACAAAATATCACACCAGTACAAACTCCTGAAATCACTCAAAGTGGTGTGGAAACACCCACGAGAGAAGAAGAATTGAGAGCTGAAGATAAAGAACCTGTTGAAACATCCCCTCAACCATCAAATGATCCAGGCAAAGGAACATGTGTGAAAAGAGAAAGACCCCTATTGATATCAGAACAGGACCAAATGGTAGGAGGCAATGGAGATCAAGTGTGTCAGTTGAACGTATACCACAGACCATCGGTGATTAAACAGAATCTAGTGGTGTAAGTGAGACAGAAGAAGATCAACAGACGCCAAGAAGATCTAAGAGAGCAAGATTAACTTGTCATATGTATTCTGTACCTGAATGGGCATTTTACTAAGAAAAAATGCAATGGGCATCATGTCAAATTCCTAATGAACTGAGATCAGATACATCTGAACCTCCGTGATATGCCACACTAAAACAGAATTGATTAAATAAGGTTTCTGAAATAAAGAATTTCAATCAAGAACTTAACACAAGCTACCAGTAGAAACTCAGAATCCGAAATAACTGATATGACAAATGATTGAACTGTGTGTAAAGCAGAAAGTACTAAAACTGAAACAAGCCAACTTGACAACAGACAATTAACAAAGGTGAATAAAAAAAAATAAGAAGAATTCCCTAGGGACAAATTTGCAGTAGAAGAGTAGGGATAGCACATTTAGAAGAAGATGGAGTAGGGCTAGGGATGTCTCAAAAAGATTTCTGTATATAAGCTGAATGAAATAATTGCAAATTATTTATCAAAGGTTCGGCTCATTTGCACAAGTACAGGTTAACCCAGAATATTGAATATGCCTACTGCAATAGTCTACTAAAGGTCTGACTGTAGATAAACATGTGTATCCTTACCAAGGCTAAGTGTAGAATAGTGATTATTGTCACACTAATAGTAGTTGTATTAGCAATTATAGTCCTTCTACTTGGAATGAGTTTTAAACGACAAATAGAAATACTTATATCTGCACCTGCCCCAACAACGCCTGTACACACAGTAGATGAGATGAAATTAAAAGATTCATTTATAGATTTCTGAAAAGAAGAATTTTCAACAAATGTTTACTCCAGAATAGTTCAGGAATACACTCAAGCTTTAGACGCTAAGGACTGTTATGTCTCTGAACATTTACCTTCTTCAGCTGCAGAGGATGTGACCTACCATCACGTCCCACTTTCATATACACCTACATGCAGTATTTTGCTTAGTTTATTTCATAGACAGAAGCGTTTTGAATTTTATTTCTCCAATTATGAAATGATACTTTACAAAATTCCTCTCCACAAAAGAATGAATCTTCATCCACAAGCAAAAGATATGGAAATTGCATGGTATTTCTTTAGATCTCCCACAATTATAGACACAGTTAAAGCACATGAGACGATTCTAAACTGTTGAATGAGGGGTTTGGAAAAAAAGTTATTTTTAACCTTAGAGGAAAGAAGAGCTCACATTTTCTGTGACGCAAATAAAGAGGAACATGTTTTAAAGAATGTTTGGAAGAAATAGGAAGAGGAATACACAAAGAAAAAGGTATAACTAAAATTAGATTAGATAGACAACATTAAGGGAAATTATGTGTTTACAAAATGAGAAATCTGTTTAGAAAAAGACACATTAGGATAAGCAATTGTAAACATACATTCGAAGTTTGGGGAGTACCTGTAGACAGTTCTAAAGGGGGGGGGGTGCCCTGCCTTTCCTGGGTGACTCATAGTTGGGCTGAGTAGACCTGGGCTGCATTTAGAGTAGAGGGAGGAGTTTCACTAGCACCTGGATAGGCTATGTCTCCTTTGAACAATGCTGTCTCCACCTCCTGTAGTGAAACTGGGCCAGAGAGGCAGAACTGGTTTGGACTGGGTTAGTGACCATTGCCACAAAGAGAAGATGGGGTATAAGTATTGGACCTTAAACCTCAGAGAATTCGATCACTTCTGGACTCAAGAGGAACCTCTGCCATGAACGTGACCTCTGAACCCGCTTGCAGGCCAGGTCACCCCCCTGCTGCCGAACAGCTCCACCAGCTGATTGCCTGCTCTGGCTCCTGTGCGCTAGTTCGCGCCCGCTGCCTGCCACAGATTACCACCGTGACCAGAGCCAGTCCTGCGTTTTTTGGGTATTGTGTCTCCTGTATTGTTGTTTGATCTATTTATCTGTGCCTTTTTTGAGCCTTCGCTCTACTCGTATCCACCCCCACCCCCCTTTGCTTTCGGTATCCCGCTCTTTTCTTCCGCCGCTGCCCCTGAGGCCATGCCCCCTCGCCGCCCGCTCCCGCCTCCCAGCTCCTGCATTGTTGTGTGCTCTGTATTCTCCTCTGTATTTTGTGCCATTTCTTTGCCTTTCGCTCCCTCACATCCCCCCACCCCCCTTTTTGCTCTCGGTATCCTGCCCTTTTTCCTCCGCCACTGCCCCTGAGGCCACGGCCCCTCGCCGCACCGCTCCCGCCTCCCAGCTGCTCCTCCCTCCCTCCCCGACTTATATAGGTGGTCGTTGCTCGACAGCAGGAGTGACCTCTGACCCTGCTTACAGGCCAGATCACCGCCCTGCTGCTGAACAGCTCCACCAGCTGATTGCCTGCTCTGGCTCCTGTGCGCTAGTTCGCGCCCGCTGCCTGCCACAGATCACCACCGTGACCAGAGCCAGTCCTGTGTTTTTTGGGTATCGTGTCTCCTGTATTGTTGTGTGATCTATTTATCTGGGCCTTTTTTGAGTCTTCGCTCTACTCGTATCCCCCCACCCCCCTTTGCTCTTGGTATCCCGCTCTTTTCATCCGCCGCTGCCCCTGAAGCCACGCCCCCTCGCTGTCCCACACCCTCTAAAGCGACTCCATCACCGACCTCGCCAGCACCCACGCACTTGCCTCAACGGACTACATCCTCCTCGGTGACCTGAACTTCCACCTCAAGAACAACAACGATGCCAACTCCACCACCCTGATCGCCACCGACAACTCATCACTGAACCCACATACACCGCCGGCCACACGATCGACCCTGTCTTCTCCACTAGCAGTGGATCGGTGGTCGTTCCACTGGACCGACCACCGATGCATCCACTTCACCTTCAAGAAACCAACCACGCACCACCGCATCCAACAGCTGCCTCGCCGCTACTGAAGCAAAGTCACCGAAGACCAGCTGATCTCCACCCTCGCCCAGAACCCACCCTCCGACCCCACCGACACAGAGGCCGCCGCCCGAAACTTCAGACAATGGATGGACGATTGCCCCAACACCCTCTCCCCGATCAAGAAACCCACCATCAGCCACCCCAGCAAGAAAGCCGACTGGTTCACCGAAGAACTCCACCCCACCAAACGTGCATGCCGGAAGCTGGAGAAGAAATGGCTCCACGACCACACACCAGACAGCCATGCAGCCTACAAGGACGCCACTCGCAGACATCACCACCTCATCAGAACAACCAAGAAATCGTCCTTCAAAACCCGACTGGAAAACAACGCACACGATAGCAAAGAACTTTTCAACATAGTAAAGGAACTCTCCAACCCGAGCGCCAACACCAACGACATCCCGCCCTCTCAAGATCTGTGCAACTCACTGGCCACCTTTTTTAATCGCAAGATCGCCGACCTCCACGACAGCTTCAACTCCTCATCCGCCCCGACTGTAACAGACCCCACCCCAAACGCCACCTGCACCAACCAGCTGACCTCGTGGTCCCACATCAACGACGAAGAGACACACAAGGTCATGAACTCCATCCACTCGGGATCTCCGTCAGACCCCTGCCCATACCACGTCTTCAACAAAGCTGACGCAACCATCACACCCCAACTAGGGGGGCGTGGCTTGGACGCCGATCGGGATGGCGGCGTGAGCTTGCAGCTCCGCGCAGGGTCCTGCTATTTCTCCTGAAAACCACACCGGGGGCGACCCCTGGTCGGCGCAACTGGCCTGCGAGGTGTTGGGGAACCACTGGAGAGGGCTGAGAACTCTTTGGAGACCGCTAGTCACACGGAGACCTAGTAAGACGACGCCCGAGGTGTTGCCCGGAGTGTGAAGAAAATGGCGGCGGCGAGGGTCGATAGCCTCTGAACCAAAACTGAGCAGAGTTGGCACCGGCTTGCGGGCCGGCCCGCCTATGCGAGATCGGAGTTGCAGTAACTGCTGGCACGGACCTGTGGAGCGGGGAGATTGGTGACCAACATTGGATTGGTGTACTGGGGGCACGCACTCGTCTCTACTTCCCCCCCTCCCCCTCCCCCCGGATCTGGCGACAGTGGGGCGGACGGCGCTAGAACTTTTGATTCTTAGAGTTGCGGGCACTGCGGAGGCACTCTACCACGATCGTTGCTGATGCGCACGTCCCCTGAGCAGAGGATATCGGGACCTGGTGAGGTCCGGGCCTGCCCGTGTAGCGACGACAGAGACACCTAAGATGGCGGCTGCGAGAGGAGCGGCCATCACGGAGCAGGGCCGGGAGGATTCGGCCGCGCTATCCCAGGTTGGCGAGGCCTCCCCGCCGATGATGGACCAGGAGCAGAGACTGAATCGGCGCCTGGATGCTATTCTGGATGCCATCACCTCGACCAAGGAGGCATTGCAGCAGGACATTGCGCAGGTCGCTACGGGGCTGGGGCTCCTGAGAGTGGATCATGCCAAGTTGGCGGATAAGGTTAAGGACCATGAGCAGCTGCTATTAGACCTGAAACCGGCGGTGGTGACTGCGGAACATAAGATAACGGACATCCTGTCCCGGCTGGACACGTTGGAGCGACGAGCGGAGGATGCCGAAAGCCGCAACAGACGGAACAACGTGCGGGTCGTAGGCCTGCCGGAAAGAATTGAAGGGGAGGATGTGGTGGCCTACATGGAGGACTGGTTCCGGACGGTGGTGGCACCGGAGGGACTCACTTCCTTCTTTACGTTAGAGCGAGCACACAGGGTGCCGGCTCGCCCACCAGCGCTTGGCCGCCCCCCCAGACCGATGGTGGTGAAGCTCCTCCATTATAAAGACCGGGACCTCCTAATCCAGAAAGCTCGGGCCTCGGGTCCGTATGAGGTTGAAAACAGCCGAGTCACGATCTTCCCGGACTATACTCAGGCGGTCCAGAAGAATAGGGCATCCTTCCTGGCGGTGAAAAAGGAGCTGAGGGAGGAGGGCATCCAGTATTCCTTGCTCTTCCCGGCCAAGCTGCGGATAATCCTGGATGGGAACACTCATTTTTTTCAAAATCCGGATGAAGCGTGGTCGTGGCTGGAATCGTATCGAGCTGGCACGGACAGGAATGGCAAAAGCAGGCGGGAGAAGCCTAAGCCGCCTCAGGTCCGGAAATCTCGAAGGATTCACACCCGCAATAAGCTTCAGCGAGCGAAACGGGAGGCCCAAATGGCTGCGGACAAAAGAGGGGCGCTGGCAGCGACGGCGGCCATCACGAGATCACAGCAGGAGAGTGACTTGGCGGCTACGGACTCTGGCGAGGACGGTGGCAGGACTGGAGAGGAATTTTCGGAGGCGGAGAGCTTGAAGGGGCCATGGTCACCCCCCAGACGTCTGATGAGATTTTTCATGGCTGACTCTTTTATGGGACTTTGGACACTGTCTCTGGTAGGGTGGTATCCTGTTGGCACTAGATGGGTCGCCAAGTAAGGTGAAGCATCAGCATTGCGGGATGGAAGGCGCGGGGTGCGGGCTCCGCCTGCCCGGGGTCGGCGATAACTCGCCCCCTCAGGGCCCTTAAGGCCTTCTGTGGTGTCGACCACAGGTTAGTCGGATGTGTGTTTTGTTTAAGGTTTGGATCGGGGCTGTAACTGGGTTTGTAGGCTCTGTCCTGGGGAGTAGGGTTTGGGGAGTTTTTTCTATGGTTCGTTTCGGGGGGGCAACTGCTATGGTGTGGGCATTGAATGGCTATACTTGAACTGGATCGCTCTACGTTGGTATGGGGACGTTACCTAACTTGAAATGCCTAACGTGGAATGTCCGAGGACTGCGAACTATGGTCAAACGACACAAAGTGCATGCTTATTTGGTGAGGCGGGGGGTTCAGGTTGCCATGTTGCAGGAGACTCATTTAACGAAACAGGAATGCATCGCCCTACAGAAGAGATGGAGGGGTCAGGTCTTTGGCACCACTTTTTCCGCGTTTGCTAGAGGGGTACTGATATGGGTGCGAGCAGGGATACCGTTCCAGGTGTTGAATCAATTGGTGGATCCTGAGGGCAGATATGTGGCGGTGGAGGGGAGGTCGTATGGTCGGGATGTGGTTCTCAGCTGTGTATACCCTCCAAATGTTGATCAAGCCCGCTTCTTTGATGGTCTATCCGGCTCCTTGGCCTCTTTCTAAGCGGGGCCTGTGATACTGGGGGGGGGGGACTTCAATTCGATCACAGATGTGGCCTAGGATAGATCTCACCCACCACTGGTTGATTCCCCTGTACGTAAGTTAGCCGCACACAGGAAGGATTGGCATGAAAGATGGGGACTGCTGGATGTGTGGCGGGAACAACACCGGGGTGGTAGGGACTACTCCTTTTTCTCAGCCCTCCACTCTTTACATGTTAGGATTGACTCGGTTTTGTGCAGCGGGTCCCTAGCCTCATTGGTCTCCCATACGGAGTACCTGGCCAGGACCATCTCGGATCATAATCCTCTGCTGGTGCATGTCCAATGGCAGCGGGCACGCTCCGCGATTCCAACATGGCGGCTCCGGCCCGACACCCTGGAGGACTCGGTGTTCAGTGACGCAGTCTAACGGGGCATAGATCAGTATTTTGGTGAGAATGAGGGGACAGCTACTTGTAGGTCCACTGAATGGGACGCGATGAAAGTGGTGGTGAGAGGAGTATGCTTGGGTAGGTTTTCGAATGCTCGAATGTCGGTGTTGAATGCGCTTGCCAGTGCGGAGGAGAAATTGAGGGATTTGGAGCGGCGAAGGCCGGACCAACCGGATTTGCAGGCCCGGTTGCTGGAAGCCAAAGAGGTGGTGGCTACCGAAACGGAACGGCTGCGGAGCTATGACTACAGACAATATGCCATTAGAGCGCATGCTGAAAGGGATAAGGTGGGCACGTTACTGGCTAGGCTCGCTAATCCCGAACTCAGAGGCTGCCCGGTCTTGAGCATCAAAAATGAACTGGGGAGACGGTCTATTCACAAACGGCGGTGCTGGAGTGCTTTCGGGCCTACTATGCTGAGTTGTACGAGAGTCAGTTAGGAGTGGAGGCTAGCAAAATCGCGGAATATTTGGAGTCAATGCAGCTTTCGGTGCTTGACGATGACGATGCAAAGGGCTTAGGTGGACCTGTCACGCTGGCCGAGGTTAGGGCGGCCATTAAACATATGGCGAGGAATAAAACACCCGGGGTGGATGGCCTGCCGATAGAATTTTACCAGAAGTATGTTGATAGCTTGGCGCCCAGACTACTGGTGGTATATGAGGAGGCTCACAGGCTGGGGGGTCTGCCCGGATCAATGAGGGAAGCACTGATAGTACCGTTGCTGAAGCCCGGCAGGGAAGCCACTGATATGAGGTCTTACAGGCCATTGTCCATGTTGACGGTGGACTATAAGATTTTAAGCCGGATCTTAGCCACCAGGTTGGCCCCACATATGACCAGCCTGGTGCACAGGGACCAAGCGGGGTTTATCTCCACGAAGAGCACGGCGTTGAATATTCGCCGTCTGATTGGGATATTGGATGGTGCAGCGGATACGGACGACACCCAGGCGGTGTTATCTGTAGACATTGAGAAAGCTTTTGATAGTTTGGAATGGGTCTATCTGGATGAAGTCCTAGTGAGGTTCGGCATTGGTGAAGGGTTTCGCAGATGGACGAAGGTGTTGTATTCCTCGGCAACGGCGCGAGTACGTCTGGGCACTCTGGTGTCTGCGGCTTATCCAGTTGGTAGGGGGACGAGACAGGGGTGCTCCCTCTCCCCTCTTCTGTTTGCACTGGCCATGGAACCACTGGCGGTGCGTGCCAGGTCGGGAGACATGTATGCAGGGATCGCTAGAGGAGGGCAGTTGCACTACATATCATTGTATGCGGACGATCTGCTACTGTACATGGAGGATACGGAACGGGCTCTGGAAGGGGCGATGGAAATGCTGTCTGAGTTTGGTCGGTTGTCGGGCCTCAGGGTTAACTGGACGAAGACTTGTGTCTTTCCGCTTAGGGCGGACGCGCCCTGCCCCACCCGTGATGTAGGGGTGGTCTGGGAGCCATCTTGCTTTACTTATCTGGGAGTCCGAATCTACCACGAGGTCGCGGACTTATTAGAGGGCAATATTGGGCGGTGCGTACGGGCGCTGAGAGGTTGCATGTCTTTTTGGGCCTCCCTCCCCCTGTCGGTGTTGGGTAGGGTTGCTCTGCTGAAGATGGTGGCGCTCCCGCGGCTTTTGTACTATTTTCGCATGCTGCCCATTTGGATTCCTCAGAGGATCTTTAGGGACTTGCGGACGATGGTCATCGACTTCCTTTGGGGGCACGGCCGCCGTAGAGTGGCACTGAACACGTTGCTTCGTCCCAAGCTTGAGGGGGGGATGGCGGTCCCTGACTTTGAGTTGTACTATTTGGCCGCGCAACTTCAGGTTCTCACACAGCATGTGGCTAGGGTGTTTAGAGGGCCGGAACACGACCGAGAGCAGGGGATACAACGCCATGTCCTGGCCTATATCGTCATGCAGCAGAAACTGGAGTTGCGAGACCTTACCATGGAGGAGAGGACGCTCAGGTTGTGCTGGCAGAGGAGTCTGAGGAGGGCGAAGGCGTCCCGGCCGTATGCCCCGGAGATACCGATAGGTATGCTGACTGCGCTGCCGCATGGGGGCGACTGGTCTCCATTATTGGAGTGGGAGGAGCTGGGACTGCAAGTGGTGGGGGATTTGTATATTGATGGGACGTTGGTGCCCTTCCAAGCGCTACAAGAACAGTTTGGGCTGCCGGAGGGGAGCTTCCTCTTGCATGCGGCCGTGGTGGCGGCCATGCAAAAGCATTGGAAAGGGGGGCTCATTGAACCGGAAACGACTATGGCTTTCCAGTATGTAGTGATGGCCGCCGGCACCTTTAAAGCGGTGACCTGCCTCCATAATAGGATGTTGCATGAGGGGCTAGAACCGCTCCTGGGCCTGAAAGCGAAATGGGAGGTGAGCATAGGCAGGCCCATTCCGGACACGGTGTGGGGTCATATCCTTAAGCGTACATGGAAGGGCACGAGGAACGCACGCTTCCAGCAGGTGCATTTTTATGTGTTGCATAGGGCCTACTTGACCCCGGAGAAGATCAAATGGTACTTTCAGGTACAGGAGGCGCGGTGTCCGAGGAGCTTGGCGTTGGAGGCGGATCTGGATCATCTGTTATGGGGCTGCCCGAAACTAGAGGATTACTGGGCGGAGGTTGGGGAACTCCTCAACGCAGTGACCGACAGGGAGGTGGAGTTTGATATGGCGGCGTGCTTGTTGCTCTGGTTCCCACACACAAAAAACACTAAGGTGACAAGTAAATTTATTGACCTGGGGCTGATACTGGCGCAGAGGGAGATCACCTGGCACTGGAAGTCCAGGGAGGGGCCGTCTGTAAGGAGATGGACGAATGAATTGCTGAGGTGGTCTGAATGCGAGAGTGTGCTCCGTATGAGACAAGCAGTCAAGCTTGATAATGAAAAGAGCCTGGAATCAGCGCGTGCGTGGGAGTTGATAGTGCATGCTCTGCGTGACTCCCTGGTGGACGATGAGGACTGAATGGATAGGGCATGAGGACATTGCGAGGCTTACGAGTATGGAGGTATCAGTAGATCTGTAGCAGGACCCATACTGGCGTCAGGAACACGGCACACATCATTAGCGGTTGCTGGGGGGGAGGGAATGGGTGTTGTTCTAGGGTTGTTAAGGGGTGGGTTGGGCACCGGGATCCAGGTTGGGGAGCGGAGGTATTTCCGGGCCTGTGACTGTCTTTACGGGGCTGCAGAGTGTGGATAGATAGTGGAGCAGGGGCAGGAGCACGTGGCACTGTTCTGTTAGGGCCTCACAGGGACTGGGGGGGCGGGATCGCAGTATCGCCATGAGACCGGGCTGTTAGACTATGCTGGACGGTGATGGGGATGGGTTAGGTGTTGGGGGGGTAAAATGCAGATACATGAAGAGATTTCGACCAATTGTCCCTCAGGGATGCTCACTATGATGTCTTGCTGGCAAACTGGAACATTATGCCGCCCGGCCCCCGGGATACGGGCTGAATGGCTGTGTATACTCTATGTTTACTCTATCCATGCGGGGGGACACCATGAGTGTGCTGGTTGATTTATTGTATGCAATGGTTTCTAATTCTGCAATAAAAACAAATTAAAAAAAAAAATATCACACCCCAACTATGGAAGGTTATCAACATCTCCTTCGACACAGCAACATTCCCAGAAAACTGGAAGCACGCCGAAATCAACACCCTCCTCAAGAAGCCCAAGGCGGACCCCAAAGAACTCAAGAACTTCCGGCCCATCTCCCTGCTCCCCTTTCCAGCAAAGGTCATCGAGAAAATCGCCAACATGCAGCTGACCCGCCACCTAGAGGACAACAACATCCTAGACCCATCCCAGTCCGGATTCAGACGCAACCACAGCACTGAGACTGCCCTCATCGCCACCACAGACGACATCAGGCGCCAGCTAGACAACGGCGAAACTTCCGCCCTCATCCTCCTGGACCTGTCTGCCACCATCGACACTGTCTGCCACCGTATACTAAGAACACGCCTCCAAAAAGCCGGAATCCAAAAGAAGGCCCTCGACTGGACCGCTTCCTTCCTCTCCGGCAGAACCCAGACAGTCCGCCTCCCGCCCTTTCGGTCCGAAGCCACCAACATCATCTGCGACGTACCCCAGGGCTCATCCCTCAGCCCGACCCTGTTCAACATCTACATGGCCCCCCTCGCACAAGTGGCCCGCCAGCACGACCTGAACATCATCTCCTGTGCTGAAAACACCCAGCTCATCCTCTCCCTCACCAAGAACCCACTCACCGCCAAAACCAACCTCCACAAGGGAATGAAGGACATCGCCGAGTGGATAAGGAGCAGCCATCTGAAACTGAACTCAGACAAGGCAGAGGTCCTCATCCTAGGCCCCACCCCCTCTGCATGGGATGACTTCTGGTGGCCGACTACACTGGGAACAGCTCCACCACCCACGGACCACGCACGCAACCTAGGATTCATCCTCGACTCTGCCCTTTCCATGTCAAAGCAGGTCAACGCTATCTCCTCCTCCTGCTACAACACCCTCCACATGCTTCGCAGGATCTACAAGTGGATCCTGACCGAGACTAGAAGAACAGTGACCCAAGCCCTCGTCAGCAGCAGGCTGGACTACGGCAATGCACTCTACGCAGGAATCCCGTCCAAACATCTGCAACGACTACAACGCATCCAAAACGCCTCCGCCCGACTGATCCTCAACGTCCCCCGCCCCAGCCACATCACCTCCCACCTAAGAGAGCTGCACTGGCTCCCCGTCAACAAGAGGATCACCTTCAAGCTCCTCACCCACGCACACAAAGCACTCCACAACACCGGACCAGCCTACCTTAACAACAGACTCAACTTTTACACCCCCGCCCGCCAGCTCCGCTCCGCCAGCCTCGCCCTCGCCGCCGTCCCCCGCATCCAACGAACAACCTCAGTCGGCAGATCCTTCTCCTTCCTCGCCGCCAAGACCTGGAACACTCTCCCCACCCATCTGCGACAGACCCAAGATATGCACACCTTCAGAAGGCTCCTCAAGACGTGGCTCTTCGAGCAGTAGCATCCAATTCTATTATTCACTCACAACAAATTCTGCATACAATATTCACTCTTCCTTCAATTTACAGGATATTCCCCATTATGGCATCACTCTATAACCAAACTAGAAAGTAGTGCTAATGCATGTTTATTATAATTTTAAAAAAGCAGTTTAGACCAATATTTAATTGTTTCAATACAAAATGTTAAAAAAGCCCAGCTCCTTTACACATGTATATGGAGGACGCTAGTCCATTAAAACATACCAATTTTTCATAGAACCAATAACACAACATATTATAAACAGTTCCTAAAACTAAAATACAAGACCCTGTGGTCACAAGCAGCACGGTAATAAAATTCAGTTGTGGCCAGATAGTAGACCCCAAGCTAATATGTATTTAAAAGGTACTTACGGCAAAAGACTTTTCTTTTTTGTCCTGAAACACCCTTCAGCAGTGGATTCTTAGTGAGTGCGTTGACGCGTTTCGGTGGTATCTATATCTATCACCCAACCACCTTCTTCAGGACTAGCATAAATAGGTACAGGGTCTATTATTCCAATTTTGCCACCAATTAATCTAAATTAGAGAAAGCAAATGTCAGCCTTATCTCCATATGTTATACACACATTAACAGTACACATTCCTATGTCCCCTAGATATATACAAGTACATAGGTCGTTTTCTATTCACATTTCACTGACTTTATTGCCTACATCCTATTTTTCGTCAACCAGACCATCTAGTCATAAACCACTGGCTTTCCTTTAGCACTACATTCCATTCTGGATTTCATATGTTAGCCAATTACCACCCCCTTGGAGTCATCCCTTTTAGGAAATTCTATTCTTCCCCCTATGGGTTCTACCACTTCATCCTATCATACTCATTCATACACAGACACTTCATTGTTATATAGTCTTATCCACTAACCTTGGGTTCGCGGATTACATCCGTATCTTATATTTGATTCTGATGAAAAGGAGTTTCCATTCTAGTTCCACTCGTTTGAGCTAGAATGACATAAGGCGGGTAGGGGCCTTATTATTCTCCATAGTAATCTAATGGAGCCTTATTATTCTCCATAGTAATCTAATGGGGCCCTTCTCAGTAATAACTTTCCATATAGTTCTCTTACTAGTAAGTAAGTTATTACTGAGAAGGGCCCCATTAGATTACTATGGAGAATAATAAGGCTCCTACCCTTCTTATGTCATTCTAGCTCAAACGAGTGGAACTAGCTACGCATGGGTTTATCAGAGAAATGCTAAATAATTTGTTTGATCGGAAGTTTAAGAAGGCTTGCAGGATCTATCTTCAGGCCATAAAGCCCAATCTATCCGTAAGATTGTCCACTAAAGGCTCAAGAATGCACAATTTCCTGAATCTTAAATTCGAGATTCTTGGCAAATATATTCTTGGAGAGCGGTCAGATAGGCACTCTTTAACAATTAAGGTACTCATATATTCTTTGTGATAAAACAAAAAAAATCTCTCGCTTGTAAAGCATAATTTCTCAAATAGTTTTTGCCTTGCTGCCTCTGACTGGGTATTCGCATTCCAAGGACAAATCATTATGACTTGGGCTTTATTCACAGACTGGCCTAAACCCTGGGGGTTTTCAAGAGACTCCTGGGGTTCCTTTCTCGAAGTCATGTTTGCCCTACATTGGCAAATATGCTTTCTATGACTGCAAACCCACGTGATAGTCTTAAAAGTGTTTTGCACTCGTAAAAAAGATTTTCTCCCAGGAAGGATTTTAGGCATGTAAATCGGTGAACAGGGGTGTAAGTTGATATGGAATGGGCAATGCAGGGTTTGAATGCCCTGCAGGTTTGTGAATACCCACAAACCTAGACTTGTTTGAGTATTCAGACTGATCAAACCCTTTCCCACCCAGGAAAAGGTCAGAGATTGTCTCCAGTCCAAGTAAATCACTTTCCAAAGTGGGAAGGGGACACAGCCTAAATTTATTGTGGATGTATGGGAAGTGGTTTCTTCATGGAGAAATATGTGTTCCCAATAGAGCAAAAAGCAAAAAAAGGTTACTAAATGCTTTTGTACCGGTGGAGCAGATTTCCTCTTGCAAAAATAGATGTGTAGATTTTTGCATAAGAAACTGGGATTCCTAAACATTTCTACAATGTCTCTTCTGGAAATCTGAGATGGATTATAAGGTGTACATCTGAAACCATTTGTCAATGCCCTTTGGTTGTAGATCTGTATCCATACGGGGTGGATGGGTGCAGGTCTCATTCAGGTAATAGAGCCCAAGGATTGCCTGCCCTCCACCAGAACTTTGGAGTTGTAATTAAGTCTGACCATAGACAAGATCCTTTATCATAAACATGAGTAAAACAAAAAGTACTGAAATATGGGCTTATGGTCAGCCCCTTCCAACCACTGGTTGATTTGCGTCAGATCCTTTCAACCACTGCTTTAAGACAGAGTCATTCACATCTTGGATCCGCCCAAAGGAATATTTCTTTCCCACTGCCATGCTAATGATTATTATATATCTATTACTCTATCTCCTATGAACCGCTTCCATTGAAATGCATGAGGCACACTTTTTGCAAGAAAACCAAATGCATATTTGGAGCATGAGCTAAGTCTTGTAGCGCTTGGAAGGGCACCAACGTCCCATCAATATACAAATCCCCCACCACTTGCAGTCCCAGCTCCTCCCACTCCAATAATGGAGACCAGTCGCCCCCATGCGGCAGCGCAGTCAGCATACCTATCGGTATCTCCGGGGCATACGGCCGGGACGCCTTCGCCCTCCTCAGACTCCTCTGCAAGCACAACCTGAGCGTCCTCTCCTCCATGGTAAGGTCTCGCAACTCCAGTTTCTGCTGCATGACGATATAGGCCAGGACATGGCGTTGTATCCCCTGCTCTCGGTCGTGTTCCGGCCCTCTAAACACCCTAGCCACATGCTGTGTGAGAACCTGAAGTTGCGCGGCCAAATAGTACAACTCAAAGTCAGGGACCGCCATCCCCCCTCAAGCTTGGGACGAAGCAACGTGTTCAGTGCCACTCTACGGCGGCCGTGCCCCCAAAGGAAGTCGATGACCATCGTCCGCAAGTCCCTAAAGATCCTCTGAGGAATCCAAATGGGCAGCATGCGAAAATAGTACAAAAGCCGCGGGAGCGCCACCATCTTCAGCAGAGCAACCCTACCCAACACCGACAGGGGGAGGGAGGCCCAAAAAGACATGCAACCTCTCAGCGCCCGTACGCACCGCCCAATATTGCCCTCTAATAAGTCTGCGACCTCGTGGTAGATTCGGACTCCCAGATAAGTAAAGCAAGATGGCTCCCAGACCACCCCTACATCACGGGTGGGGCAGGGCGCGTCCGCCCTAAGCGGAAAGACACAAGTCTTCGTCCAGTTAACCCTGAGGCCCGACAACCGACCAAACTCAGACAGCATTTCCATCGCCCCTTCCAGAGCCCGTTCCGTATCCTCCATGTACAGTAGCAGATCGTCCGCATACAATGATATGTAGTGCAACTGCCCTCCTCTAGCGATCCCTGCAAACATGTCTCCCGACCTGGCACGCACCGCCAGTGGTTCCATCGCCAGTGCAAACAGAAGAGGGGAGAGGGAGCACCCCTGTCTCGTCCCCCTACCAACTGGATAAGCCGCAGACACCAGAGTGCCCAGACGTACTCGCGCCGTTGCCGAGGAATACAACACCTTCGTCCATCTGCGAAACCCTTCACCAATGCCGAACCTCACTAGGACTTCATCCAGATAGACCCATTCCAAACTATCAAAAGCTTTCTCAATGTCTACAGATAACACCGCCTGGGCGTCGTCCGTATCCGCTGCACCATCCAATATCCCAATCAGACGGCGAATATTCAACGCCGTGCTCCTCGTGGGGATAAACCCCGCTTGGTCCCTGTGCACCAGGCTGGTCATATGTGGGGCCAACCTGGTGGCTAAGATCCGGCTTAAAATCTTATAGTCCACCGTCAACATGGACAATGGCCTGTAAGACCTCATATCAGTCGCTTCCCTGCCGGGCTTCAGCAACGGTACTATCAGTGCTTCCCTCATTGATCCGGGCAGACCCCCCAGCCTGTGAGCCTCCTCATATACCACCAGTAGTCTGGGCGCCAAGCTATCAACATACTTCTGGTAAAATTCTATCGGCAGGCCATCCACCCCGGGTGTTTTATTCCTCGCCATATGTTTAATGGCCGCCCTAACCTCGGCCAGAATAATGCTTGACCTTTGTGGCTCAGACGCAGAAGCGCTAGGCGCAGTGGGGCAAAGTGAGCATTGCAAAGCAGGTGCAGAAATGGTTGTGTTACAGGAGTGGGCGGTGCAGGGGAGCAGTATTGCTTCAAGGTATATGCTCTACATTGGCGTCCAAGATATCCGGCCACCATTGCCACCTCTATCCTCTTAAAATAAAGGTTCCACATCGAAAAAATCAAAAAGATGTTTGGAGATTAACAACCATATTCAATAGTTACGTTTTCTATAGAAAGGAATTAGTGGATCTATGAGACATTGGTCCAACTTATGTGAAAGTGAAATGGGAGCGGTCATCACCCTCAGGATACTGCTGCTGACTCCTTCTGGGCGGGCAGTGGAACAGCAACACCTGACCTTGAAGATCCCCTTACCCCGGTCTTCTTACCCATTGTATGTTGTTGGTGAGCTTTTAATTTGTTCAAATTGCAAATGTATTTGTTTTATTTAAACTGATTACAAACATTTATATTACAAATTGAAATATTAAAAATTGGGCTACCTTCAAACTTTTGGTTGGCTCTTGAATCAGTGAGGCCATAAGCGTCCAAGGAAGCAGAAAGAATGTCTGCCACCCCTGAAGATGTTTGCATTTCAACCCTCCCAGTACCTGCTCAGTCTAAAGTCCATCTGGTCGACCATACTGATGTCAAAGATACACCAAAGGCTGCACGCTATACACCAGTGCTAACATTTTGCTTTCTGTGGACCCGCACTGAATCTCTACTGGAAGCCAGGCACCTCTGGCGAATTCATTTCTAGGATTTGAACCTCAAAATAATACAGATACAAGTATACAATAAACAAACACACACATTATTACATCGTTTATTTAATTCACATTCAATAGTAACAGGTTGTTTAAAGTTTTCAAAATGTTGTTTCATGTCTAAAAGATATGCTAAACTTCAAAATATCCCTTTGTGTTTTTCTCATTTAATGCATACTCTCTTGTTCGTTCATGCAAATGCTTAAATTGAGGCCATTAATTGTCCGTCCTATATTCTGTTTGCAGTACTTGTGCTGCTCCAATTAATCAAATAGGAGTCCTAACTTAAGTTTTAACCTCCATTTCCCAACTCCTTCACATTTAGAGAGCATTTTAAAAATGTAAATGTTACTCATTTTATCTGTTGACATTATTTATTTATTGATTTCTAAACAGTCACCTCCCCCCCGAGTAGTTGGCTTCCAGAGTTCTAGGGAACCCATGTTAAGAACCACCGCTGCTTTACCCCATTCTAGCCATAGTCCTTCTATGCATGTAGCCCTATTCCCTTTTTAAGTGGCTCAGCTTTCTGGTTTTTATCTCATGAATGGAAAATGTCCTAGCTATCGTACTGAAAAGTTTCAATTCTATTAAGGACTCGGAGGCAAGGATTTTGGTTATCGCTTTCTTCACCTTTGTTCAGCAGCCATTTTATTGCATTTAAACAAGAACCACATTTCCCATAAAACACTGGGAATTTGTAAAAACAAAACAAAGAACAATGTAGTCCAACTGCCCCCAAATGTCCAATGAAGTGGCAGCGTCTGCACCACAGTCCTTTGCCTCTTTCTTCGCGCGAGTCAATCCTAAGCCCTTTTCTCACAAGTCCTGTTTCCTAGTTTCTGTTCCAGGAAAGAGAGGAAAAAATTACCAAGCGAGTACCCACAGACAAGGCTACACCATAAGCAAGGTATGCACAGTATATGTCCATTGAATCAGCATAAACTTACAATAGTCATGACAATGAGTAATATTACTCAATACTTACTAGTCATGGGGAGGGCATCCCAGATCAGCAATCCATGAGTGAGATAATCCCCACCTCTGAGTCCTTAACAGAATTGAAACTTTCCGTTACGAAAGCAAGGTCATTTTTAATTCTATGTCAGGACCAGAGGCGAGGATTATGTTACTTTAAAGCTTACTCACCACCAAATGAGCCATGTCCAACACTAGCCGAAAATAGAACCTGTTAAAGGTAGAATCCGAGGACCAATCAGCATCGTTCATAATATCTTCCAGGAGGGCACCTATTCTCAACGCCTTTGAAGTCATCACTCCACAAGTGGAATTTGCACCAAGGATTTTAATCTCCACCTCAGCTTCCTGCATAATCCACTGGACTCAATGGGCTATGGTCAGGGTAGAAACTGCTTTGTGTGGCTTTTTGAGTGCGATTAAGAGCTGATTCTCTCACGGGGGCCTAAGGTCCACGGACCTCTCATAGGCCTTAAGGCATTGATCTACACATAACTTAGGGGAGGCTGGAAAGACTGGGTATTCTATGACCCTAGTATTGGATTTAGTACGCCTGCTCAGCATAAATGACACCCCGGAGGGTAGAAAAGTCCTTCCAGTAATGTCTAGGGCCCAAGCATCCAAGACACTTCTGCAGGATACCATGCAGAGCAGCATCACCAGCTTCCCCAAGAGTTCCTTCCTCGGCAGGAACCAATTGGGTTACCAGGATAGAAAAATGTTAAGCACCTTATTAACATCCCAAAGAGCCAAATAGTGTTGTTCTGGAGGAAATGATATCCCAATGCCACGTAAAAGGCAGCACACAAAAGGATATTTCCCAAAAGGGGACCCTTCCACAGCCACATGACTGGCTGATATAGCGGAACAGAATGTGTTAATTGAGCTGTACTGCAGACCTTTCTGCACTAAACTGGCCAGGAAATTCAGGGCCTGAACTATGTCAGCACCCATGGGATCACAACCCATTGCTCACACCAATGACACCATTGTGGCCAAGCAGACCGATATCGCTTGATGGTGCCATCAAACCAGGCCTTTGACAGGAGGTCTTCTTCCTGTGTCGAAAGTCCCGGGAGCGACCATAGACACTTGTAATCCACCATGCCATGAGGTGGAGAGACCCCTCAGCACGATCTGATGCAGGATCTGATCCGGGTTGAGAAGAAGAGTCAGAAATAGGGGGAAATTGATTGGAATATCCCAAGAAAGTTCCAGAAGAACCTGACACCAAACGTAAGACTTCCAATCAGGGTGAGCAAAACAATGTCTGCCTGCTTGCGTCGGATCTATGCTGATGCTTTCATAATCACTGCAAACAGGGGGAACGCATGCCCTGTCTCCGGCTCCCAGTTCTGGAGAAAAGCATTTGTTGCCGCAGCCAGAGGATCCGACTCCAACTTAAAAACTTGTGCAGTTAATGATCAAATCTGGAGGCAAACAGTGCCACCAAAAAAGGAACCCACTGATTCCAAAGGCTGGCAAAGACTTCTGGATGAAGTTTCCAAAGACAGGACTGCCAGTCCGCCACTCGGTTCTCCTGACCATAAAGATAGTCTGCCTTACTGAGGTCTGATGGGCCAGCCAGAACTGCCAGAAGTTGGTCTCTAAATCTGAGAGAGTCTTGGATTTAGTGATTTACAGTTGTTTATAGATGTACCTGATGGCCAAAATGATGTCCAGGACACAAGACTGGATCTTGTCTTGGGTCTAGCACCGGACCGCAAAACACTGGGCCAGGAGCTCCAACCAGTTGATGTGTAATCTCTGCTCTTGAGGACACCAGAACCCTCTGGTGGAGAATTCTCCACACCGACTGCCCCAGCCTAACCTTCTGCTGTCGGATTCTATAATGAGGTCCAGAGCCGAGCCGAAAATCACTCTTCCATTCCATGCTTCCATGTGGGAAAGCTACCAGAGAATCTCCTTCCCACCGGTCGTCTGAAAGGATTACCAACTGGGTGTAAGAGAGCCCCCTTTACAGGTGTAGTGCCTTTAATCTTTGAAGAGCCAGAAAGTGCAGGGGTCCGTATGACAATAAAAGACCTACCAGGCAAGTAATCTGAAGCAAGGACACTTTTTGTCGGGTAAAGGCTCTCCGAAGCTCATACCAAATCTTTGTTACCTACCAAGAAGGAAGGCTCAAGGTGGCCGCGGTGGAATCTTTGATGATCCTCAGAGACACTGCTCTCTGAGAAGGGTTCAGGAGGGATTTTTTCTCATTTGTGACAAAGGCAAAGCTTTAGAGTAGGTTGACTGCCATCTGCAGTTGGTCTGACAGCTGTCTGGTGTCTTGTGCCAGGAGGAGCATATCTTCAAGGTAAATGATGAGGTGTTTCCCCTGTGCCAGGAGGTATTCCACACTGGTTTGAGCACCTTCGTGGAGCACCAGGGGGAGGAGGAGAGGCCGAAGACAATGTTGCAAACTGAAACATCTGTTGTTGCCAGAGGAACTGGAGGAACCTCCTGTGAGGAGGGAAAATCAGTATGACCAAGTAAGCATCCTTCAGGTCCAGGCAGACCATCCAGTCTGTGTGAAGTAAAACATCCAGCAGGAGGTGGATACCCTCCATTTTGAAATGGTGGTACACCAGTCACTCATTGAACTTGTGTAAATGTATTACTGGTCACTGACCCCCATCGCTCTTGTTGGCTAAGAAAAGTTTGCTTATGAAGCCATGCAGATTATAGAGTGGTAGGACAAATAGCACATTTTGCGAGGTAATGTCTGCATCCACAAATTCTGCCTCTTGTTGTGAGAACGAGAGTAGTCTGGGTGGGTAACCTTGTGTGGGAACCAACAAAATTATATGTGAAACCCCTGAATCCTCTGAAGGATCCACGCATCACTTGTGATTGATTGCCAAGCATGGAAAAAATTCACCAGACAGCACTCTACTTTTATAAGGGAAGAAATCCAAAACACTCAGCGGAATAGGAGGCAGCACCAAATCCTTTCTGTCATCGGTCTCTGAAGTGCCGTCCGCGGGTCTGGTAACATTTTCTAAAAATGGGCCTGGTCCTGGACAAAACCCTTTTGATAGAGGGCTGGTCTTTGTTCACAGAAGTGAAGGTATTCCTGAATTTTCTCAGTTCCTTAATGAAGGGCTCACCAAAGAGCCCACCCTTGTGCCACAGCCAGCCCCCGCCTCAATCAATGAGGCTTCAAGTTTTGGGTCCACTTTAATAAAGAAGGAACATTTCCGTTCTGTGGACAGCACACTATTGGCGGTGCCCATTAAGGCGATTGCACGCTGTGCCCAATCTCAGAAGACCTCCGGGGAGGTGAGGGATCCCAAAGCCTTGGCATCCTCTGCCATGTTGAGGATCTTGGTAATGGGGCCAAGGGTGTCCAGGAGATTATTCTGGCATGCCTGCCAGGACCGATCAATGCCCTTTTTGGGGCCTTTTATGAGATTGGTCAGAGAGGTTGCAATTCTGGGGTCCAGTTCTGGTGTTAAGGCCGGTGCACAGACAAAATATCGACTCCAAAATATCGACTGGACATAATATCGAGTTTTAAATATAGACTGGACAAAATATCGACTGGACATAATATCGACTACAAAAATATCATTTTTCAGGTAAGTGAAGTAATATCGACTGTGTAAAATATAGATAGCAAAAATATCGAATTTTTAATAATATATAATATTTTATAGTGTATTTTTATGTAAAATATGTGTGAAAAGTGTGTATTAATGTTATAAAATATTTTATTAAATGAATTTTGTTTTTTTAATAATTGCGTAATGTAATTCTGCAGCGGGTTGTGGGTTTATAGGGGAATAGGGTGGGAAGTAATTTAATAATAATTAATTAATTAATATAGGTTTGTAAATATTTATAATTAATAATTAATTGATAATTAATTAATAATAATTAGTTAATTAATTAATATAATTTTGTACATATTTTGTATTAGTAATTAATTGGTAATTAATTAATTATAATTAGTTAATTACATTAATTAGAGTACATTTTAATATATATAATTTTGTGTTATTGTTAAGTAATTAATTGGGAAAAAATAATATTAATTATTAAAATAATTACAGCTAATGTGCTAATATATTTACTTTATTATTATTGTTAATTAATAATTATTTGGTAATTAAATGATATTGATACATTTTGGGTAAAGGAGTATTTTTAGGGTTCAGGGTCAGTTTTCAGTTTTTGGGTAAAGGGGCATTTTTAGGGTTCAGGGTCAGTTTTCAGTTTTTGGGTAAAGGGACATTTTTAGGGTTCAGGGTCAGTTTTCAGTTTTTGGGTAAAGGGGCATTTTTAGGGTTCAGGGTCAGTGTGATCCTGTCCCGCGTCCAACCCCGCCGGGACTACACACCCCTCCCGACTCACCGGTATCCAGGGGCTCCCACAACAATCCCCGCTACCGAAAGCCCGTAACACACCACCATGACGGGGCGGCAACAGTGACTCGAAGTATCCCGCCCCTCTCTTCCATGCAGGAACCAATCCCCGGACGCCGCCAACAGGAAGCAATTGAATGCAACCCCGGAAGTCCCGCCCCTACAACAGTGAAAAGCAACCCCAGCGCCCAGGACCCGGTCGGAGTATCGTGGCAGGATTCTCAGGCAGACGGAGAGGACGACGGAGCAGAGAGAGCGGAAGAAGACGTATGGTCAGAAGATTGGTGGAGTCCTTGAGGAGGTGGCTGAAGAGCGGCCGTAGTCCATCGGAGGGCTACGGCGGACCGCGTGAGTACCTAGTACCCCTTTCTGAACACCCTAGGTGCTCAGTGTATATAGTGTAAAGTCTCTCCTATTTAGACACGGAGCACGCTAGAGATACTCTCACTGTATATTTTTGTAAAGCACGTTCACTGCATTGCCCGCTCCCCTCACTCACCCTTCGGACACCCTCTCTATTCCCTTCCTCCTCCTTCGCCCTCCTTCCCCCCCTTTTCCGCACTTATCTTCGTTTCTTGGTCCCACACGTATCCGGTGGTGGTGTCGGAACGACTGCTGTTCCACAGTACTGGTCTAAAGGTCCCTTCTTTCTCTTATTGCCCTCCGAGGTACCTCCCCGACATCTGATCCAACGCGAAGGCCAACAAGACGGGATCCGGGACAAGGAAAGAAGGACCGGACAAAGACCCTCCTCGCGGAACTACAAGACCCGACGTCCCGGGAGATACACCACCTGTTGTTCTGGGACTTACTTGTATACTTTAATAAACCACCATAGCCCACTATATACGGCCTCCTTGCCTGCTATTTCAGCCTGCGACAACCGCCCCTTCACAGTCAGTTTTCAGTTTTTGGGTAAAGGGGCTTTTTTAGGGTTCAGTGTCAGTTTTTAGTTTTTGGGTAAAGGGGCATTTTTAGGGTTCAGGGTCAGTTTTCAGTTTTTGGGTAAAGGGGCATTTTTAGGGTTCAGGGTCAGTTTTCAGTTTTTGGGTAAAGGGGCATTTTTAGGGTTCAGGGTCAGTTTTTAGTTTTTGGGTAAAGGGGCATTTTTAGGGTTCAGGGTCAGTTTTCAGTTTTTAGGTAAAGGGGCATTTTTAGGGTTCAGGGTCAGTTTTCAGTTTTTGGGTAAAGGGGCATTTTTAGGGTTCATGGTCAGTTTTCAGTTTTTGGGTAAAGGGGCATTTTTAGGGTTCAGGGTCAGTTTTCAGTTTTTGGGTAAAGGGGCATTTTTAGGGTTCAGGGTCAGTTTTTAGTTTTTGGCTAAAGGGGTATTTTTAGGGTTCAGGGTCAGTTTTGGGTTTTTGGGTAAAGGGGTATATTTTAGGGTTCAGGGTCAACAAATAAGATTGTAAAAATTATTTTTATTATTTTCATTTATTATTTAATTATTATAATTTAATTTAAGTATTTTTAAGTATATTTTAGTAATTAAAATGTAATATTAATTTAATTTAACACTGTTTTTAATAAAGTCGATATTTTTTACATCTATATTATTGTTAACGATATTTTGTACTCGATATTTTTGTACTTACCGGTTTGTAGATACAAACTCGATATTTTGACTGTCGATATTTTGTCCACGATATTTTGGCAAGTCGATATTTTGTCCCTCGATATTATTTCAGTGATCCGTTAAGGCCACCTTCCCATCCAGCGAGGAGTGAGGGCACTCAGCCTGGAGGCAGCTACGGGCTTCTTTCCCTAACGCGGCCCTGATCTTTCCCACCAAGTAGTTCACCACCTTCATGGATGGAGCCCACTCAGATGAATGGGGAAGGAGGAGCTCCTCCAGGTCGAATATGTTTGACACATTGCCAGGGGCGTTAGGGCCTGTGGCATGAGCCGTAGGGGAGGGGTGGCAAGTCCTGGAACGGCCAGCATCATCGTCAGTGTCCCTGTGGGCATCATCATCTGGGGGATCAGGCAAGACCGGGCCTGATGACCCCGTTGCTGGGTCAAATGAGTCCCTGGGCATGGGAGAAGGCCAGCAATGCCAGTCTAAGAGGCTTAAAGGCGTTGTGATCAACCCATGCTTCACTGGGGCAGTTGGCCGGGACTGGTTCAGTACCCGAGGGCTGGATGGGGGAGGGGGATCTGCTTCACCCTGTGAATTGGACAGCTTTGCGCATTCACGCACAATTTGCTGTGCTTAGCTCTGCTCCATGGGGGCCATGGCCTCCTCCACCGCCCAATAGAATGAAGCATCTATGGCATCGCAAAACTCGTCGTACCATGGGAAGAAAGCCAAGGGATCCCCATCACCCTGGTTGAAGTTCTCATCTGCCATGCGCCCTGACCAGGAGGAAGCAAGTACTGACACGCAGGGGCAGGAGGAACTGCCTTGAGTTTGAGCCTGTACGCATCACTATAAGGAAGCACTTTAAAGGTTGGAACAGAGTGAGGCACTACGAATTTGGTGCTGGGGCCAATGAGTTAATGGTGGGCAAAGCCAAATGTCTGTAGCGGTCTAAACTCAGGGACACCCCCCCCCCTGGTGTCAATGGATTAAATGGGGTGAAATCAGCCGCCTGGGAGTGTCCCCTCAAGGCGCTCTCAACCGTAACACATGAATACCGACCCCATGGGACGTTACCTTAGGCACACGCACTACCGTCCCTTTACTCGTAAAGGACATCACTGTCCTGCAATTTTCAGGCTTTATGCCTGTACAGACCCCAAAACAAGTGCGTCACTCTCCAGGGGCCTCGGAGGCTCAGTAAAGCGGCACCCATTTTTGGACCCTTCTGGCAGGGATTTCCAAAACCATGCGTCGCATACCATAGAGAAATCGCACTACCACAGTGCCACCTAGTGAAGGGAGGGCTCCCCCACACTCTGCTACAACCAGGGATATAATGGTAGTTGCGTAGGAGTGCAGAAGCGGCCCACTGACCGTGCAAAACACACACACTACAGCAGTAGACAACATATTTTAAAAGTAAAGTCAGAAGAGAAAGAAAATTAACGTATCTGGGCTGCGAGCAGCAAAGAAAGAGGCTCTATGGATAGAGGCGAAGGACTATGGGGCAGATGCTGCCACCTGATTGAACATTTGTTGGACTACATTGTCTGTTGTTTGCTTTTACCAATTCCCAGTGTTTCATGGGAAATGTCTTCCTTGTTTAAATGCAATAAAATGGCTGCTGAATAAAAGTGAAGAAAGGGATAAGCATGATCCTCGCCTCCAGTCCTGACAAAGGATTCCATTTATATTAATGGATACACCTTTTAAAATCGTATGTAATATCGCTTAGTGGGACCATACCTAGTGTGACATCAGCCAGCCCTCACATTATACATACAAGCTGGAATTTACCATATATTTTGAAAAGGTCAACAGTGAAACTAAAGCCATACTTTCTCAAGGGGACACAAAAAGGCCACTTGACAGCCAGGTGTTTCTACATCCAAAAGTATCATACAAAATACACAGGCATTACACCAAAGAACACACACACCTTAAAACTAGCCGGACCTACTGGCCACTGCTCGTTTAAGATGCATCTCATTCCTAGCAGCTCAGTTCCTGAAGGGAGCGTCTTCTACAGGTAGCATAAACTGCAAAAACTCGTTACAACATGTATTTGGAGGTTGAGTGCACTGTCAAAGCATCTTGAAGTAAGCAGTGTAGGATAACATTTTACTGTATGTATTCTGCCCTTTACTCTCACAGATATCCAAAATACTAGGGGAGGACAATGAACAAAGTTGACCTTCACATAAGAAAATTCATTTTCACATAAGTGGGTAGCAAAGATGGTAATAATAGCATTCATGCACGATTTTCCAGATACCATCAGATTTCAGTGTTTTGTCCCCGATTGAACTCTGTCAGCCACTTATCTGGCACTTACTATTCCAGACCTCTGGAGCCAGAACACTCAGAAGTGCTGGCAGCATGTGTGCTAATATTAGAAGCAAAAAAGCAAATGACACTAGACTGCAATGGAACTGCTAACAAAGCACCTGGGATGCCTTAAATACACCAATAAACCATGAATACAGTTTGAGGCTGTTGAGACCTGAAACGCCAGTTTTTCCTTTATTCTTTGGCAAATATTTTTGCCTCACTACTTCATCACAATCAAAAACAAGACATGCAAATCTTGCCAGAGTGTCACGCTATATCACAGGTCTGTTGATGCTCAAGTTTGTAATTTGATGTCTAGAAAACATGTCCTCCTTTTCCAAAATAAACGAATTCCTGTAATTTCCATCACTCCAAGGCCCCCCTGGGGGTCACGCCCCACACTTTGAAGACCCCTGCCTTAGAAGGAGGAATTACCATCTGTATCTGTACAATCCGTCCCTAGTCCACTGGTTCTTCATCATAACATCTTGCTATTTCACCCTGGGACTCCACCTGCTTTTGGGGAGAGATTTGCGAAGTTACTGGGGATCTTGTAATTCCAATGGGGCTGGCGATTCCCATTACCTTCCCTATGAACATTAAAAGGCCACTCAGAATGATGTCCTCTGCAATAACAAAACAGCCTAGTTAATATGTGGGTAATGTCCTTATATTACAGCTTTTGTCTGGGAAATGCAGTTTATATTCTGTTAATCATGGCTCACAATAGTATTTATTACACAGTGGATAAGGGACATGTTGGGGGCCCATGAGATTCTGGAATGTGGGTGATCTTAGTCCTATAATAGCCCTTAATAGCACAGTTTCTGATGTCTATTATCTCCCTGTGGTGCCAGCAGGCAATAAATGTTACCCAACTCATTTTATCCTTACTGAGGTGGATCCACCGGGATTCGAATCTGTAACGTTTGGATACATGCAGATCCCCACAGTTGAGGCAGTGGTCCACTTAGCTGTCTTGGCGGACAGTCACTGTGACCATGCATTGCTAGGCAGTAGTCACACCAATAAAAAGGGTTTGCGCTTTTAATCATGCTCTTATAAGAATTATGCAGAATGTGGTACTCCTGGCAGACAGCTTCTCTGCCAAAAGTCTTCCCTATTAGACAGCTATCTTGGCAGGTATCATGCCCCCATCAGACAGGTGCAGTGCCAGTGATTACGCCCTTATAACATTAACATTGTGTCGGTCACTAGGTCCCCTCAGTATTAACTGCATGCAGACTGCTATGCAATGAACTTTTTTCTTAGCTCTTTGCAGTTTTTACAGAACAGAAACAAAATACCATCTTCCCCAGCCACCCGATCTCCCCCAACAACCTAGACCAGAAAGTCAGTTACCTCAACAATTGAACCACCCACTGCACCTACAGCGGTGCTCCCATTGGCAACAGCAAAGACACGACTGACAATATCGCATTAAAGACAGCTCTCGACCTCTACCACAGACAGTTTAGAGAATCTGGAGAAAAAGGCCTAAGCCTCATGCATCAAATCAAGCTCCAATAACAGCAAAGAACTCTTCAACATCGTCAAAGAATTCTCCATCCCCTCAGCTGCAACAAACAGCATTACCCCCTCACAGGAACTCGGCAACCACCTTGTAATCTTCTTCCATGACAAGATCGTTAACATCTACATAAATTTCAAACCCCAGCCCAAACCCACTGACTTCTTAAAGCAACACAACACCCCGCTACCACCACAGACACCAGACAAACCAAATAGAGCCAGCTCACCCAACAAGCCACCGCCTCCATCATGAACTAGGTCCACTCAGGGGCCCCAAACAAGCCTTGCCCTCACCATATCTTCAACCAAGGGGAAGCCAGAATCAGCCATGTACTCACAACCTAGTACAACACCTCTTGCCATAGCCTCCTTCCCCGAGGATTGGAAACATGCAGAATTCAATACGCTACTAAAGAAACCATCAGCTGACCCCAGAGAACACAAGAACTACTGACCGATCTTACTGCTCCTGTTCCCTATCAAAGTACTAGAAAAAGCCATCAACCAACTCTCTTCATATCTGAAATGGAACCTCCTACTAAACTCCTCCCAATCCAGATTCCACAGCAGCCACAGCACTGAGAACGCTCTCATCATCGCACTACAGGCAACATCCGAGCCCTACTCAACTGAGGAGAGTCTGCGGTTCAGATCATCCTAGACCTCTCAGCAGCCTTCGATATGACTTCCCACCAAACACTCATCACAAGTCTGCAGAACTTAGGTATCCAAGGAGCCACTCTGGGCTGGATCACCTCCTTCCTCACTGGAAAAACACAAAAAGTCAGCCTTCCCTCCTTCACCTCCGAACCCAAAGAAATATTCTGTGGAGTACCCCAAGGATCCTCACTCAGCTTCACCCTCTTCAACACTTGTATGGAACCTCTGTCAAGCATCACCAAAACCCATGGACTCAACATCATATTGTACGCCGGTGACACACAACTTATCCTCTCCCTCTCTGAAGACAACACCAAGACCAACTTCCACAACTACATGACAGGCTTCGCCAACAGGATGAATACCAACTGCCTGAACCTCAACACGGACAAGACCAAAGTACTGATTTTTGGAAATCATAGCTCCCCAGAGAACACATCCTGGTGGCCCTTGGACCTACTCCTACCCCCACTGACTAGGCTAGGAACCTAGGCATCATTCTGGATAACAAGCTAACCATGACGCCGCAGGTCTGCCCCGTCTCCTCCTCCTGCTTCTTCATCCTCCAGAAGATATTTAAATGGCTACCCCAAAGCTAAAGATGCACCATCACCTAGGCCCTACTCTCCAGCTGACTGGACTACAGCAACGCTTTCGACACAGGGATCAAAGCTCACTTCCTCCGACGACTACAGATCATACCGAAAGCGCAGCCAGACATCCTGGATCTCCCTAGATGACCACCCTTTCACCCCTACTTGAGGGAACTCCACTGGCTCCCCATACAGAAAATATGCCACTTCAAGCTCCTGACCCATGCATACAAGGTCATACACACCTACAGACCTGCTTACTTGAACCACCACCTGAATTTCCATCAGCCCACCAGACACTGCTGCTCCGCTTTCCTTTCTTTAACACTCACTCCCGGATCCGACATAGCAGATGCGGAGGACGCTTCTTCTACCTAGCAGCAAAGACGAGATACCCTTTCATCTTTGGACCTCCCCATCTCTTCCAGAGTTCTGAAAGACCCTAAAGACCTGGCTAATCAACTGGACCCTGCCAGTGCCTAGATAAAGTAGCGCTCTACAAATCTACTGATTGATTGGTACTGGACTGTCTCTACGGTGTTATGTACCAGCATTGGTTGCAAGAACAGCATATCTTGTAATGCAACTACTGAAATTAATAGAGATGGCCAACGAGAGCCTCTTGTCTTGAAATTATTCTCCTCATACTTGATCTACAATTTTGGCAAGAATAAAGGGCCATTTTATCAAGGCACGGAGCAACATTTCCTCCCTGTTGCTGAATGTGGCCTGGTCCAATGAGGACCAAAAACAGAGCTGTCGCTGAAACAGAGGTGAACCTGGATATGTACTTATATCTAAAACAATGATGCATTTGGAGAGTTATGAAAACACTAGAAACATAAAAACTATATGTCTGTATTGCGTAAAGCAATACCTTTAGAAATGTTATCACAAATGAATCATTGTACCCTACATTAATTAAATATAGCAAGCAATATGTAAGTAAGCGTGAGGTGTATTATTTATTGTGGTATTCTTCATACAGATAATGTAAATATTACATTCCAGCAGAGTGCTTGAGTTTCTGCGCAGTGTAATGTACAATTTCGTAAAAAGGAACAAATACAATTAAATACAAGGAAGAACAAGTAAGGTGACATTGTTCCTAAATAAATCAAGGAAAGGGACACAATTACTCAATTTTTCTCATTTGTCCTACTCAAGCTGTGATCGACCGGTACTTGACCGCAACTGCCAACTAAAGATCAGCCTGTGCATCGCCCCAACCTCTGATGTAATCGACTTTTGTGTGATTGCAACTTCAAAGTGTTATGACCAGCCTGGCCTGTGCATGGCTGCATCTGCTCAGAGAAGATCCGCCTGAGCGTGTCTGGCCAGTGTGACCAGCCTGTGGATGGGGTGCAACTGCCATTTTACCTGGCCTGGACAGGGCTGCAGCTACTGAAGTCATGTCCAACTGAGGAGGAGGCATCTGCCGAAGTACTGCTTGGCTCAAACAGCGCTCCAACAAGGACCTGACAGGCTCCACGTGTGCCCAGGATTAAAACCTCAAATCTAGAAACACTCATTGTCAGTCTGCTAAGCCAAGCTTGGAATAGAGTTTTTGCTCCTGCCACCGAAGGACTTGGTGAGGATTATCTGAAGAGTGTGGCCCCCATCGTATGAGGCAGGAGAGAAGAAGAGCTGCTGGCTTTGTGCTGCCTCTTCAGAAGAGCACATGGGCATGCTTGGGAGCAGGGTGGCAAGGCTGACCTGTGTGGACCGATTCCACTTTATTGTGGTAATAACTCAAAATATGTGCACACACATCTTTTGATACAACTAATCTTTGCTATAAACCAGGGGTCTCCAAACCGGTCCTGGAAGGCCGGATCCATGCCAGATTTTTAAAAAAACTACATGTATCTCAATGGGGATATCCCAAAAAATCTGGCATGGATCCGGCCCTCCAGGACCGGTTTGGAGACCCCTGCTATAAACGTTACATTAAACTCGACTTGGGTCTCAAATCAGGTTGGTGTAATCACTATTTGATTATTTTGATATCCTGAAATACCAACTTTAGTTGTCCCATTAAGGACTTGACACAGCTAAGTTATCAGCGTATAACCCCGTGCTCACCAGTGAGGCAACTAACCTTACCACAGCATAAAGCGTCAAGTAGCGTTTTTTCTGTTAGGACACGTAAAAATATATGTTCTTCTTTTTAATATACGGAACCCTGAATTAAAACTCAATGGGCCTGTTGGAGGGGTGATATATGTATTAAGAAGGGAGGTCTGTACTTTGGCATTAGTTTAAATGGCACAGTCAAGTTAGCATCTACCAGTCTGCAGTGGCAGGCTTGAAGACTTATTTTACTTTGTCACAATCCAGGTAGCAAAATATGCATTGCAGCCCTTGAGGGACACTTTAACTTAAAAACCCGGGGTACACTTGGTACCACAAACTAGGGACTTATAAGTTAGTGAACTTATGCCAACTGGGTGTAAGCCAATCAAACATACAGTTTTATGGGTTAGATTAGCAGGCCTCAGTGAGCTCTCAGAGTCTAAAAACCAGCAGCATCAGCCCAAAACTCTGAGTGATCGTGCAAAAGAGGCCTTTCCTTATACATCTATTCTGTAGTAATTTGCTTTGAATGTTAAATGTTAAAAGATTTCTAAAGAGCATGGCTGGCCGCAAGCGTCCCAGCGCTTTAACGTAAGAAATAGTGCTGATGAGTTCAAACAAGGCCAGAAACATGTCAGGGATGTTTTAGAAAGATAAAGCAGAATCTCTGCCTCTGTATCCTTATTAGAATTGAAACTTTTTTCCCTCTCCTTTGGAATTCAATATCAGGAGTGGCTAAAAAAAGTGACGCTACCTCGACGCAACGTGTAACCTGGGCCTCAACGTATTCATTTCTTTTTTTAAAGTCTGCCACAAAGAAATTGAAAACAAGGAGAAACGTGGCAGTAAACTGTCCTGCTTAATTGGTTGCAAACTCTGCATTTTAAACTACCTTATGGGGTTAAGGCACCTGCAGCATAGATCTTTGTGTGCCCAGTGAAACTCAGGGAATAATAATAATGATAAGATAACCCTGGAGGTTAATGCATTTGCTGGAGAGTTCTGTGTTTTGTCTAGTCCCAGTTTTAAATCAAAGTAGCATAGCGGGTTAATATGAAGCACATGTGTAACACACAGATGACAGATTTGTACGTAATGTAGATATGTAAGTGAGTTACTGCTATTAACACAAGGATTCTTGTTCTACTTGCAGTTCATATATTGCAACTCTACTAATATAGCATAGTGAGCTATGAAAGACAAGTGACTTTTACACCTTGTAACCCTCACTGTCTTATGTAATGCATCCTGTACATTGATTTACACACATATCATTTATTTTCAATGTATAATGTGTATGTGTGATGTAAAGCATTTGGACACCCTGGATCCGGATGAGTAGTGCTATAAAAGAAATAAAACAAAATAGAGGTATTTAAATTTTTATTTGGTTAAATACTGGGGCAGACCAACATATTTGACATCCTTACAGGGCATGCTTATCTCTTGTATACAGAGACTGAAAAAAGTAATAACCATACCTCTCCTAAGTACCTGTGAAGTAATAACAAGATGTGTGCCTTTGTTTCCCCTGCATTGCATTTGCATCTAGGTGAAAGGCGACTCCTGTGTAGAGCACCCTCAACACCAGTGACACTCTAAATGTGCTCACCTCTAATGGCAAGAGACTTTGGGCCATATGTATGAAAACATTTTCCCATAGACACAGAATGGGTAAAAACCTTTGATACATATGGCCGTTTGTCCCTTTCTATCTCGGCGTGGATAGCACTGTGCTAATCCTATGCTTAAAAACTTTGATATAAAAGCAGACATTTGAGGTGAGCAAATTTATAGTGTCCCAAAAAAACCCTGAGTTTTCTGCTTCCTTTTTGCAAAATGTATGCGTCACTCTATGCCTGCAAGGGTATTGTTATGACTTATATATATATCTATACTATAATATATGAAAGAGAGAGCCCAAAACTTTGAGTGGGTAATCTCAGGAACCACAGCACCAATCACAACACCCAATACAGCTTTGGAAAGGGCAGTTGCAGTAGAAGGATATAGGCCATGCAGACGCCCACCATATACATTTAAAATGTAAAAGAACCGTGCCAGCAAAGTAGTCCCTTGTGGGCGTGTCTGCGTTGCGCTGTGGGCGTGTGCTGGGGGCGTGACAAATGCTGGGGGCGTTTGGTACGTTCCGCCCTTCATGCCATGTCTCATATCGTGTGCTGTGGGCATGTGCTGGGGGCGTGGGCGTGGGCGGGGCGCGGGATTACGAAAAAAAAAGCGAGCGTTGTGCCCAATATTTCATTGTTTTTTCTTCCCAGGTTCTGTACATTCCAGAAATCTAATCTCGCCTTAACTTCCGTTGACGTCGGAAGCGCACACTGGAGATTTTCCACTTCTGTTGCACACAGGCCTCGCGCCACGCACATCCGGACACAAGGCCCACCTCCACGGAAATAGAAAGAAAGGGACTATCCCTCCCCCGGTAAGTACATTGGTGGCACAGCGGACCACATCTCCAGCAACATACTCATATCTTTTCACCACCCATTTGAAAAATGCACAGGTCTCTCTCATTGATGGCCAGCACCGACATACACTTTTAGACACACCTCCCGCCAGAAGTTCTAGAATTGCGAACTTTAGAGGTAGGGAGCTACTTTCGAATCTCGGCATCAGCTCAACATCCTGTGATTCCAGGCAAATCGCTTTGTCTCCCCGTGTCTACCACAAATGAATGTGTTCTTCTGTAATGTAAATTGTGCTCATGCCATGTTGTCGAGTTCGCGCTATATAATATTGCAAGGACAAAATAAAGTAGGGAAACTCGAGTTCACACTAAGCATGGGCGGAAAATCCGTTCCGCTCGCGGATTTTGCGGATTTTCGGTAAATTCGCAATCCGCGAACTCCCGCAAATTTACCGAAAATCCGCAAATACGCGAGCGGCGGATTTTTCCGGGGGCAAAAGTTCAAGCCTGCCCTGTTGTAACTATTTTAGGATGGCGCCGGCAAGCTGCCAGCGCCATCCTAAAATAGTTACTAAGTTAGCTTCAACAGGAAGCTCTAATAGATAAAATAAAGCAGGTGCTCGCAACTGCTTTATTTTATCTATTAGAGCTTCCTGTTGAAGCTAATTTAGTAAGTATTTTAGGATGGCGCTGGCAGCTTGCCGGCGCCATCCTAAAATATTTACAAATGCCCTTCCTGTGACCCTTCCTGTGGAGCTTTTTCTCTTCATCTGCTGAACTGATCTTTCTCTGACCTTTTATGCACACAAGAGGCATGTGAACTCGCATGGAAGCACCGCACGTTTGGCCCCGCGCACACACTCGCGGTTTGCACCGTCTTCCCGCCATTCACCCACTATGATGGACAGCTCACTCAAGGGACCCCTGCGCCCTTCGGGGCGATTGCATAGTAACACACACATGGTCGCTCGAACTAGTTGATGCTCAAATTCAGTGACTCATTCATTAGCCCAAAAACAATCATGAGCTTCTTCGAGGCTGGACAGGTGTGCCTCTTCCCAAATCTACCGTGGAAAGTCAGCTGTGATGCTGGGTAGAGGCCTTTGCATCCTTGACTTTCATGAGCGCAATCCCCGTGCTGTTCCTGTGACCAGGAGCTTCTTTCTCTTCATATTATTGTGTTCGCACGGGTTGCTGCAAGTTCGCACGCGTTTTGTACAATTTCGCAATTTGCGAAATTGTACAAAACCCTCGCCAACTTGCAGAAACCCGTGCGAACATAAAAAAAAATCCGCAAATTCGCGAGAATTCGCGGATTTTGCGGATTGCGAGTTCGCAAATCCGCGAACGCGAGATCCGCAAAATTCGCCCATGCTTAGTTCACACTCTACTGACCGCGCACTCTTAAGTGCATCAGCAGTGCACTGTGAATCGGAGCGTTTCACAGGCCTGTCACAGATAGGAAATGCTATGAAAAAGAAATCCTACAAAACAATATACTACTGGCCTGGCCGGCAGCAATTCATACCCAGACAATGTTGTGACGGGCTGCTAATAAATATATATATATATATATATATATATATATATATATATATATATATATATATATATATATATATATATATATATATATATATATATATATATATATTCAATGAAAAAACCATAGGTTATAGACCATATATAGTTAGGGATTAGCATTTAAAAAACCTTATTTTATTTGCACAAAACCATTGAAATTCCATATATAGTTAGAAGCGCTAACTATATATCGCGCACCCGCAATCCACTGCTGATGATGTCACATATTACATCATTCATGACATGGTCAGTGACATCACTGATGACATCACTGATGACATCTTAAATGACATCACTGATGACATCACTGATGACAACTCAAATGACATCACTGATGACATCTCAAATGACATCACTGATGACATCACTGATGACAACTCAAATGACATTGACATCACTGATGACATCACTGATGACAACTCAAATGACATCACTGATGACATCTCATTTGTCATCACTGATCACATCACTCATGTGATAATACAATGAACCTCTTCAGACTCTAATATAACCTTACATACACTCAGTATAAACAGACACTCACAGACTGTCACTCATCCATGGAGTTACTCACACACCTAGTCAGTCATGCAAAGAATCAATCACACCTCCATTTCCTCAACTATACAGTTATACACATCTTACTTATTCAAACATATAATAACACATATTTACTCTCTTATATAATCCCTGATACAAGCTCACAGTGATCGATACAGCCACTCACACATTCACTGGCTCTTATGTTCAGTTATTTATATATCTCAACTCTCACATGTATTGTGTTTTACATATGTACTTACTTTGACATGTAGAACTGAGATATCATTCACTCACCAATACACTCATGCACACAGTCAACCGCCCATACAGCTGTTTCCACATGCACTTTTGAAACCATACATCTAGTGAATCAACTGCTCACACATCTATGCACAGAGTCATACACCTCCCAGCCACCCACACACACACTCAGTCTCCCATACAAATACTTGGGCAACCAATCAATAACCCATATAGTTACTCATATAGCTACTTATCAACACATGCAACAGTTTACAGAACAAAAGACATAATGATGCACAAATTAAGACAGTTTAGTCACTAACCCATGCACTCAGTGAGACACATTTAATCACTCACTCATACAGTCAGTCATGCACCTACTAAATCCTTCATCCAGACACTTATACATCCACTCATTCTTCAATATGTAAGACATATTTTAACTTTACAGAAACATACAGTCACTGGATGTTGTCATCAGTGATGTCATCAGTGATGTCATTTGAGATGTCATCAGTGATGTCATCAGTGATGTCACTGACCATGTCATGAATGATGTAATATGTGACATCATCAGCAGTGGATTGCGGGTGCGCGATATATAGTTAGCGCTTCTAACTATATATGGAATTTCAATGGTTTTGTGCAAATAAAATAAGGTTTTTTAAATGCTAATCCCTAACTATATATGGTCTATAACCTATGGTTTTTTCATTGAATTTCAATGGTTTTTTAAAAGCTAATATCTGTAGCTGTACAATGTATTGTTCTTTAAATTGTGAAATATATTTTTCATGTTCTTTAGACAATTTTTTTAAAACATTTTTTTTTGTTCCGCTCCCAGTCCGCGAACCGGTCTGCTTCCCGTTAGCTCAATTTAAAGCCGCGGCTTAGTACGCGAACCGGTCAACGTTCCTTTAGCGTAACTGTTACGTTTGCATGACGTTTTGCGTTATCGCGTAATACGTCGTTGGACGCGCCAAGTTAGCGGACCCGGAAGTGGACCGGAAAGCGGAGCAAAGCGCGAAACGTAAACACAGCAGGTCATGTGACTCGAAAATAACACTTTTCATTGGTTCATTTCACTTTTGGTTTCCTAATGATGTAATACTTGGTCATGTGATATAAAATTAACACTTTTCATTGGTTTAGAATTTTTCCTTCTCCCAAATGATGAAAACCCCTCCTTCTTTCCTCACTCTGACTTTCATCTTGGTGAGAGAAAGACCTTTTTTGATTCATCAGCAATGGCTTCAATGGTTGCTTCTGCCAGTGTGCCCCCACCACCTCCTCCACCTCCTCATGGGAAGAAAAGACTACCTGCTTCACTAATTATAGAAGAGGAGGAAAATCAAGAAGAGGAAGAACAGCAAGAAAATGACGAGTTTTTGCCAGAGGAGCCCAGAAGATATAATAGGAAAGAAAATTATATCTGGCAATTTTTTAAATTTCCTGCTGACCAAAAGAAAGTAAATGCCAGATACGTCTTTTGTCGCATTTGCGACAAACGACTTTCAAGGGGCACAGACAAAAAGTACAGTTTTGGCAATCATACAATGCACAGGCACATGAGTCGATGGCACCCTAACAATTACAGCAATGCACAACTTCGCGACCAACAACAAAATCCGCCAGAAATGGCAAGAAGATCTGTTGTTCAGGAGGTATCGGGACCGGAGGCGAGGGAGGTGATCCCGAACATCCAAATCAACATGGGAGAAGTGAAGCAAGTCTGTGTGTGGTGCAACCAGACACTTTGCTACCGCGAAAGTAGCATTACCCTGATAATGAGAGCCATCACCAATCATGTGTGCGCAAAACGCCCCAAAAAGTAAATTCTTTTTTTTTTTGTTGCTCCTGTTGAGCCGTCTTCGATGAATCATTTTTGTTTCCCCCCTCCCCCCCAAAAATAAAAAAAAATACAAAATGTTCAGAAAAAAACAAAAAAATATAAAAAATGTTCAGAAAACTAATAAAAAAAATTTAAAACAACAAAAACAAAAAAAAACAGTTCTTTTCAGAACTACCTCCCCATTATTAAAAAAATTGGTAGAATTCTTTGAACTCTGCCAAGCTCTATTTCTATTAGTTCGCTACCAGTTCGCACTCCGGTACGCGTACTTTGAGCGTACCAAAAATTTTTTTTTAAAAAAAGGAACAGTAAGTATAAGGAAAGGAAACAGACAGTTATGTTACAAAAAAAGACAGCTATAGGGAGTAAAGAAAAGATACTGTTACCCGCAATTCACTTCTGATCATGTCATATAATACATAATTTTTTACATGGTCAGTGAGATCATCAGCAGTGGATTGCGAGTAACAGTTTTTTCTGTTTACTTCCTATAGTTGTCTTTCTTGTAACATAAATGTCTTTTCCTATCCTTATACTTACTGTTCTTGTTTTTAAAATTTTTGGAGATCATTCAGAAACAGTAACATTAATAGAGACAGAATTAGTGAATAATAATGAAGAAGTATGAGAAGAGAGGGACTGAGAAAAATACTGGAAGGAATAGAAAAATTAAGTAATAGAGAAAGGAAGGAGAGAAGTAGCAAACACAGGAAAGTAAAGATTAAAGAAATGAAGCAGTAGAACTAATAGATGTTAAATGTGATAGATTAAATGATTGAGTGAGGGTGACGATAAGGTGTGTCCTCTCTAAAAGTTTGTTTAAGGTGAACCGTACTCTGGGTTGCATATCAAATTTATGCTTGTTGAAGAATACAGACGAGATAATAGATGTGAAGACCTACCATTGCAGTAAAACATGCCCATTTATTACATCAATCATAACATAGTCAGTGACATCATCAGCAGTGGAATGTAGGTTAAAAAAGTAGAAAACATTTACCTTATAATTCATGTTAACTTTTCAAGCAAATTTTTCATACATTCAATCTGTAAAAGAGAGAACAAACATTTCCAAAAATATTAAAACATGTATTTAAAAATTAGAAAAAAGAAGGGAAAAGGTTCAAGAAGAAACAGTTTTTAAACAACTTTGACATTTACAGAAACCTCTACTTCCCTACGACCCCTACACAATCCTAAAGATATTTATTTTAAAAAAACAGTATCTTCATGCTGATGAAATGAGGCCTATTTTGAAACATGATGCTTCTTTTGCATTGCTTATGTCACCATAAAAGAAAACATATACAATACATTGCAAATCGTTTTTTAATTGTATTTTAAATATTTATATGTGTTGGAAATGTATTGTATATGTTTTCTTTTATGGTGACAAAGTCGCCGAATAAAGATATTTCAAGGCATTGCTTATGTCTCACAATAGTGATGCAATAACAGCGCAAAAAAGATGTAAAGCCATCATAAAATTGTGTCAAACATTTTAAATGATTGTTTTAGGATGCAAATAAGATGTGTGCTTTCAAGAGCTTTCTTTGAGGTGAGGCCTATTTCTTTTTTTTTTTAAAAAACAATACCTAGAAGTACAGCACTGTAAGCATTAAAATTGACACTTACAGAAGACTCTGCTTCTCCATATCTACCTCACATTTCTAAATATATATATCATAATTTCAAAAAGCATAACATTAATTATACATGTTAAATGGTTTATTTTTGCTGTTCTCAGAATGTATCAAATTTCACTTAAATCAGTGACTTGAAGGTATTCATCATGTAACAGCGGGAAAAAAAAAACACAATCAAAATGACTGTGTTTAAAAAACCCATACAACCTTCGAAATCTGATTTCAAAACTCCTTAAAATTAACTTACTTTCAATGACGTCGAACGATCTCCTATGAACAGCATCCACTCTGTTGTGCTACAAATATTTTCAGCCCGCCACTTTCTGAAAGAAAACCTCCATCGATACGTAAAATATGTTACATAGAAAAAAAGACTTCTCTCATTATATCACATGTTTCCACTAGGCCAAATCATGTTGCCGCGATTCGCAAGTCTTGTTATTCTTCCAATCAAATCCCGACATTTTCTATTTTCGCAACTTTCAAAAATAAAATATTTGAGATTATTTTCACAATCCTGGACTACTAATAACTTACTCTTCTTTGTCACTCATGTTCTCCTTTTCCTATGACACTGATACTGCTTACTATGAAGCAGACTTACTTGCATTAGGTTTATATAGTTGGATTTTTAATCTAGACAGCATTGCAGACTTACATTCCCTCTACTTAAAATTTTGGTTTTAAAAACACCAGGTAAGAATTTTTAAGGTCAAACGGCAATTTTTTTTTGAACGTTACAACGGAATCATTACAGAATGACCAGCCGTTTCCAGACTTTAAGTAAGCTGTATAATGTCCTGATGTTGTTGATGGACCATCGTGATAGATAATTGCTACAGTAACAAAAGTCCTCCCTGATATTGACAGCTGAGAAGCCACAAATTTTTTTATTAAAGTTGACAATTTTGATCCATCAGGCCTACAACGTTGGATCATTAAAATGACATACTGGCCATATCTACGTATAAATAATGTTGACATCATATCACATTTACATTGGCTACACTCCATGTTGTGATCCGCTGCATTTACTAGCTTATTAAAGGAGACTGATTTACTGTCTGGCAAAGTTAAATATATAAATCTTTCTGAGTCTACACTAGTAGTACTTGATACCATACAGTTCTCGCAGTCATGCTGCCATTGATAAGAAAGCCCAAACAGGTGATCTACATCTACACCCTCAACTTGCAATATATCAAGCATATACATTAAAAACTCCTGACAATCTTGCTGATTATTTTCAGAGAAGTCTGTTTGACCTGAACATTCATCTAACAGATAACGAACTTCAGACACACTTTCTACTTTTGTTCGATCAGTGCTACATTTCTCGAAAACAGAATTCAACAAACAGCATAAAATTTGTTCAGAATTCAACAGAATCTGTTCTTTTAAACTCTCTAGTGAAAAGAGAACATTAACCACTACATTTGCATAGCAGTTGACACCAGAACTGTTTTCAAATTGAAAACCGACAACATCTTCAACAGAATCCACTTTCTTTCTGCTAACAATTTTCGGTTCATTGACTTTTAGTCTTTTTGCAACAACCTCCCTACTATTACTGCTATTTCTACGTTTGCGGCCTACCACACGTTTCTCAAACAAAGGATATTGAGGCAAATGTGGCGCATACTCTCTTCTTAACCTATTGTATTCCTTAACACAATCTAGATCCGCACAAATGTTTGTGACATCACAGTCAATCAAGTACAATCCCGATAAAGTTCTAACTCGTGACAATGCCACATATGCCATACCCTCCTTGAACACAGAACTGCCAATATTCACCAATGCACAGTCTACACTTAAACCTTGCGATTTATGGATTGTCACCGCATATGCCAAGCAAACAGGAAACTGTTTACGGCGAACATATAAATCTTTAACAAGCAAAAACCTAGCAGAACAACGACCAATTTGCTGTACTTCCTCAATGCCATCAAATTTAATTTTTAAAAATTCTATTCCATCTCTATTTCTGTATTTCTCAAAATCAACAACATTACCCATTGATCCATTTACCAGACCTCTTTCTACATGTAAATTCCTTCTCAAAATAATTCGGCAATTTAAACACACATTCAAAGTCTTTTCAAAACCCGCTGTTTTAGATATAGTCTTCTCTAATGAATCCAATTTTGATTTCAAATTGTCTGACAAAATAATTGTTGATCCCATATGCTCTAATTTGTCGATAGCTTCAAGTTTCACAATCTCTTGCTTTTCTAAATTCAACATTTTGTTGTTGAAGATGGCACATTCTGCAAGAGTTGGCATGAGACATATCCCGGATTTCTTCTCAGTAATTTTCTGAAAAATATTCTCAGGCACAATCTCTTGTTTGGGATATAAATTTGACAGTAATCGTGCACTTAAAGCTTCTTTCCCATGCTCGGTCACTTTTCCAATTCTAATATCTTGTAGAATATTCTTGTAATCTTCATCCTTTGCCTGACGCATATTTTGATGCAGTTCTGCATAATTGAAGTTTAACCATATATTGACGTTGCCAATGCTCCCTAGGCACTTCCTGGTATCTTCATGCGTGAGTATTTTGAACACAGGTTGACCTTTTACTGGTGTCAGCTGCAGAAGATCTCCGAAAACAATGATGTGTTTCCCACCAAATAACACATCATATTCAGTTTTAAGTACTTCTTGCATTCTCAAATGCACAAAGGCAAGCATGACATTGGAAACCATGCTTACTTCGTCAATGATAAGTAGTTTCATTTTCCTCAAGACTCTTGAAACTTCACAGCAAGCATCTCCAGATAACTTGTTGTATTGTAATTTGTTGTCATGCTCCACCGGCAGCATCAGTAGACGATGCAAAGTAATACCTTTAATGTTATGTGCTGCCAGTCCAGTAGGAGCGGTGACAACACAAGACAGTGATGACTCAGTCCTTTCCTGCAAATAACAAGAGATTGCTTTAATGAGGAAACTTTTTCCAGTTCCCGCTTCTCCACTTACGTACAGTCGGACAGGCTTCAACGATGTACATGAGCACTTGTTCTTCTCATGACTTAATCCGTGCTCAATTTCCGTGGTAACTTCATCATATATTTTCCTCTGCTCAACGTTGAGTTGTTTTTCCAAGTCTTCTAAGTTAACTGAATCCTCCTGAGCATGTGCCATGGCTCTTTCCACTTCATTCATAGCAGTGGCAGCTTCATTTTCGATAATAGGTCCTCCAAGTGGATCTTGACTCAATGAAACAGAACTCTGACTGTCCTGAGAACTGTCTCTGGCAATCTCGGCTGCAATCGTTGCTTCCTGCTCAATTTCCAAAGTTAGCATTTCTTGATATTTAGAAAAAGCAGGACATTCTATGGACTCCTTGGCTGCATTGAAAGAGTCTTCGTAACAGAGGAAATCTCCAAGCAGTTCCTCTTCTGCACGCCAAGGCTTGAAAAGTTGCAAAAGTGCTAAATAAAAAAACTCCTTTTTTTCTGGAGATTCACCACTCAATTTTCGATGGTTTACTAATTGGCATTTTCTTTGCTTGACCAGGCATCCCTCACTTCCAATTACAGCATACACTCCTTTCTCAATATCTTCTTTGATGTTCCTCTTGAATATATAATTTTGGAGAACCTCATATAGACAAACATTCTCAAGGTGACTGCTTCGATTTGGATAATATGTATCCAACATGTTGGTCTTCAAAATGTCGGTACTGTTTGGTTCCTTTTCTGCCAAATACTCAATTTCCCGGACAGGTTTTAGAACTCGATTTCGCGTTGCAGCAAGACCAAGACTCGCCCAAACGAGACTCCTGGATTTGGCATAGAGACTTGCTGAAGACAACCGGTCAGAACATTCGTAAGCTCCGATTTCTCGATGCGACAACATCTTCAGACTGAAACTGTACAACTTCTTGCTGAGGCTCTTTTCATGAGAAATGTCCTCCCACATATCCTTCAGTTCGGTCTTTTCTTTTTTGGTGATGTAAGATGTCACATACCGAGCCACAGCCATACAGTTGTCAGCCACAAACTGTATATCCATGTTAGCATTCCACATGGACAAAATCACTGGGTTGTAGTCATTGATGTACTTGGACTCTTCGTTCCTTTTCAAATTGTATGTATTCTTGGGTGATTTCCTCGTCACATTATGTCGCAGCGAAGACATCAAACTGTTCACTCTTCCTTTAGAAATCACCGGTCGTGGAAAGTTGAAACGACATTTGGTGTAGAACTTGTCCTTGTTTCTGAATTTACGACGACAGTACTTTCCACAACGATGGCTTTGGAAACGTAGAACTTGTTCTCTTAGACTTTTCTTCTCCGTTGCGTTTGGAACAGCACACGTAGAATACTGTTCGATGAAATTCATCACTAAGTCATCCGGATCTGTTCCAAATTTAGGTGCATCCTTGATCCACAACAACATATGTATATGAGGGGCACCTCTTGCTTGGTACTCCTTTCTCCAAAAGAAATCCAACACCTGTCCAAGAGGTGGATTCTTTTTATTTGTGATGAAAGACATCATAGCTTCAAATCTATGATTGAAGTACCTGCATACATTGACTGGATCCAAAGAGCACAGTTCTCCGGGTGTCTTGAATTCGATGTTTTCAATGTTACCATTTGCCTCTCGTAAAAATTCAAGTAAGTCTTCCCAGCCATACTCGGCACAGCTCAGAGTGAGGAACCATGTTGGAGTTCCTAAGTTCCTCAGCATACATTTTAAATCACCATGACGACGGTACCAGTACTCATTAGTACCACGCTGACACGCCATGAGATTAATTAAGTGAGAATCCAAAATACTGTCTTGGACATTGACTTTATGCATAAAGTCACTTGTCGAGATGTTTCGCATCTGTATACCACTTTTTAAGATGTGGTTCACTGCATATGACAGTCCAGACAGATCGCTTTCAAACAGGAGATGAAACAAATAGGGAATGCATTGCCGAAACCTAGGATCTGCTGCATACAATCGTAAAGTCCGGTATTCAGACGCAGGAATTTGATGAGGTCGCTCATCATATCTTCCTCCTTGACCTGTGGGAAATAGCTGTGGGAAACACCGAGCTTCCAAACTTTCCTCCCAAACACTAATGGGACTCCCTTTGGCTTGTTTCATTTGAAACAACTCAATAGCATTCCCCATGACTTCCTTGGAATGCAAAGGATGAACACTATAATGTTCATATATTTCTTCACTTTTAGAGGCCTCTACTTTCTCAATTTGGCCAGCACACAAATCGCTATCCTCTTCATCACTTACTTCCTCTTCTGCAACATATACATTCTTATAGTACTTATTATTTTTCTTCAAATACACTGTTGCCTTTTTGACTTTCCTAACATCCACTAAATCTTGCCATATTTTCTTATTCTTTGTCGGAACCCCATTAACCAAGATAACCAGAGGTTCCTCTTCCACTTTTTCTATTCCAATTGTGTTAATGTTTTTCTTCAAATCTAGAGGCAAATAAACAACTCTTCCCTTTAATCCTCTCTGTAAATCTGCTGGAGGCAACTTCCCTGTCTTTGGCTCCATTCTTACAATAGCCTGAAAGGGATGGATACTTTGAATCAAAATAGATTCATAAGTATTTAAATCCTTCAATTCAGAAGGAATCTCAACCAATTCCAGATTATTATGAACTGCCCTAGCAGGCATCTGGTTTTGGTTTAATTTATTACAACAATAAGTACACACACGTTGATCCGATCCCAAATCAAAATAATTTTCTACCATCAAGTATGTGGCAAAATCCTTCCATTCACTATTATTTTCCCTTTCACTTTTTGCATATAAATCCACTACCTTAGTCTGATTCTTATAATAAGTGCGTCGACAACATACACAAGTGAAATTAGGCCTCTCACTTGATTTCATCTGAAACGTGGCAATTTCCTTCTGAAAATTATCTGTACTGGAAACCTGTACATTATCTTCCACATTACCCTCTACTTCAGGGTCAATTTGAACATTCTCATCTTTACTACCAAAGTAACAAAACTCAATTTCTTCACAAATATTCTTCACATCTATTTCAGAACCATGCAAAAGAGCAGCACATAATTGTTTAAGCATAATTGCTGGACTCTTAGCATAATACAACATTCTCACTAATTTTCTCACTTTATTATGATGCACTGCTAGCATCCTGAAATGATGAAAAACACTCTGGCATACTCTCCTGGAAAGACAAGCCAGTGAATGACCACGCAAACCTGTCATTTGTCTCACTCTGCAAGGATCTAAATCTTGCAACAACTTCATTTTCTGCTTCAAACTTTTCTTATTAAATGTCCGTATAAAATCACAAAGCAAATTGATGGAAACCTGTCGCACACTGCAAATAGAACTACACTTCCAAATGTACACAGGACCCTTAGGACGTCTTCCTAAAACCTCATCACTTAGCGCCTCTTCTGTCTCTGTTGTCACAAGTTGTTCTTTTTCAACTGGACAACCATCCTTCACTTCATAAGCTCGACCACTGGTGTCAACTGCAAACACCAAATCATTATCCTGAAAATAACTCTCCTCATTAAAAAATGCCTCACAACTAGAACTATGCATCCATTCTCCGGAAAAAACTTCACAAAAGTTAGTACGATTTACTACTCTCTTCCATCTACTTTTAGTTTTGAAATCAGAAATTACCTTGCTTAGTTTCCTAATTCTATTGATTACCAAAATAAACAACTTTCGCTTAATTTCAAAAGCATGATCAATAATTTTCTCTACATTTTTCTTCTTCTTATAAAATGCCGCTTTCTGTTGGCCTTTTTTTTTAATATTTTTCAATAAATTAACTATTATCCTATTACGGAACATTCGATGTCGAATGTCCCTAAACTGTTGTTTCCTTCTACTATCATGCACAGAGTTATCTCTTCCTCTACCAGTAACATTTTTGATGGGTCTCTCCTTTCCATTTAAATTGCTTTTCTTTTTGAGGACTGAAACATTTTTTGGAGAAATACTTTTTTTATGACAAATATTTCTTAAGAATGATTTCGTGCTCTTACCCGGACCTTTCTTGGTGTTTTGACAAGTATTTGGGGAAGAGGACTGCTGCAATAAAACATCATCCTGCTGTCTTTGACGTTTTCTAGCCTTTCGTATTCGACTTTTGGAAGGCATTTTCCAAACTATGAAAGAATCTGCAGTTGAATCTGTGGAAAAATATAATATAAAATGTTATTAACCACTATTACCAAACAGTAAATAAATAACAGTCATCTAAAACTTAATGCCGTACTAATTATTTAACATAGCAAATGTTTTCCACCAGCACTGCATCACAAAAATGACACTCAATGGTGCAAAAAAGGCATACAACACTCATAAATCACTCCCTAATATTTTAAATCATTAATTCAGGATGACGATAAGATGTAGCCTATCTAAAGATTTGTTTAGGCCCTGATCTTTAGACTGGGGTAAATGTGTGTCATTGATCCACATTCAGTCCATCACCTGTTTTGTTTATTTGAGGTGAGGCCAACACATGGTTGCAGATAAGATTTTCACTGAAAAATATCAAAATAAAAAAACATGTGAAGGCCTACCAATGAAGTAAATCATTAAATGAAAACCAATACATTTCTGGAAATATGCACTACTAGTGCTTCATAAGATGTTTTGGGTCATATTTATAAGGCATTTGAGTATCTAGTATGCTATTTTTCGTTCTTCCTGGTGCAAATTTATTGTAAATATGCTCCCACCTGCGGTTGGCAAATTTAGATTTTGATTATGGGAGTTAGATAGGCATGTTAATAATTTCCCAAAAATGGTGTATAACCCCAAACAACCTTTGAAGCAAATGCTCTTAGCCATGTTATCCACCTCCCATTGGATAACATGGCTAAGAAGTGCTCAGGGCCCCATGAGGAACGCTTTCCATTTAAAAAGGGAAAAATAACATCAAAGACACTAAAATGCCTTCTAAATATGACCCCAAACAACCTATGAAGCTCTAACAGAACATATCCTGAAATGTAATTGATTTCAAAATTCGTTTTTAAACACAGCATATAAATCAATTGTATACCTGCATTCATGGAGAAATGACTAAAAATGTCCTTGAGACACATGAAAGTGTTTTCTGGAATGCCCTAGCACCATTTTTGGGACACTATTAACATGGCTACGTAACTCCCATAATCAAAATCTAAATTTGCCAAGCGCAAGTGGGAGCGTATTTACAAGACACTTGCCCCAAGAGGAACACTTTCCATTTAAAAAGGGAAAAATAACATCGCAGAAAAGTCAGCAATATTCATGCACTTTCCAGCAAATGCTCTTAGCCATGTTATCCACTTCCTATTAAATAACATGGCTAAGAACTGCTCAGGGCCCCATGAGGAACGCTTTCCATTTAAAAAGGGAAAAATAACATCAAAGACACTAAAATGCCTTCTAAATATGACCCCAAACAACCTATGAAGCTCTAACAGTACATATCCTGAAATGTAATTGATTTCAAAATTCGTTTTTAAACACAGCATATAAATCAATTGTATACCTGCATTCATGGAGAAATGACTAAAAATGTCCTTGAGACACATGAAAGTGTTTTCTGCAATTCACTAGCACCATTTTTGGGATGGGTTACCCTGAGCCGCGTCGGGTACAGAAGTGCATAGTCCACTTCCATGTCCCTCAGCTTTTTCTTGACGTCTAGGAATTTCCTCCGCTGGTCCTGCACCATGGGTGTAAAGTCCGGATACAGGGAGAACTGTACCCCGTCACATGCCAGATTCCGATTCGTGCGGGCTGCACGCAGTGCCGTGTCGCGGTCTCGGTAGTTAAGTAACCGGGCAATGATGGGTCGCGGCTGCATCCCTGGCTTGGGGATCGGGCCCAGGGAGCGATGCGCCCGCTCGACGATAAATTGGCTGGAAAAGGCCTCCTTACCCACTGCCGTGAGGAGGATGCGCTCCACGTAGTCCTCCATGCGCCCAGTGTTGGTGGATTCCGGAACCCCTGTGACGCGTATGTTGTTGCGTCTGCTCCTCGCCTCCAACTCCTCGTTCTTTGCCGCTATTACTCTCAGGATATTATCCATTCTAGTTAGGCGCGTGTCGTGGGCAGCTGCAGTGTCCTCAGTGGTAGAGATGCGCCTCTCCGCCTCCCCCAAGCGTTCCTTGTGGACCTCCAGTTTCTGCGCAACCCCATCCATTCTGGACGATAAGCGGTCGACCTTGTCAACTATCGTAGCGAAGCCCTGCCGCATCTCCTCCATCATCAGCCTGAGCTCCGGGGCCAAGGGGGCCGAGGGGGGCTCGGTGCCTGACGATCCTGGGGCTCCGCTGGTCCCCGCCATGCTGCGTGACGGTTTTTTGACAGCCGCCGGTTCGAATGAGAGCTTGGGCTGTTTATTGTCATTTTTGCCCATGGTGCCGTGACTGTGAGCACCTCCCCAGGCACTGCGTCTGGCTCTAGTGTACGTGTCTACCGCTCCCAGCCCAGCCAGCGTATCCTGATGGCCCCCCGAGCGGCAATCTCGAACAAGGTGGTATCCCCCACCCGAGGCACAATTTAACCCAGGCAGTCTCTTGTCCCCAGAGCCCTCGCACCGGGGTATCAACTATGGGTGAGGCGGTGAGGGGCTGCGGTAGGCCCCGCGTTCCGGAGCCCGGGGAGAGTCAGCGGGGGATGGTGGTAGGCCGCAGGGCGCAGGGGGAGGCCAGCGCGCCAGATGCACGGAGCAGGATCCGTAAGTTGGGCAATACCTATGCCCTCCGAATGTCCGCCGTTGTGCCGCCGGTCCCCGCTCCCAGGTGGCTGCAGTGGTCAGGGGCAGTTGCGGGGTTGCGAGGAGCAATGCCGGGGAGATGTCCGCCTCACTCGGCAGACGAGGCGTGCACCGCGATGGGTTCACGGTCCCTCCGTGGTCCGCCGGGGCAGCCCGGAGCCCCCCCCGCGCACTGCAGTGGCTCCGCAGGGGGAGGGACTCACCTCCGCTGCCGCCCGAGGGCCTCCAGCAGCACCCTCCTTCAGGAGTTCAGGCCCCTCGATCCCGAGGCCCAGCCGCCTCGTGGAGAGCCGCGGCCTCGCGCAGGCTGGTGTCCGGGCGCCTCGACAGTGCACCGCAGCAGCGTGTACCGGTCAATTCGTCCAGCCTCGTAACTCAGGCATCCGAGGTCGGATCGCTCCCAAAGTTGGACCGGAGCTGTATCACAGGTTGGGCCGCCAGTGCTGCAATTACTGGGCGTCTACTCGCAGGATTAAAGGATAATGTCAGGATCCTTCTGGCCAGGCAGCCAGAGCCTCACTAGAGTGCGGCCATTAGCTGGTGCGCCCTCTAGCGCCTCCCTAAAAACTGCATACATATCTCATGATATCAAGGCTGAGCAATCGGGGCACAATAGTTTCATTTGTACCGGCGCCATTTTGGGTGAGGTCTGGAAGGTCCAAGTATAGTCAAAATGTCTCCACCAACTCGTGGTTGGACCGGGACCTCTTTCGGCAGTCCAAAAGTTTTCGTTGAAGGGTAGTAGAGGGGACTGGCGACATGAACCATCAGTCAAAGAGGGGTGGGAGGCAAAAATCTCTCCTACCGGGTCATACTGGTGTCCCACCGGAACTGATCAATTTGGTAGTCTTGCAGGATTTTGGTGATTTCAAGACTGAGGCAGGCGCCGGCATGAGCGCGCCGACGTCCCGCTGCTACGTCGTGGTCGTTCCGTGGGTGATCATGGCAGTCATTCCCCATCGGGGGTCGGGGCCCCCGTGGCTCTTATAGAATCTTCAAAGTTGAGGAGAACGTTTCTGGATGCAGGACTCATTTTGTAGTTGAACTCAGAAGCGCCGTTGCACCGCAACAGTGGACGAGACCCCCGCTGGGTGAGCGGAGCATCATTGCCTCGCAATAGTGGACGAGACCTTTGTCGGGTGAGTGCAGCGTCGCTGCATCGCAAGAGTGGTGGAACCCTTTTGTTGGGTGAGTGCAGGGTCGCTGCATCGCAAGAGTGGACGAACCCTTTTGTTGGGTGAGTGGAGCGTCGCTGCATCGCAAGAGTGGACGAACCCTTTTGTTGGGCGAGTGGAGCGTCGCTGTATCGCAAAAGTGGACGAACCCTTTTGTTGGGTGAGTGGAGCGTTGGGGGTGCAGCTGAGGGGCCCCCACCTGGGGGATGGGAGAGGCTCGTTCGCGCCGCCTCTCCCTCCCAGCGCACCCCACGCCGACACCTGGCGTTGATATCCGTGATGTCCGGACCAGGCGATAAGAGGGGGGGGGGGGTCGGAGGCAGAGGCAAGACACCCCCCCCCCCGTGGCCTGCAGGGTGCCGCTTCAGGCCCGAACGGGGAGCTCATATCAAGCCGGGGCCAGACCAGGAGATACGAGGGGGGGGTCGGTAGCATATGCAAGACATCCCCCCCCGTTGTCGCAGTCATTATCTAAGAAAGAAGAAGAATCCCGTCGGCCTCGCTCCTCTCCTGGCCCACCTTACGGGATGACCTCCCCGCCCGACGGCTGCCAGCAGGACCCGCCCTACACGTGCCGAAGGCCTCGTCTTCCGGATGGGCGTAGCCGCGAACCTGTTGCACTTCGGGAGTTTCCGGAATGGGGGTAGGTATCTGCTGATTTGAATTTATTTCATGTTACCGTTATTGGGCGTGGCGGGCGGTGGGACAGACATGCTTGGAGCAGTGGGGGGGTGGCGGAGCCTAGCTACCTTGTGGCTGCCGTAACGTCAAGCTTGGCTTCTTTCACCATTTTCATGTTTCTTATTTCTAGCGAAGTCAAAAACTCATCAGAGGCCTACTGATTTTGTTCGATTTCTTTCCTTTCCTTTTCAAGTGTGTTTCATGCTAAAGTTTCTGTTTAACAGGATACAGGGATTACTTCGTATTTTACATATGTCTTCTTTATTAGGGGTTCTCTCCGGTTGAGTCAGATGATGTACCTCTAATAAATGGTCCGGGTGGAAGTAGTTTCTCAATCAGTGGGGAGTGACAGATTACAACGGGGGACAAAGGTCCGCATTACCCACCCTTCACTACTTGCAAAGACTAGACAGAATATTTCTATTCCACGTTATTTGCAAACAGAGAGTACCTCGAAAGAACTATTCCTTGAACAATAAATTTCCAGCCAATCAATCAATCAGGCATGACGGATTACAACGGGGGACAAAAGTCCGCATTACCTATCCTTCACTATCTGCAAAGGGAGACAGAATATTTCTATTCTTCTCTGTTTGTAGACAGGGAATATCTCAAACAGCAATAATCGATAAAAAAAATAGTAGGATTATAACACTTTAATAACTTATAAATATATACATCGCAACAAAAACAGTAAACACCTTAAAACATTTTTTATTAAAACAGAAGCAACAATGACAACGAACAGTAGTGATATCCTGGGCGGGTGATGGAACTGGGATTGTTAATGGAAAAAGATCTACAGAGAAAACTATTGGTGAATTATACTTCTCCGGAAATTTAAAACTCACAAATGTTTTATTTGTGTAATCGTTTCAGGTCAAACGGATTGTGGGACAATGTTCACAATGGAAGAGTCACCAAAAGGCATTTGGATCGATGTTGCAGCAGGCTGTCATGTATATAGTTATTTGATAAAACGTTTTACCCTGTTACTTTGCTGGTGTGTTGTATATATTTATAATATTTGCATAGGGTTTGTCGTTATTTTGGGTGGGGTGGGGTGGGCGGCGGAGTCGAGCTGTCTTGCAGCCATCATGGTGTGGAGCTAAGTTCATTTTACTAGTTTCGTATTTCTCATGAGGGGTTGTTCTTAATGTTTCTATTTTAGCGAGGTCAAAAACAGATCCCATTAGTGGCCTACTGATTTTGCTCGATTCCTTTTGTTTTTTTAAACTATTTTTCACTATCTGCAAAGACTAAACAGAGTATTGCGACTCTGTGCTTGTTTGTAAATACAGAATGAACCAAAGAGAACCAATTCTAAAACAGTAAATGCTTGGATAGCAATCAATCAAATAGAGAGAGAAGCAGGCACGACGGATTACAATGGGGGCAAAGGCCTGCGTTAACTACCCTTCACTATCTGCAAAGAGAGAGTACTGCTAAGAGAAAAGAGGGGGGGGGAGGAGGGGGCAGCGTTCAAAGCACATCAGCGTGCATAAACACGAAAATGTTTTTACCTATCATGTACTTGACATTTGACAGCATTTGATATTTGGTATTAAAAAACCATTGAAATTCACAGAAAAAACCATAGGTTTTAGGCCATATATAGTTAGGGATTTGCATTTACAAAACCTTATTTTACTCGCATAAAACCATTGAAATTCGCATATATAGTTAGATTCGCTAACTATATATCGCGCACCCGCAATCCACTGCTGATGATGTCACATATTACATCATTCATGACATGGTCAGTGACATCACTGATGACATCACTGATGACAACTCAAATGACATCACTGATGACAACTCAAATGACATCACTGACAACATCACTCATGTGATAATACGATCAACCTCTTCAGACTCTAATATAACCTTAGATACACTCAGAGTAAACAGACACTCACAGACTGTCACTCATCCATGGAGTTACTCACACACCTAGTCAGTCATGCACTGAATCAATCACACCTCCATATCCTCAACTATACAGTTATACACACCTTACTTATTCAAACATATACTAACACATATTTACTCTTTTATACAATCCCAGATACAAGTTCACAATGATCCATACAGCCACTCACACATTCACTGGCTCTTATACACAGTAATTTATATATGTGAACTTTCACATGTACTGTGTTTTACATATGTACTTACTTTGACATGTAGCACTGAGATATCCATTCACTCACCAATACACTCGTACACAGTCAACCACCCATACAGCTGTTTCCACATGCAGTTTTGAACCCATAGATCTAGTGAATAAACTGTTCACACATGTATGCACAGAGTCACACACCTCCCAGCCACCCCCACACACACACTCACTCTCCCATACAAATACTTGGGCAACCAATCAATAACCCATACAGTTACTCATATAGCTACTGATCAACACATGCAGCAGTTCATAGAACAACAGATATAATGATGCACAAATTAAGATAGTTTAGTCACTAACCCATGCACTCAGTGAGACACATTTAATCACTCTCTCATACAGTCAGTCATGCACCTACTAAATCCTTCATCCAGACACTTATACATCCACTCATTCTTCAATATGTAAGACATATTTTAACTTTACAGAAACACACAGCCACTGGATGATGTCATCAGTGATGTCATCAGTGATGTCACTGACCATGTCATGAATGATGTAATATGTGACATCATCAGCAGTGGATTGCGGGTGCGCGATATATAGTTAGCGCATCTAACTATATATGCGAATTTTAATGGTTTTATGCGAGTAAAATAAGGTTTTGTAAATGCAAATCCCTAACTATATATGGCCTAAAACCTATGGTTTTTTCTGTGAATATATATATATATATATATATATATATATATATATACATATATATATGGTAGCAACTCCTCTGCCAGCCGGCGTTTTTCAGTTCCACAAATAAACAGGAGCACGGACCACCATTAAGTGCGCAGAATCTTTATTTCAGATTGTGCTCAGTCGGCCATAACGCGTTTCAGCACCGAAGTGGCTTGATCACATGACACGTACATGCATCACCTGACTGCTTTTAAACACATTTTTTTGTTTTTTCTTTTGTAATCACACCCATTTATAGTGACAGTGCACACAGTGTAACCTATGAGCTCACATGAAAGGAATTTTTACAATTTGTTCTCACTTTTTTCACTAGGGTATTTTATATATACATATTTCCTACTGGAGGTTGCCAGTAGGATAGTTATAGTTAGGACCTATTTTCCAGAGGAAATCCGCAACATTCTATTTGCAATAACGTTGGCGCCGGTCGACGAATCTTCGCGGAATTTCCAAAACTTTTGGCCAGCTCTTGTCTGCTCCTATCCTGAAAGTCTCAGGGTGATTCGTCAAGCGGGGGCCGAGAAAAAAGAGGGTCCCAAAACATGTTTTTCCCATGCAATTTTCCATAGGAACCTTTAGTCGCAGCTACAGCCCGAACTGCTGAACAGAATTACACCAAATTTGGCAAAGAGGTAATCCTTGGTTTAGACTTGTGGCTTTGTGTCAAATGGTGTAAATCCATTCAGTAGTTGCTGAGAAAATCAAAAGTAAATTCATATATATATCTATGGCTCCGCAGGATCCGTGCACCCTCCAGATGACAAGCTGTATGCTAATTGGCTGTCAACACTCCAAACCACAAAGTGTTGGCAGCCATCTTGCGCCTCGGTAGAACCAAAACCGAGGCACAAGAAAACAGTAAAAGAAATGTGCCAAACGTAAAAAAGGGGCAGGGTATAAATAGCCTGACCCCCTAGGCCTGGGCCTGCTTAGGGGGCCCCACAAGGATCCCCAAGGCCCCAAAAAATTATCTTTTTTTTAGAAATCGGCAAAATCCACGCAGGGTGCGCGGATCCTGCCAATAAAAAAAGCACTTTGTTAATATTCAGGCCAAATCCCAGGGGCAATGTAAGAAATGGGTGAGGGACCCAAAGGGGCCTCCCAACCCCGAGGACCGCCACCCCCAGGGTATTGTAAATAACAGGGTGGGGGGCTCAAAGACCCCCCAAGCCCCAGGGATCGCCACACCCGGGGCTTTATCAGAATATATGCGGAGGGTCATGGCCCCCCGCACGCCCTGGGGACCGCCACCTCCCTGAGGCTCTAAATATTTAAATTGAGGGGTCCCTGACGGACCACCCAGGCCTGAAGACCACCACCTCCCCGGGACTTTGTAAAATATGGGAGGGGCAGCGTGGCCCCCCTCCTGGAGCCTAGTCGTGGCCCTGGGGACCGCCACCCACCAGGGCCGGCTCCTGCAGTGTCCCGGGGTGCCCACCTCCGGGACACTGTAGTTTGGTATGGCAGGGCGGGAGCCACACGGCTTCCACCCTGTCATAGCAAACTTGGTTTGCATTTTGAAAGAGAGAGCAGGGAAACCTGCTCTCCCTTTGAAAATACAAACCAAATTGCTTTTCCACACGGGGAGCTGCATCTTAGCCTCCCCCCATGTGGAAAAGCAAGGCTGCCTCCCGCAGAACGCGGGGAGCCGGCGGGACCGTGGGGGCATTGGGGCCACCCACCCGGTCCCCAGCGGAGAGGGCCAGCCCCGGGGGATGGGTCCCCTGGGCTATTAGTGGCCCGGGAGGGGGGCCACGTGGCCCCCCTCCTCAAATATTAAAATTAAAGAAAAGAAACAAAAAAAGTAAGGCCGGCCCGGGGTATAGGGTCCCTTGGGCCATAAATGGCCTAAGGAGGGGGGCAAGGCAGCCCCCTTCCAAAAAACAAAAGAATGGCCATGCCCCGGGGGATGGGGTCCCCGGGACAGATTATGGCCTCGGGAGGGGGGCCACGCAGCACCCTTCCCAAATTTTTAATTAAAAAAAAAAATTAGGGGGGGCGTGTCCAAGATGGTGGCGTGATCGGACGCAGGCTACGAGTCTCCCTGCCCGATCCCGCCGTTTGCCGCATTACAAGCCCGAATATCTCCCCAACATAGCCCCAAACATCGAAGGGGGGCACCCGACGACACAGGGTATATTGGGACATTGGGCATAGCTGCGCAATATAAATAATGTTTCATTCATTCTGCTTACCAGTAGGCTCTGTTTCTTTTCGCTCACAGTCATTATTTGGATTAGGCGCCTTGACGCCCATTGGGCATAGCTGCGCAATATAAATAATGTTTCATTCAGGGGGCCTGGAGACAGCACCATCGGCCTGCTCGTCTGGCGCGGCGTTAACTGCCAGGTGACGCTACACCACTGCCGATAATGGCGGCCGCGCTGCCGGACTAGAGCCCGCCAAGGGAGCCGGCGGAACTCACCAGACTGCCAACTGCCCCGAGAGAAGAGGTCGGAAACCGGATCCCCGCTGGGGCTCCCGTCCCGTGACTCCTGCGACGACGTTGCGCTGCCTGGGCGCTCCAGCCAGGGTTTGAGGGGGCCCCGGCGGGGGCTTACAAAATCGAGGCCCCGGCTTGAGGCCTACGATCCGGATCTCCGCGGCTTGGGGGCTGACTGCCCTGGGCGCCCCAGCGGACCTGGAGAGTGCCTGCGGTGGGAGCAGAAGTCGGCAGGGCATTGTCGCCGGTGAGGATTGCGCCGGGCGGCGCATTCGGGGCTGCTGAGCTCTGGGACGGCCCAGTGACCTGCCCACGCCGAGCCCCGCATGGAGCAGAGATCGTAGCTGTGCTGACGGCCCAGGCCTGCTCCAAGAGACCGCTCCGGACTCCCAACGGTCAGAGGTAAGGAGGACTTGGGCAGAGGTGGTGACTCTGGTTGGCTCGGGGGGCACAATCGAGCCCCCGGTGTGGGGATGCAGTAAGGCCCTCTACAGGGTTGCGCTTTGAGCCTGGGAGGCCACCAGGACTTTGCTCTGGAGCACTGTGTGGGTTGCAGGGGACCACGGCCTACGACCTCGCTGTACCACGCCTGGCTGAGACCTGGGGTCACCCAAAGAGGCACTGACTGAGCCGCGTTCCTCATGGGCCTGTGGGCGGTGGTAGAGACCTGCGACCTGACCGAACGTAGCGTGGGGAGTGAAGTGCCCTGCACCTGCACTGCGGCCCCACCGAAGATACACCGAGGTACTGGAGTGCCCCCATGGGCTTTCCGGCGCCCTCTGCAGGGATAGCTCACGAAATGGCGCAGAGGGGAAAGAGAGGGGTTCACAAACGCTCCCCGAAATGTTGGCCAAATCGCAACCCAAGGTTAGCAAAGACCCCCCCTCCCCGGGAACCGCTAAACAACCCCCGGTCTCAACGGAAGACCAGATACCTATCACCAGGTCTTTTCTGGAAACCCTATTCAATTCGCTCAGGGAGGACTTCCGATCCCTGAAGCAGGAGGTGGCCGGGGAGGTCCGGGAGCTCCGTCGTGATGTGGAGAACCTAGGGGAACGCGTGGTTTCCATCGAGGAGGCGGACCAGACCAGGAGCAGTGAAATCGAGCAGCTTCAACAGGAAGTCCTGCGCCTCACTGACCAGCAGCTAGACCTACAGGCCCATGCAGAGGACCTTGAGAACCGTTCCCGCCACAATAATATACGGGTCCGGGGGGTCCCTCAAGAGGAAGAGGGGGCTGATGTCACGGGATACCTTCAGTCCCTCTTCAGGAGTGTCCTGGGGGAATCTGCAGACTTTGCCATTCGAATCGACAGGGCCCATAGGGTTGGACTGCCCCGTCGAGCCCCGGCCCCACCGCCGGATATTTTAGCGTTCCTCCCGGATTTCCCCCTCAAAGAGAGGATCCTCAGAGAGGCTCGGAGGGCCCAGCCCCTTCAATTTCAAAGGCACCCCATCGCTCTATACCAAGACCTTTCTGCTATTACTCTCCAAAAGAGGAAAAAATTCAAGCCTGTGACGGACTTCCTCAAGCAGAAGGATATCCCTTACTCATGGGGCCACCCATTTCGGATCATATTTAAATGGAATGGCCGGCTGCATCAGCTGCGCTCACTCAAAGACACCTGTGCACTCTTGGGCCTTGACCAGGTAGACACTGACCCGGTGTTCAGAAGCTCCCAAGGGACGCCCAGGGGGAGTTGGCAGACTGTGCACAACAAACGATCACCGACACACCGACTTAAACCAGACGCCTCAGTCATCTCCCGAGAACGCGAGACTGCGCTAGCGGAGGTGGGCAAAGAAACTTCGTCTCCAGAATGCTGAACGCTTCTACAAGAGAGATTCAATATTGCACTTACTATGCCCGTGCGGTAGGTGGTTTGGGCGGGGGGACCGGAGGAGCCGCCGTCGGAGATGACCCCTTCAATACTCTTTACCACGGTCCTGTGTGGACTAACAGGACTGGGACTATGTGTTTCGGGGGAGTTGGGGTCGGGAGGGGGGAGTTTGAGGGGGGGAGTGGGTTGTAGGACTTGTGCTCGCACTGATCTTTGTTTCCAAGTGCAAAGATGCAGCCAGTGGTGGTTTTGGGTTGTTTGGGGGGGGCTTGTTGGGCTAGGGGGCGCTCCGGGGTGGGGACCAGTGTGCCAGTCCGATTATCTCATTAATAAGGGGAATTTGTCTACGCTGTACCGATTCAGGAGTCAGTCACCAGTTTGGATAAAGGGTCTGATGCTGGGTCTGTGGGGTTGCCGGGGGGGTCGAACCTTGCAACTTGCTGTGTGATTGCGGTGTGCCCTGCGGGTCACCCACTCAGAGCTGAACTGTACCCCGCAGCACCATGCCTGATCTGACCCTTAAGATACTGACCCTCAACGTTAAAGGGCTGAATAACCTTACTAAACGTCGAGCCATTATTTCTTATTTAGAACATTCAGGGGCAGATGTTTGCTTGCTACAGGAGACACAACTATTGCAGAAAGACGGGCATAGAATGCGCTCCCGCGCCTTCCCACAACAGCTATTTTCCTCTCTCCCAACAAAAACTGCTGGGGTTGCAATTTTAATATCAAGGAACTTCCAGGGAAAGGTAGGGAATAGGGTGGGAGAGATAAAGGGTCGCCTCTTGGTACATACGTTTCAGTTGGGTGACACACACTTTACGATAGGCTCTCTTTATGCCCCAAACACAGGACAGGAGGCCTTCTTAAAAGGCGCGATTTCGGAAGCGCTTCAGACCCCACATGCATCATTTCTTTTGGGAGGAGACTTCAACATCGTCATGGATGCGCAGGCTGACAGATCTGGGCACCGCTATGGAGGGACCGGTGCCCTCTCGTCCAATGGTCGTGAATGGCTCAAGGATAGGGGCTTGGTAGATTTCTGGAGGGCCAAACACCCGAACACATCACAATTCACATTCTACTCGCACGTGCACCGCACATATGCCAGACTCGATCACTTCGTAGGCTCTTCCACTTTACTTGATAGCCTTGAGGAGGTCTCCATAGTGCCAGCGGCCATCTCTGACCATGATGCAGTGGAATTGTCGCTTACGCTTCGCGCGGCCCGCCGGCCCAGGGGCCCGTGGCGCCTACGTGAAACCTTATTGCAGAGACCGGATGTCACTAAACGACTTAGTGAGCACATAACTGACTACCTGGCTACCAACGACACGCCCGGAATATCTATTACAGCTCTATGGAGCGCCCTGAAATCGGTCACTCGAGGCGAACTTATAGCCATAGCAGCAGCTGAAGCCAAAGACCGCAAAAGTAAAAGGGACGATCTTACAGCCCGCGTAGCGGAGCTGGAGCGAGTCCATAGCCGCACTTGCGCCCCACGCGTTTGGAAGCAGCTAAAGGCGGCGAGGGCTCAGCTTGCCAGCCTCGATACGGACAGGGCGGAATTCGCGGCTCTCCGTCTTCGACATACTTATTATGTCGGAGGCAACAGAACAGGTCCGCTACTTGCCAGTGCTCTGAAGGCCAAAGCCCAACGAACGAAAATCAACGGCCTAATAGGCGCCGATGGGGCGGTACTGGCTGACGAGACCCAGATAGCGGAGGCATTCCGTTCCTATTACGCCTCGCTGTATGGGGAAGAAGAGGCCCCTTCATGAGACATTGAGGCCTACTTGGCTACGACACGTCTCACTGAAATCTCCAATGCTAACGCGGAAGCCCTAGAAGCCCCTATCCGTCAAGATGAAGTCCTGGCAGCTATTTCCCGGTTACGCCCACTCAAATCCCCGGGGCCTGATGGATTTTCGGTGGGTTTTTATAAAACTTTTGGCAGCCAGTTGGCTCCAGTGCTCACCCGCCTCTTTAACTGTTTCGAAGGATTGGGCGCCATTCCTCCGGACATGTTGGCAGCGGAGGTGGTGGTGCTTCCGAAGCCCGGTAAGAAACCCACACATTGCTCAGCTTTTCGTCCTATCTCATTATTGAATCTTGACTTCAAGCATTTTACAGGCATTCTCGCAGCGCGCCTTGGCCCCTGCCTTCCGGGAATTTTAGAACCCGACCAGTCAGGCTTTGTACCTAACCGGCAATGCAGCGATAACACCAAAAGGGTGCTCCACCTCATCGACAAGTCGCATTTCCAGGCCTGGGACTCCGCACTACTGGCAGTAGACGCGGAGAAGGCGTTCGATCACGTGAACTGGACCTACTTGCAGCAGGTCTTGCGACGCTTTGGCCTAGGTGACCGCTTTTGTGCTCGTATAGCAAGCTGCTACCATCACCCGCAAGCTAGGGTCCGCCTGGGAAGCATGCGCTCGGATCCGTTTGAAATTCAACGTGGCACCAGACAGGGTTGTCCCCTTTCCCCCCTTCTGTTTGCCATGTATATCGAACCGTTGGCACAGAAGGTCCGAGACAACCCAAGAATTACGGGCATTAACTTCGGTCATGAACCTCACACCATCAGTTTATATGCAGATGATGTTATAGTTGCCCTGGACGAACCTAATAACTCCATACCGGCCTTTATGGAGGAACTTGCCTCCTTCGGATCCGTTTCGGGGTTCCGAATTGATATAGACAAGTCCCTGATACTGCCGCTGGGCAAAAACGCGTGCCCGAAGGCCCACGCCATTGGGCACGGGAGTGGTCTCCAGCTAGCTACCCAGGTACCGTACTTGGGTATTACCCTCACCTCTTCTACGGACTTAATGGTATCGACCAATTATAAGATACTCACCACCCAGATCCGGACGGATCTGGCACGATGGTCTAAGCAGCCCCTATCCCTGCTGGGCAGAGTGGCGGCGGTGAAAATGTCTATACTACCTCGTATCTTATATCTCTTCCAAACCATCCCGGTTACACCCCCGCTGGCACTCTGAAGGACTTACAGAACACCCTGCTTAACTTTATTTGGGAGGGTAAAAGGGCACGTGTCCACAAACAACTGGCCTACAGGAGCATGGATGAAGGAGGCCTAGGCATCCCTAACCTGATGCGCTACTTCCAGGCGTCTCAACTCCGCTACCTCGTAGAGTGGTACAGACCTGAGTCGGAGAAAAGATGGCTCTTCCAAGATAGAGCTATGGCTCAGATGCCGCTTTGGAGGATTCCATTCCTCGCCCGGCAGCACCGGCCACGATACATGTTGCGGTCTCCTATCACACGCACGACCCTACAGGTATGGGATAGGGTGGCGATCAAGCACGGGTTTACAACCTTTCCCTCCCCCTTCACCCCCATCTTGGACAACCCGGATTTCCCTCCGGGCAATAGCCCAGGCGCCTTCCTACAATGGCGCGGCACAGCCTGTCGTGCAGCAGGCGACCTTTTTGATCCACGAGGCTTTCTTCCCCTCATAGAAATTCAGCAGGGGTATGACATTCAGAACCCTCACCTATTCCAATACTTTCAAATAAGACACTGGCTCAATGCCCCGGGCACCGCAGCGATGGTGGGTCGCCCCATGTCCACTTTTGAAAATGGTTGCTTACTAAAGATTCGGATAGACACCTTATCTCTGAACTCTATAAGATGCTTACGCCACCACACACTTCGGAGAAAACAGCAGGTCAGAAACGTTGGGAGGCGGAACTGGGAAGAGCCTTGTCATATAAAGAATGGGGTTACGTTTATTATAGGGCTACACACACGACACGCAACACAAAAGCGAGGGAGGCTGCAGTGAAATTAGCTATATATTGGCACCTTACCCCAGCTCGCCTGCACAAAGGGAACCCGGCGCGTAGTGAGCTTTGCTGGAGGGGTTGTGGGGAAACGGGCACTCAAACCCACCTCCTTTGGGATTGTTCGATGCTTGGAGATTACTGGAAGATGGTCCTAGACGATATTGATTCCACCTTTAAAACTGAAATCCCGAGATTCCCTGCATACGCTCTGTTGGGCCTCCCCAATGCTCTAACCTTCCCCATGAAATCATTGAGGGGCCGACAGATGGGAATCGCCGTGCAAGCAGCCACGCAACATATACTATCTCTATGGGGTTCCACAACCAGCCCTACACACACGGGGTGGCTTCATAAACTTTGGTTTACACTTGGGATGGAACGCATACAGGCAACACTCACCGGGGCCACCGATACCTTTCAAAAAACGTGGCTTCCATTACTGACCCTTCTGTCCAGGGAATTTAATGAAATCACATGCCCCAAATACCTTAAGATTTTGTGTCTCACTGCTGTTACTAGGGACGCTCAATGACTTCCCAAAGGGAGGTTCTGCGCTTTGCGGACCTGTTAATGGCCCTTCCGGCACTACAAGGCACACTGGTCGGGGTGGGGGTGGGGGGCTTGGAGGGGGTTGGGAGGGGGTTTGTTGGTTGTTGTTGTCGTGCTTATGTCATTTTTTATACATCGCAAGTCATTTGCTTCCAGGATGTCTCAATGCCAGTTAGGCATATTGGTTTTCATTTATCAATCAATATTAGGGAAGACATGCTAGTCTGTCCCGCCCACTGTATGTGCCTCTTGCCTTTCAATGTGCCGCAATGTCTTTGTTTTTTGCCTGCTGGTACTTTCAATAAAATACATTTTGAAATTAAAAAAAAAATTAGGGGGCAGGCCCTGGGGAGGTGTCCCCAGGGCCAAGAATATTGTGTGGCCTGGTGGCCCCCCTTTTTAAGAAGGGGGGCTGCCGGCATGGTGCTAGAGGCCACGCCCCCTCCTTTCAGTACTCTGCAAACACACCCCCTGGCGTGTTTGCAGATGGGGAACAAACTCCCCTTGAAGACTGGGGTTCCCTGGGGCCCAACTAGCCCACAAGGAACCTCTAGTATGCACCAGGGGGCTGCATTGCAGCAAGGTGTTCGAAGGCCACACCCCTTTTTACACCTCTCTGCAACGCAGCTCTGTGGCACTTAATGGAGGTAGCTGGTGGGCTAGTTGCACCCCAGGGACCCTCGGGGGCAGCATATTGTCTCCAATATGCTGCCCCCAAAACAAAAGCACAAAGGAGGTGGTGCAAATTGGTTAAAAAAGAAACCAGGGTTCATAAAATGTACAAAGTGTAAGGCCTGTAAGTTAGGGGTTAACATGCAAACATATGCAGTTTGTCTCTCCAAAAGAGTTAAACAAATCAAAGGCTTTTTCAACTGCAAAACAGACTATGCCGTTAACGTACTTCAGTGACCATGCGGTCTGAGGTTCGTGGGCAGCGCGGTTCATCCGGTGCATGTTAGAATTTTGCAGCACATGAGAGCCATCCGTAACGCTGACAAAACATACCCGGTGGCTCGACATTTCGAAGCAAAACATGACAAAAATGAAGCAGGGCTCTGCTATTTTGTAAGTGACTGTGTTCCAAAGAATGTTAGAGGCGGAGACAGACTAAAGAAATTAAGACGCCTCGAATCAAGGTACATTTTGTAGCTCAATTCGAAGGCCCCAGGAGGGCTCAATTTAGAAGAAGATCTAAATACACACTTGTAGTATGAGTAGTAAGGGCTGGTCCCAATAGACTATTGTAATCATGTAAGTGAAAATGTAGAGAAACCAGCATAACCTCAATTTTAACTGTTTTATGTTTAAGTTTGCACTAATATGTCTGAGCACTATGTCTACACAACTGATGGGTATTCTACTGGGAGAAGGGTCTGATAGAGTAGTTAATTGTTGCCCACTTGGGCAATACCTGTAATAAATCGGGCTGGAAAGACGGAAAAAAACAGCACTAGGCGTGTAGAGGCATCACCAACGCCCACTTGGGCTAGATTAGGCTACCAGCTAACATGTAGGTGCACTAGTCGCACAACAGCGCTAATAAACTTTCGATAAAGTTGTATTGAAGCGGAGACAAAGTCTCCAATGCTTCGATCTCGCTTGTTGATTCAAGCCTTGTCACATAATTAAGTGATAGGATCGCAGCGCCTGCATGAGACTTGACATTTTTTAAACGTTGATAGTTTAAAATGTTAATATTTTGTGCCCTTTAACGTCACTGCGAGGACAGTTAATAATATGTGATTCCAGCAGATTTACAACAAAAGTTGTTGTATGTGTTATTTACTTGTAAAAACTACAAGTCTTTTTTCACTATCATTCCCCCAGTAGTTTTGGTCACATGATTGTACGTGTTGCACACCGAATGTAATGAATTGAAGCTTCGGTGAACAAGCCTGCTGGTCAGGCAAAACGCGTCCGAGGGCTGACTGAAAATAAAATTCTTTGGCCAGCACACAGTCTCGTCAACTTGTGGTTTTACTACTTGAGAGGTGGAATATATATATATATATATATATATATTAACCACAAGTCTCCCGACTCCAACTTCCAAACGGCAATGAAGCAATGGCACAAACTCCTCTTCAGGTTGGCAAAATAGATTTTATTTTTCACAGTGAACTGTCACAATATATATTAGCGGGTGTTAAAATCTTTTCCTACCTGCTGTCTACGGAATAAAAGCTATTTATACCTGTCCCCTTGGTTGGCCTCTTCACTCTTGTCGTCGGCGGAGGTGATGAATTTCATGTTCAGCGCGGTTTCCAGTGCTGCGCACAAGAGGCTCCCGTCTCATCAAGTTGCTTTCTGCTCACTGGGTGCTGCCTTGGTGGCGTTTGGATGTGTCCGGGGTACCGGGATTCAGAAACCCACCTCCTGGCCTGGGAGAAACTACGGCGGTGTGGGAGTCAATCGGCTTCACGCTGGGCAGGGTGTATTCCACCCCTGTCCCCGCTTAAAGGACACCAGACATTGGGAGGTTGAGACGTTAGGGGATTGGAGGCGACAGCGTGTTCCATGGCAGCAGAGGGCGGAGAATTTGCCAACAGTACAACGCTTTCCCACCCCACGCAACATCCACCAGGAAGTGCAAGAAAGATGCATTCTGGGACTGGTAGTCGCGGCACATCATGTGACTGACCAGGGACATTTGCAATTGGTATTAGTGCCAGCAGGGGCGGGGCAGCGCCGGACAAATCAGGTGGGGCGTGATATTATATCAGAAAAATTGCCACCATCTGAAGCATCTACATCCGTGGCACTGAAGAAGGCTAATCCTATGCCGAAATGCATTCGCCTCATAGCGGGTGTTAAAATCTTTTCCTACCTGCTGTCTACGGAATAAAAGCTGTTTATACCTGTCCCCTTGGTTGGCCTCTTCACTCTCGTCGTCGGCGGAGGTGATGGATTTCATATATATATATATATATATATATATATATATATATATATATATATATATTCATCCAAAGCTATCAGCTATTGCAAGATAGCAGCATACATCGTGTTGTGCGATGTATGCTGCTATCTTGCAATAAATCGTGAACTTTGGGAAAACTACACCCTTGTTGAGTGCTGACTTTCGCTATCGGCTGATAGCTTTTGATGACTATAGAAAAGCAGGGCTCTGCTTTGTAGTCGGCACCGGTGTCAAGAGCGCCGTTGGACTGCGAGTGTTGGAGCCATTTCTGTGGATATATATATATATATATATATATATATATATATATATATATATATACATATACACAATTTGGACGCCGAACTACATGTACACCTCTAAAAAACTGGACAATGTAAATAAAATAAAACAAACATCAATCAGAATCTGGACATTCACTTCTGTGTAAACAAGATGTCAATAATGTAATGTAAGCAAAACCCTCTCAAACAATGAAATCGAATTCCATCATCATGAAAACAGTATTATATGTACATAAGGAAAGAAAGAAAAATAGAAAAACAAAGACAGGGACTAATAAAGGAGGATGGAAGATATGAACTAAAACTGTACATAAAGGGAAAATGAATGAAAATACGAAATACAACTGGGGCTCTAACAGAAACTGTCAAGGGATATGATACAGTACTTTACAGACATATCACCTTGAAATGAGCAAAAAGCAGAACACAGAATTATTTTATAAAGACTAGAATGAACGTATTAATGAATTTCAACGACTGCTTTAATCCTGTTTAGGAACAAGTCATGTTTTGCTCTGTTCTTCTGCTCTGCCCCGTTTCCTTTCTTACTCTTCTTCTCTTTTAAAAAATGTACAGTTTTTTATATACACTTTCATACACTCTTTTATTCTTCCTCCCCAAGACATCCCTACTCTTCCTTGTGAATTGAATTGGCACTTTGCACTTTGAACTTTATTAATGTGATAACATGCACAAAAGAGAACAAAATGAAAAAAAGTACTTTACATGTATAGCAAAATAAGCAAATGAAGCCAAAGTTATGTAAAAAAAATGGCGATCAGTTGGTGCCTAAAATTGTGAATGAAGTCGGCAGTCTAGTTGTTTTTAACTATGGAAATCAATGATGGTTTGAGCACTGAACACTTTAAAAAAACGTTCTAGACAGCCAGTACTCTATGGTCCAGTTGAAGACTGATTGCAGTCGAAACGCGTAGGCCGTCCATTTTGCACTTTTTTACACATGGTGTACTTAAAATAAACTAAATTAAATTATCCTACTGTTGTGGTGCCGTGACTTCCGTCGTGAAACCCAAGAACGTGAAGATTCGAAGAGATATATATATATATATATATATATATATATATATATATACACATATACTAGCTTACCCGTCGCTCGTTGCTGCGATCTCAGAAGAAAGGAAATTTAAGGAAACTTGTTATAATAAAATTTAATTTACATTGTGTCATTTTTATTGAAACTTATTCATTTTAATATGGAAAACATTTCAAAGTGTTGTGTTAATTCTGTTTATTTATTCGAGTGCTTGTAGATCCACAGTATTTTTTGTTTTTCCGTCTGGTGCGTACACGAATAAATCAGAAGGTTTTCCGAGGCGTGAGCTGGCCAAATACAGTTGTCCATGTGAGAAGCACGGATTCTCCAAATCTAGTCCACACACTTGCAGCGATTGCCCTTGTGCTTTGTTGGTGGTCATTGCAAAAGAGAGTCGCATCGGAAACTGTAAACGTTCAGTATTGGAAAGATTATGAGGGCCTGGGGGGCCGGGGGGCCGATATTTTACAAAGTATCCTTTTTTTTTGCCAAAAACCTTCGCTGGAGTGTACTCAACAACTTCCCAAAGTTTCATGCCGATCGGATGAATGGTGTAGTAATGCATAAAGGACAAACAGACATACTTTTGTTTTTATATATATATATAAATATTTTATATATATAGAAGATATGTCATAACAATACCATTGCAGGCATGAAATGACGCATAAATTATGCAAAAATGAAGCGGAAAACACTTCCCTTTGACATACACACATTTTCGTTGTAAGGGCATGCGTGGTAAAGGAATATCATGGTAAAATGTTGCATGTTAAAGTATGTTTCTCTCTCGAACTCATGGTGTGGAGGATTTTGGGAAAACAACCTGCTTTCAGAGGGCACTGTAAACTTTATCCCACAGGCTGGGCCTCCAGTACCATCAAGAGATACCGGTCAGCATGAAACAGATGGAATCATTGATGTGTGGAGTGGTATATGGATCCCATGGGGGCAGAGGCTATAGATATCCTGAATTTTCGGCTGGAACTGGCCCAATCAGGTCTACCGCACTGTGAACTCCTTCAGATCAGCCATCTCGACTGGTCACTCCCCTATTAATAATATTCAGGTCTGAGAACATCCTTGAATTTGTATATTGACGAAAGGGATCACATTAACAAGATCCCCGGAACCCAGATATTCTGGACTGTGGGATGTTAATATAGCATTACAACTCCTGATAGGTTGGCAAGACAACCAATATCTCTCACAGAAGGAGTTATCAGCCAAGCTGGCAATGCTCTTGTGTTTGAATTCCTGTAAAAAGGGTTTCAGATATGAGAGCACTGGATGTCTCGGCTTAGGTTTTCACTCTGGGGGGTGTGACATTTATCAACTCTCAGAGGACAAAGAACAGTACCAGGTTGGTATCCTATCCTGGTTTACATGAGACACCCAGGGTCGTGCCCAAGATGGCGGCAGAATAGGACGCAGCCATCAGGGCTCCGCTGGATGCCTAGGCCCTACTCTTGCCCTGCCACAGAAGAGGCAATTTTACAGGGCCATTAGCCTCCATCTGCATGCCGGAGATGGGCGACTCCCCCAACTAAGGTTCCCTTGTAGCCGAGGGAGCCAGAAAGGCGACGTCAGCAGAGGAGACGCAACAGACGCGCTGAGAGTCTGGTGCGCGGGAACCGATGGGAGCAGCCCAGCCGGGAGATTGGGGGTCCATCCCGGTCTGTCGCTCACGCTGAGTGCGCTTGGTGGTGAGGGGTGGCCTGCCTTCCCCCTGCTCAGACAAAGTGTGGGTGAGTTTGGCATTCGAGATCTGCAGGAGTGAAGGGAGCGGGGGTAGGCCACCGCTATGATGTCAAGCTGCAGCAATTGTCAATTGTCAGAGGCCTGGCATTGTCAATGGAATCCCGTGGTGCACCAGGGTCGTGGTGCTGGGGCCCTGATCCCCCAGGTCCGCTGCCTAGAATAGAGGGAGGCAGCAGCAGAGACCCCACCCGGAAGACTACATAGAGGTTGGTGCTAGTGTAGCAGCACATGGTTGTGCGTTAGGGGCCCGTGGGTCAGTGGGCACGCCTTGACCACTGAGACCTGATTCTGCCCAATGACTGGTAGATGAGAGCGCGGGGTGAGGATCAGTCAAAGCGATCTTCTGTGGCACACCAGCATAGGGACGGCCCTCACTCAGGCTCTCACCACCTCTCTTCACTACAAACCGGGGCTGCAGGTCTTACAGACTCGGCCTGCTGAAATCACCTCACCTCCTGAATTATAACGAGAAGTCCCGTGCTTTAAAGTCCTGGACTGGTAACTGCGATGCATGGGGAGGGGCGCCTGGGAGGCCAGCCATGAGCAGGAGAGGTGGAGGTCTTGACTGGGTGGGCTCCTGCACCCCTCTACTTCTAATTTACAGGTTTGAAGTGAGAGGTTGGGACAATGGATCGAGGAGACGGAGCTGCTGTTGCTCATATCTAACTCAACTCTGCAGAGGCACCTACTTACCAAATGCATTAATTACCCGGTCTGTTGTTTATGGCAAGGAAGGCTTTCTTTTTTATGCCAAAGAAGCTCTTTAAACTAGTGCCAAACCTGCTTTTTGTAGATGTGGTTGGGGTGGAGAGTGATGATTATTTTGGAGTTAAATATTGACTTTAAAAGCACCTGCGGCATAGTTCGCCTTTCTTATTGCCAAAATGAGTGTGATTTCTGAAAGTTGTATGTTTTCATGGACTTCGTTGCATGATTTTGGCCCTCTAACTGTCACACATTTAGTAGTTAAATTAGCAGCTATGCTCGAATGGGTGTAACTTCTGATATTTATATGATTCCCTTGTCTTCATTGCTTGATTTTGCTCGCGAGAAAGTCTCGCTCATAGTCGTTACAATGTCCCTCATTATTACACTGAAATTATGAAAATGTCACACATAGCAATCCGAAACCTTGGCAGCTATGTAAAGACACCCTTGCTACCAGGGCACAAATCGGGGTACACGCGGGTGGAGGGCGTCCATCCACTATTATATGCTGGCCCCCCTTTCTGAGGAGGGTTTTGATCTATTGAGCCTAAAAATTAAATCCGGCTCCCCTGTAGACCCTCTTAAACCGGCCCAGTTTAAGAACATGCAGGCAACATGTCGCTCACCCTTGCTGGCTCTTATCAACCTGTCACTGGCCTCAGGGACTGTGCCCACCAAGTGGAAGCAAGCGGTAGTAACACCTATCTTAAAAAAGCCTACCCTAGATCCAATAAAACCCGAGAATTATCGCCCCATCTCACTGCTGCCGTGGGCTGCCAAAGTCACCGAAGCCCACGTGAATGGATCCTGGCTGACCACCTCGCCAAAGCTAACATCTTGGATCCCACCCAAAATGGATTTCGTGCAGGCCACAGCACGGAGACTGCCTTGCTGTATATGGTCGAACATCTGCGCTCCGTGCTGGATACCGGACGAACAGCGGCACTCTTGTTACTAGATCTGAGTGCCGCATTCGATACGGTGTCCCACGAGATCCTGTTGCGGCGGTTAGAGGAAGCTGGCGTTAGGGGATTGGCTTTGTGCTGGTTCCGCTCCTTCCTCTCCAACAGATCTTTTCAGGTTGCGATACCACCCGGTAAATCTACCTCTCACCCGCTCACCCTGGGGGTCCCACAGGGATCATCTTTGAGCCCCACTCTATTTAATCTATATGTTAGACCGCTGGCTGCGGTAGTCAAACGCTTGGGCCTGACAATGGTTTCCTATGCGGATGACACGCAGCTGGCGGTCACATTAAGTGGGGACTCAGCTGTGGAGGCCCTCAACTTTTGTGAGGGGTTACGTGCGGTGGCCAATTGGATGAATCAGAACTGTCTCCAATTAAACATGAAGAAGACAGAGGTCATGGTGGTCAGAAAGCAACCTGGATGGTGGAATGACAACTGGTGGCCTCCCGAGTTAGGAATGATCCCTTCTCCTGTAATGGAGATAAAAAATCTCGGGGTCTGGCTGGACCCTACGCTCAGTTTCACCTGCCATACTAAGAGGGTGGCTGCCTCCTGTTTTGGCATCATCAGGGGTATTAGACCTGTGCTTAAATTTTTCGATGCCCCCACTAGACAGCTTGTGGTCCAGGCCTCTGTACTATCTAGGATAGATTATGCCAGTGCTCTGCTAGCAGGTACGAACCAGGCGGAACTTATGCGGCTGCAGCGAGTGCAGAATGCCGCAGCAAGAGCGGTATTAGGTCTGCCTAGACGTTGTTCAGTTTCTAGAGCATTGCAAGCGCTCCATTGGCTGCCTGTTGCTCGGAGGATCGAGTTTAAGGTGCTTTGCCTGGCTTTTAAAATTCTGAAAGGCACGGCCCCACCTATTCTGATGAATTTACTGACCCCGTATGTTCCTTCTCGATCCTTGAGATCGATGGGCCAGAACTTGTCTGTTGTTCCACGCTTCTTGCTGAGCAGGATTGGAGGCCGCTCCTTCCGAATAGTAGCCGCAAAATTGTGGAACTCTCTTCCCATTGAAATTCGAGCTCTGGAAGACTTACTCCAGTTCAGACGTGCCATCAAAACCTTTCTTTTTAATAAAAATCCCTGATTCTGTTGCATTTTGTGATGTTGTGTATACCTTCCTTGGCGCCAGGACGCCCCTTTGCTGGGGCAGCTGTGCGCGGTACAAAAACCGTTAACATAACATAACATTATCACAAGGTGAACGCCATCCACCCTGCCAAGAAGAAACAGTTGAGCCCCACTGAATAATGTGCTGAACTCCTCCTGGGGTAATTTTCAAACACCAGGACACATTCAGCAGTGCCTGCACTTTGTCTGCTTTTGATCTGCAACAATGCGCAGGGCAAGATGGGGCTTTCCTATGTCAGACTCCTGCTGGGCCCATAACAAAGGCCGAATTTGAGGGCACATCAGGCCTCCTTTTGTTCAAGTCTCCTGGTTGGGAGCAGTCAGGAGACTCACAAATGGCAAAAGAGAGGAAAAAAATCTCACACCCTGTTAGCACTTCACACGTACTTAAAGTGAGGCATTTGTTTCACTTTGTTCAGGCTCAGTTTACGAGATATGCACATACAGGCATATGATTTACACATAATAAATTTAATTAATATAGCACTTATTAACCTGGAGGAGGCGTTGGAATAATCTAAGTATCACTGTTTTTTCTTGTATAGCGCTACTCTTCCCAATGCAAGGTGTCAGAGCTTTATTTCGGTCATCGTGGACCATAAAAGCGCATACACAGAAAATTCATACACATAAAACCAAGTACTATAAAACAGTCCCCATTATTAGCTATGCACATTCATAATTTAACAACGTTAAAGTGCATCACAGAGGTCACAAAGTGGCGATCCAGGCAATTCATGACTAACACGTCCTCATTCATCTACAATGGGTATTTCCCCTAAATAAAAGCCACATGGGACATAAACAACTACGCATGTGATTAGTCAGATTAAAAACTCATTTAAATGGCGGACTTGACATTTAAAACATTAAAAACATTTTTTTAAAGTGGGTAAAACTGTTGACAGATGGAGGCAATATATACATTTAAGGCTGTGGTAACAGATTTAGAAACATCCAGCTTGTACGCCACATTGAGGTTAAAAATCTGCATACAGCAAAGACAATGGGCATGTGAGTATCATACTTCAGGACTCTAAATGCCTTCTCGCAATGCACAAACCCCAGATTCCTGCACAGTCGGATAAGCCAGCGCTGCCTAGCTGACTTATAGCCAGGGCAGAAGAAAAAAACCTGAAGCTCTGACTTTTCCTCACAATTGCAGGCAAGGCACCCTCGAGGAGACATTTTTGACCATTTGTTGGAGAAGGCACGGAGTGGTAAGGTCCCAAATCTAAACTGGACATATAATTTCCTTGCCAAGGTCGGTTGGATGTCATCCAGGAAAGACTCTGTTATACACTCGTCTTTGATTTCCAGGAATTCGGCTGTCAAGTGTCCTAAGGCCCAACTGCCCTAGACAACTGCAAATTTGTGCATTCTATAAGATCTCACCAATTCTGAGCGTGAAATTACAGGGCATGGTTCCTCTGGATTGCTTAAAAGACTTGATTTTCTCAGCCTACTACATTCGTTCTTTACATGTGCAAACCATGGTATTTTACCACACTCTGGAAACTCAACAGCCCCTTTAATTCTGACCGATAAACGGCCAGTTCCGGGGTCACCCAAAATCTGCACCAAAAGGTTAGGAGTCTAAGTGCAATCTCATTCTTAAATGGTCCGATGCCTAGATCCAGCCGTAGGGGGTAAAGGGGGTGCTGGGGGCGAGGCTCAGCATCTGCCTCATAAAACTGTTTACTATTTTACTCACACTACTAAAACAACAATGACCCCATACTTCAGCCTTGTACATTGTCGTGCCCCTAGGTTGCACTTATAAATCTCTGCTATAGGCCCAGCTGGTTTGTAGGATGAGTTTCTATACTGTTTTATAATTCCCCCAATAGTCTGGGCTAGCTTGAGACTTGCTATGGCTATTTTGGGCCCCCACTACAAATTTCCTCTCAAAATGACACCTAGATATTCAAATACCGACACCCTCTCAAGCATAGTGTCATCTAAACAAGGGTTGGAACGGGATGTGTTGGCTGGGTTGAAGACCATAAATTTAGTCTTCTGTGTGTTAATCTCCAGCCCCCTGTTTTTGCAGTAGGTAACAAAGCTATCAAGGACTCCCTGGATGCCCATTGCGACTTTTACAATAAACCGCAAACATCATTGCTTGTACCTTTCTACCTGCTGTCTTCAGGACATCATTGACATTTACCTCAGTGAGTTTGGCAACCAATGCTTTACTAAAGAGGCAAACCAGGGTGGGTGCGAGCACACACCCTTGCCTTACTCCACTATTAACTGTGAATCAGGAGGATAATTCACCACATTTTGCATACCTTACTTAGGCAAAGCTGCCTTCATGCACGCATAATCAGGAGGTAGGGGGGGATCCCCAGGTCACTAAGTACATCCCATAATTTAACTCTGGGCACCAAATCAAAAGCCGTCTTCAGATCTACAAATATTAAATAGAGACTGTCACCGTCTATTGTCACAGTTTTCCAAAATAAAAGTTGGAGTCTGTATATTGGGTCGACGGTGGAAATGTTTTTTCTGAATCTGGCTTGATATGGGCTCAATATTTCATGCTCTTCTAGGCGATTAAGAAGTACCCGTGCAAACAGTTTCTGGGTGACCTCGTTCAGACTGATCGACCAATAGTTTGCAGGCAAACGTGGAGAGCCTTTTTTTAAACTGGGACAATTTCTGACCCAGCCCAGATTTCAGGGATTGCCACCCCTTTTCATAATAGCGTTAAATAAAACCCATTGGTAGGGTCCCGATAATTTTGGTTCTGCCTGGGAGAAATCCCCCTGTAACTTATCCAATCCCAGTGATTTGCCGGAGGGAAGCTTGCTTATTGCGTTTAAAACTTCTGTCAAGGTAATCTCGGGGGCTTCTTCAATGGTCCCTAAGGAAATTGTGAATGTTTCATCATTCGGACGGAGTGCTTCCTTTGTAGTATATAAAACCTGGAAGTGTGTCTTCCATATATCTGCTGCTATGTTTGGCTCTATGACTGACTTTCCTTTGCTACTACCTGTACTGACTATGGACCAGAATGCCTTCATATCTTTGTTGGATAGGGCGGTTTTTAGAGCATCCCATCTATCCAATTCCCAGGTCTTTTTTGCTTGTTGGATGCTTTCTCTATACAACACCCGCATCTGTTTGGTTAGGGGCCTATACTTTGCTTTTATGGCCTCTATCAGAGCCCACTTGGCCTTTCAGCAGTTATTGTTAAACTAGGATTGTGTACTTATTTTTTCACCTTAGAGGGTATCTTTGGATAGAATATGTCAACCAGTTTGGATGTCAATTCTGTTTGCAAGTCTGCAATTCTATTTGTGGTTAATAAAATACCCTCTGTTGTGGCAGCCTCTCCTAATTCTAGTAAGAGCTCGATAATTGCTGTATATAAAGTGATCAGCTGATCGGGTGACTGCTGAATTACCCCCTACCTTATTCTTCTATTATTGGAGAGTGTTAGTCTATTATCTAAGGGGGTACAGCTGACCATAACATCCCTTGGCCGTAGCCTAGTCTCCACTAGGATGTAATCCAGCAGGGAGGCTTGACCTATTCTGTTGAATGTTACCTTCCCCGGTATATCCGATTTAGTGCGGCTTTTGCACGCTCTCAGGGAGGGGGTCAGTGTGACCGAGTTGATCTGGAGTGCCTTCGGGGACTAGGCATTAATCGGTGGAATTTGTGGGTCTGGGATTAGCCATTGCAAATCCTCCTCGCTAGGGATTTCATCAATGGGCTTAACAAGAGGCTCAAATTGACAATTAAAATCTCCCCCTACAATCAATCACATATTTGTGGGGACAGTAGGAATAAAGAGATTCAATTGGTCGAAAGTCGTGGATTCATTGCTCAGACTTACAGGCCGGGAATAAATGTTAATAAAAACCATTTTCAGCTTGGAGGAAAAAGTGAGTGGTACACGCTGGATGTCATTAGCCAAAGTGTTCAACTATTTAACTTTACAGCCCAGGTGTGAGCCAACTCAAATGCATAGGCCACCAGACGGTCTACCCCTTCCCCCTGAGATGGCAGGGACATTGAATGACGCAAACCCCACCCTTACAGAGTCTTCCTGTGCCCCAGTTTTCTGAAACATGCATATGTCGTATTGGTCCACAAAGAGCCCCCAGTCGGGACATGACAGTTTATTTTTTAGATCAGCAACGTTCCACGATAGGACCCTCAGCTTATTACATAGGTTGCTCTTGTCAGTTGTGACATCAAAAGTGTAGGTATCGGGAAGTTGAGTACCCCTTGTTTGATCCGAGGGGAAGTTGTCTAGTACTCTCATGTTACATGATCTGTTTTGCATTAACCCTTATGGTACTTTAAGTCAAAACTGAGGCTAGCCAAAACACAAACTTTTCTAGCAAGTGCATTAACCTCCAGAGTTATCTTACAATAATTATTCACTCAAATTTAACACACAGATCTCTACAGCAGGTAGCTTAACCCCATAAGATATTGTAAAATACAGTCTTTGCAACAAATAAACAAGAACAGATTTACTAATTAGTTTTCTTCTTGTTGCCTCTATCTTTGTGGCAGGGGTTAAATAAAAATAAATGTTGAGGACCAGATTTTGCATCAGGGTTAAGTCACTTTTCTGGCACAACCCGGACGCAAAATCTGTTTGGGGATACACATAACCACACATTGCCCTGCCTTGCATTACCTTATGTCAGGTAAGCATTATATGGGTGGTGCTAGGGTGTCCCTGTGCATGCATTTATGTATTTTGACGCAAAACCATATTTACAAAGACTTGTAAATATAGATTTGCACCAAATTGGTGAGTCTACGTGAGGCTGGTGTAGCAAGAAGAAATATATCAATTTCTCATTGTTATTTCCTCTTTGCATTTATGATGCATTCTGTAGCACACATACAAACAGAAAATAGCCTCATAGGATAGTTTTTGTGTGACTTTGGGACAAACAAATATGCATACTTTTTCTTAGGGTCCTTATTCTTGCAAGTTCTTATTTCAGACCCTTTTATGCATTCATCATTGTTGTCTTATCTCTCTCCTATCTTCCCTTTCTGTCTTTCTCTCTTGCTTTGGGTCATGGTCTGTTGGCGAAAAATGCGCCCCAATCTCCTAGAATGAGTGCAGGTGAGTAGGAATACTTTACATAGGAGAGTGGTCTCACCTCTGGAGAGCGCAGGCAGCTAAAGCTATCACATCTACATGGAAATGTGCTGCATTTCAAATATTATGCCTGGTTGAGTAGGCTGGTGGTAGAGTTAGTTTGCTCAATCCTAGGGTAAAGGAAGATTTACGCTGACAATAGGCAAGATTGTTTTATGTGTAACTTACAAAAGTGTGAACTTTCTGCCTAAATCAGGAGGGTTTGCATGTATACTATAATTGCGTTCAATTGAACTAATGATAGACCTGCTAAACATATATGGAGTGCTTAAGATCTGATGTCACTTCTTGTGATGCCACTTCCTGTAAAGACATGGCTTGTGATGCCACTTCCTATGATGTAAATTCCTGTGATGCCATGTGTGATGTAATGCGCTGTGATGTCACTTGCATACTAACTAGGTTTGTCCCCCACTTTTTTTAAGGACTTGTGCCCTGCCTGCTACATATGAGACATTATGACTCTTTTATTTCTAATTTACAAGCATTTCCACACCAGGCAAGACGGAAGAGTTATGGGGAAATGGGGCTGGCTGTGGAGATCTGGCACAGAGTTTACATTCATCCGTCATCGTGCATTACGAAATGTAGCGACCATTAGTCATTCGTAACTGTTTCACAGCGAAAACATACCAATGGCAAGTTACATTCCCGAATTGTCCGTGTTGTGGGAGGGGCTGGGTTCGGCAGCCTGGAGTCTTTGAGAACGTGTGGTACGGCCATCTTGGAGTGGAATAGGTTTTAGGTAAATGTAAGTTAGATTAAATTCCTTTAACAGGGGAAAAAGAACCTTACTCATTTTAAAAATGAAAAACATTTTTCTAAACGAAAAGAGAACATGGGGGTAACGTTTACGTTTCGGCGATTAAATATTATAATTTCTTCAAGAAGACAACACACGGAAGGATCAGGGTTTGGGTAAAAATAGTTACGGTCAAATATAACAACTGTATGTATCAAGGAACCTAGGTACTAATTATCATGGCTCTAGAGATAAATCCCTCAATCATAACGAACATCCTGTGTCAGTTTGTCGTACAGAACTAAACGAGAGGTATTGCCTTTAAAAGATGGCCTCCTTTCAGAAGGGTGTACGTGCGGCGAGGCACCTCTCCTGACGTCATTGAACCGGTTTCATTCTGGCAGTCCCTCTGAGGAAAGACCTTTATACAGGAAAGTCATAAGCAGTAGACAGCGCTAGGAGGTGGTTGTGTCCCGTTGAACTTACATTTAAGCTCCAGTCCATCAGGTGAGCATTGGGGTACTTTAAATTTCTGTAGTATTTGATGTATCGATTGCAGAGTAACGAAATACCTTCCATTGTCTTTGATGTACAGTAGAATGTCAATATTTATGTATTTAGGACTTTTGTATAGTGCCTGCAAGTAACACCAGTTACAGCTTGCATAGTCCGTCTTGACTGTTCTTGCCTCTGTTCTGACTGTTAAAAATGCTCAAAGGGGGCTGCAGACAGGCGATAAGGTACACATTATAGCACCTTTGAAGCCAATTTATCTTTGACCCCGGACAATTTTGTGCTTGGATTTAAGAACATTACATAAGGGCACGGCTACAAATCCTATAACGCACCAACAATTTGAGAAACCCACTAGTGGGAACTGAATGACAGGAGAAAACGGACAGTCTTTGGGAGTTTGCGATATTTTATGGAGGAGGTTTAACGAGATTGGGACATTTCAGCACTTGTATAACGAAATCATTCTACTTTGACAAAGCAGAGTTGGCAGTCAATGAACGTTAAATGAAGGCCTACTACATTAATGGCAATCTGGTGTCTTTGTGACTTGATTTATGATAACATCAAGTGCAATATGCAGAATGCCGTAGGAGAATTAACTCCCAATCTCTCGCTTATTTTGCCCATAAGGGGATCTGCCACGGCCGGTGATTGGCAGCTGAGAAGGACTCTATCACAGCGTGGATCTGTATTACACCTCCTCCTTGAGATCACCTTTGGCTGCACCGCCCTCCCCGACATCTTATAGGGCCACCGGCAGCCCCTGCTTTCCTGATAGCAAAATCCTACATAAAGTAGAACTGCATCCCAATTATGCAGGCCTCGAATTGATACTTCTACTCTAGTCTGATCGCCTAAAGTGTAGATATTTTTCGTTATTTTGTTACCTCACCCATATAGTGATACAAGTCATTCTAATTCAAGACTATTTACTGGCGCCTCTCGCAAAAGTCTCCTTCGAGGGTGATTGAAAATTCAGGCATGTATTGCAAGGAACAGGTGGGCCTCCTCAAAGTAGAGTAATTTAAATAGCCTAATTTTATGTACAAACCGAGTTAATTATTTGAAGAGAGGTTCTCCCATTTCTTTGTAAATCACAGATAACAAAAATATGATTGAAATACCAGAGAGATAAATCTTTTTAATCGCTGGGGATAATTGTGGGTAACATCTCTTTCTTTTAGAATGACTCTCTACAGCCCATTTATATGACACCACTTGCCCTCGTTCGCCTCATTACTCTGACACGCTTTCATGCTCGCCTTTCCTCTCCCATGGAGCGTGTGTATTTTCTGTTTACAACAGATGCCTTCCTCTGTTTGCTTTCCAGTACCTGGAGACTGGCCTCCCTTTGTGCCCTGAAGTGACAGGTCACAGTTATCCCCTAACGTTCAGCCCCAGAACCCAATCCACAACTGGCCTGTCGGGCCTTGGCCTCACAGGAAAAGTAGGTTTCCCAATTAAGAACAGCATTTTTGCCAGTACCTTTTGCCTATTAATTTATGCACATAGTCTAGATATTTGGGACCCGACTAGCCATTTGAGTGGACGGTTACATTTTTAGGCCTTTTTCTTTAATAGCACAAATGAAGTACAAAATGACAGATTCAGCACCTTTCCGATGCCATATGCTCTCACACCTCCCCCAATGTGACACCAAGAACAACCTATAGTAAGAAAAGGATAAACACTTTGGGTATTTGGAGTATACATATAGAACAAGCACAGGTCTTTCTCTAAATCTGGATTCAAGCTGAGATCTCTCCTGGAACTCCTGTAAATCACTTATGCTCCATTGGCCATTGCTTGTTTCACAGTTGTGGTAGTCACCAATTAGCTACAGCAGCAGTTTTTAACTTTTTGTGGGCTACCACTTAATCATTTCTGGGACCCCGCTGAATCATTATTGGAATCCGGGGACACCCACTGAGTAAATACTAGTAGTTAGGGACACTGAACTAAGCATTTTCTCTAATATGAACCGCAAAACGATACATAAAAAAATACAGCAGCAAGCATTCATCAAACAAATATACAAGTAATGGAATATTTGATTTAATTCACAAATAGATTAAATCTCAATTTTAAAGGTAAGATTGGAAGTTTTCTAAATGTAAATTAAGGCCACCCATTGTCCACACTATATACTGTTTGATGCACTTGCACTGCTCTCTTGAATCATCCTCAGGATACTAACTTAATTTTAATTCCTTCCCATTTAAACATTTTTAGTCGTACATTTGGGTCTTAATTTTTACACTCTTTATTAATCTGTTAATATTATTTAATTTTCTAAGGAGTCGCGGACCACCAGGGGTCCTCGGACCATAGATTAAGAACCACTGATTTAGAGGCATTAATATAAAGTGTTTTGAACTACTTCAAAAACGGCTAAGCAAGTGGACGCATTTAAGATGGTATTCTAGTGAGGGGGAATGGTGTGCCTATCTTTATTTCATGTAGGTTTAAGCTGCAAACCGAATGGCAAGCAAGTGTCCATCGGCAACTGCTGCTTCATATCATTTGTAGGTACTCAGCAGCTTTGTCTGAGTAGTTGAAACATTGATGCTTCTAGACTACGCACACGTTCTAGCGTTTGAAATAGGTTAAAAATGAAAAGCTTTAAAAGTTGGTTCACACATTTTATTATAAGTGTATATTTTTTTCTTTAAAACCACCAGCCGGTGAAGACGTCATTTTAACTATTAAATCTTAGAACTTGTATGAAATCTTGCAAAAATGTTGAACTGGCTATCTCTCGTAGTTTTACTAATGTATATATTTATCCTTTTACCATGTTTTGACAGTACTGTATGTAAATGCTTTTTTAAATCAATACTTTTTTAAACAATGGTTGCTTCAACTTTCTTTTTAATTGTATGTAAGTTGTATTGCAAATGGTTTTAAGTAACTGTGCAATATAAATAAAATAAATTCATTCATTCAACCACCACCACCAGGTAACTACACATTTTTTATTAAAATTAATTTATATAAAGTGGTACCTTAAATGTTTAGTAGTTAATTTCTGTGCTAGGTCCCAAGGCAGATTTGTTCCAATACAGAAGTGTGTGCACACACTCATTTGTGATGCAGAATGCCTGGCCCTACAGTAGTGGGATCTGTTTATTCATTAGTTGCTGCTGGTTAGGTGCCGCTGCATTTTTCCGTTCCCAAAAAGTAGAACCTCCTTACCCCTAGAAACGTTTAATGTATAGAGCAAAGTAGGCAGTTGCCCAGTGCCCCAACTTGCAAGAGCCACCCTGTGAAAGTGAGCTTTCTCTCTATTTGACCGATGGCTATTCTCCCTCTCTCCCCTCGACTCTGTCTCAAACCTCTCTCCCTCTGCCTGACTCAGTCTCAAACCTCTCTCCCTACCTTTACCCTTGACTCAGTCTTAAACCTCTCTCCCTACCTCTACCCATGACTCGGTCTCAAACCTCTCTCCCCTACCTCTACCCGTGACTCGGCCTCAAACCTTTCTCCCCTACCTCTACCCGTGACTCGGTCTCAAACCTCTCTCCCTACGTCTACCCGTGACTCAGTCTCAAACCTCTCTCCCTCTGCCTACCTCTATGCCTGTCTGTTTCTAGTGAGGATTTATGGGTTCGTGGATCAAGATATTGTTCAACTGTTGTGAGCCACTGTTAAAGTTTAACATATAATTTAGTTGTTTTTGTTGGCATCACGGAGGGCATAAATTATCAGAAAATTGGATAGTATAATTCAAATTTATACAGGGCCCCCATAAAATTTGTCTTGCCCGGGACCCCCAACGAACTGAGATGACACTGCTTTCCCGGTTTTCTGAAATCCCTTTGCATTTCTTTAAACTGTATTTATATTTAAATTGTATTGAAGTATGTGCACATCTGTAAATGTCTTTTTATGGTTTTTAACCGATAATAAAAGCTTTATGACTGACTGACTGAAATCCCTAGCAAGATTAAAAAAAAAACGACATCTTATCGTTTATCGTTTTTCGTTTAATAGTTGCCCACAACCAGTCACTTGCCAACTAATTTTTTTTTAAATGCAATTTAAATTTAAATAAAAACATTAAAATTAAATTAAAAATAGTTTCACGCAACCAGTCACTTGCAAACAAATATTTTTTACTTTGATCGCATGGTACATTCTGTCTTGGCCAGTTTATAAATGGCAAATATTCTTGCAGTTCTGCTTTTTTTATACTTGGTTTGTCAAATCAAAGTCCTATCAAATTTGACCTTTCCACCTTGTGGTTTCAATAAAAAAAGCTGAGTGGCTTCGTTAGTGCGACCGTTTTCTTCCATGGCATGAAGGTCAATGCTAGCCTTCCCTGCCCACATGAGTTAGGTGTTCTGTCATCTGTGAGGGAGAGTTCACGACTGTTCGAGCTGAAACGTGAAACTGTAGTTGATCACCTGACGTCTTGAAACAGGCGTATGTGCGCATTCTTTCTAGAGAACAGCTGTCACTTTTAACGCGAGCTGTGTTATCTCCTTCTAACAGTGGGTGCCATATCTCATTCAGGAAGAGCGGATGAGTCTGGCATTGGTGTCTTTATACTCAAAGATAAAATAACACTTCGGACCGTGCTATATTTACATGAAGTAGTTATGCAATTTAGAAAAAGACTACGATGTATATATGTTATTACATTTTAGTACATACTGTAGGCATGACCAATTAGAGAGAGAGAGAAGCCTCATCGTATCCAGAATTTACATATGTAATTAAGAATGAAGATTTGGTTCCATCAAAAATGCTGAAGACATTTTTACGGGTAGGAGTTAGGGTAGGTACTTTATATGGGGACTGCCTTTATCTTAAGTCAAAGCAATTGTTTGCTCATTCTACTGGGAATTTGGGTGCTAAAGAAATCTTCCCATATTTGTTCTAAGTTCTGGATAAACAAACATTCTTTTACAACTTACAGACTTGTAGTCATTGGCACTCTCATACTGCCTCCCCAACCTGGTCTGTAAGTGGGTGCTTCCTAGACGTTTCCCTTGCTGTTAGGCAGACCCCAGCCCCGAGCAGGTTCTGTGATGTGACCTGCTTTCCCAGATACAGCTTGGAAGTAAGAGCACCTCAGAGCAAGAGCCTAATTGCTAAATGAGGAAAAGCAACTAAGAAAATGCCTTTGCTCCCCCATGCTCCCTGTCCTGGCTCCTATCAATACTCCTGCACATGTGTACTCTGAGCTAATCTGCGAACGCTTCCACCTTATTGGAACAAGTTACCTGTTCTTCTCAGTAAGAGATTGAGCAATAGTCCATGAAGACATTTTGTGTTAGTTAAATGTGTACAGTTCCTCCTCTTGATGTTACTGTTGTATGTTTTTGAGAGAGTTGCTCGCGCTGGTGGTCTGCTCTGTACAGGTTTGTGTAACGGATTGTGGCAGCTATTTTTCGCTGAGAAACATGCAATGTATGCAAAGGGCAAAATGATTGGTTCTGGCAAAACTAGTTTATAGCCAAAGTTAAATCTGAACCTACAGGAATATCCAAGTATTATAATTACCTGTAGAAAGGATGAAAATGTGGGAATGGGATTGGAAGCATGTACAAATTGACGCTTTAGAAAACAGTAACATGTGTGGGGGAATCACAGGCTCTCAATCAAACAAATTGAAAATATATTAATGCATATTGTCATGGGGTGATCTTTGTGTCAGCTCTGTTTCCAGAGGAAGTGATGAGCTGCAGTAGGAGCAGGCCACATCTGGAGCTTAAAATTAAGTTTTTGTAGGCCAGGGGTGCCCTCGGCTTTAATGAAGGCCTGGTTCAGCAATGGCCTTTGTACATGTGTGAGGTAGTCTTTCTCTTGAAGTCGCCCCTCCTACCCCACCCCAGTCAGAGGTTGGTTGCTGGAGTAGTTTTGCATTACACTGCTGCCCTATTGAATTTCAACCACTACTTTTGTTTGTTTTTAAGAAGTTAGGCAGAAGAACATTGAATCGTGTATTCGGCCGAGGCAGGGAGAGAGCTAGCACCTCAGGCTTTGACAATATGTTTTGGTTCATTGGACAATGCAAGGAAGCAATACTGTATCTGCTGATACTGGCACTGGAGGAGCTTGATAGTTTATATTTACCCAACTACTCACCAAGGACATGAACACTTGCTTCCTTAGCGTTTCAATTGTATGTACCTTCTTATCAATGGATGGAGTTTACGTTAGGCTGTATAGGCTTGTCTCTAGGGATCATATGAAGATTCTTGAGAATATATTGTAACAGTGATGTTGGCGGACAATGTAGATTTTCTGGCCATTCAGAAGAGAAATGGCTAAACTAAGGTACTGCCCAGGGGGTGCCGCATGCACAGCCTGCAGTTTGTGCTGTTGATTTGTGGGAAATAAAGCTTCTGGGAGAACATAGTATCTACACATGGGACTAGTTGTAAGGAAGATGAACAGAGGTCTGTTTACTTATTTTTAATGTATTTTATAACACTCGGCAGAGCATCATCCCCTTAAGGAAAAGGGCGAAGAGAGACAATCGGTTAGTTTGCAATTTCTTCCCACAAAATACATTCCACCCGGGTTAAGATGAGAACATTGCACATAGCTGGTGCCACCAAAAGTGGTTCCACAAAAAGGAAGGCATGACATAGCACAACTAATCATTTATTTCAGCAGTTTGCTGTCTTTCATCTAGATCAGGTGTCTCCAACCAGTCCATTGCGAGCTACCAGGAGCTCCTAGGCACCTTCAGAAGAGCTCACAGACCGGAGTTCATTTTTAAATAAGCACAAGGTCAAGTTTTGCTGTTGAAGTTAAGGGACGGAGCGGTTTAATTTACATTATTATCATCAGGCTGCTGATAGCAGGGCCTGATAATGAGCAGTGCTCAGTCAGCTGGATGACCCAGGCTGGGGCTGGGGCACAAAGGGGAAGAACTGAAGCACTGAGGATTTAACTCTTACATAAAAGTCCCTGTAAATTAAGTATTGGAGCTGTGAACAGAATGTTGTTTCTGGATGCTTTTAAATGGGAGAAAATTAAAATGAAAAGTTACCCTAATGGTTAAGTTAACTCTTCATTTTAATTTTCTCCCATCTTTAAGTGCAACGTATATAAACAGCAGGCCGCTTGCTCCAAGTGAACAGTAGACACTGTGTCATATATGCAACTGAAAAAGACAGTAATTTTTTTTTTAATGGGAGAAATTTTAAGTGCAGAAATTTTTTCCATATTATGAACATTTTCGCAGAACATTTTTCGGCACTTCAAATTACTCCCATAATTTTCTTTTTTTAATGTGTGTGTTAAACATGTAAAGGTGCTACATATGGCAAAGGGTATTTCTTGTGCTACAAGTATATATGGCACAGGCTCTCAGTCACCCATACACATTTATCCTATTCATATGCACACATGTTCATACATCCCCACTGACACACTTGGAAGCCTTGTCACAGTGCCCTTCGTCAAAGTATTTTGCTCAAACCGTAGTATCTGGCTCTATGGACATTAGGCGAGTTGTTTAGGCTTCAAGCTCACAATGATTTTCACTGATCAGAAGTAGCTCTTACTACAGAAAAGGTTGGAGACCCCTGATCTAGATATTCCAATATGCCCATAACATTTGTACATATTGAAATATCTAATGGCTTCTAAGAAAATTGTATTAAAACATGTTTACTAATTTTTAAGGTTGGCATTTGCTCCTGGCTGTGTTTCTTTATTTACTGAACAACATATGGAAGATAGTTGAGGAGAAAAAAACACAATGGGACCTTCAATATCTTTTTTTTTTTTTGGGCCTTCAGTATTTTACTATCATGTTCAATGTTTGTGCATATCTCCAAATCACTAATGCAAGCTTCCTAGAACTCCTCTAGCCATAATACTCAATAGAAACACACTTAAGTTAGCTTTTGATTTGTCTGGGTTAATTCCTTGTTTAACTTCTGCCATCAACCACCACTGAGAACCTGTTTAACTTCCGGCTTTGGCAATTTCTGTAATAAGAGGTCCTTAAGTTCAATAAAAACCATTGAGAGCTACTAATATTAGAGTTTTAATAGTGACCACATCAGACAAGATTGCATAGTGACCATATGCAAGATTACCAGTCGTGATCACCTCAGTGCATTAGGCAGGGTTGCTAGCAGTAATATACGAAACATGCTTGATCAGTTTGGAATGCATCTATATAGGTGGGTAATACATAACAGCCATAGTGGCAATGCTCCTGGCACTACATTAAGAATATTAGTATTACATTTCCCTTATGCTTCACGATGTATCAGCTTTAAATATATTTTAAAATTCAATTTTTTTTCCCCCAAACATCACCATATGAGTTCTGAAAAATACACATTTTCATCTTGTATGCACACTTTGGTATACATAGTTATTCAACCAAGCAAAACCTTCTAATTTAGTAGGCCACTGTGCACAGGAGAGCTACTTACAGGTAGCTGGAGAGCTACCAGTGGCTTACAGCATTAAATACATAAAACCTCCTGCAATGTAGCTGCTTCCACAGATGCACAGGTTTTGCCATTGCGAAGAATCCAATGTGTGTATAGTCTGTTACAATGAAAGCAATAAGGAGGACCCCACTCTACTACGTAGAGGACGGTGGGGAAATTGTCATTAAAGAAAGAACACGCGTCCAGGTTCGTGGGACAGGATGTTGTCTCTTGGCGTGGAACCAGTGGGTGTCACAAATTACAATAAGGGGCGTTTTTTACCATGGGGAAGGCAAACTATGTACATACTTGTTTCAACATGTTAAATAAATACTGAGAAAAGTTCTATTGTGTGGAAACATTTCTGTTTGAAATAGTTTTAGGAAAGTTGCACGTAAGAAACACAGGTCTAGGACAGTGACAATGTCATGGGCTATTCATTCAAATATATATAGTCAAAATAATACATTTACTTCGTTAAGTGCACACATATATGGGAAGCTCTTAGATTAAAAGCATATAAACACAATCGTTTGGTCACAACATTATTGTATTTTATCTGCTCTATAGAGTTTGGAACTTTAATAATAATAATACAAAATATACAATAATTAGAGTAAAAATGGAAGTGTACCAAAAGGCTTAATATTTTAGAACTAGAAGAATAAACCCTTATAGCAAATAAAATTATAATGCTGATAATATAACCCCCACAGATATCAGCGTGTTCTTTCTTTAATGACTATAGTCTGTTACAAGACACTGCGTTATCCTGGAACACAAAAAAAGACAAAAATAAAACCGAGAAAATGTAGTAATGTCTAATAATATTAAAATACATTTTCAGTTGGCTTATCAGTTTTGCTAGGTTATAGTATAGGAATTTCAGAAATTAGCCTGTAAATACCTTCATAAATTACCAAAGTACCCTTATCAAACCAGGCAACGCAAAAATGAAATATCCTAATTGTTTGTGGTTCCTAACAACTTAGCTACATTTTTAATTTTTGACGACTTCCTTTTGCAACCCCTCCATGCAGCCAAGATGACATCCAGCACAGAGAGTGTACTTCCCACCTATGAAGAAGCCGACTCACAGACCTCAAAATTCATGAGGAAATCCAAAGAGTCTCCTTTTGTTCCAATCGGTAAGTTTAGTTTATTAACTCACCCATTATTCCGTGAACTGATTGTGAAACAAGGAAACGTAAATAATTGCACATGAAAAGATTGTGAAATCGATTAAAATACCTAAGCTGATTCAAAGTTGCCGAACAAGAAAGTGCATTTACTATTACATAATAAACACTCATGCGTAATATTTCCGCAAATGTAACTTTGGAAATAAAGTAGGTTGAATTTGTGCAGTGATACTTTGCATGATCCTTCACTCTATGTAATAAGGGGATTGCCTCCTCTTGCATCAATCTGGAAGCTTTCCTTGGTACATACTGTTGACCTTGTTCTCAGTTCAGGACATTTACACATGATTCACAGCACCTATTCCGAACTGTAGGTGTGTCCAGGAAACTGAAGGTGTAAGGATTTCCACCCTCACGAGTGAAACATTTCTTCTGGTGAGGTTACAGCATTTTGAAAAGGAAGGGAGAGATTGGGGCTTTCCTACATTCAATGGTGCATTGTTGCAGTATTTGTCAATACAAATAATTACTTTAAGAAAAGGTACTTCATGCTGCAGTTTATTGTAAAGCTATGCATGGATTACTGGTGGATTCAAGTTGTTCCCAAGAAGGAAAATAAACATAGTTTTGACTTCTTGTTATAACTACTTGCTCTTGCTAAGTTAAGTGGGTCCGACTTAGGTTGCTCTATCATAAGAGAAAGTCCATATGGCTGCTGCTAAGACAGTTGATGGGTAATGCAATATGAATTCCTTTTGCGATTGACAGCTTCTCCTAATCTGTGGTTATAGTAACAGTTTGCTCACTATTGTATGAGAGAGATTGTGCAATGCTCGACGAAGAGCAATCCTTTTTATGTTCTCATTGTTAGTACAGCATGTATCGATTAGCATTCTTAGTCACCCTTGATAAAGTTGAGCTCTTTTCTCTTTATCATTGCTCTTCGACTCACTTGGGCTTTGCACCAGCTGTTTAACAAAGGTGTCTTAAAGATGCACCCAGATGGAAGTGAAGTGTTGAAAAAGATCTGTAAAACATATATGCCTTATAAGCAGTTATCTGGTCCTCATTAGTGGAAAGTGATGTTTTTTTAAACCATGAAACTATTTAAAGGTGATCTGGGAGAGTCCAAAATGTCATGCCGTCACTTCATTAGACTTGTAACTTTTACACACTAAATTTGCTCTTAGCTGTGCATATAGATACACCCTTATGACAGAATATCTCCAATTCACCCTACCCATTCACGGTCTACTCTACATTATGATCAGGCTGAGAATTTATGTTTTTTTTTTTTTAAACGTACTCTTTAGGGATGGCCGGATTTGCCGCAGTTGTAGCATTTGGACTGTACAAATTGAAGAGCAGAGGAAATACAAAAATGTCTGTCCACCTGATTCATATGCGCGTGGGAGCCCAGGGCTTTGTTGTAGGAGCTATAACATGCGGTAGGTATTTGTGAATGTAACATCTTCCCTGTATTTACCACAGTTCTTATTTACCTAGATATAGTTTGTAGAGAACAACAGTGTGTGTCTGACATTTAAATATCACTGTGTCCTGTACATTTAGTTTCATGCCCACTAAGTTCTTTTGGAGAGGTAACTAGAAATGTCTTTCTTGGCTTCACGTGTGACCAGTTCTTGCATGGCCGTGGTTCTCGTGGGCCAACATTCGACACATCTGCAGTGGAGCCTCTTCCCTTTAATTTCATCATCAAATACTTTATTCGGGCTATCGCCCATAAATGTACTTAAACATGTACAATACATAAAACATGTTGATAAAACATTTTTCAGTTCACCAATAAACATAAATGTGGAATATAATACATAACCATATCTAGTTGCCCCCTAAAGTTTGTCAATTATAATCAATCTTGTTAAAAAGTAAAAAGAAATTGAAGAGTTTTATATAGTGCAAACTAGACCCGAACCAAATCGGGTATCAGAGCGCTTTACATAGCACCAGTTACGTTACATGAGGACACACATTCATTTTAGGCATGGGGGAGATTAAGTGATTTGCCCAGAATCACAGGAGGTTTTGGCGTCATTACCGAGACTCTAACCCAGATCCCCAGGTCCGAGGTCGAGCACCCTAGCCGTTGGGCCAACTCCTCTCATTAGTTAAAACATTATTTAAAACAAGATAAGAACCTCGTATTTCAGGACTCCTTAAGGCTCCATATGAGCCTAAACATAAGAAAGATAAATGGACCAGCTGTGTTGGTCATTCGATAGCCTTACTTTTGATAGACCAACTCCAGTGTATTAATTTTGATACTACACAGACAACTGCCTGCAGAGATTCTGTGCAGAGGAGCCGTATGGCAACCTCAATGTTTTGACAGCCCTGTTGCCTGCATATGGGTATGATCCAAGTTTTCCTAGGGCGGGTATAACCCGGACAGAAAAAGATAAAGTGCACTAATGATTCCTCAGCTTGTTGACAAACTAGGCATACATTACCTGTTACATTTGGGTGACTCCATTTTGCAAGGGCATTAGAGGTGTCGTAGCAAAATTTAAGAAAGAGGGTCTTTGCAGGTAATGGTTTAATAAACTCCAAAAAAGGCTCCCATTGGGGGTTAGGCTTAAAATCTAAGAAATGTGAACCCTCTGTTACATTCAGAAATTCTCAGTAGTGGACATGGGCGCAATATGCATTAATTAGTGCAGACCTAGACAATTGTGTCACAGTAGCCAAGGAGTACCAATACTCCCCTAGATTAATTTGTATCAGCAGGTTTTGGACATAAGATAGCCATTTCATTTTGGCACAACCAGCCATTGAGGTCACCTCCTCCAGGGCTCCCCTTTAATTTAACAGCTATGGGTCAGGTCAAATGTCATCGGAGAATCGTCACCAATGTAAATTGTGATTTAAAAAAAAAAAAAAAATTGTTTTTGTCCAAAGCGTCTCACGAGCCAGAGGTTTTTGTTGGAAACTGTAGGCTTTCTTTAAATTTGTATATTATTACGGGCCTAGGATAAACTTCATGTACATATTGTGTTTGAGATTAACGTTTCCAGTGCTTATAGTTTGCACCTCTTTTAGAATACTACATTCAGATGTACTTTATTGCTTAAATTGTCTTGCATCTTATGAAAGTTAAAATATTTTCTTCTTCCTTCCAGGTGTTCTCTACTCCATGTACCGGGAATACTGGGCTAAGCCTAAGGAGTAGATACATCGAATGAGGATCATACCATAGTGTTAGACCCCACACTGAAGCAACTTGTCTTTCACACCCTTAATGGAATAGTGATTTTACTGTAAAGATGGAAACCTACATCTGTTTTGTGTGCCTTCACTAAAAAGCATTAACCGTTCTAGTTAAGACAATGTATTTTTAGAAGTGATGCGTTGTTTTTTTTACTAAGGATGGTAAATCGAACGTCTTTTTGTTGTTTTAAAACATGGTGTGTGAGTCTCTGTGGCCTGTTGCATTTCTCTCACACTCTCGCAACCCCTTCACTCACTTTGTGAAGTCATACATATGTATTTGCTCAGACGTTATGATCCTGTTTAAATATGTTTTGGTGACTAAATGTTAGACTGTCATATTGCACATTTTATATCAAACATATGAATTCGCTTGTAGATAGTATATTGCATTTGCCGTGGAAAAGTAAGTAGATACGTTTTTGAATAGGAATCAAATCAATGACCTTTTATTATTTAATGCCTAGCTATTCTTAACTGTTGCTTAATTCCCATTCAGAAAACCGAATGACATTCCATGGTAATGCATAAACGTTGGTTTGCACTTCTTAATATGATATATTTATAGAATTAAACCTTTACGGAAGTACTATAAATGGATATTTTCTTCTTTGTACATTTCTCACATGCCCTCTTTATGGCACAATTCCTCGAGCCTTCAAATACAAGTGGTTTGAAGGACATGGCAACTTGTGGTCATTAGCAGCTAGTCTTCCAGTCGCAATGGACTTTTTGTAAAGGAAAGATGGATGCAATGCCCATCAGATCAGGAAAGAGATGGACACAACATTGGAGCAAGTCATTTCCAGGCAACTGGCAGTAATGAATGTGGATCTGGCCTTAAAGTTCTTTTGCCAATGGACTTATAATTGAGTGTGATCTGTGCCACCACTGAAGCGGGACAGTGCGACAAATAAGGGTCAGCCGTGATCTAAATATGAACTCAGGGTAGCTGCTTAACATCATGTGGTATTGCAAACAACAGTGGCTATAGAATACAGAAATAAAGTACGAAAATCACTTATCTGTTCTATAGTCCTTCCTTATCTCTGGAAAACATTGGTCAGCCCAGTGTTAAAGCGAGAGAGACCCAGGGTCCTTTACACTAACTTGCTTCCTTAAACGGGTTTTGAGCACCTAAAAATGAAACCTAAATAAATAAAAACATTGTTTTATCAGAAAATTATTTTAGTGCTCAGGCTGCCAGATAAGGACTCAATAGAGGGGCAATTCTGTGCTAAATAAAACATTATTGGACAACCCAAACTGCTTAGGTTACCTTCAAAACTGATGTGAAAAGGTTTTGTGGGGTAGAGGGGATTCTTCTTGAGAGGAGGCATTAACGTGGCCCAGGAAAGTGGCTATAAACGCTAGTGTCGGAATGCTTTCAAATAAAATATTACATACATAGTATACATTCCACACGAGTGTAAATGCATGCCAAGAGCTATTTTAGTTTTGTGGCAGAAAATACTACAAACTCCATAGAATGTGTCAAAAAAACGTTTTACAGCTTACTAGATGTCAGTACAAAGGATTTCCAGGATTCCAGGACCGGAGTACCTCCTGTGCTTTTCGGCACGGTTTCCATGTCGTACAGACCAGCATGGAAACCATGTCTGAAACAGTCATTGTAATCTCAAGAGCGGAAAGGCTTGCCTTTAAGATTACTTGCAGCATTCTCACTGGGGGACGGGCTCTCTGAGCCTGTTGGAAGCCAGCTGGAATGATTGGTCGGATTCCTTTCCAAGCGCCTCCATTATAATGAGACGGTCGGAAGGAATCAGACTGGCACATTTGGATGCGGGTTGGTCGGAGCCTTCTGAATCGCATCGTAATTGGCCCCTGTATTTTTAACTGCCTTTACAATGCTTCAAATTTACAGCCTTTTTTCCCTAATGATTCGTTTCCTAATGCGAAATCAATATTTTACGTGGTTTAACCTGTATGGATGCCCACTTCCCAGAGCAATTACTCTTGAAATTAAGGAGGGAATGCAAGATTTTTAGGCTTTGGCATAACCTGTTTTAGTGAGAATAAGGGAAAACTGTTGAATTGTTTTAGGATAGATGGGGCACAAACCTTATTTACAAAGTGTTTCAGTTGCTGTGCATTCATAACGCAGTGGACACTGGTGTAATCTTGTAGTGATCTTCGTTTAAGCAAATCAATGCTGGAGCTTTGTTGGAATATAAACAACTGGCTGGCGATAAGAAATAGTGCTTCTGTTGAAGTTCCATCTCCACTAGTCCCTGTTACCTCTTTGTGTATCCAGCGACTTCTCTTTTCTTCACCAATAGTGCCAGCCAGGATGTTTCACTACATGCTACAAATGACTAATTTAGGCTTGTGATAGCACCAGTGTTCACTAGAAAACACTTGGTACACAAAGGACATGTATACACCATCCCTGTGTAAAGATAGGCTTTACACAAGACCACCAAGCACCTGCTCTTCTAACCGATGCTCCTCACTCACACAGTCTTCAAAGCAACCCCTTCGAATGTTACACGTTCAAATACTACACTACAGAAGACATGCCGTTCACTTTCTTGTCGCTCTGACTACTGAAAGCAGCATGTTATACTGAAGGATTGAAGAGGATACCTCTTACCCGGTTTGTGCACTGGGCGCCAAGCTGACCTCTTTGGGCTTCTTTAAGAGTATGGCAGATGGAATAATCCATCACAAAAGTCCTGGATATCCCGTCCGCCATATTAAAAGTTCCATAGGATATAATTGAATTGTAATACGCCGGACAGGATGTCCATCACGTTTGTTAAAGAGTAACCGTGTCTGCCAACCTCTCAATCAGGCCCTTCGTGTTGCCAACAGACGTAATGATGAGCAAAATAACTTTTCAGTTTCTTTATTTTTGCACATGCAAAGTGCAATTTGAAAGTGTAGTTGTGTATTGTCTTTGTCGTTTCTATCTATAGAATTGTGGCAGACTTAAACAGTGTTCTTTTTCATGCCTTGGGTTCATTACAAATCGGTATGTATGTGTTGTACAGTGTTAAAGGCAAGTATACAAAGAGTACAAGACGGGGGTTGTTAACCAGTTACATGGAACTAAGAATAACCATTCATGGGATAAAATCTGAAGGATAATGAAATCAGTTGAAACCAGTCTGAAAGTGGTGGAAAGAGAACAGCGATTAAAAGAGCCCAGTCAGCCAAATGTCGCAGGGAGATTCGAGTGGAAAAAGGAAGGAGTCAAACGATTTAGGATATTCGGAGTAAGAGAGTACTATAAAGGATAGGGTTTAGGAAACAGGAGTAAAGTAGAACTAGAGGTAGAGACATCTTGAGTAACAAAGAGTTTATTACAATAGGTGGGGTAGAAGTAAAGTGGAATATAAGGCCGGGGAGAAAAGAAAGTGTGAAACCAATGGTGGAGCACTTGGTGCGTAAGACCTTGAATAGAAAGGAGCTAAAGGTTTACAATAACAGATTATACATACACCAAGATGGGAGGACAGGCAGAAATAGGGGTGGGGAGGCTAGCCAGTGTGTAGTCAGACTAGGAGACGGTAAGTTAAAGTAACCTAAAGGTAGGACGAGAGTAAGCAGGCCAGCGAAGAAGAATTAAATCAAGTAGCTTTTAAACCAGTCGCATTTTAAGAAACTGGAGGTTTCATAGCATCTGACCTCACTTGGTAGTGAGTTCCAAATGGCATGAGCTGCAATGGTGAAGGGCAGTGTAACAGCTTTGCACATTTTCTGGATTCCAGGATGAGTTTATTGATATTCCTCACATTCTCAGTGCCACTAGAGGTGGTTATGTAGTCCGGCTGTTTCTGGTGAACGGTCTTGTAGATCATGCTGACTGATTTACATTTAATTCTGTCTTTAGGAGGAATGCAGTGAAGTTCTTTTATCACAGGTGATATGTGGTCAAAAGTGGTTTCAGATAGCTCCTTGTCACAGAATGTTGACTTGTTTTCATAGGCATAAATGATGAGCTTGGCATGCCTGCTACTGCAGAGTTGCCCTAATCAATGAGAGATATAACAACCTGAACAGCAGTGCGGGCGACACTAGGTTGAAGAAGGGCTTTACATTTTCTTAAACCTAGTGAGAATCCTGCTAACCAAAGCAGTGTGAGCTCAAACAACAATCCCGGCGATGTTTCCTTATTTACCATTGTGGGTGAGAAACCCTCTCTGAGCTCAGATAGTCTGTTCAGTTTAAATTTGGACTCATGAGGAACTCTAAGGAGGATCACTTTGGTTTTCTTTTGGGGGGGGGGGGGGTGGTATTCAACTGAAAGAAGTTTGCTCACATTCAATTATGGAGTTTTGTAAAACAACTTTTGAAAGGCTATATGTCTTGTGGGGAAGATATTTTAAGCACAGTTTGATATCATCGGCATAGTGATGAAGCTCAACCTCTGCCTCCTACATCAAGATTCAGTGACGCTCTATATACAAACTGAAAACCACACAGATGAAAAGGATGGGGTCACATGTTACCCATCCAGAACGGTTTTTGGTTGGTCAGAAACAAGGAAAACTATCCAGAGACTATCTTCAATGTTCTTTCTGGAGTCAAGGATAGTGAGGAAGAATTGTGGGTTATTGATATTAAATGATGTGATAGAGAGACATGACATTGTCCAGTATGTAGCAACTGTAATTTAGGATTTTCGATTTTGCGGTTTCAGTGCTACTTGCCTAATGAAAGATTATTAGTTGTTCAATCAATCAATCAATCAATCAGTGACATTTATAAAGCGCGCTACATACCCGTAGGGTCTCAAGGCGCTGGGGGGGGGGGGAGGGGGGGTGCCGCTACTGCTCGAACAGCCAGGTCTTCAGCTTCTTCCTGAAGGAGAGGTGGTCTTGGGTCAGGCGCAGGTCGGTCGGGAGGGAGTTCCAGGTCTTGGCGGCTAGGTAGGAGAAGGACCTTCCTCCTGTAGTTGCTCTTCGGATGCGGGGGACGGTGGCGAGGGCGTGGTTGGCTGATCGGAGGTGGCGTTTGGGAGCGTAGAAGTTGACTCGGCTGTTGAGGTAGCTCGGGCCTTGGTCGTGTAGGGCTTTGTGTGCGTGGGTGAGGAGGCGGAAGGTGACTCTCTTGCTGACGGGGAGCCAGTGGAGGTCTCTCAGATGTCCGGAGATGTGGCTGGTTCGTGGGATGTCGAGGATGAGTCTGGCTGAGGCGTTTTGGATCCGCTGGAGTCTCTTCTGGAGCTTGGCGGTGGTGCCGGCGTAGAGGGCGTTGCCGTAGTCCAGTCGGCTGGTGACGAGGGCCTGGGTGACGGTCTTCCTGGTCTCTGTGGGGATCCACCAGAAGATCTTCCGTAGCATGCGTAGGATGTTGAAGCACGCCGAGGAGACGTTGTTGACTTGCCTGGCCATGGAGAGGGAGGAGTCCAGGATGAAGCCCAGGTTTCGTGCATGGTCTGTCGGTTTGGGTGCGGTGCCCAGGGCGGGAGGCCACCAGGAGTCGTCCCAGGCGGAGGGTGAGGAGCCCAGGATGAGGACCTCCGTCTTGTCCGAGTTCAGTTTCAGGCGGCTGGTCGTCATCCACTCGGCTACCTCTTTCATCCCTTCGTGCAGGTTGGCTCTGGCGGCGGCGGGGTTGTTGGTCAGGGAGAGGATCAGCTGGGTGTTGTTCAATAGTAATTCTAAAATAAGTATGTCACTGTTGATGCAATGAGACAATCTATGTAGGATCTGCTTCTACTAATTCTTATCCACGGCCTCATTGTCGATGGCTAGCAATGTAGAGTTCGGTTTGCTGTGTGGATGCTTCATTAACCGTTGCCTGTAGAGGTGGCTAGCAATGAGGTTACCATAAACAGGTTTGAAGATAATACTAAATACTCCTGCAATTTGAGGAGGCATTTTTAAGTTCACCCACATAGAATTGCGATTGCTTCTTTTTTTTATACATATTCATAATTTTTCAGTGGATGAGAGGCTATGGCTGCTATAAGTATCATAGGTCTATCCTTTGTTGTCTTAGGACACCCCACCACTCCAGTTGAAGTCGTGTCTACTGCCAGTTTGTTTTGTTTTCTTAGGCCATAGTTTTGTAGGTTTTAGCTAAGCAGGCATGTTGTCTTTAGACCACTTCAAATTTGCCAACTCACAATGTGCCACAGTGCGTCACACGGTATCTGCTTTCTTCACACCAGTGAGGAGGCAGTATCGCACAGTGTGAGACAAGGGAAACTGGAATAGGTGGGTTTCTAGCTTGTGTGATGAAGAGGCTTAGCACAGCTGAGGTGCATTACAGGTGATTGTTTAAACCTCACCAGGACATCAGCTGCATTCTCAGAAATATTTGTGATCGTCTTATTTTTCATGGGGAAGCAGTTGTGGTTCTAATTCAGGCAAGGCTTGGCACAGAGCCCACCACCTCTTTACACTGTAAATAATTATGAGAAATCAGCAGATCTGAGACTTTTGAGTAGTTTTATTTACTCCTCTATCTAACAGAATCTGTCTTCTCATACAGTTCATTGGAGTTGTGTCTCCATCTCTAAGACGCTGCAGAGTTACGAATTGTTCAGGTTTGCAAGGGTCCTTCACTATTTAAGGGTCTAGTAACTAGCAATAATCAAAGAATTTTCTACTTGGTAGAAATTAACATTTAATGTGATGGCGTGTGTCTCCACTGTTCCAGATTCCTTCAAGTTCTGTATGATGCTGATCTTTGAAGGAAACATGCTCTATGAATTTATTTTGCCCACAAGGCCAGATAATGCCACATAGGGGCAATTTTAGAACACACTTCTGGCAGTGAACATAGCAAATATCAGTAATCTGTATTTACATAGCCCTACATAGGTGCAAAAGTGTTGATGTATTATAAGTCACCCATTGAAAGATGCTGGTACCTTGTTTTAAGGTACATTTTGGAGAACTGCTTTGATTTATTTACATTGGTGACAAAGTCAAATACTGTGGCAGTCTTTGTTGAGGGGCTTGTTGGACAGGTATTAGTCAATACATATGTGAGATTCACCAGATTATTATTATTTTTGATTCAGAGGATCCCTAAGATGGGTTGGGGTTTCAAATCTGTCTTTTATCCCTCACTTACTCTGACTTTTTCAGTTAGTTTTCTACTTGGTTTTCCATGTGGACGGTTATCCAGGGATAGCATAAGCAAATGGTTCCATCTTCTCCTCAATTTGCAGCTTGCCTCTTTAGTTTTTTCAGTCAGGTAATTCATTCAAATTCACCTTTAAACTTGTCTACCATTTCCTCAGCTACATAGGTCTTGATGCTGAAGGCAAATTTGGAGAGTTGAAACTCATGCTTCTCTTTCATTCAGGATATTGTGCCATATCCTATCTTGGAAATAAAAATGTGTCTCTTATTGATTTGACTTTCAGAGCATAATTGTGCAGGTATGCAATGTCAACCTGGTGGTGTACATTTCATCTGCATGTGATTGTATATTCTGCATTTTGGATGTGATTTCCTCTTGTGAGTCTACCTCCGACCACTCATCACAGAAACGTGTTCATCGTCTTCGTCTACCAGTTCCTCTAGGTGATAATCTTGCTATAGTAGTTGTATGGCCCATTGCTCCATCAAAGTTTGTTGGTAAACACAGCGCACTGGCAGACATAGGTAAAGTTGGTCACTTCACCATATGCCAATCAGGTTTTGACACTTCACTTAGAATATAACTTTCTTCCTAGACCCATCCTTCTAGTCGTCTAGGTGGGGGTTGAATGACTGACTCACTTGGTCCAGTTTAGATGGTGACATCAATGAAAGTTGCTCCAATGTGTATTGCACATACCCCTGGAATCCTGTGACATTACTAGAGTCAACATATTTTTCAGCACCATTTTTGGTACTTTCAAAATGAGCGGTCATAACTTCTCAGAACAGCAGACCTGTTTTATCAGGAACAATCTTTCTTAATCCTAGTTGGTCAATTCACACATGCAGGCAAATTCATGTATGTGGGTGTGGCCTGAGTCTAAGTTTCTTTGCTGTCTTGCATGGCCTGGCATTTAATAAACCATTCGTACTTTGAATTGGAGCCTTCACCAAGTGCCTGCCACTCATCAGCTTGGTCAGTTGCTGGTTAAATCAAGAATACCTTACACAGCTGATTTCCTGCCAAGGACAGACATATGGACTATGTGGCTGCAGAGACTGATGCTTAGATGGCCATGAAATAACTCTTTTTATGCCTTCAACCAGGCGAAAATGAAGGAAAGTCCATGTTAGCAAGTAAGGGGAGCACCTAGAAATAGTTATGAATGTACCTACGTTCATCTAAGCTTGACAACTAGTTGAATGATAGCAGTGGAGGGGCAGGCCTTCTTCAGCCACGTTTAAGCTTCTGGAAAGTCATTAGGGTATGTTAGACTTAGCTTTTTAAGTGGCTTCACCCCCAGACATGTTACTTTTTGGCCTCCTTGTGTTGACCTCGTTATTAAGACTCTGGGCACTTTACCACTCCAATTCAGTGCTAAAGTGCATATGCTCTCCCTGTAAATTGTGTTTATGGATTGGTGCTTCCATAATTGGCTTATTTGATTTACTACTAAGCCCCTAGTCCCATGTCGACCTGGCAAGTGCCCCTACTTGCCAGGCCTTAATCTTCCCTTTTCCTTCATGTAGACACCGCTTAGGTAGGCCCAATGTACCTCTGTCGGCAGGGTGCAGTGTATGAGAAAGGTAGGACATGTACTGGTGTCTGTTATATGTCCTGTTAGTGAAATACTGTGCAGTTCGTTTTTCACTATTGAAGGACTATCTGTCCCATAGGCTAACATAGGGTTTGCCTTGTAACATCTTACAAGCCTAACTTTCCATTGGGGCAAAATAGAGAATAGAGTTTAGTATGCCTAAACTCCGGATTTAAAATGACATCTTATAGTAAAGATGATTTTTATATTGTTTGAAAATACCACTTTTAGAAAGTGTTTTTTTCTTGTCTGGCCATTCTGTGTGTTTCTGCCTGTTTGCGTATTCCTTGTGTGGGTTCAGAGTGACAGGAGCAGGGGATGTGCATTCACACTAGACAGACACAGGGTGGGGACTGAGGTGTGTTCTGCCTTTCCTGGGTGACTCATAGCCAGGTTGAATAGACTTGGCTGCATTTAAAGCAGTGAGAGAAGTTTTCACTAGTACCTGAATAGGCAGTGTCTCCTCTGCACAATGCAGTTTCCACCTCCTATAGTGAAGCTAGGCCAGAGAGGGCAGAACAGGTTTGGACTGGGCTCAGAGACCCTTACTACAAAGAGAAAATGTGGTCTATATATTGAGGCTCTGACCCCAGGACATTAGATTACTGCTGGACCATGGAACCTGCCAGGAAGAAGAGCTGTGAAGAGAGACTACTCTTTGCTATGTGTTTTCCTGAGTTGGCCTGCAGTTCCTGCTTCTGTCTTGGGTAGGGATAGGACTAGAATGCTCTTTCTGCATTTAAAGATCTCTAAGGGCTTGATGCAGAGCTTGCCTCCTGTTGGAAGTCTCGGGGAAATCAAAGACTTCCACTTCTTCTGGGTACTGGCGTCTGGATGTTTCCGTTGCCACAGATGAAAAAGGTAACCCGACGCCGCTGCCGGCTCCATGGCGGGAAGGGACAGTGGAAAGCAACGTCACACTTCGCACCCAGGTCTCACTGCAGCTGCCATCCGACACCCCCACCGAGCCGCTGCTTGCACTGTGACCTGTGGGCACCGAACTCCGCACTGCCTCGCTTCACACCGCCACCCTGGTATCCCCAACAATGCTATCACCGCTGCCTGCCATGTTACCTTTGAAGACCGCTCGTGGAGAACACTGAGCATTGTCCCGCTTAGCACCACAGCCCTGGTTTCACCGTGGTTTGGAGGCACTGCTGGTAAGTTACACGATGCACCACCCAGTCCCACACTGCAGCCTTGGCCCACTGACACCAGCGCCATTAGCTCCAGTTCGTCAACTGATGCTGTTGCCTGCATCGCGACCTGTGGGACCGCACACCGCATTGCCCAGTTTCACACCACAGCATTGTGTCTAGCGATTGCAATGCTTCAGCAACGACACCACAGCTTGCACCGTGATCTGTCAGCACCGCCCCACTTGGCATCGCAGCCCTGGTCTCACCGATGCCACTGGATGACCCGAGCCACTCCCTGCACTGTGGCCGGAAGGCACCACACGTCACACTGCTCCGCTTCACTCTGCAGCCCTGACTGCCTGCTGGTGCTCCTGACTTTAAACTCAAGGAGATCAACTGCAACGCGTGCAACTTCAAAGGCCCAACGACTCCTGCACTGATTGCCGGAACAGACACCGCTCCTCCAGAGCTCACAATAAGGTCCAATGCCCTTCATCTCCAAAGGTACTGTTTTACGGGTCTCCTTGACACCTTAGCTGGCCAGCGATGCCGCAGCCGGCCAGAACTGTTGGATTTGTTTGCTCACAACGCCGTGATAACCCCGGACGGAGCTATCGACTTCAAGAAACTGTTTTTAACGTCTATTGTTTGCTTTATTGGTATTTTGGAATACTGCATGTTGGATTTTTAGTGATTTGGTCTGGTTTAACACAGTTACATGTTGGATTTTTTTAAAAACACTGGTGTGGTGTCCTTTTGTAGTGTTTTCACTGTATTACTGTTTTATATGCAAATGCTTTACACACTGTCTCTGAGACAAGCCTGACTGCTTGTGCCAAGCTACCAAGGGGGTTATTTTAGACATGTAATCCCCCTAATCCTGACTAGAGTGGTGGATTCTGCCTGGCTTATGTGCATACCCTAGCCAACTAGAGAGCCCATTTCTAACAGGGTCCCAATAAGATGTGTCCAAAGAAAATGAATGCACTCTCTAATGAGCAAATCAGAAGGTACAGTTTTTACCAGATAGTGGTCGGTTCATCCACCCTAGGTGGGTTTACATCTCTTTCAGGTTTAGGTAACCCCAGTTAACACATCATTGAAAACGAATGTTTTAATCAGGTGGTCTCTGGAATACTGCCCCAGCTGAACTCTAAATATACAGATAAAGACTCTACAAGTAGACTTACTCCTGATGGCGCATTGTACCTATACATTTGAAGGACTTGTACTCCGGATTGGGGCCCATTAGAGTCCCTAAGGATGGGGGCCCTTGAACAAATAAAGAAAACCACCTTGACATGACAAAACCATAAAGATGTGTTCAAAATGTCAGAATCCTTACAGAAAGTAAAAAGTAATTGGTCAGATTTAAAGCAGCATCAATAATGCATAAAAATTAAGCTAACTGCAAGAGGTCATACCATAAGGGAACAGGCCAGAACCAAATTCTAGTTCACCATAAAACTAGCACTAATCTCCGTTCCTAAATCAAGGAACAGTAAACCTCCAAGATGACTGACCGTCAGCATTTGAGAAAGGAACCAGAGGTCAAAATATAGATCCACAAACAGTCTAATGTGCAGTCTGCTAGGCTCATAGGCTAAAGAAAAAGTCAAGTCTGATAACACTCCGACACAAGCCAGCTCAGGATGAAAGCAAGGAAAAGTCCGTAAGTGTAAATCAAATAAATAGATTATCGTAGAATCTGCCTTTGTTGAAGCAAGCACAAACTCGGACACAGAAAGAGCACCTATTATAGTTTCAGAGAATTGAAAAACAACGCACTCAACGTGGCGTGAAGTGTTATCGTAGGGGTGTGCTAACGGGCGTTCAGGACATAAACCAATAAACATTGTAGAAATGATGCTACATAAAATATGTTACTTTAGAAAACACCTACATCACGAATAAATGTTGAATACCCTTCCAAACAAGGGAAACTACATTGCATTACTAAAGCAAACCAAACAATAATCCGTCTGAAGTGCTGTTGTGGCTTGGGCATCTGCAGGCCTTGAACACTGCAACATACAAAAACATCTCAACATGGCTTCCTCCCAAGACAATCAAGTAAATGCATTTCATTCAGTATAAGAAAACATCATCTTAAAATAAATCCCATTTCCTCTATTTTATGAAAAAGGAACAACCCAGATGAGAAACATGCATGTACAATACTTGTTCATGCAATTTTAAAAGGCACATTTTCTTTGGCATCTTTAAAATAGAAGTCAGTGAAAGCAGGTTGAGGCCCAGTAAAGACATGACGCCTAGTTATGCTAGCTTAGACACATGAAAAAAAATATATAATTTTCTAATGAATAAGAAACGCTCCGTACCAACTGAGTTCTATGCTCCCTATGTTCACAAATTAGGATAAGAGATCCGTTTGTTCCCACTGAAGAGACTGCAATTAAGCCAACAGCCAGTCTAGGACACCACCTTTCACCTTCCGGCACTGGCAGCGAGCCCCTTAGGGATGAACATCTCCTAGTCACCATGAAACTGCACTTTTGATTATTGCATTATCAACATAAGGTGTGACTACCATTAACCAACATCAGGGTCATGTCCCCCCGAAGATAACAATTATATGAACCAAGAGATCCAGGGTCTAGGAAATGGGGAGTACACTCATAGGATGTTATGAATTAAGTCAGTGGTTAGAGTAGATATCCTACCCAATCCACTGATATTGGTAAGAGGTTGTATATAGTTGTTTCTTTTATGCTTTACTAACTGTTCTTGCAAATGTGAAAAATAATTGTCTTTTTTCTTTAGTAATCTTCTTTGCTAGGTATTTTTGCTTGCATCAGGGCTGCTGGTTTTTCTTAAAGTTGCCTACGTGCTTTCTCTATGCAGGTCTCCTGCCCAGGGCTTTTGCAAGTTGGCCACTTGCTCGCCTCAGAATATCTAGGCACACAGATGAGAAACTTATTCTGAGGTGAAATAGAAATACCAGTATCAACTTTCATGGAACAACGTTCAGATTTTATTGCTCTTATGTAAGCAAAACTAAGTGCAAGCAATTTCCCCAACCTTCGCCATTCACACAGAGGATAGCAAAGGGTGAATGACAAATGTCTATGCTCTACAGTGAAACGGCCAGTTGTACCAGATTGCCCTACACGGGTGACAATATCTCATATTTTTTGGAACATAGACAGTTAAACTGTATCATGAAGGATTCTTAAGGTTTCTTAAAGAATTTCCTTCTTTGTTCTATTTGAATAGTCTTAGTTTATTGCCTTTCTTTGTTGGAACAGCATGACTTAGGTTTTCGTTGTCTATGACAGTGTAGCCTTCTGACCATCCAGAACTTTGTAATTCCAGGGGTGTTTGAAAAAGTCAATGGATAATCATCTGTTTTACCTCTTTTGTCGCTGGTATTACAAATCCAATGTATTGTGAAATAAGGCTGAGGAGACAAAAGCATTTCAAACCCCCATCCAAACCAAGTTTATAAATTGATTAAACGCATTTGGTGCCCTGTCAACTTACTACAGTGGACGACCATCTCTATTTACTTTTGTCAGACATGCTGAATTTTCAGAATTGCTCAGCATACATTTATCAAGAATGTAAATCTCTCCAAATCCACATTAGATCATTTATTTATGTGAAAAGCTGTTCTTTTTTCCGTGTCACGTTACTACACAGAGGGACTCAACATTCTGGTTCTAGAAGTCCCATTGTTGGAGATGAAGACAGGGTATTGAATCAGTAGGTTAAGAAAGGCTTTTTACTGGGCAGTGCCATTCACAAGGCCTTGGCGATCCTTATGATTTTCAACATTTTGGGGGTGGATTTTTACAAACTTATAATTGCTCTTGACCGAAAATAGAGTAAATAGCCAAAGAAGGCAAAAAAGACTGAATATACAAGAAATGCGCCATGGCAGGATTTTGTTTACCTTCTATAAAGATCACTTTATTGCGCCGTGAAACTCAAATTATGGACCAGAAACTGAAACAGCCTTTGAATAAGTGATGTGCTACGAGTTCAAATAATTTAAACAGAGTTCTGAGACAAGCCACTGAGAACGCTTTGAAGACATTATCTGTTAATGGAGCCTCCTTATAATATGGGCTTATAAGGTTCTACCAACACAAGGAAAAAGATCCAAGGTTGTTGATCTTAATGCTAATCGATACGGAACAATGCAAAAGCCAATGCTTAAGCCTAGAGCCAAAGTAACTAAGAAGATGTCAAAAGAAAGGAGGCAACTGCAATTAAAACCCTTGAAAGAAAAGAATCACCCACAGGTCCTCCAAAAGGCCCATGTAAGTCAGTTTTTCCTCTTGAAATTCAGAGTAATGCTGATGGCACTAACACAATTTTTTTTTTTACAAAATGCTTTATTAAATAATACAATGTGCAGAATTTCCATTTAAAAAGAACCTGTCTTAAATTAAAAAAATTGTAGTAGGCAACCATATTCAAAACCTACAGGCCTATAACATAGAAATGAGGCATGGATTCTTAACTTGACATAATGTAGTATTTGCCTATTCTCCTCGTGCTGTGCTCAGCACGAGGGAATACTCCTTGTTTCCTTTCGTATTGCTGTTCCAATGGCTCCGTTCGATTCTAGCACTCTGAGCAATGTTAGTCAGTTGCCTGGAGTCCTGGAGTCGAGCGGCAGCACTAACCTGTGGGTGTTGCTTATTCAAGAATAAAGAAGATAACTTAGTACATCCTCGTTTCCTGGATCTTCTTATTACAATTGGCGAAGAGCGGGTCCCGAACCCTCTCAACACCCACCAGGAAGAAACTCGGCTAACCTTCAGAACCTGCCGACTCTGCTCCCATCATTCGCCTCACCTTTGGAGTTCGTCTTGAACCGCCTGTTTGCACGCTCCTTCACTGCCTGCGCTCCGTCCTCTTCCTGGGGGATTTTTCTCCAATTTTGCCATCTCCCTGACTGTTCGTCTCGAGCCTGTCATCGCCTCCGTCTCGAGCCTGTCATCGCGTGAGTATCACGTCATCCCTACTCTGACATGCATGTGACGCTACTCAACCCAACCTTCCCTACATCACTCCGTCATCACGCTCACGCCATCACGCTCACGCACGGCAGCCATTTTTATTTGGTTGCCTAGTTACAGCTTCGATGCACTAACACGGAGCCGGCTTAACGGAATCGCCTCAGCGAAATTCACTTCTTCCAACAACGCAAAGTTAGGCGCTTCCTTCAGCATTTGAAAGCTTCATTACTGGTATTTTGTGGTATTTTCATTTACTTTCATTTGAGTGTTGACTTTTATTTATTCGTTCAAAAGTTGGTTTCCTTCAATGACATTCACACTACTGCCTACTCTGCAGTTGTACTCAAGACTTTATACAATTTCATTTCTTGGGCATATGTTATTGTTTTTAACCAATTCACTAACATCATTTCGTCCAATTTAACTGTAACTTATTTCCAATGGCTTCTTCTCAACAATTTGCTCAACCTCCACCTTTTTTGCAACTTCCTGGCAAACCAGCTATTCCTTGGCGTCAGTGGGTCAGAGCTTTTGCCAATCATATTGTGGCAATTGACGTAGTTAAATTTACTCCCGAAAGGAAAGTTGCAATTTTGTATGGTTGCTTAGGCGTGGCTGCACAGAATGTGTTTGAAAATCTTCCAAGGTCCCCTGCCCCCTCCGGTGATGCAGGCGATCATTGGGATGAATACAAGGAAGCTTTATCTCGCCTTGCAAGACATTATGGTGAAGAACCTAATGAGATGCTCGAGAGACATAACTTCTTTAAAAGAAGACAACGTGAAGACGAATCTATTGAAGAGTACATTGCCCAGTTGAGAATCTTAGCATCCACTTGCGAATTTGAATCTAATCCCGACATTTACATTCGAGATCAATTCGTTTTCGCTTGTTATTCCAAAAAGATTCAACAACGCCTGTTGAGTTGCAAGAAGCCTACTCTTCAAGAGACCATTGACATTGCTAAGAGCATTGAGAGGTCTATAACTACTTCTAATGCTCTTCAGAAAGATCAACCTCATACTCCTGTTCATACTTCTTCATTTGACAATTCTAATTCTGTTAATTTGGTTAATACGAATAAGTCTTCTAGACAATTGCAAAGAAAACCTAACCCTTATTGTTACAGGTGCGGCTCTAAGTCTCATATTGGCAACAATCCTTCTTGCCCTGCCATGGGCAAAAGGTGTGTTTTATGTAAAAAAATATGTCATTTCCAGGGTCTATGCAGATCTGTCAAGAAATCGACTAGACCTTCTGTTAATAACATTGTATGCCCTGATTTGGATGATTGTATTGACGAATTTCAAGATATGGTTGTGTCTATCCATTGCAATTACGTTGACGCTCCCAAATTAGTTAAAGGTCCATTCTGCTCTGCACTGTTTGGGGACATTGAAATTAATGTTATGGCTGATTCTGGATCTCCAATAACCATTTTAAATGATGTATTCTTTCGTGAAAAATGGAATAACTCTATGCCTTTAATCGAATCTGACCTCAGTCCCAAAGCATTTGGTGAATCTGACATCATCATGCTGGGCTATTTTAACTATAGACTAGAGTGCTTTGGCAGATCTATTATTACAAAGATTTATGTTGCGATTAAGGGTCGCAATATTGTTGGGTGGCAAGACCTCGCCAAAATGGGTCTCTTCCTGGTTCCTGGGTCAGATGATCCCATTAGAGTAGGTGATCCTCCTGAGGGTTACTCTCCTGCTCCACCTTTTCTTTCTGATTGTCTTCTTGTGAACGATCATCAGTCTGACATTAAACAAATTTTGGACAAATTCCCTAAAGTTTTTTCCAGTCAACCAGGCACTGTAAAAGGTTTTCGACATGAAATTAAATTGAAAGCCTCTGCCCAACCCATTGTTCACAAAGTTCGCCCAGTTCCCATTAGTGCGAGGGATGAACTTAAATCTGTCCTCACTTCTCTTAAAAACGATGGTATCATTGCATCCTCAGATTCTTCCGAATGGGTTTCGCCCATCGTTATTGTACGAAAAAAGAATGGTGAGGTCAGGCTATGCGCCGACTTACGCACATTGAACAAAAATATTTTGGTTGACTGCCATCCCCTCCCCAAGATTCATGATCTCCTGGCCAATCTGGGTGGTGCAAAATATTTTTCTTTAATTGATTTGCGTTCAGCATACCATCAGGTTCCCCTCACTGAGGCCTCCCAAGATCTTACCACGTTTGTAACCCCATTTGGTGTTTACAAATATTTGAAACTTCCCTTTGGACTTGCCAGTGCAGCTAGTGTTTTCCAAAAAAATAATGGACCACCTCTTTGAGTCTATTCCTGGTGTGCAGGCCTACCAGGATGACATTTTGGTTTTTTCTCCTGATTGGAATTCTCATTTGTCACATGTCTCTTCTGTTTTGAGCAAACTCGATGAAGCTGGCATGACTGTCAGAGCTGACAAATGTAAATTTGGCTCTCAATCTTTGGAATACTTGGGTGAGACCTTAACTCCTGAAGGTATAAAACCCAAGTCCTCTCTTATTGAGGCTATCACTCATGCTTCCCCTCCCAAAAACAAGGATGCCCTTCGCTCCTTTCTAGGTTTAGCGGAGTATTATGCCCGTTTTGTCAAAGGCTATGCACAAATTGTTGAACCTCTTCGTTCTTTGCTTCGCAAAGGTTCAAAGTTTGTTTGGTCCGAGTGCGAGCGCTCAACTGGGACTACATATCCCAGGAGCGCCCGCCTGCCTGCCTGACCAGTCACACCTGGGCCGCTCTCCCCGACCCCTCCCCCCCTTCACCTATTTGTGCATCTATCCTACATTACGCTCCTAGCATCCCCGCTGCGCTGTAGCGCGCGGGAGCGCCGGGAGAAGCCCGGGACAAGGGCGGGACCGTCTGTGGCCGTCCAGGGCCGCTGGAGGCCGGGCTGGGCCACCCCATTAACATCTACGGTCCAGGTACTGACTAACCCACTGTTTTTGTAACTGATTCGTGAATTGCTAGCTTTTTGGTGGGTAGAAGGGGGTTTCTAGCACTATGGCTTGCTCAACAAGTATTTCCACCCTGCTGCCTCCTATGGGGGAAGCAGAGCCTGCTGTCATGGGCCCTCTTGACTCCTACTTCAAGCGTTTGCCGCAGGATATTGATAAAGAGATCGCTCTGGCGGAAAGACGAGCCGGGCGTAGGCTCTCGATCGAGCTTCTGAAAAACCCACCTGAGAAAAACCAAGGTCTGAACTTTCCTGCGCTGGTTACACCTCTATCATCCATTGTTTTACCAGCCACCCAGGACCTATTACTCGACGTGCCTCTGCATACTGAGTTAGCTGTTAACTCTTCATCGGACATTGTAGCAACCAATCTATCTGTTGCGCATTTTGATGTACCTAGCCAAATAGTAAAAGGGAAAGGAGTTTTAGAAAAACACTGTGTACAAATGGAAGCGACTAAATCTAAGCCCGGTGTTAAAAGGAAAAGGGGAGTTACTGTAAAAAAATCACAACCTTTAAAACCTGCAAGAAAGTACAGGAAGCTGGGTACTAAATCGTCTTCAAGCCATGTCCCTCCAAAGAATGGCGTATTAATGCCAATGGGGGAGGCCGAAGCAGCCCCAGTAGAAGTGGACCCTATAATCATGGTGCCTTCGATAACGTTGGCGGTGCCAGTCCCAGATCCAACTATCATAGCACCCTCGGGGTCATTATCTCCCAATCACGATCTTCTGTTAGAAGTGGAAAAAATAATGCGTTCCCTCCTAAATCCAGTAGAACTAAGACTTAAAAAGCTAGCTGAACAATTTGACCATCTAGAACAAGCTAGCCTAGATAACTTTTTTTCTATTAAATCTTTAATTAAGTCTGGCAAAAAAATGGGTGAGACTGGGAAACATCAACAGACAGTCGATAAAGATCAAGGAGCCGTGTTGGTTGACCTACAATCCCCGCCTGTAAGTGGTATTCCTGTACAGGATAATAAAGGGGGGAATAGTAAGAATGTACCTGATCTAATGTCCACCAAAACCATTAGTAATTGCGGGAAACCTAAGCCCAATAACATCACCAACAAGGGTAGCAAGGACAGTGTAAAGAATCCACCTACCACAACTAGCAAAAATGCCACACTTTTGCCGACCGGATCGGGAAAAACTATGGCCCAACGGTCGGGAAATGATAAAATCCACTCTAGCAATGGCATCGGGAACAATGCTCATTGTATTGGGAATGGGACTAATACTTGTGTGACAGTGGAAAACACCCTTACACAGAGCCGTGTTCCTTTAGAACAAGCACAAATACAGACCCAAATAACCAAATTGCCGACTAGGATCCCGCCAGTACAGCTCACCCCTGACTCCTACCCATATGTGGCCATACTTACTAACGTCCCACCCCTAACGGAGGGCCAAAGAGAAACTTATGACATGTTAAAAAACAAGGCCATGCATTGGCTTTCTGTCAATAGACCACTGCCAGGGGGAGTGGATGGCCTGATAATTGGGGCCAGAAGGGTCAATTGGATAGGGAATACCTTAAAAAAACAGGGGGGTGAGTGTATTATAATCAACTTTCAGGATCCAAGGATTGTGGGGCTGATTACGGGACAGGGTTGGAACATTAGTATTGGTGGGATTGGGGTTGTGGACCTCACTTTCTTTTATCCCAGACCGGTGATCTACTCAGGGGGCTCCAGGGAGCAACCGAGACCCAGTCTCTGTACTTGGGTAGAGGCTGGCCCCCCTGCTGCTCCCATATTTAGATCAAATAATTGCTACATAGAGGCATTTAACCCCTATAATGGGCAGGGGCAGACGAGGTGGGGATGTTGACAGAGATCAGTTGAACAATTACGTCTGGAAGAGGACATGGTTGGGGGAAGCAACCCTGATGTAACATTGATACCCCATGATGAAACGAGCCAAAAATTCGAAGTGGCGAATGTGAGGGATGGGGACATTATTGTATGTTCGGAGGGGTGTGTGGGTGAACCGGGCCTCCCAACTACTATTTGCACCAAGGAGGGCACAGATGCAAATTGTATAAATATTGTTTCAAGTGAGGATTGTGACTGTGGGAAGCAGGATGATTTGCCGCCCACGGCACCTAACGTAAAGGGGACTTGTATAGAAAATACCCTGGAGAGACTTATGTCATGGAATGTTGCGGGGCTGGGGGCTAGATTGTTGTCACAGCATTGGATTGACTTTGTAAGTGGGTTTGAAATGTGCCTATTCCAAGAGACGTGGGCTTGTGACCCAATTCATTTCCTGGGTTACCTAAATTTCTGTATACCAGCAACGAGAGGCCCCAGGGGTAGACCTATGGGAGGCCTTGCAGTCTGGATTAAGCAAAATTCAAACGTAAAAGCAAAAATGATTGATCTAGGTTGTAAGGATATTCAATTATTGAGATTATCTGTAGCCAAGGGTGCAATAATAGACATTTATAACATATATGCCAGGGGCAAGAGTCTAGGGAATTCTGCTACCTTAGAAATTCTATCCGCTTCCCTTGAATCCCAGTCACTTGGAAACAGAGTAATTTTGGCTGGTGACTTGAATAGGACATTCGAGCCTCTAGAAAATACTGCATACCCAATAGGACTAGAGGAAGATGCCCTCTGGGGCATCCCAAACCTAAACCTCCTACCTGTGAAGCGGTGGACTAAAGATATTTTGTCGTTGAATGCGTTATGTTTGGAGTATGGTCTGAGGGCCCTTAATGGCAGGACAAAAAGCGACCAATGTGGTAATTGTACATTCGACAATGGACATAATAAAAGTAGGATCGACTATGTCATCTGTAGTCTTGAGTTATGGCGTGGCGTGGGTGACATGGAAATTGTGGGGAGAGTAGAAAGCGACCATAACCCCCTCTGTGTCTCCCACTCATGGTGGAGGGCCGCACGAGCCAACTCAGTGTCAGGTAGTGGGAGCGTACCTGTTATGGCCAATGACTCAAGAAGGGTGAAATGGCCATATGTCCTGGCTAATTTGGCCACCTTGGAGTCTATTAATTTGGAGGTAGACAATGCTATTGCCGCCATGGAAAAAGTAGATCCTGTATTACCAGGCTCTGTTCAAATAACTGATATACATGACACATTCTTCTCTTTGATAAAACCGCACTTTACTAAGCCTCTGAAGACTAATAGAAAAGTACCAATCACATTGCCAACCTGGTTCAACAAACAGTGTAGGGTAGCTAGACTGGGGTTGGGCAGAGCACTCAAAAGCAGGGACAAGGCCTCGATTAGAGCCACCAGGAAATATTATAATGACAGTATCCGAAAGGCTAAGAAGCGGTGGGATGAGGAGCACTGGGAGGAGCTACTTGAGGCTTCAGGGCAAAAGGATTCCAGAATGTTCTGGAAAATTGTGAAATGGGGAAGAGGGGGCGCCCCCAATAATCCCGACAACAATGTCGATGAGGCATTGTGGGTCGAGTATTTTAAACCCCAGTATGCTGAGTGTAGGGATATAGTGGCCATAGAATCAATCCCTATGGTTTTTTGTAAGGGTGATTTATTCCTAACTAAGGACGCGGAACTTGTAATTTCAACTCTGCAGGGGGGAAAAGCCCCCGGGCTAGATGGAATCCCTTCAGACATTTTCAAACACGACAAGGTCAAGTGGGCAAAATATGCGACCCTGTTGGGAAATGGCTTGGCCAAAGGGGCAAAAATCCCCAATATATGGAAGGGGGCAATAATAATACCGATTTTTAAGAAAGGCGACCGGTCACTCCCGGCAAACTACAGACCAATAAGTTTGCTGGCTACTATGCAAAAAGTAGTGGGGAAGATGCTGGTCGACAAACTTATGGCCTGGGTAGATGACAACAATGCCTTATCCCCCTATCAGGCAGGATTCAGACGTGCAACCAGTACGGTCGATCACATTTTTCGCTTCACCATGCTACGGTGGGGGACTGTACTCCTGGGTAAAGGCAGCCTTTATGTAGCATTTGTAGATCTAAGGGCTGCCTTTGACCTGGTGCCCAGGTGCACGCTGTGGGAGGTTCTGTCCAAAATAGGGGTCCCACTTGATTTGCTCACGTTGATAATGCGTCTTCACGAAAGCAACTATGCCAAGGTTCAGTGGGGGAGGAATGGGGAATCCACTACCAACTTTCCAGTTGAGCGGGGGGTACGGCAGGGATGTGCAATGGCACCCCTGCTGTTCTCCCTGTTCATTAATGGCATTGTAGATAGGATATTGGACGCAATGGTTGACGCACCTTCGTTAGCGGGCATCAGAGTTCCAATTCTGATGTTCGCGGACGACACCTTGATTGTGTCCAAGACCCCGTCGGGTCTCCAGCGAGCCCTGAATATTTTTGACGCATTTTGCAAAGAACGGGGTCTCGAGGTCAATGTAAATAAAACCAAGTTGATGGCCTTTGGGCAAAAGCGCCAATCTCAACCCAAGGTATTTCTGAACAATATCAAATTAGAGCTAGTAAATGTTTTTACATACCTCGGGGTGGAGATATCAAGCAAACTTGGTTGGTCAAGACACATAGAGAAGGCGGTGTTGAAACATCAGCAAATTTCAGGAGCCCTCAGGGTCGAGCAAGTAAAATCCAAAACCAGGCCCATAAAACCTGTTCTTATGGTTTATGACGCAAAAGCCTTGGGCGCAACCCTTTATGGGGCTGAAGTCTGGGGCTTTGAGAGTCTTACCACCGTTCAAAAATCTGAGAACAAGTTTTTGAGAGGGATAACTAGTCTTCCCCAAAGTACCCCATTAATACCGCTTGGCCTTGATCTAGGCAGAAGATCGCTTAGTGACCGTGCCCGACTGAGGCCTATCCTCTATTGGAGACGGCTATGGACAACCATGGAAATAAGACACTACGCTGAGGGGTTCCTAGCATTAGCCAAATCAGATGTTTTTCGTAAAATTAAATGGCTAAAAACGCTAAGGGACGTCCTTGTTGAACTTGGGCTCTCCAAACTATGGGAAAACCCCCTCGGGGAAGTATTCCCTAGTAAATCCAATATCAAAGAAATATATTGGGACCACATTGACCAGAAACTTTGGAGGAGCGTAACCTCGGAATCCATGGGGGGTAGATTTATGGAAATTAAACAAAGACCATCCCTAGAAAAGTATTGGGACAGTATAACTGTCCCATTAGACAGGAAACTATTTTTCCAGTTAAGGGCAGGCTCTCTCCCCCTGAGGTGTTTGACGTCCAGCTGGAGAACTAGTAGTGGTTTGTGCTGTCCGTCATGTGGGGCCCCCAATGAAAACATCGCACATTTTCTTTTTTTATGCGAGGCCTATGTAAATCCAAGAAAATCTTGGTTGGCTCCAGTATGTAGGAATCTTGGTGTCCGAAGCGGTGTGGAGGGGTTGAGAATTATCTGTTCCTCCACTGAAATGTCCATCGTAGTTGGAACAGCAAAATATCTGGGGTGGGCATGGTCCATAAGGAGGAGGGCTCTATCCCCTAATGTGTTTTGAATTTTACATTTCCTTTGTTTGACTTATCCTTGCAAATATCTACTGGGAGATATATATGAATTTTAACCACAAAATGCGGCTAATATGTATGGTATGAGTTTTTATTGTATAAACTTTGGGAATGGTCCGTAACGCGGAGGTCTCTATACCTCAACATGCATCTAGTTTTCGCATATCATGAAAAAGCTTATTTTATCCTAATTGGTAACAATTTTAATGCTTATGTATTATGTATTTTCAATTATAAATTTATTGTAACAGAATGTTTGATGTTTTAAAAATGTATGAATTTATATGCCTGTGCTTTTATGAGTGTATAACTCGAATAAAGCTTTTTCAATGTTTGGTCCGAAGAAATTGATGCCTCTTTTACTCACATCAAGAACATGATTGTTGGTGCTCCTGCGTTGCATCCCTTTCTAGATTCCGCCAAATGTTTCATTATGGTTGACGCCAGTTTGACTGGCTTAGGTGCCGTCTTAGGACAGTGGGTCTCAGGTAAAGAACACACAGTTGCTTTTTCCTCTAGGAGACTCAAGGATTCTGAAACACACTATAGCACTATTGAGCGAGAGTCCTTGGCTTGCGTATGGGCCATTGAGAAGTTCAAAAATTATATATGGGGACGAGAATTTGATTTGTTTACCGATCACAAACCACTCACCCAACTTCTCAATGGGGATAGCTTAGGGAAAGCCTCCTCAAGACTTGTCAGACTCTTATCCAAGTTGCATGAGTTTCATTTCAATATTAAGCACATATCTGGTGGTAAGAATTTTCGCGCTGACTGCTTATCTCGCATGTCACTTGATGATTCATCTGGTTTGCAGGATATTGGTGACATCGAGTGTGTAGTTGCCACTCTCGATGCCACAAAATTATGTCCTTGCATCACGGAAGAATCTTGGTCCAAAGCATTTGAGAATGACCACAATTTAAAATTGGTTGCACAATATATTTCTAAGGGCTGGCCTGAAAATAGGAAACTCTCCAATGAGTTGAAAGCGTTTTCCATGATTTCTTCTGAACTTTCCATAGTCAACAATTTAATAATGAGGCATGATGTTTTTGTTCCTCCTTCAGATATCAGACCTGATATCATTAAATTCGCACATCAAGGCCATCTTGGCATCACAAAAACATCTCAACTTATCAAATCCCATTATTGGTGGCCTTCTATTGAGTCTCAGGTAAAATTTTACATTGATTCTTGTAATGAATGCTTGCTCTCGGATAAGAAATGGAAACTTATTAGTATGCCCCTTCATCCTGTCCCTTTTCCGGATAAACCCTGGGAAAAGGTCGGCTTGGATTTTTCTGGCCCATTCGATGTTCTCCCTCATGAAATGAAATACGTCATTGTCCTAATTGACTATCACTCAAAATGGTCGTACCACATGTTTTGTGACTCTCCTTCTGCCAACGCCATCATATTCTTACGGAAATTGTTCATCATTGAAGGCTGTCCCTCTGTTGTAGTTACTGATAATGGTTCCCATTTCATATCCGAAAAATTTACCTCATTTCTTCTGGAACATGATGTGGTTCATTTTAAAGTCGCCCTTTACTCACCTACTTCAAACGGTTTGGTTGAATGGGCTAATAGACTTCTAAAAGATGCTATTCAAACAGCTACTTCCTCCCACAATGATGTGAGGAATTTTCTTGAAGAAAAGTTTTGGTCGTACAACATTTCTCCTCATTGTACAACTGGCATGTCTCCTTTTTCTTTATTAAGAAATAGGAATGTTCACACTAAGTTGTGCCCCAAATGGTTGTCTGGGAAGAATGTCGAGACCCATGTACCTGCTGATACTACTTTATCTGACAAAGTTGTTCAGAAACAGACTATTATGAAGAACAAACATGATTTGGGTAAATGTTTCAATTCTGTTGACTTGAAAATAGGTGATTGGGTTCTCATCAAAAACCCCAAAAAAAGTTTCTAAAGGTCTCTCAAAATTCTCTACTCCAGTCCAAGTTACTTCTGTTAGTAAAGCTTCCACTTTACTTGGCAGTAGAGGATGGTGGAATAAGAGAGCTTTAGTTCACTTGACCAATTCGCATGCACGCTCTTTATTGAATTTAACTAAAGAACAATTTGAACAGTGTGACTGGTCTTTTTGGTTAGACGTGCCCATTTCTGCTGATCCCTCTTCATCGAGTTCTTTTTCTGGTGCTTCTGTTTCTCCGACAGGTTCCTCTCCCTCCTCCATTGATCCTGAGGTTGTCGGGGGGGTTTCTCATCATGCTTCTGCTTCTTCTGTTCGATGTAGGAAGTTACCTGTCAGGTTTAATGATTATGTTTTAAGTTGATACTTATATTCATGTTTCAGGTTGCAATGTTTTTTCTTTTTGTTTTTCTTTTGCTTTCTCCTTTCAAATGTTGTGAAGAGGGAGAAGTTGTAGTATTTGCCTATTCTCCTCGTGCTGTGCTCAGCACGAGGGAATACTCCTTGTTTCCTTTCGTATTGCTGTTCCAATGGCTCCGTTCGATTCTAGCACTCTGAGCAACGTTAGTCAGTTGCCTGGAATCCTGGAGTCGAGCGGCAGCACTAACCTGTGGGTGATGCTTATTCAAGAATAAAGAAGATAACTTACTACATCCTCGTTTCCTGGATCTTCTTATTACACATAACTGAAAACGCAATGATTTAACATGAAGGCACATCAATACTAGAATGCTTGTTTTTCACTTTAAACTACCATTGTGCAAGATGTTCTTCTTTTTGCGACAGACGTTTGCATTTTGGAAGCTACTGTTTTTTTAGATGAGTAATGGACATTTGTTATATTAGACAACTGATAGTGAAGTTCTCACCTCAAATTACGTAGGCAGGGAGTATGATTCATGTGTAGATGTGTGGAAAAACAAGAAAGGATGTGTCATAACATTCAAGGATACATGGTTAAAAGACTATTGTACTGTGGTGAGAAGATGATGAGTTGACCTGTTCCCAGGAAAGTGCTGAAATCTCATTGGTCAAAATGAAGAAGAAAGAATATTGCATCTAGTTGTATGTCACATGTCCCAGACTCGCTGAGAGTAGACACTTTATTAGATTTTCTTTGACATCTCTTCATGAAAAGTTTTAGTTTATCTTTTGATCTGCTCTTATTTGAGCTGTGAATACTTTCCAGCTTATTTTGCTAAAAGTTCATGCTTATGCTTGATTCTTTCATCAGGGCCCTTCATGGGTATCTGAACTGACACCTTTAATCCTTTCTCGCATAGAAATTGATTTATATAGAATAGGTAAGTTTGATGACACTTGGAAAATAATACTTAAATATATAATAACTAAAAGATTTGAAAGCACGAACTTGAAGACCGAAGACAAACAGAGTTGCAGTTTTGAAGGCAGTGGGGGTGTTGGAGGTATAAGTATCAATTGGGACATGCGTAGCTATTGTCTTTGCTGGGATTTTCTCATATTATTGTGCTTGAAAACTGGTGTGTAAACACTAAATCTTGAGCAGTTGAAAAAGTTATCGGACTTCTAAAGAAAAGAATTGACCACGTCCTCCAAAAGACCCATGTAAGTCAGTTTCTCCTCTTGATATTCAGAGTAATTCTGATGGTATAGAATACGGACCAGGACAATGCATTCTCTTCAATGCTTTATTTACAATAGCAAACACATTTGTCCAGTAGGATTTCTTCACGAGAACATATTGACAGATTTTATCCAATTTATCAATCCTACTACTCGCCGAAAAATCTCTATCCAAACATACGCATCTTCAATAGTCTACCTGAAGTCAACAACATGATAAAAACCATTCCACTGCGTATGATCAATCAACACTTACGCACCCGCAAATCATCCCACTGCCTAACGGAACTAGAAGTCCAAACCCTTGTACTACTCTATGAAAATCCTACGGGCCCAAACACAATTGAAGAAAATCTCAACCACCTAACGGACCTGGAAATCCAAACCCTGCTACTGTCATATGAATCCCTGCCTGCCACATCACAAATAATGAAGAATTCTATATTCTCCCAGTCTCTATCAACACAAACAGAACATCCCATCCAAAACAAAGAGGAATCAACCTGAACAACCTCCAATCCATTACCCACAACCCTGCAACTCATGAGCCGAACGTAAAAAGCTCCTCAAAACCGATCTCCTGCCTTCGCCTAAATTGCCGCTCAGCCTTTAAACATGCCTCTGACATCGCCGACCTCATCCTAGACATGAAAACGGACATAAACATCCTCACAGAAACTTGGCTCAAGGAATCGTCCTTGCCATGTCTTGACCTTCTAGTCCCCCCTGACTACAGCATCATTAGACTAGACAAACCTCTTAAAAGGGTGGAGGATGAGCCTGCATAGATCCATATGCCCTCACCATCTCAAAGTTTCACTCCGAACCCATGGACTACAGTGAATACCTTTGTTGTATAGCGTTTTAGGACCCAAGTGAAATTTTCCCGATTCATGCCCTTATATTGGTATTATTCACTTTGCCCTTATATAGGCATAGAAATCATAACCATATTTAGACATAGCCCAAGCAGTCCAAATACAGGCATGGATACTTCCACCAGTTCCAAAAAGTCACAACGATTTCTTGGAAAACTCAGCTTCAGCAGTCAGGGACATCCCCTTGCTTGAATATTGATTTGTCCTAGAAATCATGGAGTGTTCAAAGAACTACCATTCCTCTGTGTTCTTTGATGACGTTATTATATCCGACATTACGTCAAACCAGGCACCTTCAAGGTATAAATATGCCTTCACTTGCCCTAGCAAACACACAGTGGTTTGGAGCAGTTCGACTATCTACTTGCCCGACGCAGCTCGCTACAGCAAGTGCCGAAGGAAGCCAACCCTCCAGCTGACCACTGAGAGACGCTGTCCTTTCTCTCGCTGAGAATCCAGCTCCAGTGTTTCCAAGCTCCCCTTGCGGGGTGCTGGGAAATCGAGTCCGAGATAGAGATACAAGATCTCCCTCATTCTTACTAAGGTATGGAGCTGATTAGACCCTAAGAGAAATATAGATTCTTGGCAAAGAAACTAAACCTATAAAACACCATACTTACTTCTTCCCTCGTACTAGACTTAGGTTAGGTACATTGGGGTAGGCGTATTTTAGAAGCATCAGTTGAATACTTTTTTTTTTAAAACAGATTTTATTGGTAGCATGACAAAAATATAGCGCGTAATGCTCTGAACACCAGAGACAATCACTAGGGCAAATGATCAATAGCACATCATGCAAACATTTTCTTAGGCTATACGTCAGAAGGAAATTGTAAACAAAGAAATGTCCAATAGTAAACCCCTCTGCCCCTATCCACCCCCCCTCAACTCCCCCCCCCTCCCAAGCGTGCTGCTGCCTACTCCGTCCGTGCCATGCCAAACGCTGCATATTATAAGCCAGAACAAATGCCGTAGGGCCATCAATCGTACTGTAGGGCCTCCTCCTCTGCGGGTGGGTCCAATTCCAGGCCCCGGTAGTCCGCCCACCTCTTCCAAATTTTATAGTGCTTGAGGGGGCACCCCTGTGCGACATAGACAGGCTGCTCCAGACCCATCCAATAATCCATACCATTCTTCCAGGCTGTGACGGTGGGGGCACGAGGTGCCTTCCAGCATCTCGCTATGTCCCTTTTGGCCAGAGTCAGACCCAGAAGTAGTAAGTGACGCTTATATCTATTGCCCCCAATTCCAGCTAGAACATGAAGGAGAGCCAGTTTGGGGTCCCTCTGCAACTCCCAGGCCAGCACCTCACTCAAACACCGGAACACTCTGTCCCAAAACCTCTGAAGAGCCCCACAGCCCCACACTGTATGCAGTAGCGTGCCCACCTCAGAGTTGAATCTAAGACATGTCGGGGATGCAATCAATCCCGCCCTCCACAAGCGCTGTCTAGTGTAATATGTACGGTGGAGGTATCTGAACTGTATCAGTCGCAAGCGCGTGGAGACGGCCGCACCCCTGGGCCCCTCCAGGGCCTCAACCCAGTCTTCCTCGTCAAGCTCCCCAACATCCCGCTGCCATTGGGACCTAAGGTGGGCAAGATCTGACGCGCTATGGTGCACCAGTGTCTGGTAGATACGGGAGATCTTTTTGTCCGGCAATTCCCCCATAAAGACCTTGGTCTCAATGGGACTGAACTCCGGCAGGTCTTCCACGTCACGGATGTACGGGGCAAGAGCATGCCGGAACTGAAGGTACCTATAGAATTGGGTATGTGGTATGTCAAACTCCTCCTGCAGCATAGCAAAAGATTTGAGCGTTCTCCCAGACATAACGTCTCCAAGTGTGGAAATACCTATCATGCCCCATTGCCTAAAGCCCACCTGGGCCGCCAGTTGCGGTAATCTACCATTCTGCCACAGCGGAGTCTCCAGGGTCAGGACATTCCACCACCCCACCCTGCGCAGGGCCTGCCGCCAGATCTGAAAAACCACGCGCGTGACGGACGGCAACAATCCCCGGAGGGGCGCCGAGTACAACAGCGTATGTAGGGAGGCAGAGCCCATAAGGTATCGCTCCACCGCGAATGCAGGATCCCCCCTGTCGGCGTACCACCAGTCGTTGAGTACAAGGAGGTGCGATGCGTGATAATATGATAATAAGTCAGATGTGGCAAGACCCCCTGTATAGGTGGAGCGGAAGCACGTCCGCAGCTCAACTCGTGCCGCGCCGCCTTCCCACAAGAAGCTGCTCAAGGCCGCATTCAGGCGTCGAAACCAAGTGTACGGAACCAACGCCAGGTGGTTCTGCAGTTGATACAGTAGACGTGGGAGCGCGACCATCTTAAAGATGGCAGATCTACCCTGAATGGACAGCGGCATTCTGGCCCACACCTTGATATCCTCTCGCGTACGATCCCAAACCGGGGCGATGTTGCGCTCCAGGGCCACCGAGGTATCCTCTGTGAGGTATACCCCGAGATACTTCACCCCTTCAGCCGTCACCTGCAGCCCGTCGGCCCACTCACCCAGAGGATGCGGACCCCCTAGAGTCCAGAGTGTGGACTTCCCGGGATTCATATAGAGCCCCGATGTTTCTCCAAAAATTTGTAGGATCCGCAAGATACGAGGCCCAGAGCGATCCAAGTCGGAAAGAAAAAATAACACATCGTCGGCGTATAGGGCTATTCTATCCGTCACCCCCGGTGACCACTGGAAGCCCCTCACCTGGGCGTTGATCCGCACCCACGCCGCCAGGGGCTCCATTGCGAGCGCAAAAAGGTATGGGGAGAGGGGGCACCCTTGTCTCGTTCCCCTCTGGATTCTGAATGAGCGGGAGACACCTCCGCCGACGCGGACAGCCGCCGTCAGGTCAGTATAGAGGAGGCGTATATTGGCCAGGAAACGGGCACCCAGATTCAGTCGAGAGCAAACAGGTACGTCCAGCTCAGGGAGTCAAACGCCCTATCCATGTCAGCCAGCAGTAGCGCTACTCTCTCTTCCAATCCCCGCCAGGCCGAGATCGCCACCTGGGCTCGCCTAATGTTATGCCTAGTGGCCCGCTGGGGCATGAAGCCAGCCTGGTCCGGGTGTACCAAGTCCGTAATGTGCTGTTTGAGCCTGTTGGCGAGGGCCTTCGCCAATATCTTGGCCTCGGTATTGAGAAGGGAGATAGGCCTGTAGGACTCGTGTTTCTCCAGGGGGCGTCCTGGTTTCAAGAAGACTACCACCTCTGCATGTCGCCAGTCAGGAGGCAGCAGGCCTCTCTCCCGGGCCTCCTCAATAACCGGCCGAAAGTGGGGCGTCAACTGGGTCGCAAAGTGCCTAAAGAATTCGCAGGGGAACCCGTTCGGGCCCGGCGCCTTGCCCGGATTCAACTCGCCCAGGGCAGTGGCCAGTTCGTCATCCGTCAGAGGCCGGTCCAGCAGGTCGCGGACCTCATCCGACACGGCCCGTGGCGGAAGGTCATCAATAAATCGCTGCACCATGTCAGCCGCCAGGCACTCCCGGGGCGCATATAAGGACTCGTAAAAGGAGTCGAAGCTGCCCACAATCGCTCCAGGTTCCAACAGTGGCTCCCCATCAGGGGCGACAATCTGAGGCAGAGGCTGGGCATGTCTAATGCTCTGACACAGGCGATGTAGCATTTTGCACGACTTATCGCCCCATTGATAAATGCGGCTCTGAGTGGCCAGCCAAGCCTGGCGGGCCTCATCTAATAAGATCGAGGTATATTGCTGTTGTGCCAGTAATAGTCTACGCCTGAGCAGCGCGCCATCGTCCCCCCGACTCCTACGCTCCAGGTCCTCCAATTCCGCTTCCCGCCGCACCAGGTCCTTACGCTTTTCCCTCCGCGCCGCTGAGCACCAAGAGATATCAATCCCCCTCAAAGTGGGTTTCATGGCCTCCCACAAGGTCGCAGGGGATGCCACCGAGTCGACGTTGGCGGACAGGAAGTGAGCTATTTCACGGGTAATATGGGCGCGGTACGAAGGCTGAGTTAACTGCCAGGGCGATAGGCGCCATCTGAACGGCTGTCTAGGACGCCCAGTGTCAACCACCACAGAAATCGGAGAGTGGTCAGATAGTGCTCGTGGCAAAATGTCAGCGGACATGAGCCTACCCGCCATCGCTCGCGGGAGAAAAATGTAGTCCAAGCGCGAGAACGAGTCGCGCGCGGAAGAGAAGTAAGTAAAGTCCCTATGCGCCCCGCGCTTGTACCTCCAGGAGTCAATCCAGTCCAGCCCCGTGACCATTGCCCGCAGACGCGATGCTTGCCCCTCCCCTCCCACCACCCCGCCTGCAGCACCCCGCTATCTGTCGCAGGAGACAACCATGACATCGTTCCAGTCCCCCCCAACAATTGATAATGCTGTCGGCATATCGACCCAGAGGGACATCAACTTCTCCACCAGGGCCCATTGCAGCGGGGGCGCAGCATATACACTACCAAGAACAATCATCTCACCACCTATCTCGCCCTGCACAGATATACCTGCCCTGCGCATCCTGCCACGTGCGCCCATGTGTAAATGGAACCCTCCGATGAATCAGTATGGCCACCACCCGGGACCCTCTCGCGAAACCTGCATGATAGGTCTATGTAAAGCCATTGCGCTGGAGGCATAGCGCCTTCGTGCCTAATAAATGGGTTTCTTGAAGGAGCAGGATGTCGGTTCCCCTGCCTTTGGCCCAAGCGAACACAGCCCCTCTCTTCACCTTATCTAGCATTCCTCTCACATTCCAGCTCAGTATTCTAGTCCCACCCGAACCTACCCGAGGGCCCCCAGCATCAGACGACATTGGTGTTTTGGCATAGAAATCATACAAGCCATACCGCAGGCACCAGCAGCAATGCTCACAACGGATCGGACGCAGCACACCACCCCCAAACCCCACCCCGGAACTAAGTCAAACTCGCACCTCAACAAACCCCTCTCCACCCCCACCCTGCACCTCCCAAACATGGAAGCACCTGTCGCGGTCAGGGAGTGGTCCCGACCCCAACGGGGAGCCAGGGAGCACCCCTTCCAATGGATCCCCACAGCACAGCCCATGTCAAACTAGGGTGTGGCCCCTTCCTAACTCTGAGTAAGCGTGGCTCCCAGCCAAGCTAATACACCTTGGTCAACAAAAAGGGAACAAGCAATCAAGAGAGCAAGAGTCCATGTCTCCCAACAGTCAGGGCACATCCCCGGAAGCATTCTGCGTGGCCTCATCGTTGCGCGTGCTGGACCGTGACTTCGAGCTGCGGTGTGATCGGGACCTGCCCCGGCGCCTCTGCCGACCGTCCGGACCCCTGTCGGAGGGCCCCCCAGTCGAGGAATCCGATTCACCACCCCTGGCAGTATTGACGCGCACCTTGACCGTCTCATCTGTCCATTGGAAAACGGCCTCCGGGGTATCAAAGAAAAGGGTACGGGACTGGAAGACAACCCGCTGTCGCGCCGGGTACAGAAGGGCATACAGCAGCTTCAGGCCCCGAAGGCGGGCCTTGGCCGCTATGAAGGACTGTCTCTGCTGTTGCACCAATCTCGTGTAGTCCGGGAAGATAAGGATAGGTGAGTTCTCATACACGAGCTGACCCTTTGCCCTTGCCTGTTTCAGGATAGCGTCTCTGTCGGCATAATTGAGCAATTTGGCGATCATGGGGCGAGGGCGTTCCCCCACCGGGGGCTTCTGCGTCAACGCTCGATGAGCCCGCTCCATCACGAAGCAACGAGAGAGGGAATCGGCCGGCATCCACCCTTCCAGCCACTGTGTCAGAAAGCGCTCGGCGTTACCCTTCTTGCAGTCTTCTGGAAAGCCCAGGAAGCGAAGATTACTGCGCCTGGCACGTCCCTCCGTCTCCTCCGCTCTCGCCACTAGGCCCTGTTGTGTCCGGTCAAGTGCCACAACCCTCTTCTTTAGGGTGGTCATGTCGTCCTCCACGGCCGAGATACGCGTCTCCGCTCCAGTTATGCGCTCCACAGCGTTGCGCAGGTCTTGTCGAAGGAGCATAACGTCTGTGCCAACCGCCCCAATCTTGGCATCCAAGGCGTCTCTGGACTGCGTGATTGCGGCCAGGAGAGCCGCATTGTCAGGCGCCGGTGGCTGCGGCCCCTTGGCACCCGCAGCCTCGGTGAACTTGTCGATCGGGCCCTGTTTGCCCTGGCTTCCACTGCCACCCCGGGTCATGGTGGACCGATGTATGGGGCCCCACTCGGCCGTCCGCAGCCCACACCCTTCCGCTGTAGGTCAGGATTCCCACCCTATGGTCAGGCGGCAACTGCCTTGCCCCCAGTCAGAGCCCAATTACGGCAGGAGAACGCGGGGGGAGGGGGGAGAGCGGGGGCCCCCCCTCCACGCCAAGCACTCCACAAATGTCCGGCCCGAGGTCCGAGTCGACCCCCGATGCGCCGTGGGGACTCCGGTCACCCCGGTGGTCCCACTAACTGGGCACTCAAAGTCCACTGCAGCTGTCCGTGAGCACCGGCCCCGTCCACCTACCAGCCAGGCTAGAGGCTCCCCGGTGACGCGGGAACCCACCGTGCAGGGAGACAGGCAGATGTGGGCCCCGGGGCCCGATGCCACCCCCGATCCGCCGAGCAGCACCACACCTCCTCCACCTGTCCACCCCCGGAGTCCCCCTTTGACCTTTGCTTGCTGCAGCCTTATAGCTGATCCCTGGCAGGTGGTTCCCCAAATAAGCGCCGCTCTCCAGGGCCGGCAACCCGATCCCTCGCAGGCAAGATGGCGGCCGCACCCTCGATCCTCCCAGCCCTCGGGATCTGCCAGGCCAGCCCCGCAGCCACCACTCGCAGCGTTGTCCCTCTGGGGCCGCCCCTCTCAAGTTCGGGGGCCGCCTCCACACCGCCGCGCCAACACTCCGGATGCACTCGGAGCCGGCGCTCAGGATCTCCTCACACCGCCCCGCTCACTCGGCGGGCTACTGCAGCAATCGAGGCCCCAGCTTCTCGGGCCTCACCACGCTGCCCAGCTCGCCACCTCTCCCCGGGGCGCTGCGCCGTCCGATGTCACCGCGCGGGCGGCTCTGGCAGCAGCAACGGGGGGACCCGATGTCAGGGGGTCAGACCCAGCCGTCGGGAGACGAAATTTGTGACCAGGGCAGGATGTAAGCAACAGGATGGTGTTCGGCTGGTCGGAGCTCCGGCTCTAGACGACCGCCATGTTCGCTGGCTAGGCCACGCCCCCCCAGTTGAATACTTTTTGTCTTTGTTATTCATGTATTTATTTTATGGCTTAGAAACCATACCATGCTGTTACAGTATTATTATATAATACTCTTCTTGCTGTAAGCGTTGTACTTTACAGCCAGTATTACGATTGTAGCAGTTAATTTCTTTTGCATGAGAAAGAAGACTGTTCAATAAATCCTTTTATTGAAAACGCCCGTCTCTCTATTTCTTTACACCTCTGATGAAACGAAGCATGCACGGTTGACTTAGTAAAATATCTATCTATTGTTTCCACGACTCTGAAGATACGTTTTATCTTGGGGAAACAAAGTTGTCATGTTTATGAGGTTGTCAGAAACAAATCCCTTCTTGTTTATTCGAGAATGTTTCCAGTGACCTCTGACATAGCTAGCACTCACAATTAAGTTTAATATATTCGATAGAGACCTAATTGACCTCAGTCCTACGTCAAATCTATAGGATATATTATTCCAATGCACAGAGCCTATTGAGAATATTGGAACTACACTACATGGCGCCCAACGTTTGGTAAGGCACTAATTTAACACTAGATACTAGAGTAACTCAGTCGTGCTTTTCACAGACCCCTTTTTCCCGTAAAATACTCCAATAGACGCCTGGAGTGGGTGAAAGGATAATATCCGCCATAACTGAGTAGGACGAAAATCCTATGAATTAGTTTTTGGTTTGTTCAACGTTGAAGGATACAGTGTTCTAAAATATTGTGCACCTTATCTTTTCTCTGTAAACTTTCAGTCAACAAAATGCCGGATAGCGACACCAAGAACGGTAGACCGACAAGAAGCAACAACGCAACCGGTGGAGCTGCAGTAACTGCACCCCAACCAGGTTTAAACTTTACAGGTTTCCAAGAAATTGGCGCGGATGCTATAATCATCCCGGAAAATTTAAGGAAAACCATCACTATAAAGCTTATAACAAATGGCCTATCATCAAGAGGTGGTAGGGTAATTTTTGTCATAGAGGCACATGAATATCGGCAGACAGAGATATTCTATTCATGGATTATATTCCCAGAAGCAAATTCAGTAACACATGTGTTCCATTTCTACAAAGGAGAGGAACCTCCAACGGAATACACTCCTTTCGAGGATGTTGAAATTACATTAACATACCAAGAGCATGCGCTCTGGTTTAAAGGTGCCCTACAACATCAAGATCACATTACCAGGCTCGGTCCACTAGGTAGACCAGGAGTAACATGGCCGGTACTAGCCAGCTATACACCACATCCTGCTATTGAAGGAATGACAGGTCCAGAACAATTAGTTCAACTAAAACAATTAATTAAAATACATAGACAATTGGTTCAATATGTCATGCGGACTCTAACAGTCCAACCTCCTATAAGGATTCCACAGCGCACCCCTCACCGGGGGAACACAAATAAAATTACACCACAGACTATACAGTCAGTCATTGGTAAACTGCCCGCAAAAAGGGAACAAATTCCATTCTGGATAGCTCAAAAAATAACTCCGATCGAGGCAGTATTTCCTATTAGTACACCTCATGAGAAACACAGGATTTTAACAATCTGTTTACCAATAGGGATCGCACCACACCTGGAGGACTGTGACACTTGGGGTACAGTCTTTGCTGCAATCTACACAAAAACACATGGTGTGCCGTCTATGGCGGCAATACCAGACGCCCTGAAACAGATTAAAAAAAAATACGGGGCAGAGCCTGCTTAAAATCTAGGTATGAAATTACTGAAGGATTTCAAACAGGAATATTAGCTAATATTAAAGGTGAAGCAGCATCAGTGGCGATCCACCAAAAAATAGGAGAATTTGATATAACTGAGCAATCATATGAACTGGCCAGAATAATAGAAAAATCCTATGAAGAACTAGGTAGAGATAGTTTGGGTGGGAAACCATTTAACCCCTTCCATGCGGCCGCGATTCCCCTGGTGTGCTGTAAACAACACGAACAGGGGCGGGCCGTGACGAACCCCAGCAGTCATCAGCACACGAGCACCGTAGTGCATGACGGCTGGAGTTCGTCATCAGCATGGAAGGGGTTAAGCCCAAACTAACGGAGAATCCTGAAAAGGTCTTTATTAAAAACACTCTCACTACTCCTAAAAAGAAGTGGGAACATACTACACAAACCCTTCCTAAGGAGAAGCGTTCTCAATCCAGAGGTAGGTCTCCTCAAAATGAGCCCTCTGAAAAGAGGTATAACCTCAGGAACAGGGATAATTTGAGAAAACCTGATAGATATCAAGATACTGATACACGTTCCTCTCGTACCTTTCAGACTTCCTCACAGAAATCGGAAAGAAGAGGACGGTCAGAACACAAGTGTTAGACCTGTCTGCCCTTTGTGAAGTCCCTCCCAATTATTTATTTATTTTTGTCCCCTTTTTGCTCCTCAAAACCCTTTAAATTTTATGTCCACCGGATTTTCAGGTGTCGGCCTAGGGGTTAGGTGTTCTTTGACCTCATAGTCTTTTCTTGAGGCCTAGATGCCTCCCTGACTAGATTTACCAGACCCACAAAATGGTGGTCAGTAACTGCCATAACGGTCATCTCAAGACAGGACCCATAGCTTATAATAGGGACCTTCCAGAACCTTCTGGACCTTCTGAGGCCAGCCTATAAAAGGTCAGCTGCGGAGCAGCCATTTTGTCTTACAGAGAGAGTCAGCTGGAGTACAGGCTGTAGCATAAGGCGGGGTAGGAAATCCAGAGGGTTGACCTCCCACTATAGGGTTGCTTCCTTACTGCTTCACCACCCTTCTCCCCTTGTAGCTACTGATTTGACCCTGCCACGTTGTATTCCTGAAGACCCTGGGCGCCTGACCCGACCCAAAACCTAGAGTAAGGAATAGGAGTGGTTTAGGGAGACTGAACCGGAGGGTAGCTCAGTCCATTGCCCAGTGGGAAAGCCCTCATTGAGACTCTGGGAGTGTATGTCCAGGAAGAAGGAAGGTCCGAAGCTGAGGAGTCAAGTCTTGTGTCCTCCCCTTTCGGTTCTCTACTTGAACTGAGGGCCTATTTGCTCCACCCGGCATATCAACAACCCTCCCGTACCTGAGGTAAAAGACTGCCAAGTTGAGAGTAGCGGTTCACCCGGGACTGAAGACTGGGTCCAAGTGACTGGGGCAGTACCAGCGGGTGGTGTGGCTGTGAGGTGGAAGCAGCCTAATTACTGCCTGGGCCGGCGAAAGGTGTTTAAGGACATTGTGACAGGAAAGTACTTTCCAGGACTGCGCAGGCTCGGCGGAGCGAACGCTGGTCCTGGAGAGGGGCGGAGCGAGGAAAGGAGATCTGCCGGAGCTGGGCGGGCTCGGTTGTGGAGCCACTGATCCCCTGCGCCTGCTCAGTTGTGCCGCTTTTCCCCAAGAGAGGCGGAGACAGCGCACGGAGAGGAAACGGGCGTGAGGCGAACATCGAATCTCCTCAGTCTGTGTAGCCTTCCCCCCCGGCGCTAGCTCTGTGACCGAGTGGCTGGTCCGGCAGGCGAGGTTGGGCTGAGAGCGGACAAATACCTGCAGGTTCTGCTGGTTCCCCCCCGGCGATCCGAGACTTTAGCCACCGTGGCCCAACACTGGAAGTAAGGAGCGAGTTGGGGGAAGTCAAAGAGCGGGGATCTACCGACCGGGGGTCCCGAAGAGTGGTTCCTCCCCACTTTTCTAATTTAAGGAGTGGATAGTTAATCCAAGAAGCCCTTGAGACTTCTACAAGTGGCCCTAACATCCCAAGCGTATATGAAGGTTTCTAACGGCTGTGTTGGTATATAACCCTTCTGTTACAGGGGTAGCGGAGAGAACCCTTGATAAAGTCAATTTGGGGTTAATAACCATTGTTCCTTGGTGCAGCAGGAGAAATAACCAGAAACATCCTCTCTAGGAAGCACAGAGGATGCTTGAACATACATAGTGGACAGACTGTGTTCTTTGAGAGCCCATTTATTGGTTCCTATTGCATATAAACTGAGAAGTGACTGATCATCTCCAGCATTAAGTAGAGTGTAGCAGCAATGTTTAATGTGTAATATTACCGTACTGACAAATGATATACAGAAGTAGGAGAGCAAATTATTATTTTTATAAACCAGAACGTATTTTCCTACAAATTTTGGTGTAGTGTCATTTTTGTATGGAAGGATGCTGAGTTCATTCAGGGTGGAACGCAAGCTTAACACTTTTGCCTCTAGGATTTGACTGTCTTACCCTAGGCCAGGCTACCCTATGTGACTTGGCAACCCTAGGTCCAACAACAAGGAAGAACACGTGAAGTTTAAAGACAATCAACACGTTCCAAAAAATAAGAAAACCCAATTCACCAAGAAGAAGGTAGCAGGTCTAAAAATCAGACATGCCGAGGATCTTGAGAGCACAACTCAAGAACGGGGAGAGGGCCCAGACAATGCTAGACAGCGCAGCAGAAGTCACCATAGCTCGCAAGATCTTGAAGGATCATCTGGAGACAGTGGACTTGAATGAGTACATCCAAGTTGAAACTGCTGATACCAGGGTTAGTATACCCCATAAGTTATATGAAGTAACACACCGGATGGAGGGGGACGTAACTAGGAAAATAAGAAAACTCTTTTGGGAGAAGCTCTCTAAGGATGACATTCTTTTAGCTGAAAAAGACTGGCTACCTAAATTTGTCAGGGTGTGGCCACATGCCAAAGACATCATTATGCCAGCCTTCTCCAATCATATTCCGATTCACTTAAAATACAGCTATGCAAGAAAATTGGCTGTAGCCCAGGCTAAAGCATTATATAAAAATCATGTGGGATGTGATGAGGATTCCCCTCACACCAAAATCCAGTTAAAAACACAACCAACTGCTCAGAGGCAGTACCCAGTAAAGCAAGAAGCTAAAAAACACGTCAGGGAGATCTTAGATCAACTTGAATACCAAGGGGTGATTGAAACATGCACCTCGTCCATGAACAATCCTTTGTTTCCTGTCTCCAAACCAGACAATACATATCGTCTAGTTTTGGACTACAGACATTTAAACTCTTGTTGCAATACCTTTGCAGTACAAAATGCACACAGTGCACCACTGATGAATAACATCGTGCGAAAAAAATATAAAACCACATTAGATATTTCTAACAAATGATTCGGGGGCAAGATGGTGGCCGAAACCCTCGGCTGAACGAGCTGTGCATTCAACCCCTCCGGTGCTGACCTACAGCAAGGCGAGGCGAATGCTACACTGACCTGGTCAGCGGAGGGAAGAGGAGAGGAATCAGCGGAACTTGCAGAATTGCTGAGGAGTCGCGTCCTAGCCGGTTGATGCTGCTGAGACTCTGTGGAGTACGGAATACGGAGCTAAGGACTCCGCTCCCATGCTGGTTGGCGTTGCGGGCTCTCGGGTGCTCAGAGACTGCCTGGACTGTGTTGGGCTGCGTGAAGGAGCGGATCGAGGAAATGCCACCCAAAACAGGGAGCAGGGTGCAAGAGGGCGGGGAGTGGCCCGACTCCCGAGGACACATCAAGACCAGCTACGGCTGTAGCTGGAGCAAGCGGCTCAGCAGGAGGCGGCACCGGGGAGATAGGCTTGAGGAACGGAGCTACAACTCTCGGTAAGCAGTCATTATCTGCGATGTTTAAGACTCACTCTGCAAAGAATAAGTTGACTGCTAATACTGGCAGTACTACCGGCGGCCCAGGACAGTCACCCTCAGTTAAAAATAAGGGGTTGGCCCCTGAAATGCAAGGGGGAAGAGCTCCAAAAAATATTATTATGGAATCAAACAGCCCGTACTGAAGGCACTGACGCAGCTGGAGAAGTGCAACTAACTATATTCCTGGGGGCTGGGGGACCAGTCTTAGCGGATTCTAATCCAGAAGCCTTGAGCAATGAGAGTGAATCCGCTCAGACAGGATTAGTGTCAATGGTGGAGGAAAATAGCTGCATTAAAAAATCCGCTATAGTGAAAACATTGTAGTCCCAGGGTATTCTGGGAGATGTAGTCCAGAGAAACAGTAAAATGGGAGGAGACGGCAGTGTCAGACTTTGCTATGCAGGAAGGCCACCTCACTCAGAATAATACCAGTACCAAGGGCATTAACTGTCTAGATGAGGATCTTACTGATAAGTTCTTTTCGCTCTCAGAGCAATCTAATTCCTCAGGAGATGAGAGTCAGAGCAAGGAGTGGGCGGGAGAAGGAAGTGACACTAACCTCCTCACCCACACAACCCCTCACTCTCACCCCCCCTCATCCTCACCCTCACACCCGCTCAACATCACACACCCTCACCCTCACTCGCCCTCACATACCCTCTCACGCTCACACACACACACCCTCTCACCTTCACACACCCTCACCCTCACACCCCCTCACCATCACATCCCATCACACTCACATCCCCTCACCCTCCCTCACACCCCCTCACCCTCACACACACCCTCACCCTCACTCTCACACACCCTCACCCTCACCCCCTACCCTCACACACCCTCACTCACCCTCTCACCCTCTCATCCTCACACACCCTCTCACCCCCTCACCCTCACACCCCCTCTCATTCTCACACAGCATCTCACCCTAACACACGTTCACCCTCACACACCCCCTCTCACCCCCTCCCCCTCACACCCCATACCCTCCCCCTCACACCCCCTCACACACCCCCTCACACCCCCTCCCCCTCACACCCCCTCAGCCTTACACCCCCTCAGCCTCACACCCTCACAACGCCACCCCCTCCTCCCCCCACCCTTGCACCCCTCACCCACCCCCTCCCCCTCACACACCCCCTCACCCTCTCACATACCCCCTCACCCTCACACCCCTAACCCTCATACCCCCTCACACCCCCTCTCACCCTCAAACACCCTTACACACCCTCACTCACCCTCACCCCCTCCCTCACCCTCACACCCCCTCACACACCTCCTCACTCTCACACACCCTCATTCTCACGCCCCCTCACCCTCACACCCCCTCATCCTCACACACCCTCCCCCTCACCCTCACACACCTTCACCCTCACACACCCTCTCACCCTCACACACCCTCACAACCCCTTCACCCTCACCCTCACACACCCTCACACACCTTCACCCTCACACACCCTCTCACCCTCACACCCCCTCACCCTCACATCCCCTCACACACCCCCTCACTCACCCTCCCACCCACCCACCCTCTCACCCTCACCCACCCTCTTACCCTCAGACTTACCCTCACCCTCACGCACCCCCGCACCCTCACACACCCTCACACCCCCTCACCCTCACACCTCTTCAAACACCCTCACCCCCCTCACACACCCCAACTCACACCCCCTCACCCTCACACACCATCACTAGCATAGCATAGCAAAACATAGCATAGCATAACAAAACAAAGCATAGGATAGTAAAACAAAACATAGCATAGCAAAACACAACAAAGCATAGCATATCAAAACACAACAAAACATAGCATAGCATAACAAAACAAAGCATAGCATAACATAACAAAGCATAGCAAAACATAGCATAGTATAACAAAACACAAAAAACATAGCTGAACAAAACATAACATAACAAAACATAGCATAGCATAAAACAAAGCATCGCATAACAAAACATAGCATAACAAAACATAGCAAAACACAACAAAACATAGCAAAACACAACAAAACATAGCATAGCATAACAAAACACAACAAAACATAGCATACATAACAAAACATAGCATTGCATATCATAGCAAAACATAGCATGGCATAACAAAACACAACAAAACATAACATAGCATAGCATAACAAAACATAGCATAGCATAACAAAACACAACAAAACATAGCATAGCATAACAAAACAAAGCATACGATAGCAAAACTAAACATAGCACAGCATAACAAAACAAAGCATACAATAGCAAAAACAAAACATAGCATAGCATAACAAAACATAGTATAACATAACAAAACATAGCATAACAAAACACAACACATAGCATAACAAAACATAGCAAAACACAACAAAACATAGCATAGCTTAACAAAACACAACAAAGCATAGCAAAACAAAACATATAATAGCATAGCAAAACATAGCATACCAAACACAACAAAACATAGCATAGCATAACAAAACACAACAAAACATAGCATACATAACAAAACATAGCGTTGCATAGCATAGCAAAACATAGCATGGCATAACAAAACACAACAAAACATAGCATAGCATAACAAAACATAACATAGCATAGCATAACAAAACATAGCATAGCATAACAAAACACAACAAAACATAGCATAGCATAACAAAACAAAGCATACGATAGCAAAACTAAACATAGCATAGCATAACAAAACAAAGCATACGATAGCAAAAACAAAACATAGCATAGCATAACAAAACATAGTATAACATAACAAAACATAGCATAACAAAACACAACACATAGCATAACAAAACATAGCAAAACACAACAAAACATAGCATAGCTTAACAAAACACAACAAAGCATAGCAAAACAAAACATATAATAGCATAGCAAAACATATCATACCAAACACAACAAAACATAGCATAGCATAACAAAACATAGCATAGCATAGCATAACAATACATAGCATAGCATAACATAGCATAGCATAACAAAGCATAGCATAACAAAGCATAGCATAGCAAAACAGCATAGCATAACAATTCAAAGCATAGGATAGCAAAACAGCATAGCATAACAAAACAAAACATAGGATAGCAAAAGAAACATAGCATAGCATACAGCATCACTCCGCACCACCACAGCATCACTCAGGGGCACCACAACATCACTATACGCTACCACAGCATCACTGAACGCCACAGCATCACTCGTTCACCATCACAACATTACTCAGTGCCACCACAGCATCAATCTTTGCAACCATTCAACAACACCTGGTTCAAATATGTTCTTTCAATGTTTCAAGCTTTATTACAAATGTAACACAAAGATGTTAATATTTCACTTCTGTTCTTGGATTTTCGTCACAATAAAATACACTGAACATAATCTTCACAAACGTTATTTACAAAACTTTAAGCTATTGCCATTATAAATTACAATAACTTATTTAAGTATTAAATATTGAAAAAAAATTAAAAGCCATTGTTATTTGTAATATCAATACATGTAAGTCACGTAAATACAACACATATTGCATTACAAATGCTATAGGTGTCACATTTGCGAAAGTTATAACTATTGGCTTTGTAAATGACAAAGGTATTAATTTCGCTATTTTCAAAAACAAAACATAAATAAAACAAGCATTGGAAATGCAATAGGTCTCGCACCATTAGAGTTAGTGCTTTTAGAATTGTTTATGGTTTTTTTTGTAAATGTTTAGCATTTTTGTTTCCTGTAGCCAATGCTAAAGTATTACAAATAAAAAAAGCCATAAACATTTCTAAAAGCTCTAACTGAAATGGTCTGAGAACTATTGCACTGTGTGAGGGTGAGGGTGAGTGAGGGTGAGTGAGGGTGAGGGTGAGTGAGGGTGAGGGTGAGTGAGGGTGAGTGAGGGGTTGAGGGTGAGTGAGAGTGAGGGTGAATGAGGGTGAGTGAGGGTGAGGGGTTGAGGTTGAGGTGTTGAGGGTGGGTGAGGGTGAGTGAGGGTGAGGGTGAGTGAGGGTGAATGAGGTGTTGAGGGTGAGTGAGGGTGAGGGTGAGTGAGGGTGAGGGGTTTGGGTGAGTGAGGGTGAGGGGGAGTAGTTGAGGCTGAGTGAGGGTGAGTGAGAGTGAGGGTGAGTGAGGGGTTGAGGGTGAGGGGTTGAGGGTGAGTGAGTGAGGGTGAGGGTGAGGGGTTGAGGGTGAGTGAGGGTGAGGGTGGGTGAGGGGTTGAGGGTGAGTGAGGATGAGTTAGAGTGAGGGTGAGGGGTTGAGGGTGAGGGGTTGAGGGTGAGTGAGGGTTTGAGGGTGAGGGGTTGAGGGTGAGTGAGGGTGAGGGTGAGTGAGGGTGAGGGGTTGAGGGTGAGTGAGGGTGAGTGAGGGTGAGGGTGAGTGAGGGTGAGTGAGGGGTTGAGGGTGAGTGAGGGTGAGGGTGAGTGAGGGTGAGGGTGAGTGATGGTCAGGGTGAGTGAGGGTGAGGGAGGGTGAGTTTGAGGGGTTGAGGGTGGGTGAGGGTGAGGGTGAGTGAGGGTGAGGGGTTGAGGGTGAGTGAGGGTGAGGGGTTGAGGGTGAGGGGTTGAGGGTGAGGGGTTGAGGGTGAGTGAGGGTGAGGGGTTGAGGGTGAGTGAGGGTGAGGGGTTGAGGGTGGGTGAGTGAGGGTGAGGGGTTGAGGGTGAGGGGTTGAGGGTGAGTGAGTGAGGGTGAGGGGTTGAGGGTGAGTGAGGGTGAGGGGTTGAGGGTGAGTGAGGTTGAGGGTGGTTGAGTGAGAGTGAGGGTGAGTGAGGGGTTGAGGGTGAGGGGTTGAGGGTGAGTGAGTGAGTGAGGGGTTGAGGGTGAGTGAGGGTGAGTGAGGGTGAGGGGTTGAGGGTGAGTGAGGATGAGTGAGGGTGAGTGAGGATGAGTGAGAGTGAGGGTGAGTGAGGGGTTGAGGGTGAGGGGTTGACTGACTGACGGTGGCTAAAAATGAGCCTGGGCTAGCGAGAACAAATTCGAAAACATACCCAGCTGTAAGCCATTAGAGTCTACAACAATTTAACAATTGCTTTCTCTCAGACAACGATCATCATTTCTCATTAGCGTACCGCACCTAAAGCAACAAAGAGACATGATTTGGGAACATGCTAGAAGAAACGCGTCATGGTTAGGTCCAAGCTACGTTACACAATGAAAACGAACGTTAAATTAAGAGACTGGAATACCACAATATCCTGTCATATTTTCCCGTCAATTCAATCACAAATGTGCAACTGTATCTTGGTATTAATGTTAATGACAACAGCAGATGGTAATTGGTCCCAGCCCCGGGCATTGCCGCATTTGGACAACAAACCTTAAGAACCGAGTGGTGAGGCGAGGGGGGTAGGCGCTCTCACGGTGAACTCAACCGTGCGCGACATGCTGCGTGCCTGACAGAGGCTCCCGCGCGCTGTCTCTTTTCTGAGCCTCCAGGCAAGGAGGCGGGTCAAAGTTCAGGACAAAGAGAAAACACAACGGAAATAAATAAGGCACTGGAAAGCATTCGCCAGGACATCGCTTTTTTCAACATCACGGTGCATGCTTTTACACTAGTCTACAGATTGGGCTGCATTCGATGGCTTTAGTAACACTGCAACCAAGTAAGGCAAAATAACGAGTCATGTTTGAAGTAGCCCATAGGAAGAGCGAGTCCAAGGGCTTTAGCAGGGGATGTGAACACATCAGAGCGTTTAATTGTAAGAATGCTCAGACTCGTTAATGGTTTACATTTTATAGGTAAAATAAAACAAATGCAGATTATGGTGCGACCACGATGCATGATTGGTTTGGGGTTAGGCTCCTTTAACTGGAGGAGGGAGGAGAAATGCGTCTCGGCCGGAGCAGGGGGCGGAGCAGGGAGAGCGGGCCTCACACGGCCGGCCGGTCGTGAAACTGAAAGCATGGCCGGCCGGCCGTGAAAGCCTTTGATGCCGCAGGGGGTGGAGCGGCATCAGCTGGGAGAGTAGGCAAGGCAGGCGGCTGGGGGCATGTGCACGCGCATTTAAGCTCAATGCGCATGCGCATTGAGCTTAAATTTCTCGTGCACTGCAAGGAATCGCCACGATTCCTTGCAAGTTGGGGATAAAGAGTGGATAAGCCACCATAGACTCGCAAGTTCGATGCGCATGGACAGGCGAGACCTAAAAAAAATGTGTCATTTACAATACCAATAGCTCAAACTTTCCTAATGCGAGACCTATTGCATTGCAAATTCTTGTTTTCTGTGGATTATGGCTACTGTAGCCTTTGATTTACTGCTCTCTTCTCTTTATGGCTGTGTGATATGGCTCTATTGTAATTAAAGCTGCATAATCTGAAGTCTTTGGTCCTGCAACAGACTTAGTCCATTGTTCCCTTGGTGTTATTGAGTCTCTTTTGAACCCAATGCCTGACTTTCCAAGAAAATTCACCAATATATTATATGCTAGGTTGTCTGGATATTGGTGAGATTGCTCTTTTAGCCTTCATGATACAATCCAGCTACGTCTGCTCTGTGCATGCGGACATTTGAGAACAAATAAGCCAGAAATGTAAATGAACAACATTATAATCTGGGGAATTTAATTGCACCAATAACTTGCATTGAAGTGGAGGGTTTTTGGTGGAAGAAAGCTTAAAGTAAAAGTCTCTGTCTTACAAAGTAAGATATACAACACCTTTCATTTCCTCACTGACTTACATTGAATTGGAGGATTTTATAAATGGATGACTGCTAAAGAAACCCTGTGTTTTGCTCCAAAACTCACTGTCTGCCTAAATCGGGAGAATTGGACCAACACCCCAATCTTCTTGTGTTCCTTTTTTTGCCAAGAATAACTTTTCTATTATTTTTACATTCAAAGTTGATGAGCAGGTTTTCAGAGAGGACTCCCACCTTGTGCCAGATCAGGCGTGCAAAGGCCATTGGGCTGAAAGGGCTTCAGCGCCCCCAGTCAGGTGCCGTGGACTGGTCTGTGGTTGCCAGCCGGTAACCCAGGGTATTGCGATGGCTGACCTAAACCCCCAGAATTCACAGCAAGAAAACAAGCCTCTACATTAGGTATTTTAAATATATTTTAGTTGCTTCCCTGCAAAGCCCTTTAATGGCTTTATTACTGCAGTTCTGCATAAGAATGGCAATGAGATGGGCTCGAAGACATGCAGGGAGTGTGAAGTTAAGGCATACCCCACCACCAGGAATGAACAATAGGAAAAATGTACAGTTACCATCTTGTCCATACAAAACATGGGCATTGAGATTCTATTTGAATATCTGATGTATGCCTTTATTTCCTAGTTCCGCATCTGTTAGCTTTAGTAATCAGTTAGGGATTTTGAACATTGCTTGGAAATAATTTAGGGCGGTTTAGGTTTTACTAATTGTTTAAACCACTTATTTCAAGCAGGAATAAATTCCAGCCTTTGTTGAGGTTTCAGGTTTTCTTTTATTGGCCTTTTGTTACAAATACCATGTATTTTACTAACAAATTGGCCAGGTGGCACTCCTATGGAACAGTACACCATGGAAGAAAAAACCGGATGTCGGTAGGTCAGAACCACTGAGACAAATTAAAATCTGCGGGAGCGAGGGACGGGTCAAGGGCAGAGATGAGTGCAGGAGGAGCAGAACCAGTGAGAAATATTAGATAGAAGGAACGAGTAAGGAGGGAGATGGGTGTGTTAGAGGTCGGCAAGCCATCAAATTAACAGGGAGGGCCGAATCAGAGCTGAGGATTTTGGAGCCTGTGGACGAGCTGAACCTTAAAAATATTTGCTGTGTTAATCATACAACAAACATCATGTAAAATATGATAAAGTCTCTTCAAAGTTTTTCTAAAAGTGTATTACTTGAACGTGTGGAAGGTTTGACATTATAGGGCACAGCATAGTACTGCGACGTACTTCTTAGACGTGATAGTTTTGTAGAACTGGTAGCCTAAACTCATGTATTGAAAGTGCTTTCAGAGTCAAAAAATGAAGGAAAAAGAGGTTTGGTGAAATACAATACTTACCCAAGATCACACAATTTAAGTGGGGAGGTTGCGATTAATCAATGGTTTCACTTTGCACAAATCAGCCAGTAAATGGGTATCTATTTTGCCATTCCTTCTGTTTAGGCTTTGTTTTTACCTCTCAGTGCATTTTTCTGCAGTTTTTAAAAAATAGAGCGAACTTGACGCGAAGGTATTGGAGCACGTTACATAAGCACCAGTTACTTCAGACAACAGCAAATGCACTATAAGCATGAAGGGATTTAGGGCCATATGTATCATAGTTCCGTTTTGCGATTCCTAAATAGCGATTTTTAAGGAATCGCTATTTAGGAATCGCAAAATGGTATGTATGAAGAAAATCGCTTTTTTTAGCGATTCCTTAATCTTCCTTAATTGCGAATTCGCATTTTGCGAATTCGCAATTAAGGAATAATTACCAATGCATTCCTATGGGCCAGGAGGCCCATAAGAATGATTGCGAAATAATTCTCAAATTGCGATTAGAAAATTGCGAATTCGCAATTTGAGAATTATTGCAAGGGTGCAGGGGTGTCTCAAGGACACCCTGCTGCACCCCTGTAAATTACATGTGTGTGCATATGGCGCACATACATGCCCAATGGGCATGTATGTGCGTCATATGCCACCCTCACAAATGCACAATTGTGCATATTTACAAGAAATCGCAAATTACCACTAACTATAAGTTGGTGGTAATTTGCGATTTCTAAACCTGAAATCGCAAGTCTAAAAAGGTTCATACATAGCATTTAAGGAATCGCAAAATTGCGATTCCTTAAATGCTTAAGCAAAATAAGGAATCACAATTGTTTGCGATTCCTTATTTTGCTAATGTTTCTTACATTTCAAAATCGGTAAAAAGGCCTTTTGCGATTCGCTAAGGCCGAAATTCTGCGAATTTCGGCCTTAACAAATCGCAAAAGGCTTGATACATATGGCCCTAAGTGATTTTCCCAGAATCACTCGATTTGAACTAACATCAAGACAACCGTAACGCCACATCTTGGGTAGAGGAAGACAGTAAAAAGCCACATGAAAGCTTGGCTTTGTATGGGTTTGAGGTTCCAACAGAACCTCGAGCTGAGCCAGAGCCAGCCTTTAGGCTCGAGTCTGGCTTGAGCTTTCAGTGTATTGCCAACCTCTAGTGTATGATGGTCAAAACCAGCAACATAAGAGGAGAGGCTTGGGAGAAGTGACAGTTAAAGTTTAGGGAATTGAAGTGAGATGTGGATATAGGAGAGTTTATAACAAGCAAGACAAAAATAAAAGGAGAGGGAAAAGATAGGTAGATGTAAGAGTGGCAGAACCAGCAAGAGAAGGGAAGCTGCTTGGAGGAGAGAGGTAGATGAAGAAGAGGAGAGACAAGAGGTGGATGTAAGGGGGACAGAAACACCATGAGCTGGAAAGAGTCGGCTAAGAAAGGCCAGGATACTCTATAGACTCCTGCCTGAGACACCATCATCTCTGGTGAGAATCTTTTCGGGAAGGACGAAAGGGTGTTCTTCCTGCAACTGTGTGTAGATTGGTCATCACCTTGCAAAAAGACCGCTGGAAAGAAAGTCAATTTCTGATATTGTACCCAGGACTGCTGTATCACTACAATGATGCATGATGGTGCAACCTGGTACTTCCTGAGGCCTCTAAATGATAGCCACATATGTTACTGCACAAGCCGGACACTGATATAGCAGTATTTGAATCTGGGTAGCCTTCCAGACAGAAACGTGGGCATCGGCATGTACCCATGAATGCAAAATAGCAAAAGCTTGAGGGCACCATTCAGGCACCAAAGAAGGCTGGAGGAGGTGAATCACTCCTGAATAGATCAGACACATGGAGGAAAATTGCAGATTTAGCCACCCAGTGCCTTCTCTACTGGGAGATTTTCACATCCAGTCACATACCACTGTAACATTGAAGATTGTTGCCACAGAGGGTCCTGCAGTTGCAGACACTGCTGACAGATTGAACCACATATTGCTGCAACAAGATACTCATTAAGCACTAGAAGCCAAGACTGACACACTAGTGTTTGATGTAGGATTAACTTGGAGCAGATCAGAAGAAACCGGAAACTTTAGAATTAGAGCCGAAACAAAACTGACATTGATGAAGCACTTTGAGAAAAAAATATCAAATTTCCTTAAATACTGGTCCAAAGCTGCAGAAACAAGAGCTAGGAGGAGCAACAATCAGATTGTGGGCCTCCCTAAATGAGCTGGAAACCAAGCATGGAGCTGTTTTTAGAAGAGTAATGTAGCACAACAGTTGTACCCAAGTCCTTCTCAGTTGAACGGTCACACAGAGTCCCCATTGCCACCCAGAGCACCAATCACAACTATAATTGCTAAACTGTTAAACTACAGCAACAGAGATGTCAAGTCAAGTCAAACAAGCTTTATTCGGATCATACAAAATGTCCAGAAAAGCATACTATACAAAAATACTAAAACCCATTTATAGTTAAAAAGAAAAACACATCAAAATTAAAACAAGCATTTGGATTGCAATAGGTCTCGCATTAGGAAAGTTTGAGCTATTGGTATTGTAAATGACAAATTTTGTATTTATGTGTTGGTTTTGAAAATAGCTAAATTAATAGCTTTTTTTATTTACAATGCCAACAGTTATAACTTTCGCAAATGTGACACCTACAGCATTTGTAATGCAATATGTGCTGTATTTACGTGACTTAGATGTATTGATATTACAAATAACAATGTCTTTTATTTTTTTTAAATAATTAATCCTTAAATAAAAGTTATTGAAATTTATAATGGCAATAGCTTAAACCTTTGTAAATAACTTTTGTGAAGATTATGTTCAGTGTTTTTTATTGTGACGAAAATCCAAGAAAAGAAGTGAAATATTAACATCTTTTTGTGACATTTGTAATGAAGCTTGAAACATTGAGAGAACATATTTGAACTAGTTGTTGTTGAATGGTTGCACAGATTGATGCTGTGGTGGCGCTGAGTGATGTTGTGGTGGCGACGAGTAATGCTGTATCGTTCAGTGATGCTGTGGTAGCGCATTGTGATGTTGTGGTGCCCCTGAGTGTTGCTGTGGTGCCCCTGTGTGATGCTGTGGTCATGAACTGCACTGAATTTGGCGCATTGTTAACATAGGAAGTCTCAGTTTACTGTAATCCCACAACATTTTGTCCTGGGGTAAAGGAACTGCTCTGGATACTAGATGAGGTTCAGACTTACAAATGCGGATTTGTTATAAAGAAATTGTCGTTTGCTTCTTCTGAAGGGTAAACCCAGCACGCCTACTAATGTTACATTTGTTTACCCAGAGGCTTCAGGTCTGAAAGTTCATGATGTGTTTGGTGTATCGAGGTTGGCCTGAAACAACATAAATTGACAAATGTAGCTCTCTTAGTGCATATCTGAAGCTCTGCGAGTGTTCCCTTGAGAATCTTATAGTCCCTATTGCCAGAAAACCATGGGTTCACTTTATTAGGGTTAGGTAGAACATGGCAAAGCCAGTGCTTAACCTGAACCAGTGGTTTCCGACGCTCAGCCGCTGCAGCTACTGCCCAGCATTTCTTGGTTCTCACACTGCCCATCTGGGGCAGCTACACAGGATGCCAAGCAGAGCCTGCCTCCACACTGCCCATTGGTGCACGCTTCTCACGCTACCCTTTCTCATACTCCAAACTTGCTGTGGATTCCGGTGGGGAAGATCAGACGAGATGACCATTCAGTCCGTGGCCTCTCTGCTGAGGTGGCAGCAAGTGTGTCCACCTCAGCAGTGAGTCTAGATGGACCCCCACCTGCTCCCTATCCTGCACCCTTCGCTGCTATGCCTCCACTTCTCACACGCCCCAGGGGCCTCTGACACTAGTGAACAGTCCCAGCAGGGAACAGAGGGAGGGTTGAAGTGGGTGGGTGGGTGTCACATGCCCTGACACAGCCACCTACCCCTCCGGTCCTTCCCCCACTGCAGAAGAGACTGCCTTACAAGCAACCAACATAACAATTCTGGGTCCCGGGCATTTTCTGCACAATAATGAGTTTGCCACTCATTCACCAACAGATGCACGACTTGCAAAGTTAAACTAACAGGTGTCTGTGTCTTTCAAGAGGATCATAAATCACAAACAGCCCTGCGCGTGGGGCTCCGCAGTGGAAACTGTCTGCAGGGTTGAGCAGGACAGCTTTCAATGGGCGATGGCCATACTCTGGCACCATAGGGGGTAAATATCGACAGGACAGAATTACTGTGTGTAATAAAGGACAATGCGCAGACATAACACTGCCACAATAAGTGCTATATTCACCCAGGCAGGTTAAAGCATTGATGGAAAGATTGGGTTGGACGATGAACTCCCAGCGCGTCTGGGTGAAGGATCACTGACCCCAACGACCTCTGCACCGGATGTAGAGAATCTGAGGGCCAAAACTAAGGCATCACTAGCCGAATGCCGAAAAGCTTCCACGATTAGGAGGTCGAGAATGTTGGGTCGGTCAAGTCCAAGCTGGTGACGTGTGCGAACGGGGGATGTCCCACTCCAGAAACAGTTTATTAATCCGTCTAATGGAGGGCCAGGAAGCCATCACCCAAGTCCTGTGATGAAAAGCAAAAATACAGGAAGAAATATGGGTGCATTGCAGGCGGCGTGCCTGGGAAACCTGGGCTCGAATCCCGGCTCGCACATTGAAACCAACAGTGCGATCCTGTTCAACCACTTCATCTCACTGAGCAGTGTGTTTGTAATAGGCAATTTTGGGAACATTTAGAAGAGTATGCGGGTACCATAAAAATGCATAAGCTCTAAGAGAGGTAAATCGCTTATTATATCATTGCGTAAGTAAAAACAAAAAAAAAACTCTTGTTTTGCGTCTGGCAGCCCTATCAGGGCCCTTGCCTGTATAGCTACGTTTAAGTTTAGAAATTATTATATTAAAAGATATTGGCTGCAAACATTTTTATATAAATGTACCAATCTTAAAAACATGTTGAACAAATAAATTAAAATATCCTTGAGTCCAAAACCTTTAGAAATGATCAGTTACGTGATCGTGCTGAATGATACAGCGCCACGCAGGCGCAGTGCCTAGAGGCGATAGCCTTTCTGCTTCTAACCTCATCCGGGACTTGGATTCAAGACATACTGGCCGCACATCGATTTCTGCAGCAGGTGTGTGGATCAGTAGAGGCATTTCACTCTGGGAGCTGCTTTATGTAACGCCTCGCGCATTTTGGAGCTAGTCACGCTCCGACATTTGGAGAAAAATTATTTGAAAAAGCGTCACGCAGAGGGTCAAAAGGGGCTGAACGAGCGACACACTGTTTACAAAGGCAGGCATAAAAGATGTGACCTTCGTCGCTAGTCACGCTCCGACATTTGGAGTAAAATTATTTGAAAAAGCGTCACACAGAGGGTCAAAAGGGGCTGTACGAGAGACACACTGTTTACAAAGGCAGGCATAAAGAAGCAACTGAGAGCTCTGGGGACATGCCAGCTCTGAGGGAAGCTCAGCCAATGGCATGCTAGCAGAGCGGAGTCCCGGAGGTGGCCGAAGGGCAGGGGCTACGAATCCTGCGCAGCCGCCGTCCTGCCCCGCCCGTGCTCCGCAGCCGCCGTTCCCCAGCACACCACAGGTCTCGCCGGAGCAGCACAAAGTTAGCAGGCTGGAAGTTGTCAGCCTGTCCCTGCTCGGGAGCCCCTGGCCGCGTCGCCCCCGCCCGCCCATCCATCGGGAGCCGAGGAGCCAGCGCTCCATGAATGATTGTCCCCAACAGCAGCGGTGAGTAGCGTGTGTGTGTGTGTGTGTGTGTGCGTGTGTGTGTGTGCATGCATGCATGCGTGAGTGTGGCTGTTGCGTGCGCGTGTGTGTGCTGTGCGTGTGTATATGTGGGGCTATGTGTCTCTGTGCGCGCGCCCTGATGCATTGTGCCTGCGTGGGTGTATGTATGTGTGTGCGCGCATGCGTGAGTATGGCTATGTGTGCGCGCAATTGAAAGCGGCGATAGGCTATCTAGCTGTGAATCTGAGACAGGAGATGTGCACGGCGCCGGGCTGGGCGTGTGCGCCCACAAAGTGAAATCGCCGTGTGCACATCCCCTGTCTCAGATTCCCGAAAATGGGCAACATTAGATACTTCGCTGGACGCAATGCTTCGCATTGCTTTCTCCAGCTTGACCTAAACATCAAGAGGCACAGCTTCATCACATAGATTAAGTAAGAACAAACACTAGACAGGCATGCTTACATTACTTCATAATTCAGTTTTTCTAGGTGAGCAAGTTCATTCCTTTGTTTCATTGCCATCATTATATAACAAATTACTGCGTTACATACTGACATTTTTTCCAAATTTCGTAAATGATTAAAAGCAGTTCTATAGGAAAACAGGCTTCTAATTTTTTCAAAATTGTACGGAGAGACGTTTTCCTAATTTCTGTATAAAACTTACAAAACAATAAAAAGTGAAGGGTACTTTGTTTAGACCTGCCATCACACGGACAGTTTGGCATGGTGGAACACCACTTACCCCTTTTAGGAAATGCAAATAAGAAATGTAAAGTGCTCAATCTTAGTCTGGTTAGGTAGAATCTATGTTGTACATTGGTTACAAAAACGAGGTATAGTTGTAAACCCGTAACCATAGGACCCTCAAGATAAGATATAACGGTTTTCTTGGAGTTTGAGGCCTCGTCTCTACGAGCAGCCCTTACACTCAAAAAACTTTTTTTTAGTTCAACCTTACTGAGGTGTTGTACATCTACTGATTGAAAATCATTCACCGTTAAACTGCATTCTTCTAGAAGACTGGCAATATAGCTTAACCAGGAATTTTTTTTTCAACCATCTTGAGACAAACAATCTAAAATGATATCCCTCGTGAAGTGAGTTTCTTCCCTAACCCAAACACAATGCCACAAGTTTAAAGCGGCCATGCTAATTAAATCATGTATATACGGAGTTCCAGTTTCCCTGTGCAAGATAATTGAAGGTGTAGCAACAGGGACAGCTAACAGGCGTCTTAAAAAGTTGTTTTCAAGGATATGTAATGACGAGGTATCAATCTGACCCCATAGGGCCCCCCTGTAACAACACCCTGTAATACACTTCGCTCCGTACAATTTAAGAATCTCCCGAACAGGTTTATTACCAATTTTTTAGGTGAATATAAAAATTGCCTCCACTATTTTCACAAATTTCAACTTATATAGGGTTACGTGTGTATTCCAATTACCCTTACTAATAATAAGAATCCCTAAGTAAGAAAATGTGAATGTTCTTTTTATTAATGTCCTGTTTATAAAAATGAGATTTTGTTTTGATGTTCCTTTTACCACACAACATAACCAGCGTCTTACTCAGGTTAATTTTCAAATGTTTCTCCGTCATAAAACTTGTAAAATTATCCATCAGAGTCTGTAGGCCGTTAGCTGCCCTAGAAATCAGGACAGCATCATCAGCATACAGTAATAGGGGGGTGGCCCGCTTGCCAATCATTGGGACATCTACCCCACTGTTCTGTAATAAAATGTCAACACCATTTATGTAAAGTGAAAACAGGAGGGGGGCAAGAGTACAGCCCTGTCTTACTCTGCGGGTGATTTTAAAGTGCTTTGTGCATTCCCCATGTATTCCATAGCGTATATTTACGGACAGCTGATCATAGATCTGAGATAGGAAGCCAATATTATCTTCCGGGGCACCCATTTCTCTCAATGTCTCCCATAGCTTTGAGTGATTCACCAAGTCAAAAGCACTTGATAAATCCACAAAGCAAAGGTGGAGGGAGCCCTCCCTCGCAAGGCGTATATTTTCCTATTATTATATCCAGATTCAGGCACTGCTTTTGTACCAACACCATGTCTAAAGCCATACTGTGCTATAGATAAAATATTATTTGCTTTTTACCATTGCTCTAACCTGGCCAACAACATTCGGCCCATGACTTTAGATGTTGAGTCAATCAAAGATATTGGGCGATTGGGGACTATCAGGCTCTCCGCCCATGTGGCCGGTATCACCCAGTCAGTTGTTGCATTGAAGGATTTAAACAAAACGGGTACCCAGAAGTCCATGTTGTGTTTAAATACATCAATTGGGACTCCATCAGGGACTGCCGCCTTAGCATTTGAGCTAGTCTTAAGGGCTGTTCTGATTTCATCTTGAGTTATGGACCCTACATTAGTTTTATTTACGGTTATGACAGTTTTATCCTGAATGTTTAAAATACCCTGTTTAGATTAATTAAAAATTGCTTCGAAATGGGTTAACCATTCCTCAGGGGTCACTACTGTATCAATCTTTACTGATTGATCCTCTTTGAAGAAGGGTTGATCCAAAGTGTTCCAGAAAAGTACAGAATCTTTAAAGTCGGTGTCTTTAATTAGATTCTCCCACGCGTTTTCCCTTATCTCCGATTTTCTCTGTTTAAGGGCTTCTTTATATAAATTTCATAGGGTACTAATCACCTCCCTATTACGCGGGATCGTTTTTAATGCCTACTTTAAATCTCTATTTAATCTAGAACATTGGTTATCAAACCATCTTGGGGAATGTGATATAGTTTTCTTACTTTTCCTTCGTAAGTTATCTGAAATTACAGTAGAGATTGAAAGGCCTTAACAATATCAAAGCTGCTTGTGGATTCATCCAAACAAGTACCAATATGGTCTTTGATTTTTAGTAGGATTCTATTTGTAAAAACTTCTGGGTTCACACCTACCCATTTAACTGAAATCCCATTTTTCCCCTGTGTTTTTATGTCCGCTTCGTAGATACCTGATTGAAATCGTTTACTAAGGGAGGTTCTTAAGATTATTAATACTGGATGGTGATCACTAAATAGGCTTGGGGAAACAAAACATTCTGATATTAAGGTCCTTAGGTTTGTTGTAGTGATGAAATGATCGATACATGAGGACGACCTTACTCCTTCAAATGTATAGATATTATCTCTGTCTTCCCGCCTACTTCATTTTAAAACCTTCTCTGTAATTTCCAGGTTATGCTTGGACATAACAAAGTTCATATTTTCACCATAGTTATTATGTGGGAAATGTACAGGAGCACTACCTAGTTCTTCTTCCTAACCACATTGAATTCCCACTATAAGATCACATGGTTCTAAATTAAAATCTCCCCCCCCCCCAAATTAGGGAGCAGTCCCGACCTACATTCTTCATGAAGTCCGTCGCCTCATTATCCAGTGATACAATGACCTCATGTCTCAAGGCATTAAAAATGTTATTATAAAAATAATAACTATAATATCCTGTAATCCCTCTACGGAAAGAAAAATAGAAACTGGAAATTCGGCGACTTGGTATAGTATTATTTTAAAGTCAGCCTAGAAGACAATGAAATAAGTACTGCTAAACCACCACTAGCCCTGCCTGCCTTTGATGGAATAGCATTAGTTGCAATAGTCTTAAAACCATTTACAAAGAAAGCATCTGTAAGTCATGTCTCCTGTATTAAAACCATATCACAGTGTTCAAAACTTTTAAACCAGTTTACATCCTGCAATTTATTCCTAGCCCCCGCCACGTTCCATGTCATTATATATAAACATTCAAACTGTGATTGACGCAGACAATTTAACTCAACTTCTGTTATAGGCCTTCTCTTGTGTCCCACTATACTAACTTCACTCGAACTCCTCCCCGCATCCTCTGGAATATCTAACTGAGTAGACAAGGTAGTCACGGGGACAGGGGTAACTAAGAGACAGGATTCTCCAGCAGAGTTGGACTTAAAGAATGTAGTCAATGGCAACAGTCTAAACCCGACAATGGGGTGCATCTGTTAGCTAGATATAAAAGAGGTAGTCTTTGGGTAAATCCCTGTGGTGCTCTCTGATTATTTTGTACCCGCAGCATCCGCCATCCATTTTGAATAACATGAGGTCTATAAAAAAAAACAGAGGTAAAAGGCCAATTTTATTGGAACTAAACTCTGAATTGGTACTCCCCAGATGATTCAACAGAAGTCCCACAACTCGCTCATTATTGAAGTTTACGACTATGCAGTCCCCTCCTCATTCCTTCCTTGAGTGCCCAATCCAGATGCAGCGTCTAGCCATTATCATATCATTACAAATATCCAGATCCCACACCCCCACATCCTTCAAATGATTGGAAAGCCAATGCATGGTTTTAGCCATTAATTGGTCTCGAACAGGCTCAAACGGGCCCGCCCTTGGCCCGGGATTGGCCCGGCGCACGTCCGCGCGTGCCGCAAAGCGGTTGCCGTGAGCAGCTTTGTAGGCTTCTCAAGGGTGCACGGGTGTGGCAAAACAGGGCGTCCTGGGACTAGCAGTCCCTGTTGCTGAATGGGGCAAAATCTGCAAAATCCGGTAAAGCAGCTCTCTGTAATGTTGTGTGACGCATGCATGCCAAAGCTTTTACACCAAACACTTAAAGATTCCCACTTCACTACCAGCCAGCGCCAGTAGGGAGAGGTAGAGAGGCCATGACAGATCCCATGAATCTCCACAGCAGAGCAGCACCGGAGAGGAGAACAGCGCTCATCTGTGCCTCATCCTTCTGACTCGCTCCCTGTTAGTGTTGCTGGCTGACTGTCACTTTGTTTATAGCGGAGGTACAACATTTTGAAATAAAAAGGTGTCTTGGATTTTTTCATTTAAGCACACTGAAATACTTCACTGCACTGAGTGGCTTTCAATGGATCTGATAGTCAACAACACCCCTTCTAAAGTGACAACTTTATGAATGACTCATTAGCAAAGTCAGCTGTCTTGTGCCTTCTGTATAATCCTTTACTGTTATACATTGAACAACATTATTGTCTACTAAGCAATATACCATTGGAATATTTGTACATTGTGCATCCTGAACGGATTTATTTCAAGGTGCTGTCAAATGGTATGCTTATGGAAAAGCAAGCCCAGAGAGAAAATGAATTGCTAGGGTCACATAGTTTGGCCACGCTGCGAAGTTGGGATTGAAAACGGTTTTTGTTATTGCACACTGTGCAATTATGTCGATGACTGGCTATACCATTTTTTCCATCTTCTGCTTTGATGACATTTTTATTATTGACCCCAGAGCCAAGTCTGTTTTCTTGTTCCTCCTATATAAGGAATTCATTGTTGTTATAGCTGAACCAGCATTGTGGACCAATAAACCACAGAACTAATTTTGTATAGTGTGCATCCTGAACTGAATTATCTCAAGGTGCTCTTAAATGTGAAAATAATTGAAAAGTAGTAACAATGAAGAAAAGCATTTTTCAGGGTCAGTTTGGTCAAGCTGGGTACCACAGCTGGTTTTTGGCCTGGGTCCCACAAAAGCTTCTAATCTGGATTGCTTACACACTTGGAGATGCAGAAGTATTGCTTTTTCTTAATAAATGTCTGGCGATGCAACAACAAAATAGAATGTTTCTGGAAGTTAAGAAATGACTCCCTTAATCACACCTCAAATACGTATTTTCATTCACAGCAGACATGAAAGTCCTGCAAAATGGGAACTCTCACTTCTTCATTGATGCATCACCAGAGTGGACATGGGTTGGAGCACTGACAAACTGTGGAAGACCTATGCATTAATTCCATTACAGGCCACGATTGTGTTCACAATGGCGAGAACAGTTTCTTGGAAGACCATCCTCTTCTCTACAGAAGCTGAGAGGGTTGCTGCAGCAGAGGTCGCACTCCATGAATTCTTGAGCTTGACTGGCACCAGTGATTCAGGAGACAGCTCATTGGCAATTGGTGGCGACATTGACATGCCAGGAAACTTCCCTGCAGATGAGACTAGTGGCTGTAGCAGAGTATTTATGCTAATCAATATCAGTCCATTGCCTGCTCCTCGTTACTATAGCCTGTGGTATGTTGCCCATAAGCATTTCCACATGGAAACTGATGGCAGCATAGCTGAAAGATGCAGCTTTTTGAAGGACTCTGAGCCTAAGTAGAGTATTATAGAGAAAAGTAAGAGATATCAGGAAGAATGCTGACGGACTAGGAAGTGTTAAGTGTTATCATTTCAAACACAAGGAGATGATGGACGGAGCGCTGAAACTTTTCAGACACTCACCCCCAGTCACAGATCTGGGTTGAATCCATCATCGTTCTTTAGCTCACTTTGCCACCCCAGTTCAGACACAGCTATATGCAAATCAGTCTAGACCCTGTGCCTCATGGGAACAGTCCAGCCGAACTGCCAAGCCATGTCTACCTTGTAACGGAAACAAGTATCCTGGGACCAGTCGGCTAACAGCCCTCATCAGCCAGGCTAGCTTGAATCCAGTGGCAAAGTGAGCAAGGGACCCACGTCTGGGCATAACCTGCTAACTTAGGGCGAACAAAGCAAACACAAGGAGAGGATGACGGAGAGCTGAAACTTTTCAGACACTCACCCCCAGTCACGGATCTGTGACTCGGGGTGAGTACCTGAAAAGTTTCAGCGCTGCATCCATCATCTTCTTGTGTTTTAGAAGTGTTATAATTTGTCATTAATTATTGATTAAACAAAAATTAGAACCAGAAATGCTACATTATACTAGCTAAACCGGTTTAATGTAGTCAAATACAACATTTGCCAACTGTTCTGCTACAATTCCTTGAATAACAGGCATATTCTTCCAGTAAAATTTGTCAATCCATCAGGGGTTGGTAAAGCGCAGCTACTCACCCATGAGGGTCTCAAGGCACGGGGGGCTCAGTTGAGTGCTGGGGGTCATCTGAAGAGCCTGGTCTTGAGGTCCTTGCTGAACTGGAGCAGGGTGGGGGCTTGCCAGAGGTGGAAGTCGTTCCAGGCCTTGGCTGCGAGGTAGGGAGAATGCCTTTCCTCCTGTTCTGGTTTTTTAGATGCATGGGACGGTTGCCAGAGAGAGTTCAGCTGATTGAATAAGTCTATTGGGTGCGTGAAAGGAGAAGCGGTTGTTGAGGTATGCTGGTTCGATGATTTGGAGGGCCTTCTTTGCGTGAGTGAGGAGCTTGAAGGTTATTCTTCTTTCAATGGGGAGCCAGTGGAGAGTTCGCAGGTGTTGGGTGATGTGGTTGTGACGGAGGATGTCCCGGATCAGTCTGGTTGTGGCGTTTTGGATGGTCTAAAGTTTGCAAAGTAGTTTCTTGTTGAATCCGGCGTAGAGAGCGTTGCCGTTGTCCAGTCTGCTACTGATGAGGGTTTGCGGGACTGTTTTTCTGGATTCCAATGATGTTTAAAATGCAAAATCTTCAATATAATGGCCACAAAATTACCCTTATACACATTAGTACAGCAACTATAAAAAGGAGAGGATGTAGAATGAAAGCTACAGCTGCCGTCTTAGGAACTGGGGAACCATGTTCGAGTCTCAGCATCGGCTAAACATCCTGTGATTCTGGGCAAATCACTTAGGTCCAAATTTATAATGGGTTTACATCATCCTGGAGCCACACAAGAGGGAGCAAGTGTGACGCAAAACTTTGAATGATATTTACCAAGCCAAGCAAAGCCACCTTGTGTAGCTTGGTAAATGTGGAGCAGTGCAAATCGCTGCCTTGCGTTACTCTGCCCCAGGAAGTTGTTACAAGGCAGGAACGTGAATGTCACCACACATCCACCCATGTATTTTGGGGCATTACCAGATTTGCCATCAGTGTAGACCTGGGAATGTGTCAATTATATGGCTCCCTGGGAGGGGGGTCGTAACGAGGAGCAGTCGATCTTTTTCTCCTTATTTTTTCCTCTTTCCACATGTTTTGTATTACAGCACACATGAAAAGAGGAAAATGCCTCAGCTGATTGTTTTGAGCAGGATGGTTCGGTCTACAAACGCAGGCACCCTTGCACCATGGCACAAAGCTGCCTGCATTGCCTCTAGGCAGACAAAAGTGTACCAGAGCGAAGAAAGACTGGAATACGCAGTAAAATGTTAAATACTGTGCATTCCTGTCCCTTCATATAGCGCAGGAAGGTGGCTTGCTGCGTTCGTTGCCTCAATTTATGGAAAAGGGGGCCCTTAATCTACCCATGCCTCAACAAAAAAAAAGATGAACGTAACCTTGTGTACCATTTAAAGCGCTCCAATACCTACAGGTCCAGTTCGTGCAATAGAAAACTGCAAAATACCTAAGGGGATCACCCGTCCCACAAACTACTTTGCCTCCAATGTTTGAAGTGTCGCCCACCCCCTCCCCCCGCCCCAGATCACACGAACTGTTTATCCTAATCTGGATTGTTTTCGTGTTTCTCTAGGTAATAGAATGCCTGATGTATCTAACTTTGTTCAAGCAGGAGTCCGTACTTACCAGCGATTACTGTCTTTCCAAACAGTCACATAACTACAAATGCCACAGCATGCATCTTTTCAGAACAGTATTAAACAGACTGGAGTACAAAAGCTAGTTCGGCTGAATATTTTGTTGCCGGGTAACTAAATAATCTCTTCCGATACCATAATGAACGATTACTTCCGGGGGTAACTACGTAATTTTTCCGGGGCTGGTTTTTATATCAGCCAATTGCAGGATTCTGTGGGCAGTTCATCTACAAGGAGTATCCAGTACCGCCCCCTCGCCTGTCAATCAGCGTGCTGCCGCTTTCGGATTGGTTTTCATTGCTTTCACCTAATGAAATGGGTTAGAGTGCTTTAAATGTTTATAGTCGCTTATAATCGAAAGCACAACAGAATAAATCGGATTTTAAGGTCTTCTGTCGGCAGACGGAAGGTAAGTCCCACGTCCGAAAACCTCTGGCATATTTTCGAAGGGTTGTTGGGTATGCTATTATGCTGGAAAGCTGAAGGCATTGTGGCGGCTAGACTGTTTTCCGTTTGAGAAATCAGGCAACTCCCCCCGTCACTAGGGTTACGAGATGCCTTCATGTTGCCAAGACGCAACTTAACCGGGCAGTAATTTATTTTAACAAATCTGTGCATTTTCGAAATTTAGCATTTTCTTGAATTTACGCCACAAATGATTAAACAATCATGTATTTTTTAAAAAGCAAAGCCTATAACTTGAACGATTGACTCCGCTGACATTGAATCAACTGGGAAGCATACCCGTCGCCACCGAATCAATCAGAGGTACCGATGGCATAGCGATGACATTTGTGCATAGTGAATGTTGGACCCACATTAGTTAAACATACCTAATAGTCTTTAATAGCGGTCCAAATACATAGAAATTATGGGGTCTGTAATCTGGAGTAGAATAGGCGGGGTTAATGAGTGTGGGGGCGGGGTCAGACACATAGCCTAAAAACCCCAAACATTCTGTAACTCTTTTGTTGACTTTTTTTGCCTACAGGAAGCCGCATATAAAATATAATGCTCACATCTTAATTGAACAAAATACATGCAAGTTAAACTTGTGACAAATGCTTTGTTTTGATAAGGAAGCTCATTTGGTTAATGTGATCCCTTCAAATGTTTGTGCTTGTAACCACAGCGTTACTGATTTGAATAATGGTTGGAGCGCTGGGGAATAGTAACGTTTATTTATAGGTCTGTGAGGTCGCTGACTTAAACAGAAAGCACTGTGAATATGTTTGTCATTAGCTTAAATATGTATTGCACACAGTATAAGATAGTGTTGGGTTGGAAAAGTCATCTGCATTGTAATGGATGTGCACCCCTTCCCGGAGTGCTCAACTGTATTGATGCCTGGATCCCTAATGCTGATTTTTCTTGTCACAGCACGTATCATGTGTGTGCTTCAAGAAATAGATCTGTCTCACTGATTGCTGTCCGGTAGTGGCACGCAAAGAGCCACCCTCATAGTGGCGAGCAGATACTGCCTCCACCCAGAGTTAAGCAGCACAAGTGCAGTGGTGGCAGCATACCGTCTAGTGAGCAGGTCTTTTTAACTGGTGCCATTGGAGTGAGGCCTACAGACTCACTTATTTTTAAAGTTCTGCTGCTAGGTGCTTAACTCACACTTGGCCTACATGTATTTGTTGTGAAGAGCTGCACAGGAGGGGTGTATCTGTTCTAGGTGTATGTGTGCTGTCACTAGCATAACGGTATCCCTTCACCTCAAGAGGCAAAGAAGTACGCGTCATAACTAGACGTCACCTCTGCATGCAGTGGGAAAAAGGAAAATTGATCCTTTTTTTTATATATAACCGTCACCCACTCTAGTAGTGGCATGATTCATTATCGGGTTCTCACTGACCCCTAAAAGTCAGGGTGGGCTCAACGGTATTCTAGGGAGCTCTTTGTATATTCATGTGTCTGGTGGAGCCTACGTATAAATAAAAATATCTCATCCATTCCCAAGTTATCCCTTTATTATTGGGTTAGGTAGGAAATTATATTTAAAAAAAATTATAGGTGGGGCATGTAGGATACAATGGTCCTATGACCCTCATGGTGCCAACATGTATCTGCCCTACACTGATGCCTCAGAAAGTCCAGGGAATTTTTCAGGGCAGGTTTGTTTAACTAATCACTCCCCTCGGTGACGTCCTGTGACTACATTTTCCTTGTGGCATGCAAGGGCAGGACATACTTGCTTGTCCAATAGTACCATGAAATGGGCATTTTCAGACCCCCTCAGGGGCGGAGGGAGATTTGGCCCTTTAATCAGACTGTCTTCAAAGGTCCCTAACAGTCCATCTACCTAGTTGGCTCTGCTCATGAGAGACACATTAATATACGAAGAGCTCCCTGGAATAGGTTTGGGCCCACACTGACTTTTAGGGGTCAAGGTGAACCCGATGATGCTACTAGTGGGGGTGAGGGTTGTATATAAAAAGGATTATATAAAAAAGTATTAATTTTCCTTTCCCCAACCTCGTGCAGAGGTGGCGCCTAGTCGTGAAGTTCACCCTTTCTCTCATGGGGTAAAGGGATACCCTTATGTTATTGGTAGTTTGAGTTCAGGGGGAACGTATCCTTTTCTTCCTTTGGTTCACTTAAAGACCTCCCTTCCTGCCAGGCAGGTAGGTTCCCTGACCTACTTACCTAGTGTGCTGTGCCTGGGAAGGGTATTATTATAGGGACAATGCAATACTGAACAGTGCGTGCATGTTGAGTGCAGGTGCTAGGTGTATGTGTGCCAATGAGTATTTCAGTACATGAAGGTAGCAGTGCTGTGTTGTGTGTGCATCTTAAATGTATGTGCTGGTGTATGTATGCCAATGGGTGTTACAGTACATGAAGGATACAGTGATAAGCAGTGTGTGTAGTTTGTATACAGGCATTGGTTGTATGTCTGCTTGTCGATTTCGATATACTTGGAGGTCCCTGGGTTACATTTTGGGAGACCCAGGCCTGCATGTGTGTGTAGTGGGAAAGCAGCGACCCCATGTGAGGAGCCGCAGTGAGAAGACTGCATTGGGGTAAGGACCGTAGCCCTTGTGCAATAGTGTGCAACAACCCCAATGCCAAGAGGGTCCGCTGCCAAAGACTTTCCTGTGCTGATTAGGCTGGAACAAGTCTACTGTGAAGATCCGGCGACCCCATATGCCAGAGGGTGTCACTGGGCCCACATGTCTTTAGTCGGGGTCGTCGCTGAAAGGAGTGAGGCCACTGTAAACCCTGTGCACCTGCCCTTGAAGAAGGATTTGAATCAGGAGCTACTTCTCCTAACCACCCCCCAACACTGGAGGAACCATAGACTTTCCCGGCGAAGAGGAGTCGACTAGACCCTCTGGTCGCTATAGAGCCGCAACCATGTGCAAAGACTCACTGACCACTGAGTGGAACTTGCTTGGGCCATGTGCAGCAATCTCACCTGAATCGACCGCTGCTGCTTCAGCACTCAGGTTGCGCTGACACTGCGAGGTGTAGGTAAGATTGATTTCAAGCCCTTCCACCCCAGGGGAACCTGCTGCTCATTAATGTTGCGGTGCTGGAACACTGTTAACTTAAGAATAGAGCAGTAGTGAACTCTTGAAACTCGGACTTCTAGTTAGGCTTACCCTGGATGTTGCCAGTTGTGAATGGTGAATAACCACTATTGCTAATGTGAGGAGGAAGTGGTACAAGAAACCGCCAAGAAAACACGAGCCTGGACCTCAAGGGGATTGTGTAGTTTGTGAATGTTGTGCTTTCCCTTTGTGTTGGTGGGGATAGACATGAAATACCTTTTTTGTTTCATGAAAGTGAGATTATGGCTGGACAATGATTTATTGCTGCTGTTGTGCACATTTTGACTTGTGAGTCTGTGTTTACTCCCCTGTATCCACACCACCTATTTGAGGGAGACTTGGACTGTTCGGACCACGCTTACCCTGAGAGTTAAGTGCAGAAGGGGTACTTGGCCCAGTTGTTCAGATTCCATAGCAAGTCGGGCTCTGGGACAGCAGGAGTAAATGACCTTAACCCCCATGGTTGGGCCAAGTAAACCCTGCTTGCCCCATGGCCCCTGCAAGGGGTTCTGACTGACAGGCTGTTGCAAAATATGCAGAAATATTCTCTGTTTAAGTGCCTACAATGCTTTAAAACGTGTATTTTACTAATACACAATAAGACTGGAGCTGGTGCAAACCTTTTTTTAATAGGATTCTATTTAAAGGACACATTACAGAGCTAGTAACAGCCTTAGATTATCCCTAAACAAGAATAAATCTTTAGCACCATTGCACCTAAAATGATTATTTCAATTAAAGCCTATAATGGCTCTAAATAGCCTTCTATTTGCTGATTAACCAATTGCTAAATTTTACATTCCTTTCAGTTAGCAGGTGCTCTGAACAGAAGACATGTTTCTTCTTTAGCTGTCTGTCTTTCCTTCTCTTTCTCTTCACAGTGCAGGACACCCACTACTACCCTTGCCGCCCAAGGCAACTCGAGGTCTGCATTAACCATAGAGTTGCTTTTAAACAAATAATATCAGAACTCTTTTGGTAAAATTAAAAAGCGTGGGTATGTCGTTCCAAAAGATTCCCCCCCGACCTTAAGTTCTTTATTAATCTTTAACTTTGCAAGCTTCACTTCCACGCCCCCACCCCATTACTCACCAGGCATAGTATGCACTATCAATTTTATATATATAAAAAAAAGCTTGTGATATTCCACTGAGCTTACCCTGTAATATCATCATATCATTTCACATTACAAGACTGTCTCTTCAAACCAGGAGGGGGACTCACAATCATCTACATGGACACCATCAAATGTACCACTTCCATGGATTCAGACCCCCCCATGGAACACATGCACTTCCGCCTCCAAACAAACAACAGTTTCACCCTGGTCTACAGACCACCAGGACCTCAAACATAGTTCAGCAACCTCATCTCAGACCTCATCGCTATCCTCATCATTAAATGCAAGGATTTCATTCTACTCAGCGACTTCAGTTTCCACTTGAAAGAGCCCACCGATACCTCCTCCAAAGCCTGAACAACATCGGGCTCTTCCAGGTGGTCACAGAACCCACGCATATCGCAGGACACACCAAAGATCCTATCTTTTCCACCGGGAACAACATTAAATACATCTCTGCATCGTGGCTCACCTGGACTGACCACTTCATCACACGCTTCCAAATATCCACACGGCAAGTCAAAATAACCACCAACATCACCCTGACCAGACGAAACTGGAACAAAATAACTGAAGCTAACTGGCACAACGACCTTGAAACAAATCAAATCAACACCACAGGCATCATATACAAGTACATCACCATTTTCAACCAAGGATCAAAAACTGTGCAGAGGCAAACACTCGCATCAAAATTCAAAAACACCACAGGACCAACAGGCATGCCACCTGGTACACAGACGAATTCCAGGAAGGTACTGCAAGCTGCTGGAAAGTACATGGAGATCTTACCACAAAGCTGGCACCATATCTATCTCCAAAACAGCACTCCGGCACAACCACCATCTCCTTAGAAGGGTGACCTACCCTGAAATCGGTCCCAGGATGTTTGTTTCCAGTCCAAGGAGGACCTGGCCTGGCAGTTCGGTCTGGACTGTTCCCATGGGGCACAGGGTCATGACTGATTTGCTATGGCTGGGTCCAAACTGGGGTGGCGTAGTGGGCAAAAGAATGGTGGATTCAACCCAGATCTTTTGACTGGGGTAGAATGTTTGCATTGTCAGCATTCCGTCCATCATTTGATTGCTGTAACGCCATCTCCTTAGAGCCACAAAGAAAAAAGCCCTCACTGAAAGGATTGAGGCCAGCTCAAACAAGGGCAAATAGATCTTCTCCATCATCAAGGAGTTCACCACCCCAGAGGCCCAGTAAACACAATCATTCCTTCCCAGGAGCTCTGCGACAACCTTTCGAACTTCTTTAACAGCAATATCAAAAAGATCTAAAATAACTTAAAAAAACTAACAAACACTAGGACGTCAACACCAACCTGCACATCACCAACCAAGACACCCACCTAACCAACTGGAGAACACGCACTGAGGATGACACCATTGCAGTAATGAAAACAGTATTATCCAAGGCCACTACAAACCCATGCCCTCATCACATCTACAACGTGGGAGAACCCCTGAGCAGCAAAAATCTCACCCACATCATCAACACCTCAGTCGGAACCACCACCTTCCCAGAAGACTGGAAACATGCAGCAGTCACGGCTCTCCTCAAGAAACCTTCGGCCTACCCCAGCGAACTGAGCAACTTTAGTCCTAACTCCGTACTCCCATACCCTACCAAAGTAATTGAGAAAACCATCAACCAACAACTCACCAACCACCTGGAACTCCATTACCTGCTCAATCACACTCATTCTGGCTTTTGAAGCAATCACAGCACAGTGACAGTACTCTTCTCTGTGCGGATTAGATTCACACCCTTCTTGACCAAGGAGAAACTGCAGCCCTCATTGTACTTGACCTCTCAGCTGCGTTTGACACAGTGTCACACTCAAGGTTCATCAAAAGGCTTTACGAAAAATGCTTTGATGGGCCGACCCTTAAATTTATATGTGCCTTCCTCACAGGAATACCACTGCGAGTGAGACTCCCACCCTATACATCAGAACTCAACAACCTGATATGCGGAGTTCCACAGGGCTCATCTCTCTGCCTAACCCTGATCAATATTTACATGACACCACTCGCCAATGTCACTTGAGCACACAATATCTCCATCATCTATACCGATGATACCCAACTCATCTTATCAATGTCCGCTAAATGCACCACGACCAGAACCAACTTCAAGGAATTCATGATCAGCGTAGCAGAGTGGTTGAAAACCAGCTGGCTAGAGCTAAACTCCTATAAGACAGAAGTGCTAATCTTCGGCAACAGAACACCGCCCACCCCCGCTACACCTGGTGGGCGTCAGAGTTTGACCCCACAAACTCCTATCAGCCACACAAGAAACCTGGGAATCATTTTAGAAGACAAAGTCAGCAAGGCATCCCAAGTAGACATCACTCCTCCTGCTTCCACAAACCCTGCATGTTCGGAAGAATTTTGAAATGGATTCCCAGGAACATCAGATGCACCGCCACTCAAGCCCTAATCACAAGTAGACTAGACTATGGCAACAAACTCTATGCCGGAGTCTCCAAACGCCTCCTCTATCGATTTCAGACCATCCAGAATGCTGCAACCAGACTCCTCCTAGACCTCCCTTGTTGTGACCACATCACCCCACACCCTAGAGAGCTTCACCGGCTACCAATACACATGCACTGACAATTCAAACTCCTCACATACACTTACAGGATTCTGCACTCATAGGACCTGCATACCACGATAGCTGCCTTCACTACCACCAACCCGAATGCTTGCTTAAATGCCCCCCCCCCCCAACGAATATAAAAAAAAAATTACGTCCGCTTGCTGACCAGCCTTTGTAAGTTCAGGGTTTTCTTTGGGGAATTGCTGCCAGTGTCTGTTTCAAGCATTGTATCCTTCCAGAGCCATTCACAAGCCACTACCCCAATATGCCTCACTGTTCACAATGCTTTGTCCTTATTTTTTGGACAAGTTCATAGTGCCTTAGATGAGGCCATTTATTTATATATCTAAAGATCCATCTTGGCCTCTCTCGGCCTAAGAGCCAACAGCTAAAAGCTTTCTTCTTTTTCCACCCTGATAGAGCCGGCACATCACAGACTCTTTGACCCCCTCTAACATTGCTTTCTCACCATCATTAGACCCAACTTTTAAGGGCAAGTAGTCTCACTCTCTCTAATCCAGATATCCTAGATAAGCTTAAGGTTTATTATCTTTAGAAGCAATCATGCTCTGCCATTCAGAGTTGGGAGAATTATCCTCGGGTTGAAACCCTGGCTAGCTCTCGACTGTTAGGAATAAGATGGTGACTCACATGATTCTAAGGAGGATGACTTAAAGAGCTCCTGGACCCCTATACTGAATTTGACCCTTCAGAGTCAAGCCTGCTGAAAACAAATGTTCAACCTTGAGGATATAGTCCATCCTTGTTCCAGGAGCAGGAATCCCTCCGCTAGATCCAGTATAGCCTTTCAAGTCCTCTCCCAAGAGGCTGGAAGCTGGCTGAGGGCAGAATGTTGTAGACCGCCGCTTGTTACTAAGATGCCAGATGTTGACCCTAGGCTCTTAACATTCTTGGGTAAGTTTGTTCATGTAGCAAAAAAAGGCATTGTTAAGTCCTGGAACGCTTGACTGGACAAGCCACTGGTACGGTACAGTCCTTTAGCCAAAATGTTGGCCCTCACTTTCAAGGTTAAGGATGAAACGTCCCCATGGGCCCTCACGTTTTAGCTGACGGGACCCAATGGGCTGTTGCCTATTGGGTAATGCAAACTGCACTATCTCGTCTAATAACTCAATTCCATCCTTTTATGCATTGATCCGTGCTATAGGAGCTTGCGGCCAATGAAGTGGGTCCTTCCTCCTGAGGTTTATTGCTTGGAGCCCCCCTCATGAAGGAGGTGGCTAAATCCGTAAACACTTTCACATCGCTCCCTAAAGCTAAGATTGCACCTTTAAAAAGTGTTTGACCAAGGGTTTTTTGGCAGGATCAACAAAGGCTGTAGCTGCTCGTCTGACTGTGCCAAGTTCAAGGCTTCATTGTGAGTCCATTCCTGTAGATGTGGGGGCTACGGAGAGTAATTTAGCTCAGACACCTTCTTCCCATCCTGTGCTAGGTACACCAGAGGTTGTCCCTATCACATCAGAAACATACGTATTGATTCTTACTCCACATTCACAGGTAAGTGTTCTAGCGGGACAAATTTGTTTTATTGGAATTGATGCCGTTTTATGTAGCACCATGCAGCCACCAAGTCTAATCTCATTTTTAAGGGAGAAAACAATAATCGCAAATCAGGAGATTCATTCCCTTCTCGTTAAACAGACAATCCACCCATGTCTTCTCCATCCAAATTGTTTTCTCAGTGTCCTTTTGGTGGAAAGAAAAGAAGGAGGAGGGAAACATAGTTTGGTGATCAGTCTGCTTGAGTTGGGTGCCTGGACCCTTTAGAGTTTTCAAAATGGAAGGGATACACCATCTTTGAGACCATCTACAACTAGGAGATTGGATGGAACAGTCGGAGCTGAAAGACTCTTACCTCAGCGTTTTCATCAATTACAGTGTCAGAATCAAATTGCATGCTCTACCCTTTGGTTTAGCGTCACCACGTGCTTCACCAGACTTCTGCACCCAGTAGTGAAGGTCCTTAATGCCTTAATGCAAAAAGGGTGTACTTGATAATTTACTTAGATGACATGCTCTTTATGGCACAGAACAGGTCTTGCCTAATTCAGCAACTGACTCTGGTCATCAGCCTCCTTCAACTTTGTGATCAACTAACTGAGGTCTCACTCTTTTTTCCTTTCACCCAGATTCGTTTTTCTGAGTCTTTCCAGAGTTTATCTGTAACCAAATTTGTCACCTCCATACCACTGAATCAAAGTGATCAAGAAGGAGGGTCACATGCGCTTTCTAAAGGATCCAGTATCCCTCAGGATGAAAGCCAGATGATAGGCCTTTTGATGTCAAGAAGGAGGGTCACATGCGCTTTCTAAAGGATCCAGTATCCCTCGGGATGAAAGCCAGATGATAGGCCTTTTGATGTTATCTATTCTGGAAATATTCCATGGTTCTCCATCTACACAGAGGTGTCTTAATGAACAACGATCCCTCTCTCAGAACTAGATACAATAGAGCCACCCAATAATCCCCTTGGGACTGGGTATAATCAATAACACAATCTCATTGTCCCTGGAAGAAACATTTATAGAACATTTATAATTTATAATAATGTCACATTCATGATCATTAATCTAATTGTACAGGGAAATAAATGTATATATACCAGAGTGTATCAAAAAAGGACTATTTAATTCAACTCAAGTATTTTGTCACTTATTTCCTGGCAACGGTCATACTACTAAGGTCCATACAGTGGTTAACAGTAGTATATAAAACACCTTTCTCTTAAACTATGGATAATCCAAACACCATGTTAACAGAAATTAAACACATTTCATCAAATGTACAATCTGTGTAATCAACATATAAGCAAAACGATGCTAGGCATTGACGTTTCGGTCCCCCGTTGGTCTAAAAGATCCTTGGGACCATCTTTAGGACGAAAAAGTTACACATCTACATCTAATGCAATAAAGATGAAAAATATGTACTTGTAATCCCTGTATCTACAAGAGGAATCTTCTGCTCATCACATAAAGACAACAACAATGGTGAAAGGCACCCTATGTGTAAGCGAAAACACCACAGATTTAGAAATATGCCACCAAAAACATATATGTGCAAGAATCTGTGTGACACCAAACCAAGTAAAACACCACTAAACCAAGAGATTCATAAAGACTAAAAAGAGACTCAAAAACCCACTCACTTCTTAGAATGTTCTTGAAGGAAGTGACCAAAAGTCTTATCCTTTATTTGGTATTTATCCACCAAGTCTAATCAGAAAACATAAACAGCAAAAGAACCTACATCCGTGTTCTAGGACTCTAAAAACACTGTGAAATAACATGCAAGTTCGCGACAATACTCACATGTCTTGAAAATTCATTAGAAATCTCACCACCTATAAATATAGTCAACCAAAAAGGATCGTATTAACTCCAAACTCAGTGACTGAAGCCCATGATCCCCAAAAAAGCACCACAAAGTGTTAGGTTATCGTTGGCTACTCATGTAATTCTTTCAGTCAAAAAGCCAATATTCTCCTGTAATAAAACATGATATTTTGTAAAGAAAACCAACAAGGCCAAAAGCACAATGTTAGACGAGCGCGGTTTACAACTACACATATGAATACTGTGGGGACCCCCACCCGTCGATAGTGACACTTACTTATTTGTTGGAACCATCCTCGCTTGGTCCGTGAACGCCCGACTCAAGAGACCGAGTACGGCGCGTAGTGGGCTGCGTATAGAAATAAGGCTCAGACGCTGAATGCGCAATGACGTCATCCCGCGTTCGACTATGGTGGCCATCTTAGAGTGGTGCTCGTGTTAACAGCGCCCCATACACGTGTACCAGACCATTTTATTATATAATGGTTAAAAAAGCACCGATCATGATGGTTGTCAATGGACCATTTGGAGAACTTAACGGTCCGTATTAAAATATTTACAAAATCCAGAACCCAAAAGAAACGAAAAACTCAAAAAGTCAAACTTTATTGAGCACAACCAGATGAACAAAACAGATATATTCATAGAGCCAAAATGCATTTAGGCCTGTTTGACCCGTCAGCATAAGGTCATAGAACCTTCTCTATACCTGGAGTATACTTTTTATAATAAGTACCATGATAAATCCGTACATACCCACTGGAGTATAATATTCAAAATAATTGGGTTTTGTAAAAGGATGGTCAAAATAGCCTAAACCTCTTCTGTGCTTACACTAAAGTGTGCCACTCACCTATGGATTACAATCACGACCTATATCAATAGTAGAAACCTAGTCTGTAGCAAGAGGACAAGCGCTAAGAAGATAACTGGTCAAAGAGGGTTCTTAACTGGATACCATGTCAGTAACATAAGGTCAAGCGCTAACATAGTGACCAAACCTCACAGTATGTATATTAATTCTTGTCAGACCAACCAAGAGATCATTACAGTGTCGCCAGAACGTGCCATTCAATCATAGAATTCAATCCTTTTTCAACTGTGTTACATGACCAAATCCATTTGTTTTCTTTATGTGTGAGCAGCCGATCGACATTCTGTCGCCTCTTTGTATTTTTTACAACTTCAAGAACAAACCATTTAATTTCTGATGGCATATGTGACTTTTGTTGATAATGTTCAACAAGGGGAGCAGTAGTGATGTTACAACGTATGCGTGACTGATGTTGTAAGATGCGTTTCCTAATTTCTTGTGTAGTTTTACCAATGTATGTTAGAGAACAAGGACACTGTATACAGTATATCACATTCTTAGTTAGACAATTAGAATGATGGCGCAATATCAATTCTCTACCATTCACATTACAGCTTTTCACTGTATTGGTAGTTGCGCAAGCTGCACAATTACCACAGGGGTAGTGTCCTGTCACTGGTAATAAGCCCCACAAATATTGTATAGTGCTTGGTGCTTGTTCAGTGTAGTCCCTCACTAGATGGTCTCTGAGGTTCCTGGCCCTCTTAAAGGCAAAACGTGGTAATTCCAACTGTGGTTCAACCTTCCTAATGAGGTGCCAGTTCTGCTTAATTATTTTCTTTATCTGGTTGGACTCAGTCCCAAACGTCATTACACAGGTGATAGGTTGTACTTTGTTCTTCATCTCAGATTGCTGTCCGTCTTTGTGTAACAGTGCCTGCCGGTCGTAATACCATGCCCGTTTCATGGCATGTTTGACAAGTCTATATGGATATGTTCTCATGACTAGTTTTGATTGTAGAATTTTGGCTTCTCTGAAATAATCTTCCCTTTTGGTGCAGTTACGCCTGATACGTAAAAACAGTCCAAAAGGTAGATTATCATGTAAATTCCGTGGGTGGCGGCTATTGTATTTTAACAACGTGTTCCTGGCCGTGGGTTTAGTGTACAAACTCATAGATAATACACCCTCGCCATTCATGATTGTAAGGTCCAGAAAGCTGATAGAATATTGATTGCTTTCCAATGTAAATAGCAAATTCTGGTCTTGTAGGTTTAACCATAAATGAAAGCTTCTTAATTCTTCCTGCGACCCCTCTCACACAATACACACATCATCGATGTATCTTAAGTATTTTTTCAGGTGGGAGCTGAAAGGATTGTCATTCTAGATCTTGTAGATCACCCTTTCCTCAAAGGGGGCCACAAACAGATTGGCTACATTTGGGGCAAAAATTGCGCCCATGGCCACGCCTTTCACCTGGCCATAGAACTCGTTATTGAATAGAAAATAGTTTTCTTTAAGGGCAATCCTAGCACAGTCTACAATAAACTGTGTGGGGACCTGGTGTGGGCGTATACGGCCTTCCAAAACATCATCAATAACTTTCAAAGCTTCCCCTTGAGGGATGCTTGCGTATAAGCTTTATATGTTCATTGTGACGAGAATGTTCAGGATCATACGGTTCTCTGTCTAGTTTCGTAATGACATCTCTACTGTCTTGTGTGAAAGATTGGGTTTTGGAAACAAAGGGTTTCAGAAAGTAGTCAACATATTCTGCCAGCGGTTGTAACACCGACTGGCAGCCTGCAACAATAGGTCTTCCAGGGGGGTGTCGGCTATTTTTTTTAAATTTTCGGTAGCGTATAAAACGCTGGAATGTTGTAATCTTCTTTTTTTATTAAGATATTCAAATTCTTTCTTACTTAACCACAGTCCTTCCAGCCCCTTAGTAGTCAAAAGTAAAATCTCTTTTCGAATTCTAGCTGTAGGATCACCTGGAAGTTTTTTATAATGTGCTGGATTACTCAATTGTCTTAGAGCTTCCTGATCATAGTCAGACTTATCCTGCAGGATTATTCCTCCCCCTTTATCTGCCGGTTTCACAATTAGATCATCCTGGCTGGAAAGGGACCTTAAGATACCTCACTCTTCTTTAGAAAAATTAAACTTTACAAATTTCCGGTCCTGAAACATCAGTTCTATTTCAGTAAGTACCACATTCTCAAATGTAATAAGTTCCTTTGGCCTTAAATTGGTAGCTGGAAAGAAGGTTGAAGGTTGAAAGTTGAGACCGCTAATGTTGTTGGATGTGCTCAGTGGTATCTTAGAAAAGATATGTTTTAGATGTAAAGTTCTAAAAAATGTGTATATTTCAACAAGTGTTGAAAAAATATCATTCCTATTTGTAGGCACAAATGAATCATAAGAGGACAGATTGAAAATCGGAACAATTTGCATGTTAGAGTTGTTATGGTTTGTTAGTGTAACAGGAGAAATTGTCAAATCAGATTCTACCACTCGTAGTAGTTGTTGCGAGTATGTCGGAACCCGGGGGTATAGTGATTTCTGAACCAGCCCCTCCTGGCGTTCCGCGATCGCTCCCCTCTGTGGAGGTTGGCCTCTTGATAAAGAAAAGGGCAAATTAAGTCCTCTTGTAGACCTGTAGTTGGAGGTTCCCCCTCAGCTGTTGTTCTCATCGGAACTCGAAGAGGCTGTATCTGAGAATGTTGTATGTTGCAGAACCCAATTCGACTCATTCCCTGACTGTTGGAAAAAATCTTTTTTCAAAAACGGATAGGTTCGTTCTCTGCTATAGTTCTTGATATCTTTTTGTAATTTCTCAGTTTTTTTCAGAAAATTATTCCTTTGGAAGTCCGCTATTGTTAAATCCAGTTTTTTTAAAAACTCGTTAGCATCAGTGGCAGCAGGATCTTAACAAATTTGTTTTTCTAGTTCAGCAATTTCTTGTTTTAATTTTTCAATGTGACGTAAGGCTGTTTCTATGCTTAGTACCATCCAACTTTTAGAGCATTTGTTTGAGACGGAGCTAAAACCAACTTTATAGTCTTCGTCTTCCACAAAAATTACTGGTATATTACGAACTTGGAGGTCAACAGGGATGATGTTATTATTAAGACAATCTGTCAAAAATTCAGCGTGTAGCTCTGTTCTAATAATTTTTTTATGGAGTCTTACTAAATTATTCTGTACTACACTCTGTTGAGAGTTTACATCAGTAGTACTTGTCTGGGGATCTAATAGTGAGGGTCCACCTGCTATCTTAGCTATATATTCGTCAGTGTAGGTTAAGGTTTCTTGTTCTGACATTTGGACAAATATTCACTTTCTCTCAATAGTCAAATAAAACAAAACAAAAGGAAACATAACATCAATTTGATTACATATGAACAGACCGATACCTATACACAACAAGCCACTTTCAAAAAGGGCCCTTGCAGACAGCGTCTGCGCTTACAATACTAGATACAATAGAACCACCCAATAATCCCCTCGGGACTGGGTATAATCAATAACACAATCTCATTGTCCCAGGAGGAAACATTTATAGATCAATTGATTTTCAAGACATCTGAGTATTATCGCGAACTTGCATGTTATTTCACAGGGTTTTTAGAGTCCTAGAACACTGATGTAGGTTCTTTTGCTGTGTATGTTTTCTGATTAGACTCGGTGGATGAATACCAAATAAAGGATAAGTCTTTTGGTCACTTCCTTCAAGAACATTCTAAGAAGTGAGTGGGCTTTTTAGTCTCTTTTTAATCTTTGTGACTCTCTTGGTTTAGTGGTGTTTTACTTGGTTTGGTGACACAGATTCTTGCACATATATGTTTTTGGTTGCATATTTCTAGATCTGTGGTGTTTTGGCTTACACATAGGGTGCCTTTCACCATTGTTGTTGTCTTTATGTGCTGAGCAGACGATTCTTCTTATAGATACAGGGATTACAAGTACATATTTTTCATCTTTATTGCATTCGATGTAGATGTGCAACTTTTTCGTCCTGAAGATGGTCCCAAGGATCTTTTAGACCTACGGGGGACCGAAACGTCAATGCCTAGCATCGTTTTGCTTATATGTTGATTACACAGATTGTTTTATATACTACTGTTAACCAATGTATGAACCTTAGTAGTATGTCCGTTGCCAGGAAATAAGTGACAAAATACTTGAGTTGAATTAAATAGACCTTTTTTGATACACTCTGTTATATATGTATATATTTCCCTGTACAATTAGATTAATGATCATGAATGTGACATTATTATAAACTATAACTGATTTATAAATGTTCCCTCTCTCAGAAGGCATTCATAATGAACTCAAATGATAGCAACTCCTCTGTGGAGGATCCAGGGTTGATTCCCTATGCTTCTGAAGCCCCAATTCTTCTGCTGTTTCGACTAAGAATTCCTTGGGATTTAGCAGGCTACATCCACATGTTAGTGGAGCTCTGTCTCCTTTGCCTGATGACATGGGGTCTTTCTGGAGTCACTGGTAAGTGTCAAGATATTCACAGTAGACATCCTTCTACAGCAACCAGGACAGGTCTTATGCCACATTCAGGTGCTCCTACTCTGCATGGAGTAGACGGTCACACAGGTGTCTGGAATGGAAACTGATATTAGCTACGTCCTACATTTTCTGGCCAGTTTGGCTTCTGAATGACTCTCGTAGAGGGCTGTCATTTCTTACGGCTCATCCATTTCTGCCCATTGCAGATGATCCAGTTGGTGAGCATTGTTTAGGTATGTATGTCGTTATAACGCATACTTTTACAACGCATACCTTTACAACACATTTTTTACACCGCAACATCCATTACAACGCATTCCACTACAACGCATACTACATTTACAACACATACCATTACAACGCATACCATTACATTGCATGTATGGTAAGTATTGGATAGTGTAGGGGTAAAAATTACTATTCTAACTCCAGGGGGTGCAACAGTAGGGTAAGTGTTGGATAGTGTAGGGGTAAAAATTACTATTCTAACTCCAGGGGATGCAACAGTAAGGTATGTATTGGATAGTGTAGGGGTAAAAATTACTATTCTAACTCCAGGGGGTGCAACAGTAGGGTAAGTGTTGGATATTGTAGGTATGCGTTGTAATGGTATGCATTGTAAGGACTGCGTTGTAATGACATGCGTTATAGTGGTATGCGTTGTAGTGGCGTGCTTTGTGATGGTTGCGTTGTAATGGCATGCGTTGTAATGGATATTGCGTTGTAAAAGTTTTGTTGTAAAGGTAGTGTGTTGTAAAAGTTGCGTTGTAAGTGTTTTTTCCCATTGTTTAGTGACTGAATTTGTGGCGGGCATTAGGTACTTGGTTCTGTAGGACATCAATGTTGTTCTACCCTTCCTCATGCCTTGTCCCAACAATACCCTACTGTCTAGAAAGCAATTCTTGGCCACTTAACGATGTTGTTCTGTTTAGCGTCTTGTTGAAGAGCTTCTGACATTAAAGTCTTGGTTTAGTAGGTAGTTGTTTCACTCTGGGTGGTGCATCTTTCACTTTGCCTAGATGAAAACATTCAAGCACCAATAATATGGTTTATTCTTCATTCATGATACACTTATACAGGCCCTCTTGCAATGAAGGCCCAGAACATTCTTTGGCCCTTTGACAAGCACAGGGTTGGAGCCTTTTACCAGCCTGAGTGAGTGAAATGGACAGATTGTGACCCAAGCATTTCCCACAACGTACCCAGAGTAAGACATTGGGTTATTGGTTGAGGGGGTGGAAGCCCTACTCAGACAACAACAATAATCCTCGTCCGGCTAAACCACAAAAAGTCACAAAATTAACCTGTGCTTAACACTCTGGTAGCTTAGCACAAAGGCAGAAAGGCTTAACTTAGAGGCAATGTGTAAAGTATTAATGCAACACACAAACAGTAATGAAGTGAAAACACAAAAATCCCAAATCAATTTAGATAATAGTAAATTGTAATAAATAAAGTGATACCAGAGCAACAAAAATGCCATCAGTAGAACCCACAGATATTCAGTTTCAAAGTTTTAGATAGATTTAGTGCCTAAAAGTGCAAAGCGCGATTCACAGTCATCTGGTCGTGCTAGACCGGATAACGTCATGGAAAGTCATTTCTGTAGTGCAAAGAGCAGGCTGGGTGATGCGGGCTGTTGCATGAATAGCCAGTCAGGCGTCTCAGACGGTCGGTGCTGGAGCATGGCATTGGTGGTCACGGTGGGCTGTCCTTACTGTTGTGCGAAGTGCAGATCTTTCGTTCCCAGCGTCGCTAATCAGTGAAGAAGCAGGTTCACTGGAGCTTTGTGTCAGCAACGGCAGAGTCTTGGAGCGAACAGTTCCGCTCGCATTTGTGAGGATTCTAAACCTTCAGCATTTTACCTTTCTTAAGAGGATCTCAAATGATGCCAGTGGTCCTAGACCTTTGGAGGCACCTCTTCGGGATCAGGAACTCGCGTCAGCAGAGGCCAGCAGGGCTCAGGTAGGTCGAGTTGCAGGTCTAAGCCACTTCACTACAGCAGCTCAGCTGTGCAGTTGCAGGGAGGCCCCTGAAGTTTGTTGTGTCCCTGTACATCCGATAGGATGTTAGCTTATTGATCCTTGGAGTCACTTGGGTCACGTGAGAGGAAGCAGGTCCAGTCTTTCTTCTCAGAGAGTAAGGCAGTCACCAACCAGCATGGTAGTCCTCTGGTTGCAGGGCAGTCCTTCTGTAATGTCCACAGATCTAGGAGAGTTCTGAAGAGTGGCTCTAGATGGCCAATATTTAAACCTGGTGCCGGTCTTTGTATGTGGAGAGACATCCAGTCCTACCCGCACATCTTGTTCTGGAGGGTTCTTCTCATGCCCTGTCAAGGCTCAAAAAAGTCTGAGGTTACAATAGGCTGGTGTCAGGTTCCTTTATGTGTGTTGAAGGCAAGCCCTTTGAAGTGCAAGTGAGGTAGGGTACAACTCTGCCCCCAGACATTCTGGCAGGATGGCTCATCCTGTCCAAACCTAAGCCCATTTAGTGTAACTGTCTGGCAGGACTACACACACCCCAACAGCAGGGCCCTTCACAGTCCTGTCCCCTAGGATAATGACAGAAGGCACAAATCATCAGGACTACAAAATGACAACTTCATAAAAGTGGCATTTTCAGAATTGTGACTTAAAATCCGACCATACCATTAAAGAGGATATGAAATTACAGTTCAATTGAGTTTAAACAGCATATCTCTATATGCTTCCAATCTAAAGTTATAACTTAATAAATGAAATAAGGTAACCTGTTCCATGGGAGAGATAGGCCTTGCAAACGTGAGAAATGACTTTGACAGTTTTTCACTACCAGTATATGTAAAACATAAGTATCATGTCCTACATTTTAAATACAGTGCACCCTGCCCTATCAGCCTTTAGGGCCTACCTCAAGGATGACTTATACGTGTTAATAAGGAAAGTTTAGACCTGGCAAAAGGCTTATTTTTCCAGGTCTAAATGGCAGTTTAAACTACACCACAGGCTGCAGTTCCAGGCCTGAGATGTTTTAAAAGGCTTCTTTATTGAATGTCACAAAGGAGTGCTGTGGCCCACTAGTAGCATGTAATTTACAGCCCTGGGTCTTGTAGTATGATTTATCAGAGACTTGCAAGTAAACTAAATATGCAAATTGGGTGTAGGCTAATTTGACCATGTTTTAGGGAGAAACCACTAGCACATTAGCACTGCTTAGTAGTGGCAAAGTGTCCAGAGTTGTAAAGCCAACAAAAACAAATTCAGCAACTAGTAGTAGGAGTAAAGGCAGAAAGTTTGGGGATTGTGGGAAGACCACACCGAAGGTGTCATGTCCAAAACACCCCATTTACTTACCAGTAATGTTCATTATCCTTGGTCCAACTTATAAGTCACTAGCTTACATGTTGCGCGTTGCTGCGATCTCTGAAGAAAGGAAATTCAAGGAAACTCGTTATGATCACATTAAATTTACATTGTGTCATTGTTATTGAAACTTATTCATTTTATTTTTTAAAACATTTGTAAGTGTGGCTTGAGCAGTGCGTCCTCAATTGGCTTCAAATCTTGATTCTGCTTGCTCTCCTGTTTCGTTCGAGCGGGCGTGAGCAGTGCGTAATCAATCTATTTCCAATCTTGATTCTCGTTGCTTGTTCGTTTGAGAAGAACGGGCTTGAGCAGTTTGTTTTCAAACAGCTTCTAATCTTGCTTCCCGTTGCTCGTCTGTTTCTGAAGCTCGTAATGCCTTTTTCTTTCGTGCTTCTGATGTAGATTGACCAATCGATTTCTGTTTGGGGGTCATAACTGTCGATGATGCTCGCAAATTCGCTGTCTATTTCAGTATTGGAAAGATTATGAGGGGGCCGGGGGCCGATATGTAACAAATTTTTCTTTTCTTTTTTTTTTTTTTGCCAGAAACTTTCGCGGGAGTGTACTCAACAACTTTTAACAATTTTTTATTTTTTATTATTTATTTTTTCTGCCAGAAACCTTCGCGGGATTATTCTCTGCAACTTCCCAAAGTTTCTTTGGCGATCGGATGAATGGTGTAGTAATGCATAAAGGACAAACAGACATACTTTCATTTTTATATATAGATTGCGAATGAGGTGCCTGCCACCTCAAGACGAGAACAAGCAGGAGGACTCTAAAAGGAAGCCCCACCCACTTATACTGGGTGTCATAAAGGGGCTGGTACTCCAAGGCTCTCCTTTTAAATATCCAAACCTCGTCAAAGGACTGAAAGGTAATGTGGGATGCAATGACTGTCACCAGGAGAAGATGGATTAAGGTTAAAGGAGGTTACCAGTAAGTAATCAGGGCATTACTCCAACACCCCCTCCTTTCTCCCACTAATTACTAATGAGGCACACCGAAGCTGTAAACCTTTGACAAATTCAGAAAGGTGATTTTTAAATATGCAACACCCAACTTTAATGCATATAAAAGAACAGCACAAACAATAGTGCAGGCCAAATCATAATTCACGTTTGAGAACCCCTGTACCCAAATTCAATTGCAAGTCTGACACATTATTCAATCGATAATATCTAACAAAGGTATTGTTGGATTACCATTATTCAGGTCTCATGAATGGACACTCCCTGCAACTCAACCAGAATGTAGCTAATCCTTTTGTTGGTCTTCTTTGAACTGGAAGATTTCCAGTACCCTATTCTGTGAGCATTGTGGTTGAGTTTATCCATCTGCTCAAAGTAGTTGTTGTTGCCTTCTTATCCCTTCTCTGGGAACCTGGAGCAGAATCTGCAAAGTAGAACCTTGTTATTTGTGATATATAGATCCGGGAAAGCTTTGCTGAACCTTTTCCATATTCTCTTGAAGGCTATTCTGGATATGGCAAGTTCCTGTGATGAAGGGTATTTCCTGCTCAAAGTGTCTACTATTGCATTGTCTATCTCCCTGATTCGACAAATTCTACTCTGCCCAAGAACGCAGTTGAACTGCCACTAAATTGAGACTCTTGAATTACGTAGTTCCTTGATGATTGATATGAGACTGTTGTCTCAAAATGTTGTCCTTCTCGACTAGATAATTTCTTTTCAAGTATTCGGCTCTCATAGAATTTCAGTGCTTTGAAGATCTGAATCAGTTCTTTTCAGTTCAGTGGTTTGCATCTCTTTATAATTGGCCATCTTAACTGATTTTTTTTAGTTGTACAAAGTTGTTCCCCAGCCAATGAGACTGGCGTTCGTTGTCAAAACTACTGGAGGTTCCTAACTAATTTTTACTCCTTTGGATAGATTTTCCTTTTCAGTCACCATATCAAATATTCCTTGATCTCTGAAGAGAGCTACACCATCTTGACTAGAGAGTGAATTGCTTGTGATCAGAATCTGCTCAGAACCACAGAAAGGGTCAAAGATGGAACCTTGCCTATTGTACTGTGTGCACACATGCTGCCATATTACCCTCAACCTTTAACTATAGCCTGGCTTGAGCCTTTTGGGTGGACAGTAGTTTGAAGAATAACAACTAAAGGCGTTCAGTCCTTTCCTCCAAGAAAAAGACCTTCTTGTCTGTTCTGAAGAATGCCCCAATGAAGATAAGGTCCTTGCAAGATTGAAGCTGACATTTCGGAGTGCTCAAATGTAGACCCAGATGTGTTAGTTCATATTTATGCGCTCCCAAATCCGAAAGCTTTCGTCCTCTGATAAAGAGAAAAAACGATGAAGGGTTTGGCTTATGTGCAGCAAGGCCACGCCTTAATAACAGTAAACTCCACTGAATGCCATTACTGCAGTATTCTTTATCCTAAGTTTGAAAAGCAATGAACCAAACTTTTGCCTTCAAAAAACCACTTTTTCAGTTTCAGTTTACTCAATAAACTTATTTTGTATTTTATTTTGTATTTTATTTTTTCTTTATAACACTTTTTCCAGATTCTTCATAGAAATTTTATTCAAACTGCTCTAAATTGGGCGAACTCACAATTTTTTCTCTTTTTATGAACCCCATCAAAAAACATACTTCTCAATCACCCTCTAAACAACATACTTAATATCAACATTCATACTGTGTCAGATTCATACATAGATTAAACTGCTCCACACATCCATCCATACATTCTAGCTTCATTCATACACCTGCCTACCCTGAGACAGTTTTACAGTCCTTTTTTAATGTTCTCGGATAGGCACTCCTAATTTAATGTTTCTTAGTAACACAAAAAATGACTTAAAATACAAGACCATCAGCAAGTTTTTTTCATAATTCAAACTAAACCAACAAAACAAATAATTTCTGATTGGCCTAAGCAACACTATGGTCGCAACACTACGGTCTACGCGTTTCGAATCTCCCGAACTGTGGGGATTCTCCTCAGGACCAATAGTTTCTTAGAATCTTGACAGAATCTTGTGGCTGTCTTTGTAATTTGTTAGACTTGATCTTGATCTTGTTGCACTACTCCGTGATGGGCTTCACACTTGTATGACAACACTGTTCTGTATATCCGGTATCGCAGTCACATGTGGGGCTCACAAATGTGGAATCAATCAAACTCTGGCTGGTTACGCAGCGGTTTCTCACTCTAAACTCGGTCGGGTATGTGAATTGCTGACTGTGTCGCAAACATGGAATCAATCCAACTCTAGCGGTAACGCAGCAATTTCTCACTCTGAACACTTTCGTCCTCAGATAAGGCATAAAGCAACCAGTAGTCTAGGTAAAAAAATACAGGTATCCATTGTAAATGCATATTAGCACAACAGGAGCAATTATTTTTGTATACACCCTTTGCACCAATTTGAGACTGAAAGGTAGAACTTTTAATTGCCAGAGTTGATTTCCTACAACACATCTCAGGTATGTGTGATGCCCTCTGCTATATGCATGTGCAGATAAGCATCAGTGACTTCAATTTTACCATGAAGTGATTGAGAGGAATCTGCAAAGTCTCCATCTTTAATTGAATATTCTGAATGAAGAAGGTGTTCAGATTTTTTTAGATCGATTACCAGGTGATAATTCCTAGATATTTTCAATACTAGAAAAATCGTGGTATAAACTCCTAAGGACCAGAACTATTGCTCATTTCATCTGAAGTAGAGAAACCCGGTGGGAGAGAGCCCTTCTTTTCACATGGTTTTTAGGAAGTGCTGTATGAATGGTCCCAGTCGGAATCTGGTCTGACAAGAACTTTACCATGTTCCCTTTCCAAACCACTTTCAGTACCCAACTATTGGGTGTGATTCTTTGTCGCTCTAAAGCAAATCCATGAATTCGACCTCTAACTGAGAATCCATTGTTTCTAATCTATTCTATCAGCATTTATATAGCCCATAACTACCTGCAGGCATCCCAGCGCTGCTAGTCCAGACGCAACTCTGCCAAGAATCAGAGGAGAGAGTACTGGAATAGCCATGTTTTGAGTGACTTATGGAAACATTGTTAGTTTATGGTTGATCTCAGTGAGATGGGGAGTGTATTCCATAATTTAGCTACATTGTAGCAAAAGGATTGTCCTCCCCATCAGGGTCAGATGGATCTTGGCCAGAAAGGCATTAAAGGAACGCAGAGTACGTCTAGGAAGATATGGGGAGATCAAAGATCGGGAGATCAGTGGTACTCTTTCCAACAGGGCCCTGTGGGAGATGCAGAGAGATTTAAATTTGATCAGCTTTGCCACTGAGAGCCAATAAAGAGCCTTGAGGCTTTTACAGGCACAATGGTGTCTGGGGACACTGTATTAAAATTGAGCAGCTAAGTACTGCACTGTCTGTAGTTTTTGTGATGTCTTTTTAGGAGCTCCCAAATAGAGAGAATTTCCGTAGTACAGATGAGCAGATATAAGGGCCTGGATGATAAGTCTTTTGGAGAGAGTGGGGAGCAGATGTGCCATATTGAAGAGGGCGAACAAAACAGGTGATGGACCGAATGTGGATCAATGTCACACATTCACCCCAGTCCAAAGATCTGGGCCCAAATCCATCGTTTTTTTGCACTCCACACCACCCTGGGTTAGACAATGGCGATATGCAAATCAGCTCTGACCCTGTGCCCCATGGGAACAGTCCAGTCCGAACTACAAAAGCCATGTCCTTCCCAGAACGGAATCAAGCATCCGAGGACCGGACCGGTTTCGAGGTAACACCTCTCATCAGCCCGGTTAGCTTGACTCCAGTGGTGTGGAGTGCCTGGGACCCACGTCTGAGCATCCCCAGCGCACTTATGGCGGATTTTGCAAACAAAACAGGTGATGGACCGAATGTGGATCAATGTCACACATTCACCCCAGTCCAAAGATCTGGGCCCAAATCCATCGTTTTTTTGCACTCCACACCACCCTGGGTTAGACAATGGCGATATGCAAATCAGCTCTGACCCTGTGCCCCATGGGAACAGTCCAGTCCGAACTACAAAAGCCATGTCCTTCCCAGAACGGAATCAAGCATCCGAGGACCGGACCGGTTTCGAGGTAACACCTCTCATCAGCCCGGTTAGCTTGACTCCAGTGGTGTGGAGTGCCTGGGACCCACGTCTGAGCATCCCCAGCGCACTTATGGCGGATTTTGCAAACAAAACAGGTGATGGACCGAATGTGGATCAATGTCACACATTCACCCCAGTCCAAAGATCTGGGCCCAAATCCATCGTTTTTTTGCACTCCACACCACCCTGGGTTAGACAATGGCGATATGCAAATCAGCTCTGACCCTGTGCCCCATGGGAACAGTCCAGTCCGAACTACAAAAGCCATGTCCTTCCCAGAACGGAATCAAGCATCCGAGGACCGGACCGGTTTCGAGGTAACACCTCTCATCAGCCCGGTTAGCTTGACTCCAGTGGTGTGGAGTGCCTGGGACCCACGTCTGAGCATCCCCAGCGCACTTATGGCGGATTTTGCAAACAAAACAGGTGATGGACCGAATGTGGATCAATGTCACACATTCACCCCAGTCCAAAGATCTGGGCCCAAATCCATCGTTTTTTTGCACTCCACACCACCCTGGGTTAGACAATGGCGATATGCAAATCAGCTCTGACCCTGTGCCCCATGGGAACAGTCCAGTCCGAACTACAAAAGCCATGTCCTTCCCAGAACGGAATCAAGCATCCGAGGACCGGACCGGTTTCGAGGTAACACCTCTCATCAGCCCGGCTAGCTTGACTCCAGTGGTGTGGAGTGCCTGGGACCCACCTCTGAGCATCCCCAGCGCACTTATGGCGGAATTTGCAAACAAAACAGGTGATGGACCAGGGGTGAATGTGTGACATTGATCCACATTCGGTCCATCATCTGTTTTGTTTGCAAATTCTGCCATAAGTGCGCTGGGGATGCTCAGACGTGGGTCCCAGGCACTCCACACCACTGGAGTCAAGCTAGCCGGGCTGATGAGAGGTGTTACCTCGAAACCGGTCCGGTCCTCGGATGCTTGATTCCGTTCTGGGAAGGACATGGCTTTTGTAGTTCGGACTGGACTGTTCCCATGGGGCACAGGGTCAGAGCTGATTTGCATATCGCCATTGTCTAACCCAGGGTGGTGTGGAGTGCAAAAAAAGGATGGATTTGGACCCAGATCTTTGGACTGGGGTGAATGTGTGACATTGATCCACATTCGGTCCATCACCTGTTTTGTTTGCAAATTCCGCCATAAGTGCGCTGGGGATGCTCAGACGTGGGTCCCAGGCACTCCACACCACTGGAGTCAAGCTAGCCGGGCTGATGAGAGGTGTTACCTCGAAACCGGTCCGGTCCTCAGATGCTTGATTCCGTTCTGGGAAGGACATGGCTTTTGTAGTTCGGACTGGACTGTTCCCATGGGGCACAGGGTCAGAGCTGATTTGCATATCGCCATTGTCTAACCCAGGGTGGTGTGGAGTGCAAAAAAACGATGGATTTGGGCCCAGATCTTTGGACTGGGGTGAATGTGTGACATTGATCCACATTCGGTCCATCACCTGTTTTGTTTGCAAATTCGCCATAAGTGCGCTGGGGATGCTCAGACGTGGGTCCCAGGCACTCCACACCACTGGAGTCAAGCTAGCCGGGCTGATGAGAGGTGTTACCTCGAAAACGGTCCGGTCCTCGGATGCTTGATTCCGTTCTGGGAAGGACATGGCTTTTGTAGTTTGGACTGGACTGTTCCCATGGGGCACAGGGTCAGAGCTGATTTGCATATCGCCATTGTCTAACCCAGGGTGGTGTGGAGTGCAAAAAAACGATGGATTTGGGCCCAGATCTTTGGACTGGGGTGAATGTGTGACATTGATCCACATTCGGTCCATCACCTGTTTTGTTTGCAAATTCGCCATAAGTGCGCCGGAGATGCTCAGACGTGGGTCCCAGGCACTCCACACCACTGGAGTCAAGCTAGCCGGGCTGATGAGAGGTGTTACCTCGAAACCGGTCCGGTCCTCGGATGCTTGATTCCGTTCTGGGAAGGACATGGCTTTTGTAGTTCGGACTGGACTGTTCCCATGGGGCACAGGGTCAGAGCTGATTTGCATATCACCATTGTCTAACCCAGGGTGGTGTGGAGTGCAAAAAAACGATGGATTTGGGCCCAGATCTTTGGACTGGGGTGAATGTGTGACATTGATCCACATTCGGTCCATCACCTGTTTTGTTTGCATATTGAAGAGGGAGCGTATCTGAGATGCAGCCACTGCCCAAGATTTGTAACGATTTATCCTTGATAAAGGATTTGAACCAAGCAAGAGCAGATCCTATTATACCGGCTTTGTGTGTTCGTTTAATGGGGATGTCGTGATTAAACGTATCAAACACTGCACTAAGATCGAGGAGCATTACAGCTGCTGTACCTCCTCTATCAAGTTGCTCTTTAGCTTCCACCACTGCCAAGAGGGCGTTTTCTGAACCTTGGATGTTGGATGCTGCAGTGCCCACTTAGTTTCTAACCTGGGTTGCAGTCGGAAGAGGAAGGTGAGCTGTATTCCATTCTAAAGACTTCATCTTTTAGCACTGCACTAGGTGCAGGGAAAGGGGAGAGTCCCCTGCAGAAGCTGTCGGCCTAGGTGCCGGTGCAGCTTGCAGGTTGTTTGTCCCTCCCTTTCAAGGATCCTGTTATCCCAACATTCTGCGGGCAGCGAATCTGAGCCAAATTACTTCTCTCTTGCTATTAGCCGCAGTAGAGAATTCGTCAAACGTGGCTGGTGGGAAGGAGTCCGAGTGGAGTTGAGATTGACTAGAACTGGGTTCAACTCTCAGTACGCCTTACATTCTTAAGTGACTCGCGCTATTATCTTTATCATGGAAAAGCCGATTTAACCGCTTAGTTATGTTATCTTTTGCATATATACATTCTACATGTGTCTGCATGCACTATGACAGCGAAAAAGTTAAGATCTGGGAGAATAATCTCTACAAGGTGTTGTCAAAAGACCAAATCAAATCCATTAATGAATAAGGCACCACATGTGGGCTTTTTAAAGGAAAAGTAAATTTTTCCGATATATTTCATGAAAACTGGTAAAAAACCTCTTAAGGCGGGAGCCTATTTGCTACCTATGAAAAATGCAACAAAAATAAAATCGCAATTGGATGGCCCTTTGGGGGATAGTGAGAGTATTGTTAATGATTCTTAATGTGGCAAGAAAACCCCTGATACATCTTCCTCAACAACGCTCCTGTCCCAGTTAATATAGAACATTCAATTTATGGTTTTCCAGGTTCAGATCGATCAGAGTGTCTTCTGGAGAAAAGTCAGAAAATTCAGCAGGTTGAACACTCCAAAGTCACCTCCTTAATGGTAGAATACACTCTACTGGAGATATCATCATTTAAGGCTGCTTTATCTGTGCCAAGTAAAAGTATTTCAGAGAGAGTGATACCATTACCAGCGAGAAAAAGACCGTCATTGCACCTAGCGTTATTGTTTCATCAGGGCTAAATCTATCTGTTTAGCCTCAGAATATTGTTTATTTCGCCAGTGAATCTCGCTGGTGATTATGTCTTATTCTTTAGAGCACGTCAATGTCTTCAGAGAAATTTGTCCTCCATTATGTATCTTTTGGAAACAACTACAGACCGCTCAGATCAGACCTTAGACATCTTAACAGTAAACATGAAAAAACTCCCAATGAAATCTGCAAGGGGGCCATGTAGATGTTGAAAAGTGTCGGGCTGAGTGATGATCCTTGGGGTGCTCCGCAGTTGATGTCAATGGGTTTGGAGAGGAAGGGAGGGAGTTTGATCCTCTTGGTTCTGCCAGAGTGGAAGGATTGGATCCATTCGAGGGCGGCTCCTTGTAGCCCCCTGTTGTGAAGTCTGGCTGCGAGCATGCGATGAGTGACTGTGTCGAATGGGGCGGAGAGGTCTAGGAGGATAAGGGCCGCGGTGTGTCCCTGGTCGAGTAGTATGTCGATGTCGTCTGTGGCGGCGAGGAGGGCGGTCTAGGTGCTGTGGTTGCTGCGATATCCAGATTGTGAGGCGTCAAGGATGGACTTTTCTTCGGTGAAGGTGGTCAGCTGGGCGTTTACAAGTCTCTTAATGACTTTGGCCATGAAGGGGAGGAGAGGGTCGGTAGTTTTTCAGGTCTGTTGGGTCAGCCGTTGGCTTCTTGAGGAGGGGTTTCACCTCCGCCTGCTTCTAGTTGTCTGGGAAGACGCCCAATCTGAAGGAGGCGTTGATGGTCCGTCCTAGTTCGGGTGCGATGGCGGCCTTGTGGAATATGTGCGGTGGGTAGGGATCCGTTTGGGCCCCTGAGTGGGATTTCTTCATGGTCGCGGTGATGTGTTCGATGGTGGCGGGGTTCCAGGTCGTGACGATTGGCTAGTCTGTGGTGGCGGGGTGTTCACTGAAGTTGTCGTTGAGGTCCTGGATCTTCAGAGGGAAGTAAGAGCTGAGCTTGTCGCAGAGTTCCTGGGAAGGTGTGACGTCAGTGGCTTCGCTGGGGGGGTTTGGTTAACTGCTGTATGATGTTGAACAGTTCCTTGGTGTTGGCCACTTTGTTCTGGACTTTGTCTCTTATGAAGGACCGTTTGGTGTCTCTTATGCGCTGGTGGTATTCCTTCAGGGCGCTCCTGTGGTTGTTCTGTACTTTCGTGGTTTTCTGGTTTTGCCAGGTTTTCTCTAGGCGTCTGCAGGAGCGCCGGGCCTCTTGGAGTTCTGTGGTGAGCCAGGCGGGCTTCAGGGTGCTTTGTTTGACAGGGTGATGAAGGGGTGCAAGCTTGTCAGAGCAGCAGGAGATCCAGTGGTGAAATTCTTTGGCTGCGGAGTTGGTGTCTGTCATGGCACTGTGGGGGTCTTGGAGGAAGGTGCTGTTGAGGAGTTGCTCCAGGTCCTTCGTGGCGGGCACGGTGCAGGTTTGCGTGTGGTGGTGTTGAAGGTGAAGTGGATGCAGTGGGGGTCAGTCCAGTGGGGCTGGGTGGTGTGGCTGAAACGGATGTTTGTTCATCCTGCGAAGATGAGGTCGAAGGTGTGTCCAGCTCCTTGAGTGGGCATGTTGACCAGCTGCTTCAGTCTTTGGTTGGCGAGGTTATCGAGGAGAGTGGTGGAGTCGGGGTTGTTGCGGTTGTTGAGGTGGAAGTTGAGGTCTCTGAGTAGAATGTAGTGTGTGGAGGTGATGGCGCGGGGTGCGGCGAGCTAGGTGATTGTAGTTGTGGACTGGGTGCGAGGTCCCGGCGGTCTGTAGATGAGGGTGCCGCGTAGCATGGTCCTGGGGCTGGTCTGTATCTGGAAGTGGAGGCGTTCTGTGTTGGAGTCTTGGTAACTCGTGCTGGAGGTGGAGAGTCGGAGAGGGGCCTTGTGTGCGATGGCGAGTCTTCCTCCTGTGCGGTGGCGGCGGTCCTTTCTCTGGATCTTGCAGCCGTTTCGGGTGGCGGTGGCGATGTCGGGCCGGAATTGGTGTTGGTCGAAGTTTCTGTGAAGAAGGCGACGTTGGGCGAGAGGATGTCGATCAGGTCCCAGATCTCTACGGCGTGTCCGTGCAGGGAGCGTACTTTGAGGAGGAAGCAGGTCAGGGTTTTGATGGTGTGTGCATTAGGTGGGCCTTCGGCGGTAGAGGGGGCTTTGTCGATGGTGAAGGATCTACGGCAGGGTCTGCACGTGAACTGCCTGTGGATGATGTGCGGCGAGGATCTTTCGCAGTTGGTTGTCTTCCAAGATTGAGTGCGTGGAGGGTGGGGGAGACGCAGCGGTGGGGCCTCGGAGGACCAGGGTTCCTGGCGCCGGCCGCTGTCAGGGCGCAGACGGGCGCAGATGAGTTTGCCTTTGGCACACCAGCATGCAGCTGTCGCCATTTAGTAGTGGGGGGGAACGTGAAGCTGGGAGGCGGGAGTGGGGGCGGAACGACGAAAAAAAAGGGGGCAGTAACTACGGGCAGAAAACAGGTACTGAGGGCAACTGAGGGGTACAATACAGTAATAGGAAAAAATAAGCAAGTGGCAGAAAATTATCAGCATGTGGCAGAAAAAGGAACGCAAGATACAGGGTACAAAGACAAAAAAGTGAAGAGCAGAGATGCAATGCGCCGATCACACAGCGGTCTCGAACCCTACCCAGGGTGGGGCTCAAGCTCAGAGCGCGGCACAGCAGGGCAAGGTGGAGCTGCAGAGCATGGCGGAGCTGCAGGGGAGAAGAGCAGGCCTCAGACCGAGGGTCCAAAGTAGCTGGAGTCTGTGGCCAAAAAAAGATACTATCTTCGATAAACAGGTTGATAAGATGTCCTTTAATCTGAAGAACTTCCACACTGGGACTTGAAAGACTTACAAAAAAAAATAATAGCTTTATTTGTTGTTCTGAACCCAGCCTCAGCTGCTTTTCTTGGCTTATAGACTGTCTGATAGTTTGGAAAATGGTCCTCAAAATACCAGACTAAAAATGCAAAAGAGAATGGAGGAAATCATAATTTTGGACTTTATTGTCTCATTTGAGTATGGTTCTACCTTTTTAAACTGATCTCTTTTGTTGAATCTTTGGCTGAGGTAGACCAACTTAAGTTGGTATGGAGTAGTGATCTGGAATTGGTGGAATATTAGATACACGATTAGAGAAGAAAACCAGGGTTACATTTAAGTTGCCAGTTACTGTGAATCTGATTTTGAACAACTGAGTTTTTTATGTCACAAGGAATTGCTGTTGTACCCTCCCCTCTCAAACATATGGTCATGCTTGTGGGTGGGAAAAATAATTTGCCGATTTCACCTCCCATTGAGGAATGTTCTGTTTCACAGGAGGAGATTGTCATTAATGCAAAAGTAACATTATTTTTTTGCAAAGCCGGCTCTAGGGTGCTTTCATGCAATGATTACAAATTTGGCTTGAAGTCAAAAAATGTTGATGTATCTTAATGGCCTTGGTTAGCTGGTTTGTTAAATTGTGAAAACGTGGTGGCCCCAAATGTGTTTAATTGGGGTGTTTAGTGGTGCGATCCACGCCATTAAATTAGTGTAATAGAATATTTATCTGATTGTTGGAATAACCCGGGGAAAATCTGGAATTTTGATGTATTAAGTCCTGTGGTAATCTGTCTACAGCAGTGCTTCCCAACCTTTTGACTCCTGTGGACTCCCACCGAGTCACTACTGGAGTACACCGTAAATTAATACCCAAATTACTAAAGATTTTTTTGTTTTATATTGAAAACATATACAAAAATTAAAATATTTTGATTGGCAGGTCAGTTCTGCATCTCTGCGACTAACTTTTCAATGTTTAGTTTTATTTCACGGTACAATGCTCCTGCTCCTGCCAGGGCCAGACTGGGAATGCAAAGCAACACTGGCAAATGTTGTCAGACCAGCCCTTGTGTGTAGCGAGTGCAGCGAGCGAGCCTGACCCCAACACAGGGTCATGGGCTTATCCCCCCTCAAGAAAATTTGGGGAAAAATGGTGCATTCTACAAACCATTTGTCATTATATATTTAATTGTGTTAGCTTTTAAAGTATAGTAAATGATGACCTTACTGTGCACCAGAATACAACAATCTTTGTTGGGGCTCTTCAATGATTCACTTACCATCAACTTCCAACAGGGCCTCTCCTGTCTCCAATGCCCGTCACATATATTTAATTTGTTTTATAACACCTGTCATACCAGTGCAGGGTGTCAGAGCAATGCAATCACACACATACAGAGACAATGAATCCTACGTGTGTAAGTCAGTGTACAGAAAATGTTGCATAAGACAATGGGGACTACAAGGTGTAGGATTCACGTAATCAATACTGGTAGGCATTTTTTAGGAGTGCTTGGTCTGGAGAAGCACAAACTCGGGATTCAGAACATAACACAGTGGCTAGCGCTGACTTTAATAATAAGAATTATTTCTACCCAAACAAATGTTTTTTAGCAGCATTAGGATAATGAAAGAATGGGAAAAAACAGAACATTCTAACTTGTCCCAGACGGTTTGCATGCAGCTGTTTGATGGCAGTTCATAGCTCGCTGTGCTAGATTACGACTGTAGATTATGGACTGCACAGTAACAAAATAATCTCTGTGAGAAAAGCGCTAACCCACTGAGCTCTGCTTATAAAATACTTTTCTTTGAAATGAATGGTACATGTTCTTTGCAGCAGGCATATTAACCATCGATGCTACCTTAGATGAGTCAAAGCTGCCACTAGACAAAACTCCCATCTCTCTCCAGAAGGCACATTTATCACCAGAGTTATCTTGACACTTTTATTGTTGCCCCCAAACTGCTGGTTATACAAGGAACCTTGCAGTGCTTTTAGAACTGCTGCCTGCAGACCCCCTGGAAATGTGTCATGGACCCTTGGGGGTCCGTGGACCACTGGTTGAGTGCCGTGGGCACCTGCTGCTTTTGAGGTTGAAAATGATTATGTGATTTAGCTGTCCTGCTATTAAGTGAAAGAGAAACCATGCTAGTGGTGGTTTACCACACTACTGTCAGCAAACGTTACTTGGACATTTCAGGTGTTTTGTCATCATTCAAATGTATTGCACTGTTTTGTATTTCCGGAGCAGAATTCAGGTCACTGCTCTGTTTTTACTTTTTATTTTGGTGAGTCTTTATATTTTTCCATGTCAAGAAAATAACCATTTGATAATTGAATACTTTCATTATATAAACATGATCATGTGTAAAGTGGGTATCTCTAAGGTCCTAATTTTGGTAGATCCTAATGCCACTGTCCATAATCATTCACTTGCTCTATTTGTGGACATGGAATGGGAAGAGGCTGTTTATATACCCGCCACCATATTCCCTCCCTGATCCAGGATAAATAAAAGAGGAACATTGCTACTAGAGGCATGCAGGGAACATGATTTAATTGTACTCAATGGGAGATTACAGACTGATTGATATTCTAGCTCATTCATCTCATGTTACGCAATATCAACTTCGATAATTGACTATGTTATTAGTTCATATATGATTTACCCTGTTTATCGGACCTAAAGGTGTTAAATAATTTTTAGAATCAATCATTTTTATTAGGTGGAAGTCATAGCAAATGGACACCCTTTCCTGTCTACATCCACAGGCTGGCAGAGAGAGACATAGGCAGTAATACACAGCGTTTAAGGCCACAACCCGAAGGCCGGCCGCGTGTCAAGCAAAATTGTAGTACATTAATTTGTATCTTCTAATTTTGAGAGAATGAAGGAAGTAAACAAAGATAAAAATGACAAAAGGAAAACAATACCAACATAAAGTCCCTCCCAAACCCTTATGTGCCTCCCCACCCTCTTCTGCACTAGTTATTGCCTTGCTATGCGCATCGGGGCTTCTAATATTAAGTTTGGGATAGCTTCATGCTCATGCTGCCAGTATCTGATGTTTGGCTAGATTCTCTAGTGGGAGCAATTGAAGGATCTGTAGATTTTTAGTACAGGTCACTTCTCTCATATCTTTTGTTAACAGTTGCAAGATGGGCGCCCATAGCTTGGCATACTCCTTCCCCTTGCCCTCAGCGCTAAGAGACATGCGTTCCGTAGCTAAAAGATGCCACAGGCGATGGATCCATGACAGCACGTCAGGTGTAGACGTCGCACCCTATTTAGCTAAAATGACCTGTTTGGCCGCCAGCAGTGCTAATGCTATTTGCCTACCACGTATGGATGTTGAAGGGAAGACTTTAGGGTGCGAGAGGCCAAGGAGACTGTATTCTGGGAAGCGGGGCAAGGAGATCGCGAACGCTGCATCAATGTTATCTAGAACCTCTGTCCAGTAGCGTTCCAGCTTTGGACAATGCCATAGCAAGTGAGCCAGGGTGCCTGACATCCCACAGCCTCTCCAGCAGAGGTCCGTTTTGCTTTTGTCCCAAAAGTGGATGCGGGCAGGAGTATAATACCAATATTAAAAAACCTTAAAAGCTGACTCCGCCTCAGCTGTGTTATGTGCAGTGTGGTGAGTTCTGTAGAGGATGTGTTCCCATTTCTTAGGAGTTAGAGGCCTACCTATTTCGGTTTCCCAGCGCACCTGTGCCCGTATGCGTTGCCTGGTGGGACTTGCAGTAAGCATACCATACAATTCCGATGTGAGCCGGCGGTCATCCTTTCGAACGCTGTAAGGGGCCTAGACATGTGAGCTTAGTTAGAAGGCCTTGTGATCCAGTGATATAGTTGACGATAGGGATATTCATCTGTTGCTAGGAGGCCTTAATCCTGCCAGAGCTGCTCAAAGGGTATCAACCTCTCCGTGTAGAAGGGACTCAACTCTTTGACAACCCTCCTCCCGCCACAGCTGGAACACTGCAGATGTCTGGCCTGGAGGAAAATCTGTGTTGTTACAATGGGGGCCATCAGCGAGGGAAAGGAGGTCCACCCTTTCGCAGTAGCCACCCTGTCCCAGATCTTAAGTGTCGGAGAGGTAACAAGGGAGGAGTAGAGACCCCAAGCCCTATGTTTGCGGGGTAACCACAGTTCCCTCCAAATGTTAACACCAGCTACGGACTGGTCCATGAAGTTCCAGTGTTTGCTGGATAATGGTCTGTTCCATTCCACTAGGTATCTGAGGCATGCTGCTTGATAGTAGCCACTGATTAAGGGCAATCCCACTCCGCCCTGCGCTTTCGGACATGCCATCTGGGTAAGTGAGAGACGTGGCGTTTTCCCCTCCCAGACAAACTTATTAACAAGAGCCTGCAATTGCTTTAACTCTCTGGGCACGGGAGACATAGGAAGCATCTGAAATATATTAAGAATGTGCAGAAGGATGGTCATTTTCACCGCCGCAATTATTCCGAACCATGCTAGCCGCGACCAGGCGTCCAGCGCCTTTGCCGTTTGCTCCAGTAACGGTCCGAGCAATGGTCGGGGCTAGTCTGACACCCAAGTATAAATGTCACTCAGTGTCCACTGGAATGGGAATTGCTGTTGCAAGCTATCTACCTCGTCAGGAGGGCTTGTCAGATTCAAAATATTCAATTTGTCTAGGTTAACTTTAAACCCTGACACATCCCCAGAAGCAGAGAGTTCTGCGACCAAACAGGCAGAGCTGCCTGCGGCTGCCTAAGAGACATGCAAACTTATTTTATTGATGTCCGCTCCAAATTTCAAGCCTGTTATGCGCTGGTCTATTCTTATACGCTAGGCTAAAGGCTCCATATAAAGCGCAAATAAAAGCGGGGACAGGGGGCACCCTTGGCGAGTCCCCCGGGGAAATTGGAAAGCACTCCGATATGCTAACGGTGACCCTCACAAATGCTGTGGGCCCACGATAAATGCACCAAATCCAATTAACGAAATTCTCTTCGAACCCTTAGTAGCGCAGCACCTTGAATAGATAGTCAAATCCTACTCTATCGAATGACTTTTCGGCGTCTATCGACAACAAGAATGCCTGCTTACCCGATCACTGTATGCTATCAATAAGGTGGAAAAGTTGTTTAGTGTTGTCCCCACCTTGCCGCTGTGGAATAAAACTCGATTGGTCAGGGTCTATTATGTCGGCCATGAGAGGGTTTAATCGTGCCGCTAAGATACCCGCAAAAATCTTCGCATCAATATTAAGGAGAAAAATAGGTCTGTAGGAACCACACTCCTGATGATCTTTCCAGGGTTTTAGGATGACGGAGATCGCCGCCTTTGACATGGAAGGTGTCACCTCCCCCGACTTCAAAAAGGAATTGAACAATTTGGGAAAAAAGGGAGCCAGCTCCCTGCAAAAAGGTCTTGTAAAAGGAAGCCGAGAACTCATCTGGGCCGGGCGATTTGGCCAGTTTCAATCTAGAGATGGCCGAGATCACCTCCTCTATTCAAATCACGGAGTTGAGAGCCTACGCTGAGATAGAGACAAACCAGACTCACTGACAGAAAACATAAAACACACACCTTTGTATTGTAGTTATGGTGTTTAGCATGGTTTCAGAGCGAAACACCATTCGTGGTTAAACAGTATGAGCAAGGTTGTATCGTGCCCCTGTAAAAGGAAATGTTTCATGCTTTTAAGTTTTACCAACATACTGTTTGAAATGGATGAATAGGCTTCATGAGTCCAACAACAGGATCTGGTATGCTATTTAGCACCTGTATGGAAAAAAGGATATTCAGATACCCATAGTACTTACATCCACGTCGTGTAGATACTGACTGCGCTTTTTACCCCATGTTACTCAAGATTTCAGCAAGGAAATTCCTCCCGATCGATCCCTTCGTGGCTCCGGTGATAATGCCAGAAGGAGTCTAAGGACCGGGTTTTTATATTCTTCCCCGAGGTTGGGTTAATTGCGCGATTAGTTAATTGGGGTTTCCTTATGCTCATATAAGGATATTTGCCGGTTCTGCTCGCGACTCGTTGAGTAAGCGTGTTCGGTTAGCGCATGCGCACATGTGCGTGTTAGTTTCAGTGTTCCGAGCGCATGCGTGTTCAACGCGGTCGCGTCCTTTTCCTGATTGCCGCTTGGGAGGGTAGTGTTACTGGAAAACGCATGCGTTTGGGGATGTGCTCGACACAATGTTGTTACTGTTCTCTTTGTAGTGTGGCTATGATTTTTGAGACCTACAGTGGATCACCTTTGGCATACAGATGGAGCATACCAGATCCTGTCGTTGGACTCATGAAGCCTTTTCATCCATTTCAAACAGTATGTTGGTAAAACTTTAAAGCATGAAACATTTCCTTTTACAGGGGCACGATACAACCTTGCTCATACTGTTTAACCACGAATGGTGTTTTGCTCTGAAACCATGCTAAACACCATAACTACAATACAAAAGTGTGTGTTTTATGTTTTCTGTCAGTGAGTCTGGTTTGTCTTTATCTTTTATCCCACTATAGGCACAATTGGCACCTATAGTAATAATCTCAACCACAAATGTGTCACCTATAACCACTGGCCACTTTGCCTATGGATGTAGAGAAGTAGACCACCAGAATTTTTTTAAATCTTTTTTTCTTTTACAGGTTGACTAACAAACAATGTTTTTTGCTAGGTACATTGTCTTACCCTGCACTATATTTCTCACTTTTTATTGAAAATTCTAATACGAGTTAGAGAAACGTGAGTAAGGTGGGGATTTGTGTACCCCGTCCTGAAGAAGGTGTCTTTACACCGAAACATGTTGACGCACACAGAGAGGAGGTAACGCACATTGACTGCGGGGCAACCTCCCACTTTTTAATTTTAACATCACCAGCCCGGGCGCTTATTAAATATTTTTTAGTCGGAGGCGCTAGAGGGCGCACCAGCTAATGGCCGCACTCTAGCGTGGCTCTGGCAGCCTGGCCAGGCAGATCCTGAATTTATCCTGTTCTCCTGCGAATAGACGCCCAGAAATCGCTACACCGGTGGCCCGACCTGTGCTGCTGCTCCGGTCCAACTTTGGGAGCGATCCGCCCTCGGAAGCCTGAGATACGGGGCTGAGCGACCGGACCGGTGAGCGCTGTTGCTGTGCACTGCGGTGGCGCCCGGACATCGGCCCACGCAAGGCCGCGGCTCTCCACGAGGCGGCTAGGCCTCGGGACTGAGAGGCCTGTATCCCGGACGGAGGGCACTGCTGGCGGCCCTCGAGGGACTGCGGAGGTGAGTCTCTCCCCCTGCGGAGCCGCTGCACAACGTGTGGGGGCTCTGTGCTGCTCCGGCGCACTTCAACGAGACCGGGAGACCATCGCGGGGCAAGCCTGCAGCCGCCGTGTGGGGCGGCCATCTCCCCGCAACCCCGCTACTGACACCGATCACTGCCGCCACCTGTGAGCGGGGTCCTGCGACGCACCAGCGGACACTCTGAGGGCATAGTGGTTGCCCGGACTGCGAATTCTACCCCGCGCATGTGGCGCGTTGATCTCCTCCTAGCCCCAGCGGCCTGCCGCCACCCCCTGTTGACTCTCCCTGGGCTCCGGACCGCGGTGTCGGCCGCGGCCGCCCACCTCCCATAGCTGATACGCCGGAGCGGGGATCCTTGGGACGAGGGGCTACCTGGGACAATCGGTGCACCGAGGAAGGGACACCCCTCTGGACGTGGCTGCCGCTCGGGGGGGCCCTCAACGCGCACTCACTGGGAGCTACAGACACGTGCTGAACAGCCAGCTGCGGTGCCCGTGTGGGTGCTTCCTGTCGTGGCACTATGGGCAAAAACGACAACAAGCAGCCCAAGCTCTCTTTCGAGCCGGCAACTGCCAAAAAACCGCTACGCAGCACGACGGGGACCGGCGGAGCCCCAGGGCCATCGAACGCTGAGCCCCCCACTGCCCCCATGGCCCCAGAACTTAAGTTGATGATGGAGGAAATGCGGCAAGGATTCGCTACGATAGTTGACAAGGTCGACCGCCTGTCCTCCAGAATGGATGGGGTTGCGCAGAAACTGGAGGTCCATGAGGAGCGCCTGGGGGAGGCGGAGAGACGCATTTCTTCCTCTGAGGACACTGCCGCGTCCCACGACGCGCGCCTAACTAGAATGGATAACATCCTAAGAGTAATAGCGGCAAAGAACGAGGAGTTGGAGGCGAGGAGCAGACGCAACAACATACGCGTCACGGGGGTCCCGGAATCCACCAACACTGGACGCATGGAGGACTATGTGGAGCGTATCCTCCTCACGGCAGTGGGCAAGGAGGCCTTTTCCAGCCAATTTATTGTCGAGCGGGCGCATCGATCCCTGGGCCCGGTCCCAAAGCCGGGGATGCAGCCGCGACCCATCATTGCCCGGTTACTTAACTACCGGGACCGCGACACGGCATTGCGTGCAGCCCGCACGGCTCGGAATCTAGCTTGTGATGGAGTGCAGTTTTCCCTGTATCCGGATTTCACACCGATGGTGCAGGACCAGCGGAGAAAATTCCTAGACGTGAAGAAAAAACTGAGGGACATGCAAGTGGACTATGCACTACTATACCCGGCGCGGCTCAGGGTGACCCACCAGGGTAAACAACATTTTTTTACAAACCCACAGCAAGCCGAGGACTATGCCCGCAAGCTGCGCACCGCCAGGAGGGACAGGCGAAACGAGGGTGACGAGGAGGCAGACGTGAACCCGGCTGACCACGTGGATCCCTAACTGCGTCCTTCTGAACAATGGATTGTTGGCTCTGAACTATGGATTAGAGATTGGACTCAGATCGGAGATGCCTGCTGCCGGTGAGGGGATCAGTAACTGCCAGTGATGGCTCTTATGGTAGACCTGCGGTTCTGCAGGTCACTGGTGAGCGACGACTGCTTTGGTATATACCTGCCCCTCTGCTGAAGTTGTTCTAGAGTTGGCCACACTGGAGGCAGAATTTGCACTGAACTGGGTAGCGATTGCTCCTGTGATAGACCTCCTGAATCTTTTGGTATTTTTTCTGGCATGAGGGGAGGGGATATGAGAAAATGTCTTGTCATATGGGTACTAACCTGCAGGGGTAACATATGCCAGGCACCGCCCCACCTTCTCTGTCTTCTCCGTATGGTGCATGCGGGTCGAGGGAGGAGTGTTGGGGTGTTGGAGTGCGTTCCTCTGGTGTCCTCAGAAGGGGATTCCCCAAAAGGTTTTTCAATAGCTCTTGATTGTTGGGGTCGGGGAGGGGGTTGTGATACTGGCAAGATTGGGTTGCTTCAGTGGGTGGAGGGGGGAGTTGGGGGTTGGGGGCTGAACAGTTGTGCGTGGGGGGGGTGCGGAACTTGGATGTTGGGGTGCGAGTTGTTGTAGAACGTAGAATTACTGTTGCGTATGGAATGAGTGACGAGAGCGCAGGTACTGGACTCCGTATGTGTGAACGTTCGGATGTTTGCATGACGAGAATGTTCTGGACAGCGGAAGGATCTGCGTCAGGTACATTTCGGTCGAGAGCTGCAGGGTCGGCTAAAAGCTCCCTTCAGGGATATGGTGGCAAATACAGGTGATGACACGCCGAATACTGTTTCCATAATGTCCTGGAACGTCCGTGGCCTTAATAACCCCCGCAAATGCAGGAATGTGCTTGCTTATTTAGATCGGCACCATGTGCAGATAGCAATGCTCCAGGAAACCCACCTTAACCCGAATGGTATCCCTAAGTTTGCGTGCAGATGGGCGAGTGTGAGAGAGTTTTCCTCCTATTCCACTTACTCTAGGGGGACTGTTATCTTGGTCAACAAACGATTACCGTTTCAAAAGCTGGGTGTGCGGGTGGATAATGAGGGGAGGTATGTCATTCTTTGGGGAAGATTGGGCACTGACGTGATAATACTTGTGAATTGCTATGCCCCTAATGTTGACACTCCTGGATTCTTTTTGTCGCTGTGGGGCCATGTGCTGGACATTGAAGCCACTCACATTCTCTGGGGGGGGGACTTCAACCTGTCGTTATGCCCTATGACGGATAGATCGGACGGCAGTACACAATACAACACGAACGCCAGGGATACACTTCAGGGCATACTGACAGAGGCTGGACTAGTGGATGGCTGGAGGCACACACACCCGACAGTTAGGGAGGGTACACATTTTACGGCACATGCACGCTCATGGGCACGGATCGATTACTGCTTTCTCTCACGAGGCCTCGCTGGAGGAGTTGTTCGGGTGAAACATCTGCCTCGTACCTACTCGGACCATTGCCCTGTCCTGACGGTCCTGGAGATGCCGGGGTACGCTAGGGTGCGCCCGCCGTGGCGGCTCTTTCCCTCAGCCTTGCTGGACCCTGTTTTTAGACATGAACTAGGGGAGGAGATTGAAGCCTTCTTTCCGAGGAACAAAGGGTCGGTCGATAAGGTTGAAACGATCTGGGAAGCCTTTAAGGTGACAGTGAGGGGGATCACGATCTCTAAAAGTTGCGGGATACTAAGGGGCATTGTGCGCACATTACTTAAAATTGAAGCAGAGCTTAAAGCGCTGGAGGCACAGATGGTTAGGGACCCCTGTCCTGACCTCGCTGGGCGGTTCAGGGCACTGCTGTCGACCTATGAGGAAGAAGCGGCCAGGGAAGCAAAGTTCCGGGGCAAATATTGGACGGCTCGGCGCTACTGCGAAGGGGATCGACCGGGAAAGGTGCTGGCAGCTCTCACGAGGCACCAGCGCTTCGCCACCCATATCCTGGAAATCTCTGATAGGGAGGGTAGGACTCACCAAGATTCCCAGGGAATTCATAACACCTTCCTACAGCACTACCAGCGTTTATACTCCACGCAGCAGGTGGGAGAGGTGGAGTTCGGGAACTTCCTGGACGATATCGCACTCTGTTGGCTTGGTGATAGCGATAGGGCGTTCTTGGGGTGCCCGTTCGAACTGGACGAGATCAGAGAGGCGATTATGTCCCTTAGCAATGGCAAGGCGGCGGGGCTGGACGGCCTACCGGCCGAATTTTATAAATGTTATATCGACATCATGGCGCCGGTACTGAAGGAAGTCTTCGAGGACTCTCTCGAGGTTGGGATACTGCCGGGATCCATGAGGGAGGTGGCGATAACGTCGCTGTTGAAGCCGGGGAAGGATCCGAAGGACACGGATGCCTATCGCCCCCTTTTGCTGCTAAACTGCGACGCGAAGATCCTCGCAAAAGTGCTGGCGACGAGGCTGTCCCTGCTTATGAACACCTTGGTGTTACCTGATCAATCTGGCTTTGTCCCGGGGAGAGCTACGTCCCACAACTTGCGCACACTGTTCTCCCTTATACCCACTATTTCTCCCGACTTGCCGATCGCGGCCGTGTTCCTGGACGCCACCAAGGCGTTCGACTCGGTGGAATGGGGTTACCTACTTGCTATACTTGGCAGGATGGGGTTCCCCCGTATCTTTATAGCCTGGGTGAAGCTGCTCTACACCTCACCTGTCGCCAGGGTCGTAGTCAATGGGGTGCTTTCGGCACATATGCCAATCACGAGAGGAACTAGGCAGGGCTGCCCCCTGTCGCCCCTGCTTTTCGCCTTGGCGATAGAACCGTTGGCTTGTAGAGTGCGACAGTTGCACAAGGCCAGTGCTTTTAACTGCCATCAGCGGCAGATCAGTATTTCGCTCTATGCGGATGATGTCACGTTATACGTGCGTAACCCACAAGATCACCTTAACTCGCTACTGAGGGAGTTCGTGGCGTTTGGCGGCATATCAGGGATACATATAAACTGGAAGAAGTCGCAATTCTTCCCCCTCACACCTTCAGTGGCTCGGTTCCCGCTGGATTACCCCCTGGAATGGTGTGATTCCGAATTGAGGTACCTGGGCATAGAGGTGTCGCTCGTTAAGGACGACACTATTCGGTCAAACTATGGGGTGGCTATCTCGCAGCTGACTGATAATGTATCCCGCTGGCGGGCCCTACCAATATCAATGGCAGGGAGAGCTTCCCTGATTAAGATGGTCGTCCTCCCCCGGTTCCTCTATCTATTCCAAAACATTCCCTACTACCCAGGGGCCTATTTTTTTAAACGGCTTCGTTCTGAGCTCTTGCGCCTCTTTTGGGGTGGAAAGCAACCACGCATTAGCTGGAGGGTCCTGACGCAGCCATACGATAGGGGCGGATTTGATGTGCCCGATATGGAATTATACTATCTCAGCGCTCAGACTCAACACTCCTATTATTGGGTTAACCCCGCTCCCTTCATGCCACAGATCGCTGCCGAGGACTGGATCGTTCATCCGCTCCCGCTTAAGGGCATGCTGATGGGACTAACTGGGGATGTCGAGACGCCTGCTACTACTGTTACCTGCACTATTGATGCCTGGCGGAGAGTAACTAAACTGCTGGACGCCCCCTTACTTTATTCCCCGGTACTGCCCCTTGCGTACCATCCGAAACTTTCACTTCTAACGGAAACCGGATTTCGGTCCATGTGCAAACGCATACACCTCAATACATGGGGTGACCTATTTCTAGAAGGGACGTTCCGTACAAAAGATCAGATGTTCCAGGCTACCCCCCCGACGCCCATGGAGGTGTTTTACTATATCAGACTCAGGCAGGGCATGCGAGACATACTCCCCAACTTCCCGGAAGAACCTGGGACTGTGCTGCCATTGCATACCATGCTCGTGTCGGATGGCAAGCACTTAGTGTCTAAACTGTATGCCGCCATACGTGGGCAACGCCCATCGATGTTGTCAAAGGCTCGTACTAACTGGGACTCCGAGCTGCCCTCTGCGCTCACAGATGAGCAGTGGAATTACTGCTGCTCGGGCACGGCGAGAGTCTCCTCCAGCTGCCGGCTGAAAATAATTCATTACAAGTTTGTGCAACGCTATTATTATACTCCAGTCCGGAAACTCAGGTTTCATCTTTCGGGAGATGATAGATGTGTAAGATGCCGTGCGAGCGGCGCGGATTTCCTCCACCTGGCTTGGGAATGTGGAGCCATACACACGTACTGGGAACAGGTACATGCCGCACTCCAGATAATGATTGCTAGCTCATTGCCCATGGAGCCAATAGTGATGCTTTTGGGTTACACCAAACATGTGCCCAAACCGGATCGCAAATTTGTTGACATTGCGCTGCTCCTTGCTAAGCGGAGGATAGCTTGCAGATGGGGGAGGGGGAGAGCGCCAAAATTTAAGGACTGGCTTGAAGACCTCACATACTGCCAGGACCAACATGGTGTATATGCGGAACTGTTGCCGACCCGCTGCACGCCTAGCGACTTCTGGTCTCCCTTGCAGGTATACTGGCTGTCCCAGGCGACACATAGCGAATCCTCTGGAGATGACGAGCCGGCCCCGGGCCTGTGAGCATATAGACGATGTGCATTGTATTCACCATATTACTTCATACATGATGGGGGGGTACTCACACCGCCTAACGTACGATGGGTGGCCATGACGGTTGATAAAACACTGATAGTGTAGGACTGGGGATACCTGAAGACCTTGGGACAATGGGGTAGGGAGGGACCTCCTGCGCCCATCCAGATCCTGGGATAGAGAGGGTGGGCACTCACACGGATAGCCACATACACCCGGAGCTGCAATCGATGCTTGAGAAGGGGGACGATGGGCACGGCCTAGCGCTGTGATTTGCCCCGCATATCCCTTCACTGGAAATTAGCTGCATTACCTAGCAGGGAAGCTGCCGGTGCTCTGGCAACCCATTGATGTACACATGATAAGATGCCTGCATTGTAGTGAACTGTGCGAAGCTGTTACCTCTCTATTGATCGTACCATGAGACTTGCTCTACTGTATGGCAAATGCTGTCACTGTCATGCTTTTTTGTCATTTCTGTACTGTGCGCAACTAATAAAGGTTTAAAAAAAATATATATATATATTTTTTAGTCACCCCACGAGCCAGGTCCTTTTTAACCTTCACTTAGTTCTAAACCCCACCATACACTCACATAAAAACAACCCCTCACCTGCGCCACACATAGTCTATCAAGTGCTCCCACGTACCCGTAGGTCGCAGCACGCCGTACCCCGTAGAGGGGTACGATGACCCCGATGATGAAGCATGACACCAAGGGGCCTGTTGGTGTGTGAGGAGACCTAAAAACAAGGAGGGTGCTCCCAACTGCGGAGACTACACCCACAACACGAGGAGTGGATTCTAATTGGTAATTTTCGTAGGACATCCCTCCCTGTCTCACCCTGCACCCATCTGGGCGCCATTCCGGAGCCATCAATCGTCTACCTCACGGGGTGGCTAGACAGTCTGATGATTGCGACAGAGAGGAGATCACTGCCTCACGTTCTTTGTCTCTTGTGGCCTGAAAGGGCTTCATGACGGAAGTTGTCTTTCCCACTCTTTGCCATTGTGTTGTGCGGCGGGTGTTTGGATCTTTATGTTGCTCTACTTGTTCCGTGTCTGGTGTACCTTCCAAACCGAGGATCTCCATGGCATCAGCTAGGGAGCGAATTTGCAGCAGCTTCCTCCGGTGCTTGAAAATAATGCGGAAAGGGTGGCCCCACGAGTAAAGGATGCCTTGCTCACAGAGTTGAGTGGTCACCTCCTTGAATTCACGTCGCTTGATGAGCGTGGAAGCTGCCAAGTCCTGAAATATGGCCGGAGTGTGGCCTCGAAACTGTATGGGTTGGACCTCTCTAGCTTTTCGAATGATGCGCTCCTTCAGTTGAAAATCGTGTACACACACAAGGTTATCTGGCGGCGGTGCTTTCCTACCACGAGGGAGGCCCACTCCTTGACTCGATCCATCTGAATGACCACCCCCTCCTCCTCTCTCAACACCTGCTGAAACAGTGCTCCGACATAGACCCTGAAGTCATCTCCTTCCTCTTTCCATGGTACGCCCCTGATCCACATGTTGTTCCATCGGTAACGGTTCTCCAAGTCCACAGCGTGGGCCTGAAGATCAAGGGACTGTTCCCGAAGGTGCAGCATATCTTGTTGCAGTTGATCAAGGTCCTCTTCCCTATTGACATCATGCTCCTCGAGAGTCGCCACTCGCTCACCAGTTTCGTCCACATCACGACGTACCTCTATTAGGGCTGCTGCAAGCTGGCCCCTGAGCTCCGGAATATCCTCATTTATGGCAGCGAAGAGTTCCACCATGATCGCCTTGGTAGCAGGGGAATCGCCGCCTTCCATTGTTCCACAATTTTTCTCTCCAAGCGTGGTGGACGTCCCTGACTGCTTCAGAAGTAGCTCTTTCAAAGACTTCCCCCTCTTGGCGCGTTCTGCTGCCATTTCGCACACCTCCAGCTGACTGCCACCTCCGGCACCAATCGGAGCCGCAGCATTCAGCGATCTGCACTAGCCAGAGGGCAGATGATATGCCGTCCTCGTTGCCGCCCTTGTCTCTCTGTGATGCAACGAGCCCGCCGTTCAGTTGCACGCTTGTTTGGGCCGCCACAAGGCCCCGGGGCAGCAAGCGCCACTAGCCTCCGTACCTGTCAGCCCCAGTATGTGTCACGCCGGTCAGCAGGTGCGCCTAACCACCGGGACCCCCAGGGGCGCTGTGCAGGCGAAATGCCCAAAATGGCGGATCCGTCGTCTCTGCGCCCTCAAGTGCTTCCATCCAACACTCTGGAGATCTCTACACCCACATCACTCTCCGTCCGCCGACCGACAGACCGCTGAGACCCTGCACCAGGCCTGACCACCCGGGGCTCAGTTACTGGCTGCAGATCTTCCTGTGTGTCCTAGCTCTGGGTTAAAATGGAGGCCGGCACCACTCACTCACCAGGTGAGAAAACTCGGCCGATCAGGATGTGCAGGCCGCTGCTCCTCGCGGATCGATTCTCGGGGGACCTCCGAGCTCTCCCCACTGCTCGACTCACTACAGCCTCCACGCCAGTATGCCAGCCGGGCCCACGTACCACATCGGCGCTTTGAGACGGCGAGCGGTGTAAAATGGTGCTTGCTTGTCCACCTCGGCTCCGGTCACGACACTGCCTCTTCTTCACTGCCACTCACTGGAGGTCAGCATGCAGGTATTCGCAGCTTCGTGCTCACCATACCACCATCAGGGGTCGGGCCGCGGACCGCCACTTCCAGGCTGCACCAACCGTACACGGGCCCGGGCCGCTGCTCCGATCACTCGCTGCTCCGCTTAGGCCTCCACCTCACGGTGGTACGGGCCTGCTCACACTGTGTCTCTAGGCAGGAAACTTGCCTCAGAGGTTTTGTGCAGTTCTACCTCACCACCCCGTCCCGATGCTTGGTCCGAGGCCCCCGGGAACAGGCGACTTAACAATGCTGAAGTTTGGCTGTGCCGTAGGGACATGATCCTGCGTCCTACTGCGCCGCCATCTTGCCACGCCCCCATTAAATAATTTTTAAAGTGACCACAATATTCTCCTTCTTACCATCAACGTGAAACCTGATGATGTACATTCATGGCAGATTCCTGATAGTGATGACGTGTTGTTTAGTGCTGTGAACCGGAAGATATTATGGACTAAGAAAGATAAGGGTCACTATCAGTAGAATTAAGGAGAATTACTGAAATTCTTCCCCCATTAGGTTGGCTACCTGTAGACATATTTGAGGAGCATATGGAAACATTTGTGAGGGTAACCCTGAATGTGGTAGGTCGCCTATGTAAATAATCCAGAAGGCATTTTCATAATTTGAATACATTAATTTTTACCAAGCTTATTAATCACTTGCAAAAAAGAAAATTCACATTTTACTCTAAGGAACATAATAAGTGGAGCGGTTGTTTGTAAAAAAAGAAGAACTAGGTGGGTACGAATCCAAAAAAGACAAATCTCTGATAATATCTGTGTAAAAATAAGACAAGCAGTGAAATGTAAAAATCGAAAAAGCCTTTTGGAAAATTATAGAGGAGAATAGTGGCTATTTATCTAAACACAAGATAAATAATATCACTGGAATTGAATGGCAAGAGTACAAACATCTCCTCTGTGCTTTGAATATACAGATGGACAGTGTAAGAGGCTGGCTTAGTATATGGTGCACACTTATTCATGTGATGTACCTTGCACTAATCCAGGCAACCTTTATGGTGATTATAGTGGTCTTTGATAACCATAGAACGTTTTTAAAGTGGGAGCTGTGGAGAGCAGCCTTCAGGCTTATCTTGAAGGAGTGTGAAGCAGCTTGTTTTACCAGTTTAATCTTATGTTGTAGGTTAAATGAAAATGAACCTCAAAGTGTTTATATAAAAATACTTTTATTATTACAAACCACTCACTAACACATTGGTAAATCTCCTACCCGGAGATACCAGCACAGTACACAAGAAAACTACTATTGCAATAAGGTAAGTAGCCCAAATTTCAGTGGTCTCCAGGGTGAGACCAAACCATATACTAAGAAAGTGGAATGCAAATTGTAGAGGAGGACAGGACTTGGACCAGAAGACTCAGAGGAGCCGGGGACACAAAGAACCACCCAAGGTAAGTACCTAGGAACCCCACGAAAGCTAGGTGCAGAGTGGGTGCACAGCCACGTGACCAATGGAAGTCAATGGAGAAGTCATGGTCACAGTTTTACCGAAGAAGGACCCCTCCCCGAGGACCCCCAAGAATTCCCTTGGAGGACGGAAGTTTGGAGATCCACCCCACAGTGGATGCCCCGGGAACCAGGTTAGCTACACCAAGGAAGCCAGGCGCATAGGGGCGAGGAGATGTCAGGAACCCCTCTAAATTACAATGGAAGACTTAGAAGAAAGTGCCTCTGGAGAAGCAGGTAAAGAAGTCCTGCGGAATCCAGAGGTGGATTCTGTAAGTTAAGAACCTGCAAGCAGAGGAGACTGAGTCTATGCCACTCGGGAGTAGCCAGGAGGCATGAAGACACAATGTCCACCAATGTCAGGATGTTCAGAAGAGTTGGCTGTGACCTTGGCACTGCAGCTGTGAGGACCAGGCAACACTGAGTAAGTCGTGCATGGGCAGTCCCACGTTGGAAGACAGTGACTAGGTGGTTGGTGTCCAGTAGGAGCACCAACAAGTCTTTGTAGCCGCAACTAGCTTGGAGAACGAAGAAAGAGCAATGTTGGGACCAGCAAGGTCCAGTGCACTTACCAACAGCAGGCGAGTCATACCAGGCCCAAGCAAGCAGGGGAGTCCACTGAATCAGTAGAATGCTCTCAGAAGGACCCAGAGATCAATGGCAGAGGAGTCACTAGAGAACTTTGAGCAGCTCACCAAGAACGGAGGCCCAGTGTGCAGAAAATGCGGTGAGGGCACTGAGCTTGGAGGGAAGAGATGCTGGAGGCTGAAGCTTCTTGTAGCTCGAAGATCTCGGGAGTGCAGAGCCAACAAGCCTTGGTAACAGCAAGTCAACGCGATACACAGGGGTTCGGTCCCTGCGGTTCCGACGAGGGATACTGGCCTCAAGATTGCAGAGAGGTCAGGTCAGGCCTCGAGGTAGTTGCAGAACCACCACCTGTGTTGCTTAGCCTTAGAATGTTTGTAGGACAACAGGAGCTCCAGACCAGCCAGCTTCGTTAGGGTGCTTGCAGATGCAGGGGAGTGACTCCTTCACTCCAAGGGAGGTGACGTTGGTTGTCTTTGATACCACATGTCTGTCAAAGAACCTGGAAGAAGCACAGACACAGACGACGAAGAAGACTTGCAGAACAGCGAGACCTAGAGCAGCAGTTTTCCTTGATGCAGTCTTGTGCTAGGCGAAGTCTAAGTGTCCAGATGGTTGAAGAGTGATGTGGTTTCAGTCTTGAGTCTTGTCCCACGACAAATCCAAGGAAGCACCCACAAGTAAGCCCTTAAGTACCATAGGGAAAGGATTGGAACCTCTCAGGGGTCACTCTCAGAGGAGAAGCTGGACATAGAGGAGGATACTCCCATGTCCTTTGTCCAGTTTCACACCAGGGTGGGAGCCAAAGGCACCCTCAACTAGCTCAAACTGGAGTATGCAAGGAGGGCACTAAATGTGCCCATCAAAGCAGTCTGGTGGTGCAGGCAAGCACCCCCACCCCAGTACACTAATTCTTGTCTGGGAGGTGGTCACACCTCCTGTGACAGTAAACTTATTGTTCTACCTTCCCCTGCTTGGCTTAGCAGCAGGAGAGCAGAATAGTGTCTATGGTCGGCAGCAGCACTAGCTTGCCATCCGACCGTGAAAGTCTGTTACCGGGACTGCAGTGGGGTACGCTAAGGTTTCACAGTACATGGGATCATACTTCAAACACTGGAATAGGTCTTGGGGCATGATCTCAACTTGTTTGATACCAAACATGACCGGGTTTGGTGCAACCACTATAGGACATCTTGTAATGACTGATGTCCATTATATGTATTAAAATGGCTGACTGCACTCACAAATCCTGGAGAATCTACTCCGGGGTTTGTAGGGGTGTCCTGATCATGCAGGGGCACCCTCACACCTATAACCAAGCACCCAGCACTCATGACTTTAAGTGCAGTGACCTCAGATATTGTGAGAGGTGTAAGCACCAACTGACACTGGCTGCAATGACAGGCCTGTAGTCACAGTTTGAGTGGACTTCCGTGGGTGGCACTGTACATGGTGCAGCCCATGGGAGACCCCTGGTGTACCTATGCCCTGGGTACCTTAGTACCCTATACTAGGGACTTACAAGGCTACACCAGTGGCCAATTGTGGATATACAAAAGTACTTACCATGGTCAATTTAGGGAGAAAGCACAGTGACTGGCGGCCTGGTTAGAAGGATCTCTGTCATACTGGGTCAAAAACATACTGACACCAAGCAAAAAGTGGGGTTAACCATTAAAGCAGACCCTACTTTCCTACAGACAGCAACAGTGTTAAAAAGTCTCTAGGTGAGTCATCAGTCTGGAGTTGTTCTTCCATTTCCCCTCCTTCCTCACAGGAGGTGTTGCATTATCTTAAGGCTACTGGGAATACTGGTGCAAGAGGTCTAGACCAATGTCCTATCACTGTCATAAAATTGGATCTGGACCTATGGGCAACCTACCTAGTGGCGCTTTTCTGCTACTGTTATTATACTGGGGTGATCTCTAGTCAATGGAGGGGTAGTGTTTTCTTGCCGTTAGATAAAAACAAGCCCCTTAAACTTACCTAGCATTCATAGGCAGTTAACCCTGTTGGATGCCACAGGAAAGATCTTTTCGAAATGTGTTTTATCTAATCTACTAGAATGGGTGGAGGAAAAAATATTGTACCACTGGAGCAGGCAGGTTTTAAATCAGGCCACTCTACTCTGGATAATAGAACTGTATTAAATCTTATGTTGGAGAAATATGTGAAACGGAGGGGAATGCCTGTCTATTTTGCCTATATTGATTACTCAACTGCTTTTGATTGCATAGGTAGGCAGACCCTTTGGAGGAAGTTGAATGCCTTGGGAATTCCAGGGTGTCTTCTAAAACTCATCACCGTTATGTTAGGAGGTATGCAGGGTATGACTCCAAAAATCCCTACCAGAGATGCCCGGGGGCGCCCTCCTTTTTTCACTATGTATGGGCAATCTGCCTGATGTGTTGAGTAGGGTACCTGGTGATGTGCCAATATTAGGCTCTTATCCTTTAGATACACTCCTTTATTCTGACAATTTTGTCCTGCTAGACCTACTCTTAATGGTCTTCAGAAACGTCTTGACACCTTGTCTTTTTATTGTGTTGCTCAGTTCCTGAAGGTAAATATAAATAAAACTAAGGGCATGAGTTTTCGTCCAAAGGAGTGTCAGATTATTACAAAGTATAAGTGGTTTTATAATAATTCTGCCATAGAAGTAGTAACATCTTACCCTTATCTTGGAAGAATTATGTCGGCAAACTTGGCTGACAGAGAACATATTGCACATATATCAAATAAGGTGTTTGCCCGTGGAAATGCTCTAAAGGGACTTTACGGAGCAACAGGTAACAGGCACTTTACTTATCTCTTAACAGTATATAAAATGAATATTCTGCCGACTCTTTTATACGCCATAGAGACAATAAATATGAATTAATGGCACTTAATGCATAGGGTGGAGGGGAAGATTCCTCATATTATTTACACTTTAAATGCTGTGGTCACAACGGAAGCCCCAAGATTGGAATTGGGATTGGTGAGCACTTCTGTAAGAGGACTAGCTGCTATTTTATGATGGTACTATTGTAAACTACATGCTAAAGAAAAGTCTTTCAGGAGTCTTATGGCTCCAGAATGTTTCCTTCCTATGATAGAAGCTGGATAATTTGTAACTAATATTTTAACTGCACGTCAACACTTTTCTTTGACTAGTTTAGATATCCTGAGTATGAGCAATATTCACTTCAAAAATCATTTAAAGCACGGCATGAAAAATTCTTCCATGGAAAATGAAAGAGAGATGTGTGAAGTATAATCTCATTTCCATTGTATTATTCATCGTGTCAGGCAGCAGTCCCTCAAGTGTATTTGAATTGATACCCTGAACACAGGCTGCGAAGATGTATAACGGTATGTAGGCTGAAATGTTTACCGTTAAAAGCTGTGATGGATGCTTGGCAGAATGTAGTTTGTGAAGAGAGAATATGCACTTTATGTTATATTGATGTACATTTTATATTTGTTTGTTCCGTTTAAAACATTTATCAACAGAAATCTTTAAAGCCACTTACTACAAAATATGGTACTTCAACAACAAAAGCTGCAGTGGAGATGATAAATCGCCCAGTTAATGTATTATTGCTGTTTTTGTTAATCAATGTGATTTTGTATATTGAAGATCTCATTCTAAGATCTAAATCTAAAATAAAAACCTTGAACCTTATATTGAGATGGTAAAACAATTTACAACTATAACAGTGATGTTAGTGCAGACAATGCAGCGCTCATACTGGGAACATAAATACAGAGACACGGTACAAATCCAAAGGTTGAAGAAATGATTTACATCAATTGTCCACAGAGATAATATCAATTTGTATACAGTCACTCTCAGCGAGCCTCCAAGCACTAGACAACCAAAGGAGGGGACGCCGATGTTTTTCTGTTTTTGCTGGAATTTCGATTCTTTCTCAACCAGCGCATCAAATGATGGGAAGCACAAACGTTAGCAGCGACTCGTGTGAGTTGAATGTTGGGCAAAACCTTATGTAATGATGGTGACCATATATTTTGGGGGACTGTTTAATTACACACATTTTGTTATATTAGTCCGATGGTAAAGGTCCTGCTATGACTTGACAAGTTGTCATGGGTCAAAATGTCAACACCCCGCCCTGCCCCCTCCCCGGTTGTCTCTGTGCTTGGAGATTCGCTGAAAGTGTATAAAAATCATACAAGCATCGGTTCAGCAAGTCTTGCATTACTATCCATCCTTATGGTAACTGTACTAGATGAGATATGCATGAGTACACTTTCACTGCTCTTAGATTTCTTTGGGCAGTGTTAATAAATTGAAAATGAAAAAGTACATTAAAAGGTATCAATACGTGGACTTTTGGATCCTTTAACTCAGCTAACATCGCATAAAAACGTTCTTTGCATGATATAAATTTTCCTTTACCTCCATTTTTGGACTAAAACATTGAGCATCATTTTGGAAAATGACAGTGTCTCTCATTTGAACATTATTGTTCATTGACACATCTAAATCATGGGTTCATCAAACCAGATGAATGCATACTAAGATATACAAATAACTACTGAAAAAACAAAAATATGCTTTTTCAAATTTGCTTATTGCAAATAAGCCAGTGAATTTAGAATACCTTCAATATTTTTCACAAACTAGGTCTCTGGTTTTTGTTTGAATGCTTTCAGATACCAATGGAGTCAGATGATAGTGTGAATGAGAACCTGAGGCTTCAGTTTAAGGCTCTACAAGAACAGCAGCAGAGAAGGCTTCAGAGGTTGCAAGAGAAGAAGAAAGAGAAGCAGCAAACACCTGAACAGAAGGCCGATTCACGCACAAGGACCGATGCTTTCGGGGTTCAAGATGAACTCCACCTGTTTCAGTTGGGTGCAGACTCTTCCAGTGACATAGGCAAAAGGTGAGAAAGTCTAAGATTATGCTCCCCTTCATGAAAATCAATGAGCAAGATTCAGATGCCTAGAACAATGTTATTATTTTCCGTTTGTTTTTTTATATAGTGCAGCCTAAACTACAATAAGTAATAGACCACATTACAGAAGTAGCAATGTGCTGAGAGAATGTTTAAACAGCAGGGGATTACAAGAAGGCAAATATGCCATGAAAATAGAATTGATGAGCATTTAATAGGATAATTGCAGGAAAACCCTAGAATGGGGGGGGGGCAGAGGTAAAAAAGAACTAGGTTATAACTAAGTTATATAACACATTCATACTGCCATGGGAGAAATATGGTGTTGAAGCAAAAGCAGACATAACTTCTCTCACATTGATCATTTATGTTTACTAATCAAATGAGGAGATGCCGTTGGTACAACAGGTGTTTAGTTTCACATTTGAAGACTTTATATAAGGGATTTGTTTTGATGGTAGGCTGATTGATTACCCCATCTTCACTATACTTCATGAGAAAACTTGCTTACACTTTATCTTCTTTTTACATGGGTGTTCGAGCAAGCTCTATGATCACCGCTAATCGCACAGGACAGGACAACCAATTTAGGTGCTAGATAATTCAAAGTCCCAAAGTGTTGACGTTTGTAGATAAATCAGGTGAAATGGTACTGCTGGCATCAATTGGGTGCCACTTCAGAGTGGTCACGTTTAGAATACTGTAGTGTTCTTTACTGGAGGCTTTCACCTTCCAGGCAGCTTGCTGTATGTAAGTCTGCCCTGAGGAAAGTGAGATTGAACTTTAGTGTTGAACTCTGTAGGGAGTTACTTTAGTTTAGTTTTTATTTAATAGTTTTGTACAGCACTCATGCTCTAATGGAGGTTAGAAGAATTTGCATTAATGTATAGCTAATTCAAGAGAATGTAGGGGGCTATGCATGAAATCCGAACACATTGTGCTTCGTAGTCCAAGCACTTTATAATTGCCAGCACTTACAATTTCGATAGCAATGTCCAGTCTTGAAAGAGTATGAATTAAACCATTTGTTTAAATTCTTCATCCAGCAAAAAAGTTTTGATTCCACACAGGAGTCTGATTTGAAGCTGTGTCCTAATATGAATTTGGAGGTTGAGATTCTTGTCCGAAATGAAGCCCAGGGATTTATTCCATCACAGGCTGTGGGCTCTCATGTGTATTCTATACATTATTTAAAGTCTGCATGGACATGGGATATTTTGGTGGCTTCTTCTGTAAGTATGTTGTTTTTGAGTGGCTTAATTTGAGGGAGTGTTGTGACATCCTTCCAGATAAAAAAAAAATCTGATTCAGAATAAATGTGATTTTGAGAGGAAGTGTTAAAATAGAACAGTGTCACCGCCATAGAATTTGTATGAGGTGTTGCCATTTTTTTTTTAGATAAAAGCCAAGAGATTCCATCCCTTAGGCACTCCGTACTGTAGAGTAGAGTAGAGTAGAGGGGTTAGAGAGGGGGGTTTTGATTTATTTTATGTTTTTGCATTGGCATTGGTTACCATGGTATTATGTGGAACAGTTTGAGTAGGAGGATGTGGAGGCAAGAGTTGTAGCATTGCCGTGTCCGTGCTGCTGCCCGGTCGAAAACCTGATAGGAAGTCGTCAAGCATTTTCTCCTTTAATGTTTCTGTGAAGGTTTCTCCACAAAGCTTTCCAAGACTTTTACTAATTTCTTCTTGATAAGCATCAGCTTTTTATTTAGCAGAAGAGTAACGAGGATATTTTGGGGGATTTCTGAAAAGCCCCTTGCAAGAGTGATGCTTTAATTTTTTTTTACGTTTTGGAAAGGAATCAAAGATGAACAGATGTGTTTGATGACAGAGGTTACTTTGGGATCTGTGAAAATAGTAGATGGTCTAATCTCTGAAATGGGGTTGCTCAACATTAACAGGGGGCCTTCTCTGAACGTAGATCAGGTAATCATGTTTTTCTGACTTTCCCAATTCAATAAAGCTGAGTGAAAGCATCATCAGGGAGAGTATGTAGGGCTGTTATTATCTGGGAGAATTATTCAGCCAAGTTTTAGTTAGCCACAGCGGGCCAAATTGTTTTTTTAAGCTGATCTTGTATAAAATACAATTCAAAGAGGACCATACTCCGTTCCTCCAGGGAGTCAATGCGGTCTTGATTATTTGATGCTTACTATGGTGGGAATTTTAGAGGCCCCCTTAAGGTGGACTATTTGAACCTTCAGTTCCATTGAAGATCTACAATGCCTCTTGGATAAGTATGCTATACTTTCACCAGGGTCTTTATCACTTTGAGATCTCGATTTGCAGATCAGCACTTTATGAGGGATTGGGTGAAGAAATAGAATATATATTTTAACTCATTTGGGTGGTTTCTGAGGCTTTGTGGCCCGATTATGACTTTATGACAAGATGGGGGCATCCCCACTGCCGCATTAAGAGTTAAAACCTGGCCTGGCAGTGTTGCGACTGCGGTGCCTTGGCAGCGGCACGGTTCGGCTCATAGCCACTGTGGCACCACCGCTTGCACATCAGTACACTGTGCACCAATCACCTTGTTGTGCATGTTACGCAGCGCATGCACAACAGTGCAACACATGCACACATCCATTGAGACACAACACCTTGCGGCTCTGTTTGGGGCCCTTTCCTGCCTTTCCACCAACATTTTCATGGACAGGCACTCCAAGCAATCCATGCTATAGCTCTGCTTTCCCTCCTTCTAACAAATCCAGAGTCTTGGTCTTGAGCAATGCTGGCTCTCGTTATCTTGGTTCACAATCTAATCCTGAGCTCGGGTAACTAATGTTTATCTTCCTGGCCGCCTCTCAATCTTTGGACCCCTCTCAACACGGTTTTAGACTAGCATGGAATCCGCCCTCATTAAAACAACTGAGGAGATCAGAGCGGTGACCGATGCGGGAGGAAGGGCTGCCCTGGTGCTGCTGGACCTCTCCGCCGCCTTCGACACGGTCCACCACGGGATCTTACTTGACCGGTTGCAGGCCTGCGGAGTTCAAGGGAAGGCTCTTGACATTCTTAAAGCCTTCCTGTCCGGCATAGTCCAGAGGGTGGCCTTAGGAGAATATGAGTCAAAACCTTTCATCTTGCCCTGCGGAGTCCCTCAAGGCTCGTCTGTGAGCCCTACGTTATTCAACGTTTTTTTAGCTCATTGGCATCAGTAATTCGGGCATATGGTTTTGATCTTACATCATATGCTGACGACACCCAGATTTTGGTGTCGGTTTTACCAGGTAGGGAAGATGATGCAGCCAGGAATTTTCAGGATTGTATGCTGGCGATCGGAAACTGGATGGCAGTTAATTGCCTTAAATTAAACTCGGCGAAAACCGAAGTCATAGTGTTTGGCTCTAACACTAACTTCTGGAGCCCAAGATGGTGGCCAGACCAGATGGGTGAGGCCCCCACCCCAGTAGCTAAGGTGAAAAACCTGGGGGTGTTGATCGATGATCAACTTACCTTTCGTCCCCAGGTTAATGCACTATCTTCTTCGGTGGCCTACTTGCTCAAATCCATCCGTAAGATCCTGCCATTTATCCCTGGCAGTGATAGGAAAACGGTTGTTACAACGTTGGTCATGGCAAAGTTGGGTGACTGCAATAGTCTATTTCTTGGTGCTAAACAGGGGGTACTTAATAAATTGCAGGTACTTCAAAATGCGGCGGCTAGGCTTATTTTGGGGATCCCTAAATTCGTCCCTGTGGCTCAGGAGCTGGTCAAGTTGCACTGGCTTCCAATGCGAAAGAGAAGTCTCTTTAAAGAGTTATGCCTAGTATTTAAATCCTTACAAGGCAAGGGGCCTTTATTCTTTCGGCGGTACTTTTATTGGTACCGTCCGATTAGAAATCTTAGATCAGCTGACATGGGGTTGATCGTGGTGCCTCGTATTAAGAGAGCGCGTTGGGGAGGCAGAAGCTTTGTGCTGGGCGCAGCCAAAGCTTGGAATGCCTTGCCCCACGCCCTCAGAAAACTGACTGACCTTATGGCCTTTAGAAGAGCTTTAAAGACATGGTTGTTTACCATCTGCTTCCCTAGCCTGCCTCTATATCAGGAGTAATACTTAGCGCCAGGACACCTCTGGGTAACAGAGCGCTGTATAAATACCAAAAATAAATAAAATAAATCTGGAAGTTTCGGAACCCAGAATTACATTCCTGTGGTCACCAGATTTTAATGGTTATAAAGGTTATAGCTAGCTCTACATTGAAAGACTGAGAAAAAGAACCCCCCTTTCTCCGAGTCCTCTAGTTCTTTGTACTTCTATCTGCACAGTGCTATTCACTAGTAGAAGAAACAGGATAATTGCAGTTTCAAATTAAGTGTTCTCCGAAAGGTTGGAGTGGCTCCTGTAGTCACCTCAACCCACACACCTCTGCTGATTGTTTAAAGTGGGATTCGTATTCTCTGGTGCATTGTAAACCCAGCCTAATGGCGTGAAGCGAGACTTTATTTGCTGGGAGGTGTGAAGGTTTTAACGTGACAGTGGAAAGAAAAAAAATTGACTACCCAGAATCGTGAATGTCTTGAAAGCTGTCTCGTAGTAAATAGGCAATAGGCGTTACTTGAATAAGGAAATTATGCAGTATTCTCACGTTTCCCCATTCCTTGTGCTAGAAATGTCCAGTTAACGTTTTCTCTGCATTCTGGTTCTTGTAGTCCTAAATTTGTAACGGGATGAACACTTCTGTAAGTGCCTGAATTTACAGAAAAACCTTAACTGGAAAAGCTACTCGCGCACAGAAACAAGAGGCCTGAAACCTGCTTGAACGTTGTGTAAATTGCTGAGGTTCAAAGATGGGAATAAAGGAAGCGTACTCTTTTATCTGCAGAACTTCTGCTGTTTGTAGACAATCCACGTTCTTCAGCAGTTGTGAAAAAGTGGGTGTTCTCAAAGCTGCACTATAAAAAGAATCTATGTCTTCTGCTGAATGGGAATAGTGAAGCTCTTGGTGGAATGGCCAGGGGACGGCAGTGCAAAATGAAGGTACACAGCTACAGATGAGTGTACATATCTGCCAGGCTAAGATGATCATGACCGCATGACACTTTACTGACCCGCATGGAAACCTTTCTTCCCCAGTTAAATTTCTATTTAGGCTGCGTGTAGCATCGGATGCTTTAGCATCCGAGAATGTGATTTTAATTATCCTTTTGGAGAGGCCCTGAACCAAGCCCTGCCAGCCAGCCTCTGAAAGGTTTCAACAACCCTCCCTGCCCCACACCTCTTGTTTTGTTTGAGACGGGCTGCCACCGAGGTGATATCCTTGCCTGAATGCAGGGATTTTCCCCTAAGCACTTTTGGTGTGTTGAATTTGTATTCAGTTGTTTTAACAAGGCAAGGCAGCAGCTGCTTTGAGGGGAACATTAGCCCCAGACGGATAACTATGCTTGAAGATAGGTGGCGCATGTTGTTTTGGGCACAGGGGCCTCACATGTCAACGGTTGTTTTAAGAGAAATGGTACATGAGCGTCTTGGCACCTGGGACATCATGGGCATGGTGTTAGGATCGAGATTCAGTATGGACGAGACTGCATAATTGCTGTCAAATTCACTCAGTCTCCTATGATGGTGAATATCAACAGCGGTTGAGGTGAGGTCTGTCACTGACCCTTGGGAGGAAAAAGGGATAAGGGAGAGAGAAAAGGGAGACCCCCAACAGATCACCACAAGGACGCGCCAATCAATGCGTTGCCATGGTCCATCTATCAGAGGGAAAGTCTGGAGTAGGTTAGAGAAAATATGATCAAATACAAGGTAAGAAATGTGAACCAAAAGATCTCCACATTAGCAGAGTATTTTACTGCTAACATTTAGAACAAGAGTGTGACCAGTCTCCCAACTGCCTGAATCCAGCCAGAGAACCTAAGAGAAAAAAGGCAGGATACTTTGCTGAGGTGGAAGACGCTGTCAACCCCATAGAAAGAAGTGAAGTAGCTGCAAGCTCCAGATTCAGGTCCACAGAGCCAACCCCATACGGAACAAAATAAAACTGTAGTGACACAAACATGTGATGGAGCATCGTGGAGTGAAGGTAACTTACCAACTGCTGTCGCAGGTGAGAATACTCAGGGGACTGCGGCTCCTTTTCTATCTCTGTTCCTCCCTTCCTGGGTCTGCTCCCATAACCAGTGCTCTCCCAAATCTGTGCCATGAGTGTTTCCATCTTTGTGACCCCAATCTATACTGTCAACCAGTGCTTCCTTCAGCCATAGCCTGTTTGGAATTCTCCTTCGACGGGACAGATCAGTCCTACCAATTCTGACACTTTTCATCAATAGTTGAGATACGTTAATGCAGAGGGCAGGCACAGTCCTCACATAGTCATTGTGTTCCAAGAGAGAGACACAATGCAGGGCGTATTATATTGTATTTGTAGAGCACTTACTAACCCTGTGTGCGTTGCTGAAGCACTTGTCCATGCGAGTAGCAGGTTACACCTTATGCGTGTGTGGCTGGAAGAGTGTTGTCTTTGCTTTGAGCCTCTGTGGAAAGCGTCTCCATGCGGTGCATGATGACTACAAAGGTGCAGTTTTGTAATGCAGAATCGCCACTTCTGTTTCTCAGCTTGGCCTGAGCATTACCTGATCCGGATTGTCTGCCATTTAGCTCCGCCCCCTTGATTAACTTTAGCCACGCCCCTTATTTGCTAGGTTAGCCACCCCCGAAGTTAAGACCTAGTTGCGCCCCTGGTGGAAACTATTAAAGAAGAGGGGGTCTTGATATGGATAGGGTCCCATTTAGTTAAATCTGATATTGAATTGATTGAGGGATGTATTTTCAACATGTAGACCACATTGTGTTATTTCGAAATGTCCTCTCACATTGGTGCCAAGAGATTGTGTAGAATCAATTTACACTTTCCTTATCTGGTGCCTGGTGAATGCAAAATATGTGCGTCACTGGCCAGATGTCAGGATTCTCTTTCACACATTCACTTGTAGTGCCATTAAATCACACACAAGCACTAGTACATTCTGTTGGATCAGGTTGCATACATCTTGGGTATCAGCTTACATCCATGGAAACTGGTCTTAATATCCCTTCACAAACAATGTAGGTGCCGAGCTACTGACTTCCTACTCTGTAAATAAAATAAAACATTCGCACAAGCACTTTAATTGATGTATATTATCTCCTTCATTTGCACAGCCCTGGGCTTCTTGCTACTTGACATGAAAAATAAATATATACATGTAGGTGTTTAATTGCTCTGCATCTTACCAAATCCTGATGGAGGTTTCTGCTGACAATTCCTTATTACAGGCTACTGGAAGACGAGAATGAACAACTACAAGAACAGCTGCGAGAAGTTAAAGATGAAAATGGTAGACTTTACAAACTGCTGCAGGAGAAAGACTTTGAAATTCGGCATCTAAAGAAGAAAGTGGAGGAAGACAAATTTGCTCTGGCAGGTAGAGACAGGTCTTGCAATCCCTGTCATGTTTAGGTGTTCGTGTGGGGGGAGGGGGGTGGGGGGCGAGAGGGAGGGTGTCTTCTGGCAATCTGTTTCTTGCATTGCAAGATGCTAACAACCTGCATGTATGGGACAGACTAAAACACAAACCACACAATATCTGTGATGTGAACCCGCCTTATTTTAACTTGTACAACAGTATACGACTTCACAGTTTACCCTCACTGCATAGAAATTATCAGTTTACCTTTGTGAGGTGAAATTAGCAGAGAAAGTATCTATTGTGTTTTACCCCCGATCTGATATCGTCATTTGCTTGCATTCTCTTGCCCGTAACCTATTTCTAAGCATATTTGTACCCTTCCAGGCATCCTGGAACACCCCAGTTTGTTATTTATTTAATTTGTTTCAGAAGTTTTTTTTCATGTCTTTCTTATGAACTTATACCAAGGCTATCTAAGGTCAGATGTTAGGACTGTTTTAGTAGCCCAATGGCATACCTAAATAAGTGATAGTGGCAGACGAATATTTTTCTCATACATGCAGCATGGTTCAACAGTATCTAAATTTAATGTGGCTATATACTGTCTATAGGTGTATTCATAAGCACACAATTCTGAGAAACTGCAGTGCAGGGCAATTTCATGCAGTGAATTTGCTTTGCTTTTAGAACCGCAATCATGCATTTGGAATTGTTACTCCGTAGAATACCAGTGCCAGATCCAAATGAAAACCCTGAACTTGGAAACTTCAGTCACGTTTTTCCAAAAATAATTTTTGGTCTGGTTTTCCTTAGCCATGGTGTTTGACCTTCCTGTGTAATATATACATTATGTGGTATCCACCTTCCTTCATTTAATGTTTGTTCCACCTATTGGTTCACAGGTGATGATGAATGAATTGTTCAGGTAAGTTATCTAGAGTTGATAATTACATGAAAACAAAGTGAGAGTTTCAACAGTCTCTCTTCTTCCTTAGCAGATACCAGATGAACACATTTTAATAAACTGAATTTGCATTGGTATTTTCAAATAAGATATTACACCTTAATATCGACTCCAGAATATCGTGCTGCCAAAATATGGTGGACAAATTATCAAGGACCAACATATCAACAAGGTAAGTACATATAGGTAAGTATAGGTTTATATTATTACTTCACTCCACTTTCATGTACCTTAAAGATTTATGAATCTTCAAGGCACTTGAATGTGGAGTTCAGAATAGTAAATCTACACTTACCTATGCACTAAACTTCTCGATATGTTGGTGCTCTTGGTAGCACTGCGTTTCTGTAGTTGAATGTGCCATACAACCTCCCGTAACCATCCTTTTACCCTTCCATTTACTTGAAAAACCTCCATTGGTAAACGTTTGCTTTTCCTATGTTACTAGTTGTATTCCTAGAAGCTGCAATATTGTCTGTTGTCGGGACAAAGATGCCACAATTGTTATATATATATATATATATATATATATATATATCTTTATATATATATCCAACACAGCAGGATAACCAAACGAATAAGGCCACAGGAAGAGTAAGTATTTCTCGTAATTTAATGACCGCTTGCATGCAGGTGACCTGCCAAAACCACACATCAAAGTTCCTTCCTTACGCCAGACGCGTTTCGGGGATTTCGTAGCCCCTTCTTCTGTGGCGTGTAAGTCTCTGGAAATGAAAGCACTGTCATTTGCGCACGGGTCAATTTCAAGCACCTGCCACAGTGGGTGTGGCCAGAAACACGGCCTCATGGATCTTGTTGTGCGCTGTATGACAACCCCAGTGGGCGTGCTGTTCAGTTTCCAAAATTAGACAAAAGATTTTCACCAAGTGGGTAGATGCAGGTATTGGCAGTCACTTGCTCCGCTTTCAGACTGTCACTACGAATGAGCTGGCACAACCCTGTAATGGCGCCAGCTCTGCCTTCATTCCACTTAGTTCCAGCACCGGATTGGTGCCAGATTGGAGCCACAAACAAGCGGCGGGCCTGACGTCACTTGGTGAAAATCTTTTGTCTAATTTTGGAAACTGAACAGCACGCCCACTGGGGTTATCATACAGCGCACTACAAGATCCATGAGGCCGTGGTTCTGGCCACGCCCACTGTGGCAGGTGCTTGAAATTTACCCGTGCGCAAATGACAGTGCTTTCATTTCCCGACACTTACACCCACAGAAGAAGGGGCTACGAAATCCCCGAAACGCGTCTGGCGTAAGGAAGGAACTTTGATGTGTGGTTTTGGCAGGTCACCTGCATGCAAGCGGTCATTAAATTACGAGAAATACTTACTCTTCCTGTGGCCTTATTCGTTTGGGTATCCTGCTGTGTTGGAAAAAAAAAAAAATATATATATATATATATATATATATATATATATATATATATATATATATTCACTGAAAAAAACCATAGGTTTCACACCAGTTATAGTTAGGAATTAGCATTTAAAAAACCTATTAAATTCACTGAAAAAACCATAGGTTTCACACCAGTTATAGTTAGCTGGAAATTTTACTGATATAAAACCATTGAAATTCCCACGTTATAGTTAGTCGGACTCACTATAACTTGCGCGTGCAATGCACTGCTGATGACATCACATATTACATCACTCATGACATGGTCAGTGACATCACTCATGACACCATCCTTGTGACATAGTGACAGACCTCCTTTCACTATAATGTAACCCTTGAGACACATATTCAAAAATAGAAACTGAAATTTTTAAAAAAATGGAGATACCTATATCAGTTACAACAAGCAATTCAGAAATTCCACTATCTATATACACATCCACTCATTCACCAACAGTTCTATATAGTCACTCATACATATACTCACTCATCATATGAAGAGATACACCTATACATCCTGTTACACACCGACATTCATCCAAAAGTTACTCACACACATATTCACACGTGCAAATAAACTATTGAACAACCATTTATTTGAATATAGAGTTATACACACACTTCCACCTTACTTCTACTGAAAATTACACAAATTTATTCTCTTAAACTATCACTTATAGAAACACATACTTATTTAAACAGGAAATCTTACAATCTCTTACTCTCACATATACTCACTTATATACATCAATATTCATATATACTAGATTAAAACATATGTAGTTACTGATAAAGACACTAGTGAGACAGTCATTCACTCACTAACAAACACATATAGACACTCATCCACCCATACAGTCCTGTACATATGCTGTCTTCAAAACACATACAAACAAAGAGTCAGTCACTCATGCATCTATGTGCTAAGTAATACCCCCACCAAACCATATAGACACTCATACTGATACTAATAATAATATCAAATAACCCATATACATACGCATGTTGCTACTTATCAACACATGTAGCCACTTATACACAAAGTGAAACACTAATATATGTATTTAAATTTTTAAACATAACTCACTAATATTTATTTTTCAGAAAGACACATATTCACTGGATGGTGTCATCAGTGATGTCATGAGTGATGTCACTGACCATGTCATGAGTGATGTAATATGTGATGTCATCAGCAGTGCATTGCACGCGCAAGTTATAGTGAGTCCGACTAACTATAACGTGGGAATTTCAATGGTTTTATATCAGTAAAATTTCCAGCTAACTATAACTGGTGTGAAACCTATGGTTTTTTCAGTGAATTTAATAGGTTTTTTAAATGCTAATTCCTAACTATAACTGGTGTGAAACCTATGGTTTTTTTCAGTGAATTTCAAAGGTTTTTTTAATGCTAATTCCTAACTATAAGTTTCACTTTATAAATAAGACTGTTAGCACTCTAGTTGTTCTTTTTAACACTCTGGTACATTCTGTCATTGGGCTACAGTTGGGCTACATCTAGTTGAATTTTGGGCTACATTTACAATTTTTGATCTCTGGTGGCCATCTTTGGGCTACATTGGGCTACTTTGGGCTACATTTGGGCTACATTTTGGCTCTAACATATATTAAGCCCAATGTAGCACAATACATATTTTTATAAAGTTAATTTTTTTACAAACCACTTCAGAATAGGACAACCTGTCCCTACAATTTTCCCATTTTTTTTTTTTTAATTTTTGGGGGGAGCGCTCCCAGAGCGCGCCCCGGAGTGCGCCCCGAAAAGCGTATTTCTGAAAAGCGCCCCCGGGCGCGCTCCGAGGAGCGTCTCGTGAGCGCCAATATCGCAAACGAAAACATGATTGTGACGTTCGCGTAGCCGCGACCGCGTGATACGCACGGCGTAAGCGCACCCGGAAGTACTCGCGCGAATACGATCGTGCAACGTAGGCGTCTGACACGCTTACGCGGCGCGCCTCTGGCCGCGCCCCGCGGCGCGTCGCGTAAGCGCGTCGGGTCATGTGACCAGAAAATAACACTTTTCATTGGTTCATAACAGTTTTGGTTTCATAATGATGAAGCCCATGGTCATGTGACCTGTAAATAACACTTTTCATTGGTTCAATAATTATTTTTTTCTAAATTTAGAGAAACCCACCCATTTCTCTCACTATTGATTTTCACTTGGAGAGAGCAAGAGGTGTTTTGTGAATTCTCTACTCATTAATTTTCCTGATCTACAGCAATGGCTGCAAGGGAGTCCTCCAGCAGTGATTCAGATGGATTTGTGCAAGAGGACCCTCCTCACCAGAAAACAAAGAACCACTTCATCTGGAAATTTTATGACATCCCTGAAGGACAAAAAAAAGTTAATGCAAGTAAAGTAACTTGTAAAATATGTGGAAGTATTTTATCCAGAGGCAATCCTCTAAAAAAATACAGCTTTGGAAATGCCAATTTAATTAGGCATGTCAAAAGAAGACACCCCAACAATTACTCCAGGGAGAGTGTCAGGGAGCTGGCAGAGAAGGCACGAAGAGATGGCAGCAGCACCTCCACTGGTGGAGCAACACCTTCAGGTTCAGCACGTGCAAGAATGGTCCCTAACATCCAGCCGGTATTTGCAGGAATAAAATGTTTATGCACAAACTGTGACGAACTACTCTGTTACGGGGAGCAGAGCGTTGAACTCATTGCAATAAAGAAACAGGAACACCAAATGCTCTCCCCGTCCCTAAATTTTCTCATTTTTTTTGCTCCTGTTGAGCATTTTCTGAATCCCTGTTTTTGTTTTTCCCCTGAAAAAAAACCAAAAAAAATATAAAATCGTTTCAAAAAGTATAAAAAAAATATAAAACAACAAAAACAAAAAAAAAGTTATTTTCAGAACTACCTCCAATTTATAAAAAAATGCTATTTTTTTTTTAAAGAAAAGTGCCATTCTTTTTCTCAATTGTACGCTCACCGGTGCGCGTACCAGGCGCTCCCTCGGCGCAAATTTTAAAAAAAATTTTGGGGGGCCCTGTACGGCTTTTTTATGACCCCCACATCAAACCTAGGGGGTCAGGGGGGGTGTACCCTGCCCCCTTTTGCTCATTTCCCCCTTTGATTTTTACCACCTCAATCCTACCGAGGTACAAGATGGCGGCCGCTGCGGACTGTTTCGAATGTTTACAGACACCCGAGAGCCAATCAGCTTTCCATGCGCACCTCGCGTGTCGCGCCGGGAGCGCTCACCGGTGCGCGTACAGGAGCGCTGCTCTAGATATATATATTTTTTTGAACGTTAATTTCACAAAATCCACTGAAGCACATATCTTGAGACATAGCAAAGGCACATCGGGCTAACAGTCCCTACAATTTTGCCAAGTTTGGTGGAAATCCATTCAGCCGTTCGAGCTAAAAGTGAAATCGACCGCCCTATGGAAATTAACATGGGGAAAACGCGTTTTGGGACCCCCCTTTTATCTCGGCCCCCGCTTGACGAATCCCCCCCAAACTTTCAGGGAAGGACCGGACCGCCATGAGACCATTTTCCTGAAAATTTCAGGCAGATTCGTCAACCGGCGCCAAAGTTATTCAAAATAGAATGTTGAGATTTAACATTGAAAATTATCCTAACTATAACTACCTACTGGCGACCGCCAGTAGGTAATATATATATATATATATATATATATATATATAAATATATTTGGACTGATGTTCATTCATGGCATGTCTGATTTCTGTACTATAACACAACAAACGTAGAGCAATGGATTCTTTGTATTTTTGCCCAATCACAAGTGCTGTGAATTTATATGTCTAGAAATAGAAATGCCATGTAGTCAACCTATGTCCAAGAAACAAGTTTTAAGGTGACTCAACAGTGGGAGATGACTACTCGGTATTCTTTTAAATTTTGTTTTGAGTTTACGGAGAGGATAACAATTGAAAGTATAATAAATTACATTATCCAGCAAAGACACGCTTGTAAACTAGAAGCTTATACCTCAGGAAATTCCGGTGTTGTTGGGCAGACTGCAGACAAGTCTGACATATTTGTGTTTAGTGGCCATACTGCTCAGATTTTATATCTCCTATTAAAAAAGTATCTGAACGACCCCCCCTAGCACCCTCAGTGACAGTTTTTACCTAAGCAACACAATTTTTTTAGATGAAATCTATTAACTATATTATATCAGGATACTTTGGTTGCCATAGAAGTTTTTGATAACGAATAATCCCCCATTATTAATGATTGTACATTTCAGTGGGAATTTCCTTTCAACATTGGAAAAGCCAATTAACCTGCCTTCTTTGCTAATGCTTAGAAGCACAGACCTGCAGAAATCCTGTTTTCATTCCTTAGGCACTTTGGAGCCAGACCTTTTGGCTTTGCCAATGCTTGTTTTTCCTCATGTTCATTACAGAAGCTCCTGATAAAGTTTTTTTAAAATTTCTTAATGCACAATCCGTCAAAAGTGATCGCGTGGATAGTGTGACATTCTTGATGCCTGGTCGCAACAAAGTTGTAAAGTCATATATTTTTTATGTTCCGTGTAGCATTCCTTTGAACACATAAAATATTCTTTTGAGTAATGCTTGACAGAAATTGCAATGCATTCACATTTTTATTTAGGCCATTCTTCAAGTATTTGGTTATGCTGCAGAATGTGTTGCGTTTATGTGGAAAGCCTTCCTTTCGAGAGGACTTCTGCGGTCAGCAAAACGTTCCTGCCTACTGCTTGTCCTCCTGAAAACAATACACCCAAGTGGAAGCACTTGATAATATACCTCACAAACAGTAGTATGATGGTGAGATTAAGAATCCTTCTCTGGGCTGACATAAGACGATAGTGAAGACTGAAGTAGTTTGCCGGTTTCAAAAAAGTTCTTCACTGTTCAGAATTACACCCTCAGGCGTGGTCCAGAAAGCTGTATGGGCAAGTACACTACAGATTAATCAACTCCCTTTCAACCCTTCTTAATGGCTATAATCCAAGCATTCCCTTCAACTTCCTAGCAAACGTGTTTTCTGTCCGCAGTGCTTTGTGTATTCCTAAACTCCTACAGAAAATGGAGGCCGAGATGTTCTAAACTATTTAGTAGTCCCAAACTCCGCGATTCACAACATCACAGCGTATGCAACTGCTAAATGCCTTTTTATTATGCACTAAGCCCAATGAGTGATTGAGTAAATGTTTAACAAATCACAAAATGGGTTTAGAGATTAATTCTAAATCACAATTTGGAAGTAACATTTTTAGGACATCCTTTCTGAATTGAGAATCCCAGTTCAGTGCATCAGTGGCTTTCTACTGCAATGTCTTTTGCAAATCGTTTATAGGTTCCTGGCTCCTCAACGGCGATGGTAACCCATTTGAGAAGGGGAAGGGATCCCCAAGGTACTGCTTCCCCTTGTGAATGTAAAAAACACAAACGTTTGTTTGGGAGTCTGCGTACTCCCCCAAAAACGTTTTTCCCGCATAAAAGCTTAAAAAAAAATTATATTTTTTAAAATGCAGACCACTTTTCTTTCAGGCAAATGGTCTGCATAAAAAAAGTTTATTTAAATATTGCATCCTACCTCATGAACAGTAAAGAGGTAGGTCAGATTGCAACCAACTCTGAATCCTTATTTTTCAACTCAAACTATTAATGCATAGATAGGTTTGCAAAATAATTTTAGTGGTTGCAAAAGTATTTTGTGACCATATCTACAAACATCTGGCCCCAAATAGTTTATTTACCTGGCCTTGTTCTGTTACTCATATGCAGCATGAAAAGAAATGCAAAATGTTAATGTTCCTTGTTTTAAATTGAATCTTGCTGTTTGCAATGTTATTGCACTTCTATTGGAGATTGAAAACTGGTATATTATAAGATTCTATTACGTTGTTGTTTGATTCAAAATCGACCACAAATTATTGTAATTTTTTGCACAGATATTTTTCCTGTGTAAGTGATTTGCCTTCACATTCGCGGAAGTGATTGATTTTTGTAACAAATTCAGACATCCAGTTCCATCTGTTGTCTACTCTTGACATACAGTGGCTACATATTGCACATATTGGGCCCAATTTACTTACTATTACTGCTCCTCTTAGACAGCTGTTGTTCTGTTGTGCAGTGTCACCCTTATGTTCGTGTGGGATGAGAGGGAAAAGTGAAAGCTGTAAGAGGAGATGAAGACAGCATTATAAACAAGTATTGGCAAATCCAATAGGTGTCGCCTATGCAAGAGCTATTCGCTTTGTCGATATGTTTTAGCCATGTTGTACACCAGCATGGCTACTGTTTAGCATGGCTAAAAGTTAGTAGGGTAAAGGATAGTGGCGTGGAATGGAGTGGTGTTGAGAAGTAGAGTAGAGTGGAGTGTTATGAAGTGGCGTAGAGAGTCATGGAGTGGCGTAGAGAGGTGTAGAGTTGAGTGGAGTGGTGTAGAGGGTTGTGGAGGGTGTAGAGTGTCATTTAGTAGAGTTTTAAAGAGGTGAGTGGCATAGAGTAGAGTGTCACAGTGGTGTACAGCGGAGTGGAGTGGCATAGAGGGTTTTGCGAAGAGTGTTGTAGAGTGGCGTAGAGCGGAATAGATCATCATAGAGAGGAGTAGCATAGAGTGTAGTAGAGTGGAATCGTATTCAATGGACTAGAGTGGAGTAGAGTGTCGTAGAGTGGAGTGGCACAGAGTGGCGTGGAGAGGAGTAGAATGTGGTAGTATAGTAGAGTGAATTTGATTGTCGTAGATAGATTAGAGTAAAGTGGCATAGAGTGGTGCAGAGGGAGTTGTGTAGAGTGGAGTATTGCCATAGAGTGGAGTATCGTGTTGTGGAGTTGTTGCTGGAACATGAAATACCTTTTTAAAACAAGAGACAAGGCATTTGGCAAAACAGGAACAGTTTGTTTAATCAAAGGCACAGGGTCTGAGGACTGTCTCAATTTACAAGTCGGCGATCCTTTTTAGGTAAGGAATGTGTAACTCTGTCTTTGGAGCCATAAATTAAGGAATTGGATGAGGAATCCAGGTTGGCCTCGACTATACGTGGATTCAATGCGGCAAGTGGGTAACGTGTCCAGATGTCCTGCATGGGGAGCGAATGACCAGTGGTTGTATTGTGTGTGCTGTGTCTTGATTGGCTAAGTGTTCCTAGCTTCATGTGACATCTGCAGTTATGGTGTTTTGGGAATGTGTGCTCCCCTCCTGCCATGGGTGCTTTATTGGGGCCACTCTCCCTGAACCATTGTGGTGTTTCTGGGCCTATCTGTGGGATTGATCTGGAATTTCCTGTTCCAGTGTTTGTATGCTGGCTACGTGTTCCCCCCATCTGTGATCTGTCAGTCAATAACCTCGGGTATGGGTTGCAGGGCCTGTTTAACCATGTATTTCTGAGTCTGGGTTTATGTGGAGTTCACAACAGGCGAATTTGTTAATAAAGATGCGATTTAGTTTTCATACATGATTGTATCATTATTCATATTGACATTAACTTTCTCAATATTAACTGAGTGGAGTAGAGTTTAATTGAGTAGAGTGTCATAGAGTGTAGTATAGTATAGTGGAGTGAGTAGAGTAAAGTGGCTTAAGGTCAGTGGTGCAGAGGAGATTGGCGTAGAGTGCTGTGGCGTAGGAAGCATTGGTTTTGAGTAAAGCGGTATAGTGCATTGGCGTAGAGTGCAGTGACGTAGAATAGAGTGGCCTATAGTAAAGTGTGGAGTAGTGCAGAGTAGAATGGGGTGGCACAGTGTAGATTACAGTGGTGTAGAGTGGAGTGGAGTGGTGCATGGTGTAGTGGTGCAAGGTGGAGTAGAGTGGTGTAGAGGACAGTGGCTTAGATAGCAGTGTCCTAAAATGACTGGGCCACAGCGCAACCGCACCTGCCCCTTTATCCAAAAAGAGTCCACAGTTTTGCACAAAATATCTATCCAAGTGGAGTACTTTCTACTGGTTAATTACTAAGTGCTAACTCCTTGAATAAATGTCCAGGACATATTCTGCACTACAGCTACGTAATGGAGCAAGAGGAAATGTCACCAGTGACCATGTGTGCGTTTTGGCAATGTGATTGTTCCTCAAGTGTTTTTATCCTGAAATTTGTGATAACGTGAATCATCCTTTTTTTTATATATATATATTTTTATTAGATATCTGGTGCATACAAAAAATCAGTTAAAACACATATATTCCAATTAAGCAACAATTCAAAGATAGATGGGGGATAGACATTCCCAATTAAGCTGTTCGAGATATTCGTGGCACTGTCCACAATTATCACCATTTGACTAAAAAGACCTGCCACTAAATAATACCGAATATTCGGGACCCCCAATCCTCCTCTCTCTTGTGGTAAAGGCAGGTATTTAAGCGATCTTCTTGTTTTTCCATACTGCCATACAAAGTTTATAAAGACTGATTCAATAGATTTTAACACACTTTTTCCCACCATAAGCAGGATCGAGCGAAAGAGATATAATACTTTCGGGATCATGGTCATTTTTATCACGTTAGCTCTCCCTATTATAGACAGGTGGATGGAGTCTATCCTTTTTAACTCAGTTGTCATTGATTCCACCAACGGCTCAAAATTTTCTTTAATTATAGACTCCATTATGGGGCTGATTCTGACGCCCAGATAGATTGCCGAATCCGTATATCTTCCTTCCCGTTTTATAATATTATTTGAACAGATTATCTGAGTCTTATTTTCATTAAGAAGATACCCCGAGCAACGCCCAAACTCTGAAGTTATTGCCCTCAAGGCGGACATAGCAGTATCCGAATCAGTAGTTATAACTGCCAGGTCATCAGCATATGCCAACACCTTGGTTTCGAATCCGTTGCACATCACAGAATCAATGCCCTCATACCCCAGTATCTTTCTTATTAGAGGGTCAATGTAAAGGGCGAATAAGATTGGAGAACAGGGGCACCCTTGACGTGTCCCTCGGGAGATGTATATTTTGTCCAACCCGCCGCCCATAAGCTGGATTCTGGCATACGGATCGACATACATTGCCTTGATGGCCTTTATTATTTTATGGCCAAAGCCGTCCGTTCCAATACCCCCCCATAAATACGTCAATGTAACACGGTCAAAGGCTTTTTCAGCATCTAGTAGAATCATGGCGATCCGGCCCCCCGTGACAGCCTGCGCATCAAACAGCGTAATGGCCCGCCTTATGTGGTCTGTTGTTCCACGACCCGGGATAAACCCATGCTGCCACGGGGAAATCAGATCGCATTTATGAGGGATATTGGACGGTACGACCCGGGATCTTCCATAGATTTGCCCTTCTTATGGAAGACAACTATGTTCGTCTCTTTCCAAGAATCTGGGATTTCTCCAGAAACTGTTATACCACTAAATAGATCTAGCAATACAGGGGCTATCATTTCCTGTAGGCACTTATATACTTCCGATGGGATGTTATCCGGCCCTTCAGCCTTGCCAGCCGCTAAGTTCTGCAGAGCGTTCACCACTTCATTCACTTCCAAGTCACTATCAAATACTGCTTTCTCCTGGGCAGCCAGAATATGTCCAAAATCTTCAAAAGCTAAACTGGCAAGCTCTGCCCTAGCCTCCTCTTGATTTAGCTTTTGATAGAAATCCTTAAACACCTTTCTAATGTCTTCTGGCTCCGTATACTCCTGGTTGCCCACCTGAATTTTCCCTACCATGTTTCTACCAAAACCCTGTCTGATCCTTAATGCTAGTAACTTACCAGCCTGCTCCCCCGTCTCGTACATTCTTCCCTTATGTATCTGATAATCATCAGCACTTCTCTGAGCAGCAGACTTATAAATTTATGCCTTAAGAGCTAGAATCTTACATAAACTCTCATTAGTCTCTTTCCCATCTGTAATGTCTCTCACATGTTGTTCCTCTGCCTGTACTATCTGTGCCATCAGCGACTCATGCTCCTCTCAAGTTTTTTTCCTCTGACTAGCAGAGAAACTAATTGTCTCCCCTCTTAATGCTGCCTTAAAGGAGTCCCATACACAGTTTCGAGGGGCGCTATACCTGTTCATGTCAAAGTAACATTGTGCCCATCTTTTAAGGTGGTCCACAAATTTAGGATCATCTAGCAGTGTCCTCTCGAACGTCCATCTATAGGGGGGTTCATAACATTATCACTCTCATAGGCTAAGATCAATGGGCTTTGGTCAGAAATTACCTCTGGCATTTTAGTGATTCCTATCCTTCCCGCCTCTATACCTAATATAAGAAAATAATCCAACTTGGTATATTTCTTAAAGGGACAGGAGAAGTAGGTAAAACCGGGTTCAATGGTTCCTTATACACCCACACATCCAGCAGACTGTTTGAGCTGGTTAAAGCAGACAAGGCTCTAAAAACCTTGGGTTTACATCCGGCATACCTTACGCTATTGTTACAGTTTATGAGATCTGCGGATATATTAAAATACCCGCAAACTATAAGGGGATATGGCCAATTCAATAACTCTACCTCCAGTTTATCAAATATATCGGGTTCATCCTGATTGGAGCCATAGATTGTACACAATGTTATCCCTATCTTCAGCTCCACGATCGCCCACCTACCCAAGGCATCTGCTAAAGAGCGCTTACAGCCTCCCAGGCTAGTTTTGGCCAAAATAGCCACTCCACTGACAGTGGATGTCTCCGTAGAGCACCCCAATAACTCAAAGCCCTTAATATTTAACAGGTGTTTCTTAGGCCTAGGCAGATGCTTTTCCTGTATACATATAATGTCCAGATGATTCAAACCCACAAAATGCCCTAATTTCTGCCTTTTAATCCAGTTATTCAACCCCCCTATATTCAGAGACCATATCTTAGGTTTCTTCATTGTTCCTTTGTCCTAAAACTCCTGACCAATCCCTGCATAGACACCACACAGTTGCTGACCCTACGTACTTCAACCCAATAACAACAATGCACCAGATACATTTAACTTTTTCTTTTTTTTACCCTCCCTTCCCGCCTTGTGAAATACCCACCACCACCTCCCACTCTCCCCCCCTTCCCACCATGTGACCCCCCCACCCCTCCACCCTTTCCCGGCTTGATTCTGCCTACCCAACCCCCCCCCCCCCCCCCTCAGAGCGCTCAGACCTAGGTCTGTGCATGTGATGTGCGCAATCCTAGAAAGCAGTAGATCCTATAAAGACAACAAAATCAGTAAACCCTATACCTAGAAGGAGAGCAACAATTTCCCAAAATACACTCAGCTTTTGAAAAAATTAAACGCTTCCCTTCCCCCACTTCTACACCCAAAAAGCCTCCTCTCGCTATTCCTTCGAAAAACCAGCCACTACTAAGTAACGCAACCCCCCCTTCCCCTCATCACCCCTCAACACCCCGACCATCTCTACAAATTAGACAGATTATTTACCCAGGGAGTCCAAGTACTTCTTTGCCTTAATTTCTGAAGAGAAATACCGAGTGGTTCCTTGGTTAATGATTTTTAACTGTGCCGGGTTAACCAGATATGCCTGAATCTTTTTATCCTGAAACGGTTTCAGCATCTGCCTTAACCTCCAGCGTCTTTCTACCGTTATATGGCAGAAGTCGGGCCTTACGAAAAATGAGACCTCCCCGCTTGATCTCCTGGCATCTGGCCTGGTTTTATCCGATATAGACTGCCGCAGAAGGAAATTGCCCAAAAAAAACAGTATGGCCTCTGTTTGAAAGGGGTGTGGTGTGCTCTTTGGATCTCAGATGCCCAGTTCCACTTGGAGAGTTCCGGGAAAGCTGCCGAAGAAAGGCTGATTATGTAGCTCCTGGTATCGGACCCCTCCAGGCCCTCCTGGACCCCTAAAACCCTTAGGTTGTTTCTTCTTTGTCTGTTTTCTGACTCTTCTAGCTTCCATTTTATATCCTTAATCTGGGCATCATGGGCCTCCACCAAGGATACAGCATTAGCAGTGTCGGCTTCTGCGACCATCATCCTTTATTCCAGATATACCACTCTTTCTTCCATATTAGAAAATGCCTTCCATAGCTTCCTTACTAGCCCCTGCATTTTCCTCATCCCTGCCTGTGTTTTTCGGCTATCTTGACGTGCCTCTTCCCTGTGAGCAAGGATAGCCTGATGAATAGTCTCAAGCGTGGGGGGAGCGTCAGCCTTTGGAACCGTGGTTGTTTTTTCATATGACCCTGAGAGTGGAGTATTTGCAGAGTAATCCCATGAAAGATCTTTTCTTCCTCTATTTTCCTTCTCATTTTGCACCAGCACTTTTTTGGTTGTTGAGCGATGGTCCTCCTCACTTTCCTCTGGGTCTGATTCCAGACTGCTGGCCCCCTGCGAGGTGCTTAGTATGTCATCCAACCACTCTTCTTCCTCTGACACAGAGAAAAAACAGTCACTCGACTCCTTCTCAACTTTCAACCTATTTTTATCTTCCATAGGATTCTTTTATTCTTGTATAGCAGTTACATTTTGTCTACCAGACTGGTTTGTAACCTCTTGAATCTCTGAGGTCCTGATGGGGTCAAGCACTAGCATATTGCACAACATATCTCCCTTGCCACTGTTGCCATTACTGTCTTTATTGCCAGAGTCCTCAGCCGGGACAATCAAGGGTGCATTACTCCGATCTAAATCCTTCGCAGCGTTTTGTTCCTGAAATGCCACATACCCCTTATTCCCCCCATCTGCAGCAGCCAGTCCCAAACCCATCAGGCTTACTCCCTCCTGAGCCACTCGAGCCGTTTTAGACATTGTTCCAGAGCTCCCCGGACTCACCGCCTGAGCTCCAGTTCCACTTCCGACATTGTTTTCAGTGTTTTCCTCCATTTCGCTCCCGGCATTTGTACTCCCATTAGCAGCCGGCTCTCTCCCTCGCTGCATCAGTTCTACCACCATGGGACCCGTCGGCCTGTTCTCCGCAACTCCTACGTCCGGTGCTCCGCCCTTTCCCTCTCCATGGATCCGGGAGCCGTAGTCTTTGCGGACGTCCGAGGGAGCTTTCACTGGAGGCCCGGACGCTCTCCACAGGGACTGTATTTTCCGCGTATGCTGACAGCGCCTTGCTCCGAGCTTTACGGGCGGCTGCTGCCGTAGCTGACTTGGAGGGAGCGCCGCTCGTAGCTAATTTCGGTGCCATAGCGAAATCTTTGCTTGTGAGCTGGAACACCAGACGCTGCAGGTAACTCTCCACACACCATCTCACGAGGGAGGTGACCGTTCCAAGATGCTGAGGCCGGAGGCGCTTACAGGAAAGCAGCATTCGATCTGGGGGGGGGGGAGGGAGGGGGGGGCTTGAAATAGTTTCTTATCGTGGTAGAGCCCTCTCCAATCGGGTCACATAGAGACGGTCGGACTGCTGCCCGCTAGTGTCGCTAACGTCCAACTAAGTGGCCGCCATCTTGCTCCGCCCTCATTTTCGGTAAAATTAATCTTCCTGTAGAGAAGATGCCAAGAGTACAAAGAGGTAAATCTCCACCAAACAAGGGTCCTTCCTCTTAACTATTCGAAGTCCGTGCTTCTTTGTTTGGTGGAGATGTCCTCAGATTCCTCTGCATCCACAACTCACCAAAATTGTCAGGAAACTTGCACTTTGACAGTTCCTGTTTGCTGGAAGCGGAGTGTTTGCTTTAGCTTAGTGGAGCTGTCTCCTCCTGCCAAGCAAAAGCAAACAGCTATATCCGGGGGTTGGGCACCCTGGGACATAACAGGAACAGGTCCTGGGGGTGTGCGGTCCCCAGGGCCATTAATGGCTCCAGAAGGATCTACAATTTACTGGCCGGCCCCGGGGAGGCGGTGGTCCCTGAGACTGTATAGCCTGGGAGGGTGCTGTGTTGCTCCCCTCTCACATATATTTTAACTGCTGGCCCTGGGTAGGAGGTGATCCCCGGGGTGCAGGGGGTCTGCGTGGCCCCCTGAAATATTCGTGTTAAGCACTGGGAAGGTGGTGGTCCCTGGGGGTCAAAGAGGCTCCGGAGGGGGCCCCATGTGCCTCCCTCCTTTTTCTCTAACTGCCCACGTTCCCCCTGGACCCATCCCACCTGGGGGCTTCTTCAAAATCAAGCGCAGGAGTCTACACTTTTCTTTTTTCCAGTTTATGGCGATATTTACAAATACTTGACGAAAATCACTGTAAATTCAAAAACAAAATGCTTATTTGCCATCCCGGGGTCCCTCTAGGACACCCAAAACAAGGCTTGGGGGACCAGGGTATTCCTACCCTGCCCTCTTTTCTTTTTGCACGTTTTTCATTGGCACTCCCAAGATTGCTGCTAGCCCTTCCTGTTTGAAAAGTTGGCAGAAAATCAAATCTGTGCACAAGCTTGTTATTATTGGCACATTGTTCACGATTGTAGCTATACAAATTTTGATTTCCATTAATTTCTCAACAAATTCTGAACGGATTTAAACCAAGTAGTGGAAACATTGATCTGTGGAAAAAAATCTACCTTTCTGCCAAATTTAGTGTTATTCCACCCAGCTGTGTTCAAAGCCCCTATTAGAATTAACATGGGGAAGCACATTTTTTTAAACCCCCCCCCCCTCTTTTACTTGGCCCTTGCTTGACAGATTGCGGCAAAACAAGACCTAACTTGATACTTGTTTTGGAAAATGTAGTGAAGATTTGTCAAACAACGCCAAAGTTATATGCTTTTCCTCTGGAAACCTGGTCCTAACTATAACTACCTACTGGCGACTGTATTGTTTGTAACAGCAGCATGAATTTAACCAATGGTGATTTGGTGAGGCTGAGGCAGCCAAACACATTTTCAACGATACAGATGAGACCAGGGCTTGAGTCACGCCGGCAGTATGAAGCACTCTATTAGAGGTATGTGGGCTGGTGGGGGTAGCAGACCGGAATAACAAGCGTGGAGGCCGTATGTAGTGGGCTATTTCGTAGCCGGTGTTTATTAATGTACAAAGGTGCAATGGTATGATACAAGGAAATAGAGAGTTCCAAAGGATTGCGGGTTCCGGGTCCGAGGTAGGGAGTCGTCCGGGTGTGGTCTTCCAGGGACAGCTGTTGGTCTTGACTGTAGTCGGGCCGATCCTCGAGGTGTCAATAGGCTCAGCTCCCGGACGGTGGTTCCTCGGAGGGGGGGAAAAGGAGAGAGAAAATAGGGCCGTTAGCTCTGTCGGTGGATCTAAGGATAAGATCCTGTTCCTTCACCGGAGTGTTGGGGCTAGAACGACTGTGAGGAAAGGGAGGGGAAGGTAAGAGGGGTGCAGATATAGCGCAGACAGGGAATAGGGTGACGTTGGTGTCGGGACGTGCAAGGGTATTTATCTACAGTCGTGATAGTGCCACTCTCACACGTATATACAGTCTATACACAGTGCACGGTGAATCGTGAGGAGGGGACTATCTTGTACACGGAGGTATTTACAGACTACTTATTTACAGACTCTCGTAACGCCTAATATTTACACACGCACGGAACTGGTACTCACTTGGCCCGCCGCAACTCCGTCCTTGAGTTGCGGCCGCTCTCCAGCGTCCTCCTCTGGACTCCACCAGTCCTCCGTCCAGACCTCGTCTCCTGGTTCCGGATCGTCTCTCTTCTCCAGGGGTTCTTCGCACGCCGTCTCCTGCCACGAGTCTTCCTGCTTGAACGCTGTGTTGTTGGTTCTTCCGGCTTTTCTGTGATCCGCCTCCGGAAAGGGGGAGGCTCTTCCGGGGTCGCGGGGATGTACTTCCGCTGTGTCGCGCGTTGGTACTGGTTCCTGCAGGGAAAGAGAAAGGGGTGGAGTCCGGGTTGTTTTGGTAGTCCGGGCAACAGGGGATTGTGGTAGTGATCGGGAGGGGAGACGTGATATCCGTGCTGACGGGGCCGTGCTCCCATCACATCCCCTTCCCCTAGCTGTCTTTCTTGATCGGGTAATCTGGCAAGGATATCGAGAAAGATAGTCAGCGTTGGCTTGATCCGCGCCCTTCCTGTGGAGAGTCTTGAACCTGAAGGGTTGCAGGGAAAGGAACCAACGAAGGACTCTTTCGTTGTGTCCCTTGTTACGGGCCATCCACTCCAGTGGGGCATGGTCAGTGTATAGTATGAATTCTCTGCCTTCAAGATAGTAGCGGAGGCTGTCTACCGCCCATTTGATGGCGAGGGCCTCCTTCTCCACTACAGCGTAGTTTCTCTCCCGGGGAAACAGTTTTCTACTTAAGAAAAGGATGGGCCGTTCGTCTCCATTAAGATCTTTCTGAGAGAGAACGGCTCCCAGCCCCTGCTGGGAAAAGCGTCAGTCTGGAGTATAAAGGGCTTGGAATAGTCTGGGCTGATGAGAACGGGACTGGATAGTAGGATGTCTTTCAATCGGCGGAAGGCATCCAACAAGGAGGGGTGTGGTTGTCTCAGGGCTTCTTCGGTTTTTATGGTTTTCTTTAACAGGTCTGTGAGGGGAGCTGCTATCTGGGAAAACCGGGGGATAAAGCGTCTGTAATACCCTAAAAGGCCTAGGAAGGCTCGTAGCTCTTTCTGGGTCTGGGGAAAAGGAATGGAGTGGATAGCGGCGATTTTGTTGTTTTGAGGGCGGATCAGTCCTTCCCCCAACAGGTAACCCAAATATTTCACCGTCTGAGCAGCCAAGGTGGTTTTCAAGGGGTTGATCGTGAACCCATAGGACCCCAGAGAGTGTATTACTTTACTCAGGTGACATAAGTGCTGGTCCCAGTCATCACTATAGATGATTATGTCATCCAGATAGGCCCCGGCGTAAGAAACATGGGGCCGTAATACCAAATTCATAGCCCGCTGAAAGGTGGCTGGGGCCCCGTGAAGCCCAAAGGGCATCACCGTGAATTGGTATAGGCCTTCGGGGGTGGAGAAGGCCGTCTTCTTCTTGTCTTCAGGACGTAAGGGGATCTGCCAATAACCTTTACAAAGGTCTAGCGTGCTGATGAATTTGGCCCTACCGATACGCTCAATCATTTCATCAACCCGGGGTATAGGGTATGTATCGAAGGAGGAGATCTTGTTGATTTCTCTGAAATCGATACAAAAACGGACCGATCCGTCTGGTTTGGGGACTAATACTATCGGCGAGTTCCAATCGCTACTGGAAGGCTCGATGATCCCCATGTGGAGCATCTGGGCTACCTCGTCTCTGATAATGGGTCTACGAGCCTCAGGGAGCCGGTAAGGCCGCTGACGGTCCGTTTTCCCGGGTTCCGTGATGATGGCATGTTCGACTACTGAGGTGAGGCCAGGAGAGGAGGAGAATACCTGCTGTAAGGGGTGAAGGGTGGACCGAAGTTCCTGTTTCCGTTGATCCCCGAGTTCTGAGTCTATACAGACCTCATAGGGGAGTTCCGGTTCTGGACAGTTGTTCAGGAGGACAGGACGGGGTCCCACCCACTCCTTTAGTAGATTTACATGGAAGATTTGTGTGGTTCGACGGACAGGGTCGAGCTCGATTTCATAGGTCACGGGAGTGACCTGTCTCAGGATCGGAAAGGGACCTTGCCATTGCCCTAACAGTTTGTGGTCGGAAGAGGGCATTAAGAGGAGGACCAAATGGCCAGGAAGAAAGGAACGAGGTTTGGTACCCTTATCATATTGTTGCTTTTGTTTGGCTTGGGCTGCTACCAGATTCTGGCGTACAATGTCTCTTATTTGCCCCAGGTGGGTTCTGAGGTTTTGTACGTACTCCGGCAGAGGTCGGGTACGGTCGGGTTCTGCCTCCCAGGCCTCTTTGGCCATATCCAGTAGGGTCCGAGGGGGTCTGCCATACAGAAGTTCATAAGGGGAAAAACCCGTGCTGCTTTGGACCTTGCAGCGGATGGCAAAGAGGGCTAGCGGTAGCATTTCCTCCCATCTCTTACTCTCCAAGGCCAAGAGTTTTTTCAGGGTAGTTTTCAGGGTGGCGTTATACCGCTCCACAAGACCATCAGTTTGGGGGTGGTATGCGGATGTTCTGATTTGTTTCACACCTAGTTGGGAGCATACCTGCTTCATGAGGGAGGATACAAAGGGAGTTCCCTGGTCAGTCAGGATTTCTCTAGGAAAGCCTACCCGAGAAAAGATGGATATTAGAGCTTTAGCAATATTCTGACTGGTAGGCTGGCGGAGAGGTATGGCTTCAGGGAAGCGGGTGGCGTAATCCACTAGAACTAACGCATACCGACAACCGCTTCGGGATGGGAGCATGGGACCTATAATATCCATCCCTACCCTACTGAAGGGGATGTCTATCAGAGGAAGGGGTTGTAGAGGGACTCTAGGAGGGCGATACCGGCTGTTCTTCTGGCAAATGGGGCAGGCCCTACAGTACTGTTTGACTTGCTGGTGGATGCCTGGCCAATAGAACTTTTCTAAGATGGCCTGACTCGTCTTTTCGTCACTGAAGTGACCCCCGAGTAGATGGCTGTGAGCAAGAAACAATACTTTGTCGCGGAAGGGTCCTGGAACTATTAACTGGGACGGTTGTTGGGGTCCCCCTTTTCTGTACAAGAGACCGTTCTTTTTATAAAAGTGGGGACCTACATGCAGTGGATCTTCGTGGTCCAGGGCCCTTCCCCAGGCTTCTTGCAGAATAGGGTCTTCCTGCTGAGCAGCCCGAAATTCCTGGTCGACTTCCCAGGGATGTTCTTCTACTCTTACTGGGAAAGCTGTAGAGTAGTTCCTTTTTTCCTTTTTCTTTTGGGTTTTAGTCTTGGTCATCCGAATGGGGTTTGTTCCGACTACTGGGGAGCTGTCGGAAAAAGGAGCCTCAGACCACCACTTCTCTAAGCTAGTGGTGGTGTCCTGGAGAAGGCGAGGAAGACCAGGGTAATCGCTGCCCAAGATAACCTGTTCAGGCAGGGAAGGAACAAGCCCGACATTCAGGGTACTTCCAGGATCCAGGGAGGGTTGTACTTGAACCTCGGCCGTCGGGTAAACTTTTGTGTCTCCGTGCACACACTGAATGGCCACTGTACCGGTTATGGGCCCTATCGGGTGGGGTATCTCTTGAGGCCTGAGCACACTCTGTCTACATCCCGTATCTGCAAGGGCCGACACCCGATGTCCATCTATTCGTACAGGGCGATGGAAAGCGGGAGGAGACGGTCCAGAGGATAGACACACATAGTTTCGGGCCATTCCCACCTCCATCGGCTCTTCTTTTTGAGGACAAACCCGAGCAATATGCCCGTAACCTCCACAATGGTAGCACTGGGGACCAGGCGGTGGGGGTCTGGACATCACTGGATAAGGGAACAACGGGGGAGGATCAGGTTTCTTGGCCAGGAATGGACGGGGCCCTCGGGGTTGGCCATGGGGCTGTGTTCGGTGACCATGATCTTCCTTAGGTTTCTGCAAGTCCTGGGCGCGACTGTACGCGCTGGAAATTTCAATAGCATTGTCTAGTGTCAGACGTGCATGCTGACGGACCCACTTTTGAGTGGCAGGATGGAGGGAAGCCAGAAACTGCTCCAAATACATTTTTGAAAGTATTTCTTCTTTAGTAGCGGTCGCGGACTTCAACCACCGGTCAGCCAGATCTTTAATCCTGAAGGAGAGGGCTCTTGGTGTCTCCTGTGGCCCCTCTTTTGCTTGGCGGAGCCGCACCCGATAGGTCTCATCATCGATACCTAATCTTTCAAGGATACAGGTCTTGATGTCGGCATAGGGGGTCAGTCCCTGTACATTAGCCTGTTGGAAGGCTGCCTGCAGTTCACCAGTCAGTAAAGGACCCAGGTAATGACCCCAGCGGTCGGGTGGCCAGGCAGCGGCTAGGGCCAGCCGTTCGAAATTAGTAAAAAAGAAATCCGGGTCTTCACCCGGTACATATTTCTGGAGAACCACTGAAGGAAGAGACGCGGTGGGTCGCTGTTGGCCTAAGACATCTGTGAGCTTCCCCAGAGCCTGGTCCTGAGCGGTTCCCTGCCCCTTCAAGACATCGTGCAGTTGCCCACGGTCTTCTTCGGCCGTCTTCAAGAAGAGCTCCATCATCTTCCCGAGTTGTTCTTGGGAATCTGCTAACTTTTGCACCGCGGCCTCCATGCTTCCGGTTAATCCCACTTCTGACACCACTTGTGGGCTGGTGGGGGTAGCAGACCGGAATAACAAGCGTGGAGGCCGTATGTAGTGGGCTATTTCGTAGCCGGTGTTTATTAATGTACAAAGGTGCAATGGTATGAAACAAGGAAATAGAGAGTTCCAAAGGATTGCGGGTTCCGGGTCCGAGGTAGGGAGTCGTCCGGGTGTGGTCTTCCAGGGACAGCTGTTGGTCTTGACTGTAGTCGGGCCGATCCTCGAGGTGTCAATAGGCTCAGCTCCCGGACGGTGGTTCCTCGGAGGGGGGGAAAAGGAGAGAGAAAATAGGGCCGTTAGCTCTGTCGGTGGATCTAAGGATAAGATCCTGTTCCTTCACCGGAGTGTTGGGGCTAGAACGACTGTGAGGAAAGGGAGGGGAAGGTAAGAGGGGTGCAGATATAGCGCGGACAGGGAATAGGGTGACGTTGGTGTCGGGACGTGCAAGGGTATTTATCTACAGTCGTGATAGTGCCACTCTCACACGTATATACAGTCTATACACAGTGCACGGTGAATCGTGAGGAGGGGACTATCTTGTACACGGAGGTATTTACAGACTACTTATTTACAGACTCTCGTAACGCCTAATATTTACACACACACGGAACTGGTACTCACTTGGCCCGCCGCAACTCCGTCCTTGAGTTGCGGCCGCTCTCCAGCGTCCTCCTCTGGACTCCACCAGTCCTCCGTCCAGACCTCGTCTCCTGGTTCCGGATCGTCTCTCTTCTCCGGGGGTTCTTCGCACGCCGTCTCCTGCCACGAGTCTTCCTGCTTGAACGCTGTGTTGTTGGTTCTTCCGGCTTTTCCGTGATCCGCCTCCAGAAAGGGGGAGGATCTTCCGGGGTCGCGGGGATGTACTTCCGCTGTGTCGCGCGTTGGTACTGGTTCCTGCAGGGAAAGAGAAAGGGGTGGAGTCCGGGTTGTTTTGGTAGTCCAGGCAACAGGGGATTGTGGTGGTGATCGGGAGGGGAGACGTGATATCCGTGCTGACGGGGCCGTGCTCCCATCACAAGGTACCATGACGATCAAACAGAAAATGTTTGCCCTAGTGATATTGGCCAAAAAAGTAATCCGCAAATGGTGGAAGCTCACTTCCCTTGTGCGATACACTGAGGTGAGCAAGGTCCCGCTGGGCCTGCGGATATTCACTGTCACCACCTATAAATCCCCGTACCCGGGATTGCTGGAGAAGTAGGGGAATTTTACAGCTTAATCCTGTAAGGGAATTATTGATATTTTGGTGAAATATGCAGAGCTCGATCTAGCCCACAATCAAAGTGAATTGAAAGATTTGAGAGAAGATCAAGAAGATGCTGAAGACCAAGGCACATTGAAAGTGTTACAAACGAAAATGTCTGAGAGACTGATCAAATACAAGGAGGAAGTGAAACTCAAAATACAACAACAATTTCAGCATGAAAACCGCGATTATGCAGAGTGGAGGATCCTAACCGTCACAGGAAAGGGCATCTACAGAAAATAAATGCATCAGGAAGATACCCAGAAAAAAAACAAGATCGTATCTCTACAGAATCTAGTTCAGATGTCAGTACGGATAATGAAGATCTAGTTGATCAGGCTCAGAGGACAAAACCAACGATTTCAGAACGAGTACCGCCTTTTACGTCAGGCAAACAAACCCAGGAAAGATCGTCCCCCCTGCTAAAAGGAAAAGGAAGGGGCAGGGAAAGAGGTGCCAACAAAGGTGCATGATCAGAAGTGTGAGGGGGCGAAGTGTCGCAGACCGGGCAAACAACTCACCAGAAAAAGAAGAACTGAGCCCCGTTTGATGGTCATGAACTTGTTCGACTGTGAACTGACTGGCGATAAAATTTCATTTTTAGATTTGGGACTGTCATACTGTCCATGTTCAGGATTTAACTATGCCCACATATGTGATGATCTATGCTTGCTTAATAGGAAACTGAAATTGAGTAAAATGCATAAGCTGTCCAAACACAAACTCAGTTTACCCTCCTGTGATCTTTACATTGGGGTGGTAAGAGGGCTACTAGCACTGGAGGCATTACAGAGGGAAAGTGAATGATATGCTACAAATGTGGAATTGGAACAAGTCTTAGACACAGTGATTATTGACACAGACACCAAGTGGCGACGGCTTTAAACCTAAGTCATGTCTCATACCAACGCTACCACATGATAATCTGTATGTCTTCCTTGACATAGTGATCAAGGAATTACTCGCCCTGAGAGACAGGGGTCGGAGGACATCCAATAATGTTAACAACTGCCCAAAGAATATCCTTAGAGGTATTGAAAAGCGGCACCACCATAGAAATCAAACCCTCCGATAAGGTAGGCAAAGTGATTCTGGATACAAATATATATGAGGAGGAGATCATGCGACAGCTTTCTCAGAATGATTGCTATGAAGTAATTACTGACGATATGTATAAGGCCTCTGTACATGAGTATCAGGATCATTTGATGGAGTGGCAAAATAGGGGATCTTAGAGTATGATAAATACAACTTTCTAAGGTCAAATTACCTGAGTTCCATCATTTTATGTACTGCCCAAAGGGCATAATAGCACCACAAATCCCCTGGGGAGACTGATTTTCTCCTCCAATAAAAGCTTTCTTGAAAATACAGCTATATACATTGATTATTTCCCTTTTCCATTTGTGGCAGCTCTCCTGGCAAATTGCAGGGACAGTGAAGATTTTCTGTCTAAAATTCATAATTTGGAGTGGTCAGAGTCTTTTCTCATGACCAAAATTAATGTGGTTTCTTCATATACGTGTATAGATCATATGTTTGGAGTGAACATGTGTGAGCATTTCTTGAAAACAAGGCCAGCATGTTTTTTGGAATTCAGCAAAATGCTCATCAGTATGATTGAATTTTGTCTCAAGGAGAATATCTTTGTAGACGAAGGGGTCTTTTATCGGCAAAGGGTTGGGATAGCGATGGGCACCTGCTAACCCCCCCCCCAACTTTGCGAACCTCACGATGGGCTGGTGAGAGAAGTAGGTGGCCTGGGCAGATGACAACAGAATTACATGCAATACGTTTTGATTTGGACCCGTTATATTGATTATTATTTTTTTTGTTGTGGAATGGTCCGAGGTAAAAGGCATATGAGTATCTTGCAAGACTAAATGACAGCCCTTTTAATTTGAGATTCACAGTAACCATGAGCTCTCAGGAGATCTTCTTAGATGTCCAACCGTTGGTACAAGAGGGAATAGTATGTATGTCTGTACACTGCAAAGCAACGGCAGGGAATAACACTTTGCACTACAAGAGCCAGCACCTCAAAAAAACTTAACTGAGAGCATACTCTATGGGGAGACCTTAATACTAAAGAAAACGTGTAGTAATAATATTGAATTTTCAAAACAGACCTCTCAAATGAGTAGAAGATTGAGACAAAGGGGCTACACACCTAAGCTCTTAAGTGCAGCCTCTAAGAAATCAGAACCCCTCACCAGGGATCAGTTACTTTATTCAATTACCAAGTAGAACCCCTGGGGTTGGGGGATAATAAGTCCTATTGTTCTCTCTCTTATCAAGTCAGGAATCTGATGTGCAAACATTGGACTATTCTGAAAAACGACATTGTAAGTGGCCTAGAATTGCCTCCACAAATCTCTATCACCTATTGAAGAGGTATAACACTGGGGGATAAATTGACTCACAGTTGCTACCCTAGGGACCATAATACGGATACTTGGTTAATTAAACCCCAGAGATTTCACAAATGCAAGCACTGCTAAGCATGTAGATTCATCTCCAACACTACAGGGTATGTTATATCTGGTGGATACAAGAGAAAAATAGGTCATTTTTACAACTGTAGCTCTGACCACTGCTATACGTTTTAGTATGTCCCTGTCCACTTATGTATGCGGGCAGTACTATCTCCTACTTGGAAAACGTGTACTAGAGCACCTTCATTTGATCAGGAATGCCAATTTCACTTATTTCCTTGCAAGACACTTTTATGAGCAACATAATAGTGATGTGGCCAAACTGTTGTTCTTCGCAATAGATGGAATTCCAAGCAATTTGAGAGGTGGCAAATGGGTGGGGCAATTAAGACACCTCGAGTCCAGGTACATCTTGGACCCTAGACACAGTCAACAGCACGGCTGAATATATATATTATATATATTCTTCTAATCAAACGGAGCAGCGAGTGCGGTGAGAAAATCCCGGTGCAAAGGGAAAGCGTGGCAATATTTGTAACAGCTTGGTCCTCCCGTACTCGATACGCACCACCCAAGAGGCGCCCAGCAGTCAGTAAACGGGACTATGCGAAAAGGAATATATATATGTGATCAATGGACTTTGGGCTCGAAACGCGTCATGGCTGTGGTTTGTTTGAACAGACAATAAAATAACACAGCAGCAAATTGCGGTCTGAGCTCCTGTCTTCCGCTGCGAAGTGAGAAAGTGGGAGGAGTTGCTCTTTGATTCACTGCATTAAATAAATCAAACTTGGCATGAGCTATATCGAGAATCTGTGTTCCTGCTTTGTGCTCAATAGCACTTGGGAGCTTTCCGTGTGGATACATGTATGTGTGTGTATATGTATATCCATATGTATAGCTATATATTCAGTTAAAAAACAAATGTTACAGAGTAATTATAGTTAGGAAATTGAATTTTTTTTAAACGTAGAAATTCACTGAAAAAAACAAAGGTTACAGGGACTTTATAGTTAAGCTCAGATTTCACTTGTACAAAACCAGTGAAATTCAGCAGTTATAGTTACCTAAGCTAACTATAAAATACACCCCACAATGCACTGCTTATGACCTCACATATTACATCACTCATGACATAGTCAATGACAACACTGATGACATCTCAAATGACATCACTGATGACATCATCCAGTGTGTATAAGTGTTTTTAAGAGTTTATGGATGTTAAACATATATATATATACTAACCTACTACAAAAGTTCAGTTAATATACTAAGTGCACTATTACTGAGTGATACTGCTTTAGCATATATTTAGCGAGTGGCCTTGTGACTATATGTATCCTTCTGTGTATAGGTGTGTGTGAGTGGCTGTATGGGTGTATACGTGGTTGTGAGGGTAGCTGTGTGAGTGAGATGGTGTGTGAGTTGCTGTATTGGTGAGTGAGTGGGTATGTCAATGGTTGTATGGATGTGTGAATGATGGTTTGAGTGGCTCTATGGGTGGGTAACTGTTTGTAGGGACTGTATAAGTGAGTGGCTGGGTGTGTAAGTGGTTGTATGGGTGAATGAGTGGCTCTTTGAGTGGGTGATTGGTTAAGTGAGTTGGTGTGTGAGATGCTGTATTGGATAGTGAGTGTCTGTGTAAATGGCTTTATGGGTGAGTGAGCGGATGTGTGAGTGCTTGTATGGATGTTTAAATGAACATGTAAGTGGTTGTGTGGGTGTGCGAGTGAGTGTTTCAGTGCTTGTATGGGTTAGTGGCTGTGTTGTGAACCAGGATGGGTGAGTGAGTAAGTCAGTGACTAGGTAAAAAAATGGGTGTGTGTGTAGTTGTGTGGACAAGTGTGTGGCTATGTGACTGAGTGTACGGGTGAGTGACTGGTTGTATAAGTAGCTGTATGAGTGAGTAAAGAGCTTCAATGTTTTTCTTGTAGAGCTATTCTGTCTATCTCTGCATATTGAACCTGAATTTCCTATAGTCTCCTGGACGATTCTAGGTTACTTTGCTTCCAGTCTCATCATATTTAGATTGGGTTGATCATAACTGGGAGCTATTAATATTCGCAATCCCCTCGGAATTCTATCCAAATCCAGGTAACGCTGTAAGGATTTGTGCTCCCATCATTTGCCTTATTCTGATTTAGACAGTTTCTCTAATTGCCTGAATTTATCTTTAATGTTTTCATTCACTGGGTTTGTTGCAACTTGATGTGTTGTGAGGTTGCCTTGAAATGTATTGCCAAAAAGTTCAGAGGTTGCCGCCTCTCGGTCCCTAAGCGTGTCCGCCGACATTCGGAATTAAATCTGATATTTGTGCAGCAAGAATAGAGAGCGTTTTACTGTAAATCAGTCCCGCTATTGTTGCCGTGTGCACAACACTCTCCCCTCAATGCCGTATACCCTCCTACCTTCAATGTTCAATCCCCGACTAGCGCGTCTCCGACACAGTTCCACGAGGAGATTACTTCGGGTTGGGTTTATCTTTGGCCGCGGGGTGGGGGGGTGGGTGCTCGATGGTGACGATCTTTAACCTTGCAGGGAAAACAATCCAAATGCTTTCGGCTGAAAGCGCGAAAACATACACTTCCTGTATGTCATCGCCTCTTCGTGAGTGGGGGTCCGTGCTGGGCTGTCATTTCTACAGCGGGAGTGTGCTGTTTGAAGATTTTGCATATATATATATATATATATATATATATATATATATATATATATATATATATATATATATCTATATATATATATCCTACTGGTGGTCGCCAGTAGGTAGTTATAGTTAGGATTGTTTTCAATGTTAAATCTCAAAATTCTATTTGGAATAACTTTGGCGCCGGTTGACGAATCTGCCTGAAAATTTCCTCAAAATGGCCTCGTCGAGCTCCGGTCCTTCCCTGAAAGTTTGGGGGGGATGAGTCATGGGCCGAGATAAAAGGAGGGTCCCAAAACGCGTTTTCCCCATGTTAATTTCCATAGGGCGGTCGACCTCACTTTTAGCCTGAACCGCTGAGTGGATTTACACCAAATTTGGCAAAATTGTAGGGACTGGTAGCCCGATGTGCCTTTGCTATGTCTCAAGATATGTGCTCCAGTGGATTTTGAGTAATTTAGGTTTAAAAAAATATATATATCTATGGCAGCGCACTCCGGGGAGCGCTCCGGGCGCGCCACGCGACTTGCGCACAGAAAGCTGATTGGCTCTCGGGTGTCTGTAAACATTCCAAACAGTCCAGAGCGGCCGCCATCTTGTGTCTCGGTAGGATCGAGACACAAGAGGTGGCAAAAACAAAGGGGGAAATGACCATAAGGGGGCAAAGGGGGCAGGGGTAGACCCCCCCAGACCCCCTAGGTTTGATGTGGGGGTCATAAAAGGGCCCGCGGGGCAAAACAATATTTTCTTTTTTCGATTTTCGCGGGGGAAGCGCCCAGTACGCGCACCGGGGAGCGGACCGGGGAGCGTACCATGGGGGAAAAAGAAAGACAGTTTTTAAAAAATGTAGCATTTTCATATAAATTGGAGGTAGTTCTGAAAAGAACTGTTTTTTTTTTCTTTTTGTTGTTTTATATTTTTTGGGGGGTTTTTGGAACATTTTTTTGGGGGGGGATTTTCAGAACAATTTTATATTTTTTTGTATTTTTTCTGTGGTGAAACAAAAGACAGGGAATTGCAAACAGCTCAACTGGAGCAAAAAAATAGAAAAAAATTAAGGTTGCTTGCTGAAGTGATGGTTGTCTGCAGCTCGATTAAGTAAAGTGATGCTCTGCTCACCATATGATATAGTTTTGTTGCAATATATGCAAACAAATTTAAATTTTGAAAACTTTGTTTGGACATTAGGGACCATCTCCCTAGCCTCTGCACCCGATGGAGTGGGTTGGTTGGAGGTGGTGGAAGTAGAAGGATGGGGAGGGTTCTTGGTCAGTTGCCTGACTTCTGCTCTTGAATAATTGTTTGGATGCTTCCTCTGCATATGCCTTATCATCGTGTGGTTCCCAAACGAATATTTTTTGTTTGGGTTCCCTCTTGACAGTTATTGGTCACAGATGAGGCAAGTCACCTTTGCTGCATTTACTTTTTTGGTACCCCTTGGCATTTTGAAAAACTCCCAAATAAAATGTTCTTTGGGTTTGTATGGGGGATTGTCCTCAGGCAGATATTGCCTCTCCTCCTGCTCCTCTTCGTCGTCCTCTTCTTCATGACCACCAATGTGGTCTTGTGGTGGTCCTTGTGGTGGTGGTGGAGGTGGTGGTGGTGCAGATGCACCTGCAGCTGCTACTACTGAAGCCATTTCTCACAGAATGCAGGTCTTCTTCACTCAAACAACAAAGTGAAAATGAGGAAAAAAGGTGGGGTCTTTCATCATTTGGAAAACAAAACTGTTGTGAACCAATCAAAAGTGTTATTTTCAGGTCACATGACCCGACGCGCTTACGCTACGCGCCCAGGGGCGCGTTGCGTAAGCGCGTCGAATGCTTCCGGGTGCGTTTACGCCGTGCGTATCACGCGGACGCGGCTACGCGATACCTCACGATCATGTTTTCGTTCGCGACATTGGCGCTAACGGGACGCATCCCGGTTCGCGCACCGGGGCGCTTCAAACGAGTACGCTCTCCGGGGCGCTCACGAGGGCGCGCACCGGGAGCGCTCCAAGGCAAAAAAATAAATAAAAAATAAACAAATAAAAAAAAAAATGGGAAAAATTGTAGGGATTGGTAGCCCGATGTGCCTTTGCTATACTCAAGTGTTTTTTACGAAAATTAACTTTAAAAAAATATATATATTGTGCTACATTGGGCTATATATATGTTAGATCCCAAATGTAGCCCAAATGTAGCCCAAATGTAGCCCAATGTAGCCCAATGTAGCCCGAAGATGGCCACCAGAGACAAAAAAAAACAAATGTAGCCCAAATATCAGCCATATGTAGCCCAACTATAGCCCAATGATAGAATGTACCAGAGTGTTCTAAAGAACAACTAGAGCGTTAACAGTCTTACTTATAAAGTGAGACTTATAGTTAGGAATTAGCATTTAAAAAAACCTATGAAATTCACTGAAAAAACATAGGTTTCACACCAGTTATACTTAGGAATTAGCATTTAAAAAACCTATTAAATTCACTGAAAAAAACATAGGTTTCACACCAGTTATAGTTACCTGGAAATTTTACTGACATAAAACCATTGAAATTCCACGTTCTAGTTAGTTGGACTCACTATAACTTGCGCGCCTGCAATGCACTGCTGATGACGTCACATATTACATCACTCATGACATGGTCAGTGACATCACTCATGACATCACTGATGACTCCATCCTTGTGACAGAGTGACAGGCCTCCTTTCAGTATAATGTAAACCTTGAAACACATTCAAAAATAGAAACTAACATTTACAAAAAAGTGGAGATACCTATACCAGTTACAACATCCAGTTCAGTAATTCCACCATTTATATACACATCCACTCATTCACCAACAGTTCTATATAGTCATTCATACATATACTCACTTATCATATGTAGTGAGACACCTTTACATCCGTTAACACACCGACAGTCTTCCAAAAGTTACTCACACACATACTCACACATGCAAATAAACTATTGAACATCTATTTATTTGCATTTACAGCTATACACACACTAGCACATTACTTCTAAGGAAACTTACACATACTTACTCTCTTAAACAATCACTTATAGAAACACATACTTATTTAAACAGGAACTCTTTCAATCTCTCACTCTCACATATACTCACTTATATACATCAATACTCACATATACTAGATTAAAACATATGTAGTTACTCATAAAGACACTAGTGAGACAGTCATTCACTCACTAACACACACATATACACACTCTTCCACCCATACAGTCCTGCACATATGCTGTCTTCAAAACAAATACAAACAGTGAGTTAGTCATTGATGCATCTATGTGCTAAGTAACACCCCCACCAAACCATACAGACGCTCATACTGATACTAAAAAAACATCTAATAACACATATACACACACATGTAGCTACTCACCAACCCATGCAGCCACTTATACACAAAGTGAAACACTGATACAAACATTTAAATATTTAAACAATACTCGCTAATATATGTATTCACTAAGATACACTTAATAAGCCAGTTAACTAATCAAGTTTTTTTTTTAAAAACATCCATTAAGATACTTATTTAAACATTTATTCTTCCATCGACCTTTACATATACATATATAAAACATATTTATTTTTTCAGAAAGACACACATTCACTGGATGGTGTCATCAGTGATGTCATGAGTGATGTCACTGACCATGTCATGAGTGATGTAATATGTGACGTCATCAGCAGTGCATTGCAGGCGCGCAAGTTATAGTGAGTCCAACTAACTATAACGTGGAATTTCAATGGTTTTATGTCAGTAAAATTTCCAGGTAACTATAACTGGTGTGAAACCTATGGTTTTTTCAGTGAATATATATATATATAACATTATAGTTAGTAAACCTTTATTTATTCTTTCTATACAAACCTAACTTAAGCTACACAAATATTGGAATTTCTAAAGTTATGTTATGGTTATGTATGGTTATACCTTAATGTATAATTTACGGACTCTAGCGTGGCATGTGGTTGAATGTAGTTTAGACCGACCCAGTGAGAAAATGGCTGAATGGAACACTACCTCACATCACACAAATGATTGTCTGAACTGCTACTGGCTCCTTGATGAGAGAGTTGAAGCCCAAGAAAGGGGAAGGGGAAGGATCCACACACCAGTTCACTTGGGCCCACCACGGCTGTCCCCTCCCCCACCAGGTACAGTCACTTAGGAGCAGTGCTGGTCTGCAACTGCGCTGCCAATATCCAGCAGCCCAATCGGAAGGCCTCACTCGCCTGTATCTAGGGCCCACAGAGAGAGGAGATCAATGGCAATGGGGGGAAGGCTACCAAGACTCGCCGCGACCTCCAAGTCATCCCCAATCATCAGGGGGCCTGCCGGTATGCGCCGGAGGCGTGGAATCTTCTGACGCAGCCGGGGCTATCACCCCGGCTACGCTAGCACATCCCTGGCTAAGCGGGCCTGCCGCCCCGTAGCAAGTGGTTCACCCACCCACCCACCACCGATAATTGTTGGAGGCGCAGCGGCCTGCCACCAACCTCGCTGCAGTTCCCAGCCGACATTCCCTTTCACCACCGAGTCAGGAGGCCCCAAAGGTCCCATGGGGCGTTGCACCTCCTTACCAACGTAGGTGAGTCCTTTCCCAGGCCGCCAGAAGCCTGAGCAGCCAGGCCACAAAACCCGACCCGGTCCCAAATCCTCCCACACAGCCCGCACCTCACTGCCCTGACCAGGTCTCCGCGCCGGGGGTGCCACTTACCGCTGCACGACATCCATGGGGCCGGGAAGTCTCCGGGGTGTTACCACCAGGCGCAACAGGGCCCAACCACAACAGCAGCACCGCTCGCTGGGCAGGAGCGGGACCAGGGTGCAGCACGCTCCGCTGCTCCCCAGGCGATCTACACACTCGTTATTCCCCACATCCACTGTCGCCTCAATCCTGGAGTCACAGAAGGCTGAGATTCCCCTCTGCGAAGCATGACGGGCAGGATAATCATCATATGGCTGGTCGACTGCTGGGAGCTCTCCTATGGCACGCCTGCGATCTTTGCCCACCAGGCCCTGATTAGAACAGTTTGCCTCCGAAGAGAATCTCAATGTCATCAGTTTTGCCCGTTGGAATTTCAAAGGCGGCTCTCACTCAGAGACACCTTTTGTCTGAGGTGGAGCTCAGGCCTCTTGTATGCCTTTCCACCCATACTACTGCTGCCCTGAGTTCTCAAGAAGATCAGGAGCGACCAGGCCCAATTCATTCTTGTGGCTCTGGAAGTTTGGAATGCTGAGCTTCTGAAAATGAGCATCGATACTCCGATCAGGCTGCACCTTCAGTAGGATCTTCTATCGCAGCAGCAGCAGTGGAGGGTCTTCCACCGAACCTGCGAATCCTCCGCCTCCTTGCATGGAGATTGAATGTCGACAGTTGATCGCTTTTGTCCTTCCTCCCGAAGTTTGTACAGTTATTCTGGCAGCCAGGTGGCCCTTCATTAAAACGATATATCCCAGCTGTTGGCAAAGATTTGTGAAATATTGTACAGACAAGTCTATTGACCCTCTTTCTGCCTCTCTTTATGATATTCTACTCTTTCTTCTTACCTATGCCCAGTAGGGCTCTGCTCTGAGTGCTCTCAAAGGTTATCTTTCTGCTCTGTGTGCTTTCCTGCGGCTGCCTGACCAACCCTCTTGATTCAAGTCACTATTATTAATAGGTTTCTGAAAACCCTTGTAGATCTGATTCCTCCTTTGCCCTTCATCATGCCTTAGTGGGATCTGAACCTGGTTCTCACTTACCTCATGTGTGCTCCATTTGATCCATTACACAATTGTTCCCTCTGGCTGCTTACCTTCAAATACAGCCTTTCTAGTGGAAATAACATCTGACCAGAGGATAAGTGAGCTGCAGACTATATCATCCAAGCCTCCCTATCTTATGGTATTTACGAATTAAGGTGGTGCTTCGCACTCGGACTTCTTTCCTGCCTAAAGTGGTGCCCCCATTCCATTCGGGACAATCTGCCACCCTATCCATTGACCCCCTGCTCCTTCAGACGTAAGAAGCATGGAGGCCTGAGATTCTCTACCCAGGCTCCAGTTCTTTGGAACTCCCTCCCCCTAGCACTCCGCCTTCTTCCCTCCTGTGCTCACTTCAGAAAATTACTTAAAACTCTTCTCGTTAGCTCACAACTAGTTGGCTCCGCTCTGTACCTCTCAGCCCTACCACTCTAGCGCCAAGAAACCGTAGGTGAACGTGAGCTCTACAAATCCCATTTATCATATCATATCATATCATATCATACCTATCCTCCTTTGATTCTTCTCCACATCCCTCTAAAGAGGAGGAACAACTCCACCGCCTGGACCCAAAAAGAGCATTGTTCTACTTTGACCGCACAAAAGAGTTCTGGGTGGACGATCAACTCGTTGTGGCCTATATAGGAGCTAACAAAAATGGTGTTCCAGTCCTGGACATCCACCAGGCAGGAACGTGGGTGTCCCTGCACACGTTTTCCAAGCACTACTGCCTGAACAGTAATTTCCACAGGGATGGGCATTTCGCACGTTCGGTCTGGCAGGACTTCTTAGTCTAGTCAATTTGTCTGCAGCCCACCGCCTGGATGCTATGGCTTGGATATCTATTCAAAGATAAGGAATCTGCAGCTAAAAGTTCTATCAAATGAACAAGTTACTTACCTTCGGTAACGCATTATCTGGTAGAGACGATATCTAGTTGCAGATTCCTTTATCTCCCCATGTCTCCCTGCTCTGCGAATACATTTATAGGGCTGGGGTTTCTCCCTTTTGAGCGCCCTTGTTTAGACACACACTAGTCAGTTCACTTTATGGCTCTGCACTTCTGGCATGGAAAGTATGAAAATTAACTGATGTCCGCCAACGTGAGTGGCACCTATATAGGTGACCACAACATCATATACGGTGCCAGCGGCGCCACACAGAATCAAACGGAACCACCCAACAGCGCGCGGGGGTACTGCTTACGCAAAAGTTTCCAGATCCAGTCTGATGCCTGGGAAATTCAAAGGTTAGGAATTTGAAGCTAGATGTTGACTCTACCGGATAATGCCTTGCCGAAGGTAAGTAACTTGTTCTGCAGTGCTGAGTTTCATTTCTTACATCAAATAAACCGAGCGCTATAACCAGTGATTCTGCTTCCACCTCAAGAGTGAAAGGGTTAAGAGACAGACAACTGAATACATCTGATTTAGGCATGAGACATCCTGGTAGTTTTAAGTTTGCTAAAAATAAAAAGTACAAACTTTTTCTAATGGATGGTGTCTAATGGTAGTTGTTTTAGGATTGGCATTATGTTACTAGCCATGATGGCGGGCAAGTTGCTGTTGAAAGCAAATGCTATATAAGTTATTTGAGACCTGGCCATAGTGCATTTCAAAAAGCACCTCGAGGTAAATCCACGCTTTCCTATTTGACCTAGTAAGCTTTTATCCTGCAAACTAAGAATTTCAGTTGAGGAGAAATGAGTGGAAGCATGTTTGGCTTGGCTTACTTTGGCCTAGGCATTGTTAACATGAAGAAGTGACGTCCTCAAGGGCTGTCCAGAAGCTACCCCAATATGGAAAATGAAAAAAGTGAGTAGATAGAACAGAGGCAAGTTGAGTTAGCCAAATGTGAAAGTTAGGTACTTTAGGACGTTTATTTGAGAACTTGCAAAAATGGAAAAGATGCAACAGTACTAACATAATGATTGTGGAATAAGGAGATAAATCATTAAACCTCTGCTTGCCTCATTAGTAATTGTGATTAATATCAGACATTTTGTACTACCAGTAAGCCTCTATTCTGCATTAGAATGTAAGGATATTCTTTATTTATTTTTCTTTATATGTTAATATGCTACGGATTCTGTGATGTGACGAAATGTTCTTTTATTCTAACTTCAAGATTTTTTCTATATAGAAACACAAAAGTATTTTATTATGAATGCATGTAGATGAATAAAGGTTAAGAAAGGGTTGATAGAAGAAACACAGATGCAGCTTAAAAGGCGGATAGAATTAAAGTTATACCAAGGAGGAACATATTTAGTTGTTCTGATATAAAATTCATCTAGGTTTGGGGGCAGTTAACCTCTGACCAGCTGCAAGGGGGCTGGGGTTTTCATCTATTTGATCTCATACAAGGCCCTTTTGTCACTCTGTGGTTGTTGAGTTTGTAATCTTATGTAGTAAGTCACGATTTGAAATAGCATTTTTTGTAGCATAAAATAAATAGCAGTCAAACCTATCTTACTTCTACTCCATGATCTAAGCAGGTTCTTTAATTTCATATTTGTTATTATTCTCATTAGGAACAGCAGGTTTTGCAGGGGATGTTGCAGCTACCAAAATAGTGGAGCTGTCCAAAAAGAATCGCGAATTGTCTGCTGAAACCGAGAAAGAAAAAACTAAAGTTAAACAATTGAGCAACAGAGTGAAAGAGCTTGAAAGAGAGGTAAGGGTATCTTTTCAACATTGTTCTTTTAGTCGGTGTATTTGTGCCAGTAATCAGAGATTGATAAGTGTTACTTTTATGCTTGACAACTGAACCAATGAGCTGGCGGTCAGCCGTTTAGGGCTATCACTCAACATGTACTGACAGAATTCCCATTTATGACTTGAGAATTTCTTTAATGAGGGATCAGTGACCACAAAAATCAGGCACTGTATTTGTCTTTTGCCTACTTTATTCTAAAAGATTGTTTAAAAATACGGGGGGCTCATGGGGCCCCCGCATACATTAAATTCTTGCCCGGGGGTGGCGGTCCCCAGGGCTGGGGTGCCTGAGAGCCCCCCACCCATTTTTAAATAGCCCGGGGGGGTGGCGGTCTCCGGGGCTGCAGGGGGGCCCTGTGAGCCCCCCGCATACATTAAAATCGAGCCCCGGGGGTGGCAGTCCCCGGGGCTGGGGGGCCTCAGAGCCCCCCCAGTTAACATTTTAACGCCACAGGGGTGGCGGTCCCTGGGGCTGGGGGGGCCATGAGAGCCCCCCCACCCATTTTGAAAAAGCCCCGGGGGGTGGGGGTCCCAGGGGCTGCGGGGGGTACCGTGAGCTCCCCGCATATATTAAATTAGAGCCCCGGGGGGTGGCGGTCCCCGGGAGAGTGTGGGTGGCATTGGGACCCCCCCACACTATTTTTTCAATAACACCCTCGGGATTTGGCCCCCCGGGGGCAAATTAACATACTTACAGCGGGAGACTGCGTTTCTTTTTTTTTTAATATCACTAGGATGCGCGGATCCTACGCGGATCCTACGCGCATCCTGCGAATTCTTTTTAAAAAAAATATTTTTTGGGGCCCTGAGCAGGCCTAGGGGGTCAGGGTGTGTCTCACCCTGCCCCCTTTTCGCGTGTTTCACGTTTTTTGTTTGGTTTCTTGTGCCTCGGTTCTACCGAGGCACAAGATGGCTGCCAACACTTCCTGATTTGGAGTGTTGACAGCCAATTCAAAAGCAGCTCGTGCACGGCAGGGTACGTGCAGGCTCCGCGTAGGGTACGCGGACCCTCCGAGCCCATAGATATATATGTACATTTAAATGTCATTTTCTCAGAAACTACTGAACAGATTTACACCAAATAAGCAAAAGGCACGAGCCTGAACTGAGGACTACCTCTTTGCCAAATTTGGTGTAATTCCGTTCAGCCGTTCGGGCTGTAGCCGTGGCTAAAGGTCCTATGGGAAATTGCATGTGGAAAACACGTTTTGGGACCCCCTTTTTTTCTCGACCCCCGCTTGACCAATCACCCCCAAAGTTTCAGGGAAGGAGCGGAACTGAGCTGGCCAAAAGTTTGGAAAATTTCGCGCAGATTCATCAATTGGCGCCAAAGTTATTGTCAATAGAATATTGCGGATTTCCTGTGCATAACAGGTCCTAACTATAACTACCTACTGGCAACCGCAAGTAGGTAATATATGTACATATATGTGTGTGTGTGTGTATATGTATATATATATACAACGCAATCTTCATCACCTCCAGTTTCTCGAAATGAAGACACGGACCCCAGGCTGCAGTAAGGGAGCTTTTATTCAACCTCTCAGGCGACGCGTTTCGAGCAACTCGTGCTCTTGATCATATATATATATATGTGTGTGTGTGTATATATATATATATATATATATATATATATATATATATATATATGTATGTATTTATATGTGTGTATATCTGTGTGTATATGTGTGAGTGTGTATATGTGTGAGTGTGTATATATAAGTGTATTACCTACTGGCTGTTGCCAGTAGGTAGTTATAGTTAGGACCTAGTTTCCATAGGAAAATTGCAACATTCTATTCCCAATAACTTTGGCGCCAGTTGACGAATCTTTACGAAATTTTCAAAATTGGGGCGCACCAGTCCGCTCCAATCTTGAACGTTTCGGGGTGATTCAGCAAGCGGGGTCCCAAAGCATGTTTTCTCTGTTATTTTCCATAGGAAACTTTAGACACGGCTACAGCCCGAACTGCTGAACGGAATTACACCAAATTTGGCAAAAGGGTAGCCCTTGGTTTAGGAAGAACTCTTTTTGTTAAATGGTGTAAATCCGTTCAGTAGTTGCTGAGAAAATCAAAATGAAAACAATATCGATATATAGAGGCGCAGTGGATCTGCGCACCCTCCCGATCACGAGCTTCATGCTAATTGGCTGTCAACACTCCAAACCCTGAAGTGTTGGCAGCCAAAAAAAGGTGCAAAACAAGGGGGCAGGGTAGAAACACCCTGAACCCCTAGGCCGCTCAAAAATAATCGGTGAGATTTGCGCACCCAGCGCAAATATTGGCCAAAAATGTTTAAAAAAAGGAAGCACGGGCTCTTGCGCTTCCTTATTATTTAGCCCCCAGGTGGGCCAAGTCCCTGGGGCATGTTAAATTGAAATTGCGGGGGCCCAGGCAGGCTCCCGCAGCCCTGGGGACACCGCCAGCCCCGGGGCTTTCCGTAAATATTTGCGGGAGTCACAGTCTCCTGCAACCATTGGTCCGACACCCCTCTGGGCTTTATTTTTTTGTGTGTGGGGGGCCACCAAGGCCCCCCCAAGCCCCGGGGACTTCCACCCCGGGGCTTTTATTAATTATTTTGCGGGGCTCACGGCCCCCCGCTGCCCGGGGACTGCCACCCCCCGGGGCTCCTATTTTTGTAATGCTACCTGTGTGGGGGGGCTCAAGCCCCTCCACACGCCCCGGGGACCGCCACCTCCCCGGGGCTCTAATTGTTCAAATTTGGGGGTCCGTGATAGACCCCCAAGTCCCGGGGACCGCCACCCCCGGGGCTTTCATCAATAAATGTGTGGGGGGCACACAACCCCCCTCGCTGCCCCGGGGACCACCACCCCCTCGGGTCCTATTTTTGTAATGCTACCTGAGTGGTGTAAAAAGGGGCATGGCCTCTGAACACCTCTTTGCAGCGCAGCTCCCTGGCGCATACTGGAGGTACCTGGTAGGCTAGTTTGCCCCCAGTGACCTTAAGGATTGAAGAGGAATTAATTCTCCAACGTAAAACGCGCTACAGGACGTGTTTGCACACATGTCACCTCAGGCCCTTCCTTTACCACTGTGCAAACGCACCCCCTGGCGAGTTGTAAGTTGGGGAATTAATTCCCCTTGAATACTGAGGGTCCCTGGGGGCCAACTAGCCCACCAGGTACCTCCAGTATGCACCAGGGAGCTGCGTTGCAGAGAGATGTTCAGAGGCCATACCCCTTTTTACACCTCTCTGCAATGCAGCTCTGTGGAGCTTACTGGAGGTACCTCGCGGGCTAGTTGGACCCTAGGGACCCTCAGGATTCAAGGGGACTTTATCCCCCAACTCAAAACGCGCCACAGGGTGCATTTGCACAGTAGTGAAGGGAAGAGGCAGGACTGATGTGACGTGTGCAAACACACCCTGTGGTGCGTTTTAAGTTGGGGAGTTAGCTCCTTTTGAATCCTGAGGGTCCCTGTGGGCCAACTAGCCCACCACTTACCTCCTGTAAGCGCCACTGCTCTGCGCTGCGTTGCAGAGAGGTGGCCCAGGCCTTGCCCCTTTTTACACCACTCTGCAACACAGCTCTGTGGCGCTTACTGGAGGTACCTAGTGGGCTAGTTAGACCCTAGGGACCATCAGGATTCAAGGGAACTTAGGGCCAGATGTAGGTAAGTAACATTTACCGAATCTTAATTACCGAAAATTACCGAATTTTACCGATTCGGTAATTAAGATTCGGTAAATGTGAGGGGTTGGTATGTAGGGAATCCAGATGTTCCCTTTTACCGAATCGGTAAAATTCGGTATTTACCGATTCGGTAAATACCGAATCGGTAAAGCCTATTGATTCCTATGGGCTTCAAAGCCCATAGAAATCAATAGGCTTTACCGATTCGGTATTTACCGAATCGGTAAATACCGAATTTCACAAGGGTGCAGGGGGTGTCACTTTGACACCCCCTGGCACCCCCTAAACAGAATTGGGTGCCATGTGGCAGGCATACAAGCCCTAGGGGCAGGTCTGCCTGTCATATGGCACAGGTGTGCATGCACACATGTGCATGCACACCAGAATCGGTATTTTACCATCAAATAGTATTTGATGGTAAAATACCGATTCTGTAATGCTTGTGGGACTCAGAAGAGTCCCACCTACATATCAATTTTACCGAATGGGAAAAAATACTGATTCGGTATTTTACAGAATCGGTAAATTTACCGATCGGTAAATTTACCGATTCTGTAAAATACAGGGCCCTACATCTCAAATTGCATTTACCGGTCGGTAACGGCCGAATTCGGCCGTTACCGACCGGTAAATGCCTACCTACATCTGGCCCCTAATCTCCAAACTTAAAACGACCACAGGGCATGTTTACAAAGTGGTGAAGGGAGGGGACGTAGCCTGAGGTGATGTGTGCAAACACGCCCTGTGGCGCGTTTTAAGTTGGGGAAATTATTTCCCTTCAATCCTGAGGGCCCCTTGGGTCCAACTAGCCCACCAGGGGCTTCCAGTAAGCGCCACTGCGCTGCATTGCAGAGAGGTGGTCCCGGCCGTGCCACTTTTTACACCTCTCTGCTACGCCGCTCTGTGGCGCTTACTGGAGATACCTGATGCGCTAGTTGGACCCAAGGGACCCTCAGGATTCAAGGGGACTTTATCCTCAACTTAAAACGGACACAGGGCGTGTTTGCACACATGTCACCTCAGGCCCCCCCTCCCTTCACCAGTGTGCAAACACGCCCTGTGGAGCGTTTTAAGAGGTAGTTTTAATCCCCTTGCCCTATTATGTTCTAGGGTCTTACAGAGGAGGTCATGCTAATCTGAGGGGTTCCCCAAAGCATAGTGTTTCCTAGTATATGTAGGTGTCTTCACTGTATTCTAAGTGTCTTTTAGCATAGCACTGGCTCTAGGTCTGGTTATTCAAATTTAATTACCACCAGTACTCGTCTGAAAAAGTTGTGGGTACAGGAGGACTTTCGGCTCCTCTGTTGGTTCTTTCTGCACATCTCTTCTTCTTGCAATTTTCTTCATCTTTGTGGACTTCTGTTGCTTCTTTCTGTATTTCTTTTTTTTGTTTCTGTGTGTTGTTTCTTCTTTCATCACATGTCCTACCTCTGTAGGCATAGTTAGAAACTAGAATTTAAAAAACCTTTGAATTTCACTGAAAAAAACATTGGTTTCAGGCACGTTATAGTTAGAAATTAGCATTTAAAAAACCTTAGAAATTCCCTTAAAAAACATAGGTTTCAGTCACGTTATAGTTAGAAATGAGCATTTAAAAAACCTTAGAAATTCCCAGAAAAAACATAGGTTTCAGGGGTGTTCTAGTTAGTTTTCACTTGTACAAAACAATAGAAATTCCCCCGTTATAGTTAGTTCATCTAACTATAACTCGCGCGCCCGCAATGCACTGCTGATGACGTCACATATTACATCATTCGTGACATGGTCAGAGACCTCACTCATGATATCACTGATGACATTATCTTTGTGATAGAGTGGCAAACCTCCTCTCACCCTAATATAACCTTTGATATACACACACTCAAAAATACAAACTAACATTTTCAAAACAATGGACATACCAATACCAGTTACAACACACCACACCTATTCAGAAATTCCAAGATCTACGTACACATCCACTCATTCACCAACAGTCCTATACAGTCACTCATATATGTTCTCACTCATCATATGTACTCATACACCTATACATCCTGTTACACACCGCCACTCCATAGAGTTACTCACACACATAGTCACACATGCACACAAAGTATCAAACATCCATTTACTTGCATATACAGTTATACACACACTACCACACTTACTTCTACAGAAACTTACATATACTCACTCTCTTAAATAATCAGTCATAGAAACACATACTTATTTATACAGTAACTCTTCCAAATCTCTCTCTCACATATACTCACTTTTATACACCAATATTCACATATACTAGTTTAAAACATATGTAGTTACTCATAAAGACACTATTGACAGTCATTCACTCACTAACGCACCCATACACACACTCATCCACCCATACAGTCCTGCACACATGTTGTCTTCAACACATACAAACAGTGAGTCACTCATTCATGCATCCATTCACTAATAGCCCCCACCTAACCATATAGACACTAAGACACTCATACTGATACTCAAAAACCAACTAATAACCCATATAGACACTCATGTAGCTACTCACCAACCCATGCAGCCACTTATACACAAAGTGAGAGACTCATGCAGATATTTACATATTTAAACATTACTCACTAACCCATGTATTCACTAAGATAGATACCCATTTATTCTTCCATCGACCTTGAGATATACATATATAAAACATATTTAATTTTCAGAAAAACACACATTCACTGGATGATGTCATCAGTGATGTCATCCGTGATGTAATTCAAGATGTTATCAGTGATGTCACTGCCCATGTCATGAGTGATGTAATATGTGACGTCATCAGCAGTGCATTGCGGGCGTGCAAGTTATAGTTAGCTGAACTAACTATAACGGTGGAATTTCTATGGTTTGTAGGAGTGAAATGTCCAACTAACTATAACGCCCCTAAAACCTATGTTTTTTCAGTGAATATATATATATGTGTGTGTGTGTGTATATTCACTGAAAAAAACAATGGTTACAGGGACGTTATAGTTAGGTTCAGATTTCACTCAAGCTCAACTCTGACGAGACCTAAGTACTCATTATGGGATGCTAAGGAAGATCTTCTGGTGGATCCCCACCGAGACCAGAAAGACCGTCACCCAGGCCCTCGTCACCAGCCGACTGGACTACGGCAACGCCCTCTACGCCGGTACCACCGCCAAGCTCCAGAAGAGACTCCAGCGGATCCAGAACGCCTCAGCCAGACTCATCCTCGACATCCCACGAACCAGTCACATCTCCAAACATCTGAGAGACCTTCACTGGCTCCCCGTCAACAAAAGAATCACCTTCCGCCTCCTCACCCACGCACACAAAGCCCTACACGACCAAGGCCCGAGCTACCTCAACAGCCGAGTCAACTTCTACGCTCCCAAACGCCACCTCCGATCAGCCAACCACGCCCTCGCCGCCGTCCCCCGCACCCGAAGAGCGACTACAGGAGGAAGGTCCTTCTCCTACCTGGCCGCCAAGACCTGGAACTCCCTCCCGACCGACCTGCGCCTGACCCAAGACCACCTCTCCTTCAGGAAGAAGCTGAAGACCTGGCTGTTCGAGCAGTAGCGGCACCCCCCCCCCCCCCAGCGCCTTGAGACCCTACGGGTATGTAGCGCGCTTTATAAGTGTCAATGATTGATTGATTGATTGACCCACCCCTTCAGCCTGGGACAACTCCCGGTGCCAAGCCGCTCTGGGATCCGCTCCCACCCCGACAGACAATGCATGCAACCGTGGCATCAAACTGGACTCCTCGCTCACAATGAACTACCAAATCAACACAGTTTCCTCAGCCTGCTTCCACACACTCTGCCTGCTCCGAAAGACATTCAGATGGATCCCTCCAGAATCCAGTAAGACAGTCACCCATGCACTCATCAGCAGACTCGACTATGGCAACACACTCTATGCCGGTGTCACCTAGAAACAGCTCAAGAAACTACAGAACGTTCAAAGCACCGAAACCAGACTGGCCCTCAACATCCCACACCGCAGCCACATCATGCAACACCCCCGACAACTCCACTGGCTCCCAGTCAACAAGAGAATCACCTTCAAGCTCCTCACACATGCCTACAAAAATCTCCACGATGAAGGGCCAGCGCACCTGAACCACTGCCTCGCATTCCACGTACCTGCCAGACAACTCCTTTCCGCCCAACTCGCCCTAGCCTCCATCCCCAGGATCTACAAGACCAGAACCGGAGAAGGTTCTTTATCCTACCTCGCCACCCTGACCTGGAACACCCTGCCCCTCCACCTCAGGCAGACCGCGTCGCTGACCCAATTCAAGAAGGACCTCAAAACCTGGCTCTTCAAAAGATCCCCTACCAAAAGGGAACAGCAACCCCCCTCCAGCACCTTGAGACCCTCACCGGTGAGTAGCTGTGCTTTAGAAGCCCCTGATTGATTGATTTGCTCGTACAAAACCAGTGAAATTCGGTAGTTATAGTTACTTGAGCTAACTATAACTTATGCCCCCACAATGCACTGCTTATGATCTCACATATTAAATCACTTGTAACATGGTCAGTGACATCACTGATGACATATCAAATGACATCACTGATGACACCATCCAGGGAGTGTAACATATATACTAAGGTACTACCAGTGTTAAAGTAGTATACTAGGGGCCAGATGTATGACCCTAAATTGCATGCGCAAACGGGTTTGCGACCCGTTTGCGCATGCAAAATGGCCCAGGGCCATGTACAATTCGATTTAGGATTTGCGAGTCGCTATTAGGAAGGGGCGTTCCCATCCTAATAGCGTCCGCAAAGCAATGTATAAATGTTTTGTGACAGCAATTGTGGTCGCAAAACACTTGCAAATTACTCGGAAATGACCACCCTCTTCTAGAGGGTGGTACTGCAGTCGCATGGACCCCTTCCACTTTGTGACTGTCTATAAAAATAAATATTTTTTAAGGGCAGGCAGTGGTCCCAGGGACTACTAACCGCCCTTAAAAAATTTAAAAGCAGTCTCAGACATGGTGGTCTGCTGAGACCAGCAGGCCACCATCCCTCTGAGGGCCTGTCATTCCCAATGGGGTCGCAAATTGCCAGAGGCTCATTAATATTCATGAGTCTCGCAATTTGCTACCCCATTGGGAAACGCAAACAGTGTTAAGCACACTGTTGTACATGCCAAATAACGCCTTGTAAATTGTGAGTCTCAAACGAGTCGCAATTTGTGAGGTGCTATTTTGCAGGTCGAACTTCTGGCCCCTAGGTGTACTACTAATGAGTGATACGGCTTTTGACATGTTTTTAGTGAGTGGCTGTGTGACTGTATGTATCTGTTGTCGTGGGGTAGCGGCGGACCGGAATAACAGGCGTGGAGGCCGTATGTAGTGAGCGATGTCTATTTATTAGGGGGTTGCACAAAGTCACGGGTAGACCAGAGTCTGGGAGGGGGTGTCCACGTTGTGGAAGGTCCGTAGTCACAGGTCCCACAGATAGCTCCTGGAGGTGCTTGGATAGCCCAGGTGGTGGTAGAGGTGCCGTCGTCCAACAGGGGGCTCTGGATCCCTCCACGGGTGGTGGTTCCTCGGAGGCGTGCAAGGAGAGATAAAGAAAGGACCGTTAGTCCGACCGTTCCAAACGGTATGGATACCTTATGCCGTCACCGGGAGTGCGTAAGAGAAGGCAGACAGTGAGGGAGGGGGTAGGGTAGAATACGATCGGGAAGAAGAGGAGGGTGTCGGAGGATAGAGGCAGTGCCAGGAATATCATACAAGTGCCAGCTCGTGAAGACGTGCTTTACTTAATGTACAGTGGTCAGGGTGGCTTCGATATAATACACAGTGCTCAGTGATTCCAAGAGGGGGGTTTGTGTGGGCAGTTTACGCTAGGGTGATTCACACTTTATCTACACAGGAGGGGGGATTTTACTCACATGGTCCCGCCGTAGCTCTCCCGTGAGCTACGGCCGCTCTCCAGCGTCCTCCACAGGACTCCACCAGTCCTCCGTCCAGACCTCGTCGTCTTCTCCTTCTCCGTTCCGCTCTGCAGGGGTGCCGCCGTCCGTCTTCTGCCACGATCCGAACTCTCCGCACACCAGGCCGTCGTTGGTTTCTCCTTTTCTGTCGTCCGCCGTGGGGTAGGGGGTGGGACTTCCGGGGTCACGCGGGAGTCCTTCCAGTTTCTGGTCGTTCCGGATTGGGTCCTGCAAGGAGGAAGAAAACAATGGTGTCCGGGGTGCCAGGGACGCCGTCTGATCGATCCGGGAGCTTCGGGAGCCCGAGGGAACCATCGGGTTGTGTACGGTAGGGGCCGCCTTCTCTTCACATCCCCTTTCCCTAGCTGTCCTTCCTGTAGGGGGAGGATATCTTGAAAGGTAATCGGCGTTACCCTGTTCAACGCCTTTCCTGTGCAGTGTTTTGAACCTGTAAGGTTGGAGGGACAAGAACCAACGTAACACCCGATCATTGTGTCCTTTATTGCGGGCCATCCATTCCAAGGGAGCGTGGTCGGTATACAGGATGAATTCCCGTCCCTCTAGATAGTAGCGTAGGCTATCTATCGCCCATTTTATGGCCAGTGCCTCTTTTTCTATGACCGCGTAGTTCATCTCCCTTGGAAACAATTTGCGGCTTAGAAATAGGATGGGTCGTTCGTCTCCATTGCGGTCACGTTGGGACAGCACAGCCCCCAAACCTTGATCAGACGCATCGGTCTGGAGGATGAACGGCAGATTATAGTCCGGACTGATAAGGACAGGATCCGACAGCAAGGAATGTTTCAGGAGGTGGAAAGCTTTTAACATACGGGTATCGGGGTGTTTTAGTGCCTCTTCGGCCTTTGTTGATTTTTTTAGGAGATCGGTTAGGGGGGCAGCCGTCTGGGAAAAGTCAGGGATAAATCTCCTGTAGTATCCCAATAGACCGAGGAATGCACGTAGCTCTTTTCTTGTTTTTGGAAAGGGGATGGCTTGGATGGCTGTGATTTTATTGTTCTGTGGCCGGATCAGTCCCTCGCCTAACAGATAACCCAGATATTTAACGGTTTGAGCCGCCAGGGTGGTTTTTGCTGGGTTGATGCTGAACCCGTATGAACCCAAGGATGATATGACTTTATGTAGGTGATGCAGGTGTTGCTGCCAGTCATCACTGTAGATGATTATATCATCCAAATAGGCTCCCGCATACCGGGAATGTGGTTGCAGGACTAGGTTCATGGCTCTTTGAAAAGTCGCGGGAGCGCCGTGAAGGCCGAAGGGCATCATTGTGAATTGATAGAGGCCGTCCGGAGTAGAAAAGGCTGCTTTCTTCTTATCTTCGTCCCTCAGTGGGATCTGCCAGTACCCCTTGCAGAGGTCCAGCGTACTGATGTACTTCGCCCGTCCTATTCGTTCGATCATTTCATCGACACGAGGGAGCGGGTACGTATCAAAGGAGGAGATTTTGTTTACCTCCCTGAAGTCGATACAGAATCGGATTGATCCATCTGGCTTAGGCACTAGTACAATGGGGGAATTCCAGCTACTGACTGACGGTTCTATGACGCCGAGGCGCATCATCTGTACTATCTCTTCTTGAATGACTGCTCTACGTGCTTCCGGGACCCGATAGGGTCTTTGACGTACCGTTTTCCCGGGCTCGGTTATGATGGAATGTTCAATTACCGAGGTGCGACCCGGGGATGTAGAGAAGATCTTTTGCAATGATTGTAGGGAAGCCCGTAGATCCTGTCTTTGGTTTTCGGGGAGATCGGGATCAATGCATGGCTCATAAGACAACTCTAGTTCTGGACTGGTACCAGTTAGAACAGGGAGAGGCCCGACCCAGGCCTTCAGCAGATTCACGTGGTAAATCTGTGTAACATGGCGGATGGGATCTGTTTCCACCTCGTAGGTGACCGGGGTTACTTGTCGCAAGACAGAATACGGGCCCTGCCATTGTCCCAGTAGTTTATGGTCCGAGGATGGGATCAAGAGAAGGACCAGGTCACCCGGGGCAAAAGATCGGGGTTTGGTACCTTTGTCGTACTGTTGTTTCTGATGGGCTTGTGCAATCGTCATATTCTGCCTGACTATGTCCCGTATTTGACCCAAGTGTGTTTTAAGGTTCTCTACATACTCAGGGAGGGGTCTGGTCCGGTCGGGTTCGGCCTCCCAGGCTTCTTTAGCCATATCCAACAGGGTTCTTGGGGGTCTCCCATATAGGAGCTCGTAGGGCGAATAGCCAGTGCTGCTCTGCACCTTGCAGCGGATCGCAAACAGAGCCAGGGGTAGCATCTCCTCCCACCTTCTGCTCTCGAGGGCCAACAGTTTTTTCAGGGTACTCTTGAGAGTGGCGTTGTAGCGCTCCACCAACCCGTCTGTCTGCGGGTGGTAAGCGGAGGTCCTTATCTGCTTAATACCGAGTCGTGAACACACCTGCCTCATCAATGTGGACACGAAGGGGGTTCCCTGGTCAGTCAATATCTCCCGAGGGAAGCCTACCCTAGAAAAAATTGAGATCAAGGCTTTAGCGATATTTTGAGTTGTAGGCTGTCTTAGGGGTACAGCTTCAGGGAAGCGGGTGGCGTAATCGACCAGTACTAATGCGTATCGACAACCAGTTCTGGAGGGTAACAGAGGGCCTATAATGTCCATCCCTACTCTACTGAAGGGTACATCAATCAAGGGTAGAGGCTGTAGGGGTACCCTCGGTGGTCGATACCGGCTGTTTTTTTGACAAACCGGGCATGCACGGCAATACAGTTTTATTTGCTGGTAGACCCCTGGCCAATAGAATTTCTCCAAGATAGCCTGTCCTGTCTTCTCGTCGCTAAAGTGTCCCCCCAGCAGATGGCTATGAGCGAGAAACAACACCTTGTCTCGGAAGGGTCCCGGGATCAGTAGCTGGGGTGGTTGTTGTGCCCCTCCCTTCCTGTACAGTAGGCCATTCTTTCGGAAGAAATAGGGACCTACTTGTAAAGGGTCTTCGTGGTCGAGAGCACTACTCCAGGCATCTTGGAGGACAGGATCCTCCTGTTGAGCGGCTCGGAACTCCCTGTCGGTTTCCCAGGGGTGTTCTTCCACTCTGACGGGAAGAACAGCAACATGGTTCCTTTTCTCTTTCTTCTTTTGGGTTTTCGTTTTGTGGGCTTTGCCCGAAGCCTCTTGACTTGGCTGGTCGTGTGGAAACGGGGCCTCCAACCACCACTTTTCCAGGGAGTTGGTGGTCTCATGGAGAAGACGAGGTAGTCCAGAGTAATCACTGCCCAGTATTACTTGTTCCGGGAGGGATGGAATGAGGCCAACAGTGAGCGTGGTGCCCTGGTCAGTCGGGTGTTGTACACGTACCCTGGCGGTGGGGTACAGTTTTGTATCTCCGTGCACACATTGTATTGCTACCGTACCGGTCACTGGTCCCACAGGGTTTGGTAGCTACCCCATTGGGAAACGCAAACAGTGTTAAGCACACTGTTGTACATGCCAAATAACGCCTTGTAAATTGTGAGTCTCAAACGAGTCGCAATTTGTGAGGTGCTATTTTGCAGGTCGAACTTCTGGCCCCTAGGTGTACTACTAATGAGTGATACGGCTTTTGACATGTTTTTAGTGAGTGGCTGTGTGACTGTATGTATCTGTTGTCGTGGGGTAGCGGCGGACCGGAATAACAGGCGTGGAGGCCGTATGTAGTGAGCGATGTCTATTTATTAGGGGGTTGCACAAAGTCACGGGTAGACCAGAGTCTGGGAGGGGGTGTCCACGTTGTGGAAGGTCCGTAGTCACAGGTCCCACAGATAGCTCCTAGAGGTGCTTGGATAGCCCAGGTGGTGGTAGAGGTGCCGTCGTCCAACAGGGGGCTCTGGATCCCTCCACGGGTGGTGGTTCCTCGGAGGCGTGCAAGGAGAGATAAAGAAAGGACCGTTAGTCCGACCGTTCCAAACGGTATGGATACCTTATGCCGTCACCGGGAGTGCGTAAGAGAAGGCAGACAGTGAGGGAGGGGGTAGGGTAGAATACGATCGGGAAGAAGAGGAGGGTGTCGGAGGATAGAGGCAGTGCCAGGAATATCATACAAGTGCCAGCTCGTGAAGACGTGCTTTACTTAATGTACAGTGGTCAGGGTGGCTTCGATATAATACACAGTGCTCAGTGATTCCAAGAGGGGGGTTTGTGTGGGCAGTTTACGCTAGGGTGATTCACACTTTATCTACACAGGAGGGGGGATGTTACTCACATGGTCCCGCCGTAGCTCTCCCGTGAGCTACGGCCGCTCTCCAGCGTCCTCCACAGGACTCCACCAGTCCTCCGTCCAGACCTTGTCGTCTTCTCCTTCTCCGTTCCGCTCTGCAGGGGTGCCGCCGTCCGTCTTCTGCCACGATCCGAACTCTCCGCACACCAGGCCGTCGTTGGTTTCTCCTTTTCTGTCGTCCGCCGTGGGGTAGGGGGTGGGACTTCCGGGGTCACGCGGGAGTCCTTCCAGTTTCTGGTCGTTCCGGATTGGGTCCTGCAAGGAGGAAGAAAACAATGGTGTCCGGGGTGCCAGGGACGCCGTCTGATCGATCCGGGAGCTTCGGGAGCCCGAGGGAACCATCGGGTTGTGTACGGTAGGGGCCGCCTTCTCTTCACAGTATCCTTAAGCATTTGAGTGTGTGAGTGGCTGTATGGTTGTATAAGTGGTTGTGTGAGTAGCTGTCTGGGTGAGTGAGATGCTATGTAAGTGGCTGTATTGGTGAACAAGTGTATGTGTCAATGGCTATATGGGGCGGCGTGTGTTGTGTAAGTGGCTCTTAGGTGGGTAAGAGGTGTGTAGTGACTATATGGGTGAGTGGGTGGGTGCCTGAATGGATGTATGAGTGAGTGACTGGGTGTGTAAGTGGCTGTATTGCTGAGTGAGTGGCTGTTTCAGTAGGTGTTTTGTTAAATGAGTTTGTGTGTGAGTGACAGTTGGTACAGGATATGTGAGTACTTTTATGGATGTGTGAAAGGGTATATAAGTGGTTGTGTGAGTGAGTGTATGAGGGCTTGTATGGGTGAGTGAAAGGTTGTTTTTAGAGGCTGATTGAGTGAGTGGGTCTGTGAGTAGCTGTATGGGTGAGTGTGTGGTTATGTGACTGACTGTGTGGGTGAGTAACTGTTTGTACGAGTGGCTGTATGGATGAGTGAATGGTTGTGTGAGGGGCTGTTCGAGTGAGTTAGTAAGTGTGTGAGTGGCTCTATGGCCAGCCAACACTGTGAAAATAAGAAAACCTATGTGACACCCTTTGGCAACCAAGAACATATCATAAGCAAAGCCCTCACCTGTAGATCATGTTGTTTACGTAATTGAGTGCCCATGCGGTTTAATATATGGAGGCAGCACCAAACTTCAGGGTCACAAAAGGGTATTACAACATATTAGGGCAATCAAAAACCATGATCAAACCTACCTGGTGGCTCGACATTTTGGGGAAACACATCAATCTAACCCCAAAGATGTTAAATACTATCTGATAGATGCCGTCCCGGTTAACAAAAGAGGAGGCAATAGAGAGCAAGGCCTGCACAGACTGGAGACCCGCTATATCCATGAGTTAGATGCTAAGTACCCAGGGGGACTCAACACCACAGAAGACCTATACACATGCTTATAAACATATTTAGTGAGTTCACAAGATATTGGATTATGGCAATACAATATGTAAAAGACAAAATGTTTCTATACCATGTATGTTATTTTAGCCATCATCATTCTCAAAGTGGTTGCCCAACCAATCGATAACACAGTTATCGGAAACCGGAAATCATTCTATATGGGCAATATCCCGCTCAGTTTACAAAAGCATTGTGGCCCCCGATTTTCCCCGTCCTCTTTCTGAAGGTGGCCTAGCCAAGAACTTAGGTATTTGGTTTGGAGAAGATCTGAGGTTTACAGAGCACATAAAAAGACTCACAGGCGTCTGCTTTGGGACCCTTAAGTCCTTAGGCAGATTCTTTCCTCTGCTTCCCCAACAGGCCAATGAGATGGTTGCCCGAGCACTCATCTTGTCTCGCCTGGACTATGCCAATGCACTTTATCTTGGCATCCCAGCATTCCTGGTCAGTAAGCTTCAACTTATCCAGAATGCTGCGGCGAGACTCCTCCTGGGCATCTCTAAGCGAACTAGTATAAGATCGCAAATGTCCTCACTCCACTGGCTGCCAGTGGTACAGAGGGTACAATTTAAGGCCCTTGTTTTAATACACAGAGCCTTACATGACTCTGGTCCCTCCTACATTAAGAAGAGAGTGGCCTTCTACATCCCTCGACGATCTTTAAGGTCGGCTGCCCAGCGTCTGATGGTAATTCCTTACTTCCGCCGAGCTAGGTTGGGCAGCCAATCTCTCTCTGTGAAAGCAGCCATTCTTTGGAATGCCTTACCTATAGTGCTGCGTCACACTCAGGACATAAGATGCTTTAAAAAACTCCTCAAACTCGCCTTTTCAGTCTGGCCTATTAATTCATTTTCTCTCGCCATATGTGTATTATTGCTTCGCGCCAGGATACTCATGAGTAGTTGTGCGCGGTATAAATACCAATATAACATATAACATATAACAGTTGTTTTTAATTTTATTCTACCTCGTAGCACTTCACGCCTTAGCTGGAAACTGGGTAACCTGTCGATATAGGGATAATGTATATCATTTTTCCATGCTATAGCCATATGGGAGACTGAGCTTTTCCGTAATAAGTATTCTTGATCAAGGGTTTGAGACACTTCTACGCCCAGATTCTTAAGATCTTTCTTATCTAACCTAGGTTCAAGATACTGAGGGCCCCAGTTTAGGTTTAACACACCATACGCTTCCTTGATCGTAGCTCTAGTCTCTTTAGCCCAGGTCAGTTCACTGTTGGCAATTTCATTTTTGCACCACTGTGAAATGTTTTGGTCCTCGAAACTTCTGAGGGGGGAGGCAAGATGGCCGCTGTAGCGCTGTAGAGTAAAGTCGCACTTTACTCTCTCGCCTACCCTGATACTATGGTGCCGGTATTTTGAATGCAGGGATGCGGTTTTCGGATGGACTGATACACTGTATCATAGCTGGAACAAACGGCAAGGGACGGCTAAGTCAGGCAACTCTAGCGGTGATACAGGCTTGGAATAACTACTGGAGAAGCATAATCAGTGCTTTCATTACACCTATTACGATGTCGCAACGCAGTAAGCAGGATAAAGAAAAGCCTCCAACTGCTACCAGGACGAATAAAGGTTCGGTAATGCGCGATGACCAACGATCAGGAGCAACGCCAAAAGTACTCACGGGAGCTAAAAAGCAGGCAGATGCTCCCAGTCGTTCCTCAAAGGCTTCACAACTAAGAAAAGGTGACAGACCCGAAAGGAAACCAGAGACGAGGCTCTCTACGACCGGTTTGAGCAAAACACAGAAAGAACCCCCGAAGGATGCCGAGGGAAGCAGATCACATCGGATACAACCTCCCCCGCAAAAAGATGCCATGCGGCAGCCTACCTTGTCAGAATCCTTCGCCACCAAAGCGCCCCCAGCTCCCCAAACTCGGGATGGAGATTGTCAGCATCCAGCCACGCTGAACGCGGAAATCGAGAGAGCCGAGAAAGCCGTCCTCGAGGACGCAAGCGTTGGTGCTACAGTTGCCGGGCAACCAGCAAACACGTCGGAAGACAGCACGTATCTTGCGGAAGGCGCCAGCTTCAGAGGAGAGGGGAGCTTTGTTCCAAAGGTGAGCAATGGTGCAGCAAAGGTGAGCGAGGGAGCAATGGGGACGGCTGAGGAGCCTCTGGGGGCCCTGGAGGAAATCGAGAGACACAATAATATACAGATGCTAGATGCCCTACTGACAGTAGAAGCGGGGCTTAACACTCAAACTAACCAACCTCCAGAAACTAAATGGGAAAGCTTGCTAAGCATTGAATCACAGCAAGAGCAGGAGCAGGAGCAAGCTGGGAGCATAGGCAATAGAGGGGGGTCTCCTGAGTTCTCTTCAGTCAATGAAGGGTCTGACTCTACTGATATTAGCGAGCTTGAACATGAGGAGGAAAGCTCTACCGATCTTACTACTGGCTCAGATACAAGTAAGGGCTCTAGAGACATAAGTACGCAAAAGAGAAAGAAAGTTGGAGCAAGAAGAAACGGACGAGGGTCTATGAGCAGTATGAACAAAAAACTGTCATGGGACTACTCAGTCACCTCAGGGACTTATCAAGAAAGCAGACAAGGAGAAGGGGCTAGTGGTGGGCTGCCACCTAAGTCTACGCCCCAGAATGTAACAATGGAGATGATGTTTGGCATGCTTAAACAGATGCAAACTGAAGCCAGGGTAGAAAGCCGGAGGGCAAGACGTGATACGAAAAAGATAAAGGCGTCACTCAGAAAATTAAATAGAAAATATAAAGAGGTGGAGGAGAGGGTTACACAGGTGGAAGAGCGAACAGGGAGGATGGAAGATGAGGCAACGGACTGGCAGGCCTTCAAAAACTAACAAGGGAAGATAGTGGAGGATCTCCAGTGGAAGATCGAAGACTTTGAAAACCGCCAAAGGCGGAACAACGTGAGACTCTTGGGACTTGAAGAAGGGTTGGAGGGGCAAGATCCCAGAGGGTATGTGATCAAACTCTTGGAAGGGGCCTTCCCGGAGTCCCAGTGGCAGTGGGAATTGGAAGTCCAAAGAGCCCATAGATATCCACTATCAATAAAGAAAAATCGAGGGGGGCAACAGAATACATTACCCAGGGCAATGCTTGTGTTTCTAGGGAATTTCCTAGCAAGGCAAGAGATTATGGATAGGGCCAGGCCAGAGTCTAGGAAAACATTTGATGGAGTTACATTTTTTGCCAGGCCTGACTTCTGCCATGTCACAGTTGAGAGAAGGTGGAAGCTAAGGCAATTGATTACCCCCTTTCAGAAACAAGGCGTAGAAGCATACCTATTATACCCAGCAAGATTAAAAGTTATCAATAAGGGGCATACTAGGATGTTCTTTTCAGAAATTAAAGCAGGAGAATTTCTGGCAGAGCTTACTGAGCAGCATAGGGGGAGGGATAACAGAGGAAGAAGTCCACCTAAAACACCATAGGTTAATTGACATATATGAATAGATTACCACTGTAAACTGAATGAGTTAAGAGGGACGGGTAGGGGAGAGAGGCGACACTACAGACTATAGTGGCTACACATAGGTCATAATTGACCTATTTGCCTGTAATGAGGGGGGGTGGGATCTCAGAGGGGGGGGGAGAAGGGAGGGGGGGGCTGGGGGCTGGGGGCTGGGGGGGCAGGGGGGGAGGAAGTAAGGGTGGCAAGTACAGCACTTAGAGAGGAAGTATACGAAGTTCACAAACGTAGGGTGTTTTGGGAGGGAGCATTGTTTGCAGGTGGTTATAAAAATATTGAGTGGTATTGCAGGAAGGAAAGGTTTAATAAATCAAGATGGCGATTAGGATAGCTGCTATAAATATCTGTGGATTAAATGATGGAGGAAAAAGACAGAAAAACTCTGCCATGTTAAGAATGTTGAAATTAGACATAATAAGCCTACAAGAGACCCACATAGAGGGAAATAACAAATATCTGTTAGATCAAATGGGTTTCGAGGTATTAGCCTATACCAGACAAGAAAAAAAGACGAGGGGGGTGGCCATACTAGCAAAAAAAGGGGTGTTCATAGTAAAGAGGAAAAAAGAGCATCAGGGGGGAGATGGGTTATGATTGAGGGTGAATCAAAGGCAGGATTCTGTACTATTGTATCGGTATATGGTTCTAATGAAGATGACCCAGAGGTTTTTGAATTCCTAGATCATGAACTACCCTTATGGTCTGAACCGATTATTTGTTGTGGGGATTTTAATGTTAATGGATTAATGGGTTTGGGTTTGACGGGAGGAGGGATATATGGGGGGAGGAAAAAGAAAGTTTGTAAAGCAGTTTGTAATCTTGCTTATCATAATGCATTAACTGATGTCTGGTCTTGTAAACACCCACAAGGGACGGGGAGCACATATTACTCGGCACCGCATAAATTGGTGGCCAGACTGGACTACTTCTGGATTTCCAATTCTTTGATAGGCAAAAGTTACTTAGAGAGGCTCCCCAGGATATTATCGGACCATAATCCTCTTGTGTTAACTCTTCCGTTGGTTGACGGGGGGAAAAGGAAGTCCTACAATTGGACTTTTGAAAGAGGGCTCTTAAAAGATGAAAACTATTTGAATAGAATGAGAATTTGGATTAGCCAATTCTGGGAGATTAACAGAGGATCAACCTCGGCTGGTATGGTATGGGATGCCTTCAAGGCGGGCGTCAGGGGGGAAACCCTATGCTATACGCTACAAAGGACTAAAAATGAGAAAGAGGAAATGGATAAAAAGTTAAGGGATTTAACGGATATGGAAGAGCGCCTAATATTAGCCATCTCTAAGCAAGAACCTTTGGAAGACATACTGTTAAATATAGAGCTGAATAAAGCAGACACAAGTGAAAGTATAGTGAGGAGAATGGCAGCTAACTATTCGGCTAAAAGGGAGAAAAGCTATGAGTATAATGAAAGAATTGGACACCTTCTTGCAATCCGAACTAGGCAGAACTTGGCTGCAGGGCAAATAAAGGAAATAAAGAATGAGGCAGGGGAGGTAGTAAATAAGTTAACAGAAATACAGGAGGTTTTTAGGAAGTTCTACACCAAACTCTATGAGCAGACACTTAAAAACACAGAACAAGAGATCACAGAATATTTGGAAGACATACACTGTGTAGGGCTACAAGATGAGGAGAAGGAAAAACTAGAGCTCAGATTTACAGCACAAGTAGTACAGGGAGCTGTAAATACCCTCCCAGTTGGAAAAGCCACAGGCCCAGATCAAATCCCAGCAGAGTTCTATAAAATCTTTTGGGACGCATTGGGGAAGGACATGCATGAAACTCTTTTGCAGGCACAGTCTGGTAAATCAATTCCACCTTCATGGGGAGGGGCTGATATTATCGTAATACTAAAGAAAAGCAAACCCCCACTAGAACCTGGGTCATACCGCCCGATAACACTTATGAACGCAGACGCCAAAATTTATTCCAAAACACTTGCACAAAGATTAAGTAAGATTATAGAGCACTTGGTGAGCACATCACAGCACGGGTTTATCCCAGGGAAGGGGACCACGCAGCATACGAGGCAGATGATCACTATCTTAGATGCCATGGGAGTTGCAGGGGACCCTGTCGCGGCCGTATTTCTGGATGCAGAGAAAGCCTTCGACAGGGTCTCTTGGAAATACTTATGGGAAGTAATGAAATGGTTTGGGTTGGGGAATGGATATATTAAGGCAATTCAGGCATTGTACACAGAACCGAATGCTAGAATAAGGATTAACAAAGGATATACTGACCCAGTACAAATTAAACGCGGCACAAGGCAGGGTTGTCCTGCATCTCCGCTGTTATTTGCCCTGAACATTGATCCTATTTTGCGTAGACTCGAAAATACCTGTAGGATCTCCCCAATTAGGCTACACGATACCAGCTATAAAGTATTCGCTTATGCGGATGATGTGGCTCTAATCAGCAACAATCCAGATATTGCTCTCCCTGAGATAGAGAGGAAAGCAACAGGCTTCGGAGCAATCTCGGGATATAGAATTAATAGTGAGAAAACACAAATAGTACAAAACTCCTATATGACATATCAAGACAACAGAGTTGTCAAAGTAGCCACATACTTAGGAATAAAAGTTACTGCAGATTTAGACAATTTAGTAGAGATAAATATGAAACCACTAGTAAACAAAGTAAAGGAGAACACTGAAAGGATGCACAAGCTTCATCTGACGTTGATGGGCCGTATAAATGTGATCAAAATGACTACCTTTCCAAATTTCTTGTACCTATTCAGAGCAATCCCACTCTTCTTTGATCACTTTTGGTTTAACAAAATAGAAGCAATTTTAAACAAATTTATTTGGGCACAAGGTAAAACCAGGAGAGCATATCGACACCTAACACTACCAAGAGAAAAGGGGGGTTGGGGAGCACCTGATTTTCGTTTTTATTACTGGGCCACAGCTATGCAATATTTTCAGGGACTAATAGGGGGTGGCGGCACAGAGTTAGGAGAAGAAGGCACACAGGGCTACACTAATGTCTATACTGCACTGTTGGGAGAAGGGGCTGAAAACGGATTTTTAAACACAAATGATTTCAGCAACTTCAAGCATACTAGGTTCAAAACTTTAAAAGCTGCCTATAGTATCTGGAAGGTGTTACAAAAGAAAATGGGATTAGGAAGACACAATAGCTACACACGAATGTATACAAACAGATCTCTACCTGGTGATATCTTCAGGGATATGGTGATGAGGGACTGGGATAATAAAGGATTAAGAGGATAGGGAACCTTATGAACCAACAGGGGGAAATCCTACAGTTTTAAGAAATCCAAAGCAAATTCAAAGTAACAAACAATAGCTTTTTCAACTATTTACAGATTAGAAGCTATCTGGCAAACAAACAGGGAGGAACGTTGGGCTTTGGGACTTGTCGCATAATGGACTATATAGAAGGCAGCTCTCATTGTACGATTCGTTTTTTTTTTCTTTTTCTTTTTTTTTTCCAAGACCTTTATTAGGTGCAAAAGGTTAATACACATCTTTATGCCTACAACCTTGAATGGCAGGCCGGATTCGGTATTTATACGCAGAATTGTGTACATATAAAACCGATGATAGGGAGAAATATGTCAGGAAGTGGGCGGATAAACTGGGGTTACAGTCAGAAGGTTTTCAGCTATCCCTTGATCTGGGCCGAACGGTTTTATGTCCTGCTACCCTACAGTCACAGCACTACAAGACTATATACTCGCTTTATCATACCCCAGCCAGAATTGCACAATGGGGGGGCAACACAGGAATAACATGCCCACGTTGTGACTCCGATGGTGCAGACATTATACACATGTTTTCGCAATGCCCACAATTGTTTTCCCTCAAAAAAGAGATTGAGAAATTTTCTGACGTATCGCTGGGACTTCAAATTATGCTTACAGATGAGCTATTACTGTTGGGGGTCTCGGTAGGAACTGAGGATGCTCCTTTTGAGTTTATATTTATGTTGGCTGCAGTCTTTCGAATTTGCATAGCAATATCGTGGCTCAACAGGTCCCACCAACCTTTCAGATGTGAATTGCCCGGTTATTATCAACTTATAATTTAGAAAAAGCAATATATGATAGAAAGGGAAAAAGAGGCAGATCTCTGGGAAAGAAGATTTGGCATCCAGTGGCAAATTGGAAAAACGGAATGATAAATCGGGAAGGGATGTCTGTTGCCAACGACTAGATAGCTGAGGACATGGGGTGAAAAGTATGTAAATTGTTTTCTCTATTTTTGCTTTAATCATTAGCGCATCAAAATATAGTTACAATTATCTGCAAATGATGGTATTAGCACTGTAATGATTCTGATTTTGAAATTTATAAGTGTGCTGTAACATTTATTGGTTTATTACTCTGGAAAATAAAAAAAATTTAAATATAAAAAAATAAAGAAATGTTTTGGTCCTCACCCAAACCCAGGGGGAACAGCGTTTACAACACAACTTTTACCACGCAGTACCTTTACCACGCAACTTTTACAACGCAAGTCGTTACAACGACTTGCGCTAGGAGGTGCTGTAGGATAGGGAATAGTTTAATTTACTATCCAAAACCTTCCCTACTATCCACGTGGACTGGAGTTGGAATAGTAAATTAAACTATTCACTACCCAGCGCCCCCCAACGCAAGTCGTTGTATCGACTTGCGTTGTAAAACCTGCGTGGTAAAGGCATGCGTTGTAAAAGTATGCGTAGTAACGACATACATCCAAACCCAGCCGCTGCCAGAAACGTAACAAAGACATACAGACTATGATACTCCATGCGGTGATTCCCAATCTTGCCGCCTGTACCATAGCCGATCTTGGCAGCGCGAACAAACATTCAAGTATATTACCTTCCTCTTTATCCCATCTATTTTTGCCACTTATATAAAGTACCTCTGCGCCATACAAAAATTTTGGAGAGACCATTGCCTGATAGGCCTTTAACATCAGTCTATCAGACATTTCGCCGTGTACACTATTACATCTTTTTAATCCCTTCACTGCTGCAGAAGCCCTCATTTTTAATGCATCAAGGGGGGGTATACCAATGGAGACTGCTTGCGAACCACATCCCCAGATATCTGTATTCTATCACTTTTTCCAACCTCTCAGTGCCCAGATACCAAGAGAACGTTGTTTTGCTTCTTCCAAAACACAGGATTTTGGTCTTTTCCATGTTCACAACTAGTTTTCTGAACTAGGATAATGCATTCTTGTAGTTGTTGGAAAACCTCTAAATCCCACAACCACAAAAAGTAGTAATTGTGGTTTTATAGTCTTGTTTATTGGTAAACTCCTTCAGCCAAACTCTAAATCACCCACAATTTGCTATGAATCACACTTTGTTTGGCTCCCCAAATGTGTCCAAAGGTGTTTTGTGCTAGTCCTTAGTGCGGGAAGTCCAAGCTGCCATGAAGTGCTACTTCATATAATATAGCTACTTTCAGTCAGAACAATTGCTGGGCGTTAAGTATTGCAAATTTGCCCTTCTTGTGTATTCCACATACCAGAGAGGTATTTTACAGTACCGTCAGGGTCAGGCATAGCACTCACCTATCTTGTTTGCACCTCTCAAACAATTTACTCATGATTATAATGGCCTGTAACTACTACTGAGTCCAGAAGCAGTAATGGTTTAATTTCCAATGCCCAGTATCTGATCAAGCTGCATTCATTGCAGTGCAAGGACTCCTGAAATAATTGATAGACTGAGGTAAGAGAGACATTCCCATTTGGGCTAATATATGATGAAGTTGACAATATCTCAAGCAAGTAGCTGTAAGAGGTGGAAACCAAAAAGCCCAGTGGTTTGAAGTCGGCTTTAGCAAAGTCTACTTATTTATTTGGTAAAGTAGTATTTACAATGGATTTGTGAACAACAGGCAATTAACAGTGTGTAGATGAGGCCTAGAAACAGGAGCAGAAAACAACTGGCAAAGAAAACGTTATTAGCTGACAGATGTGTTGACATTTTCCTGCAGCCTTTGAATCAAAACTGCAGTCTAAGGAATTAATATACCACAGATGAAACCCCATTATCAGAAGAATCATTACATTGTTGTTTGTCTTGTGACATCTGTTGGTTTATATTGTTATTTATCTAGCACAGACCAACTTGAAGAGCAACAGACCCCTGCATTCATGGGGTTTAGGAGCGCATTCAAGATTTTATATATCACGTGTGATTTTTTTTTTTCTTCCAGTTCTGCATTGCACATGTCACGTTGTGCAGTTACATCACCCGTTTTACAGTTTGAAACACATGGGATAGGTGTTTTTCTAAGAATCCAAATCCTGCTTAGTCAAGTTCTGAAACTGGCATTAGAATCTAGCAGCCACATGCATCAAAGTAAATTGCATTCGCAAATGGTGCGAATCGCAAAATTCGGCCGTTTGCGAATGCAATTCCCATTTTTGGGATGCATTAACATTTTTGTGATTTTCGCAATTTAAGAAATCGCAAAATTGCGATTTCTTAAATTGCAATTGTATTTAAGAAATCTCAAATTGAGATTCCTTAAATGCAATGCATCAAACTCTAAAAATTTGCGAATTCGCAAATAAGGGGAGCAAATTACCATGAAGTTGACCTTCATGGTAATTTGCGAAAACTTTGAAAAATGCAGTAAAGTGCATTTTTCAAAGTTCCATTTTACACACACACATGCCCTTGGGGCATGTGAGTGTGCAAAATGTACTCCTAAGCAGATTTCAGGGGTGCAACAGGGTGTCCTTTGGACACCCCTGCACCCTTGAAATTGCATTCTTAATTTGCGAATTTTTAATGGTGAATTGCAAATTAAGAATGTCTTTCCATTCATTCCTAGGGGTCTCTAGGCCCATAGGAATGGATGGGGAAGTATTCCCTAATTGCGATTCTCAATTAGAGAATCGCAATTAAGGAATTTTAAGAAATCGCTATTTTTATAGCGATTTCTTGATGTATTGCAGTTTGCAATTCCTTAGTTGCGATTCCTTATTTTTCGCAATTAAGGAATCGCAAAATGCAATATTGATGCATGTGCCTGTACGTCTCCAGGTTCCAATGCCAATAAGGTTGCCACAATAATCCGTAGATGATATGTTTGGCGCTTTAATTTGTATAGAACAAAAGAAACTCTGAGACATGAAAGAACTTTTAAGAGGGCAACAGTGCCTAAAAATTTACCAACAGGAGTAAGAGGAGCATAATAACATGCTACTGTTTGTGTAATGAGGAGATGAGCTTTCAGGTTAGTAAAAAAATGACATAAATGGAGGAGCAAGCTGTGATCTTTCAGGTAGGGTGTAAAAGTTAAAAGGACAAATTTGCATTTCAAGAAAGGGAACTTGGTGTGCAAGCATTCATACCTTGCATCACACTTGCAGTTTTAGTAGGATTTGGTCTTCGTGCTTTGTGCAATACTAGTATATGAACATATTTGTCTAAAACGTTGCATATACTGTTGATCTTTTCTGTATTCAGCTGCAGGCAACCTTAACCAATCCTCCGGCTCTAAGTGGAAAAGATCCAGGGGCCCGTCATACTACCCCCAGGAACACGGAAGGAGCTGTGGTATGAGCATTTTGATACACAGAAACGTCTTTCTTGTATGTGTTTCTATTGTGTGTATTGAATACCTAACTGTATTGTTCAGGAAGGCTCAACAAATGTTTAATTCAAGGGTTTGTTTAAACATTTCCAAGGATCACAGATTCTAGAATATTTTGCACCTTAATTGGCCTTGCTTGAAGCAGGAGAATGCATAGGTAGAATTGTGATATGCCCAATTGTGATTAGCAGATATGCACTTTTTAATGACATTTGCATGTAATGAGAGAATTTATCCACACATTGTCTATATGGATTGATTACTAAATAGTGATTCCACTGCTCCACATGACATAAAGAATTGGGCTTACAAGTAAGGGACAGAGATTCCTACAAATCTCCCATTTCAAAGGGGTTATTTGTTTTTAGGGATTTGTAGTAGCTTAGATATGACTTTCTTTGTGGGTTGATTTCTGTTTTAATCATACAGTATCGACAAATGGATAAGGTGAACTGCAAATCAGTAATCATGATTCCCTAGTCAACAAAGTAGCCATTAGCTCACATTTACTTCGTTTGTCGTATGTGGCATGCCCACTGAGATATTATGAATTACTGGGGGTACTGGTAATTATGCATCTGATACCCAAGTCATTTCTCTTTTCTCTTGTAGTTTTAGGTAGATTTTTTGGCTTCCTTCAACAGCCAAATTCCTGAGCGAAATGTACCAGGTCTACAGATTTACCACAAACCTTGTAAATTATGATGGGACTGGTAACTGTGCTACTGGCCCCAATGAGAATTCTGTAGACTTCTTTCAGAATTGGTCTTCTGTCTCTTTAGTAGTTGAGAATCCTGTTGTTAGATGCTTGTAAAGAAGCCCCTTTTGTTTGTGACAACTCCACTGTGAAGACGTCAGGGGGCGTCTCAGCAATCCGTGTCCCTCTGCAGATTTTCAGTGAATTGTTCTATATTCTTCCCCACCTGACCTTCCTTATAGACCAATAACCAAAGAGTAGTGTTCAGCAACCACCTTGATCTTCATTGGCTCTCAATTACAGGATTTGTGTCTTCTATGTTAAAAGGAAATCCATGGCTTGGACTCAGATGATACTGGTTAGGTCCTATTGGATGGAAAATTCCTCTTACTGGGTTATGAAACAGCTGGAGAGGTTTTCTACATATTCTGCCTAAGTAAGCCAACTGTAATCATTCATGTTCCAGTTTAGTTTCAAGGGAGTTGCCAACATGATTATGGTTATTATATCTGCAGTAGTTATGGCTTTTCTTCTGCTCCGTAAAAATTAGCTTTAGCAAATGACCAGCAGTCCTGCTCAAGGAAAGAGATAACTCTCCGTTTTAGATTAGTTTGAGGTTTGCTTATCCTATGGTACCCGACTGTGAGGGGTATGTGCCATAATGGAAAAAGTCAGCAGCTTGACAAAAGCAACTAGGGGCTAGATGTAGGTAAAATAGATTTACCGATTTTTAATTACCGAATTTTACCGATTCGGTAATTAAAAATCGGTAAATCTAAGCTGTTGACATGTAGGTATTCCAGATGTGCTGGAATACCGATTCGGAAGTATTCGGTAATTACCGATTCGGTAAATACCGAATCGGTAATGCCCATTCATTCCTATGGGCTTTGAAGCCCATAGGAATGAATGGGCATTACCGATTTGGTATTTACCGAATCGGTAAATACCGATTTTCACAAGGGTGCAGGGGGTGTCACTTTGACACCCTCTGGCACCCCCAAAACAGGCTCGGGTGCCATGTGGCAGGCATACATGCCCTAAGGGCAGGTCTGCCTGTCACATGGCATAGGTGTGCATGCACACATGTGCATGCACACCGGAATCGGTATTTTACCATCAAATTGGATTTGATGGTAAAATACCGATTCTGTAAGGCCTCTGGGTCTCAGAAGAGTCCCACCTACATATGGGAGCCTCAGATTCGGTAAATTTACCGAATTTTTATTTTACCGATTCGGTAAAATTACCGATTCGGTAATTTTACCGAATCGGTAAAAAAATGCCCCCTACATACCTGTCACCCATTTACCGATCGGTAACGGCCAAAATCGGCCGTTACCGATCGGTAAATGGCCTGAAACGGCCACCTACATCTGGCCCTAGATGTCTAGATTGTAGAGGGTCCAAGGGCCAGATGTAGGTAAGTAACATTTACCGATTCTTAATTACCGAAAATTACCGAATTTTACCGATTCGGTAATTAAGAATCGGTAAATGTGAGGGGTGGGTATGTAGGGAATCCAGATGTTCCCTTTTACCGAATCGGTAAAAGTCGGTATTTACCGATTCGGTAAATACCGAATCAGTAAAGCCTATTGATTCCTATGGGCTTCAAAGCCCATAGGAATCAATAGGCTTCCCCGATTCGGTATTTACCGAATCGGTAAATACCGAATTTCACAAGGGTGCAGGGGGGGTCACTTTGACACCCCCTGCCACCCCCTAAACAGGATTGGGTGCCATGTGGCAGGCATACAAGCCCTAGGGGCAGGCCTGCCTGCTACATGGCATAGGTGTGCATGCACACATGTGCATGCACACCGGAATCGGTATTTCACCATGAAGTTGGATTTCATGGTAAAATACCGATTCGTTAAGGCCTTTGGGACTCAGAAGAGTCCCACTTACATATGGAATTTACAGAATCGGTAAAATTACCGATTCGGTATTTTACAGAATCGGTAATTTTACCGATTCTGTAAATGTAGATTTACCTACATGTGGCCTTGGATTTAGGCCCCTACATACCGATTGGCCATTTACCGGTCGGTAAAGGCCGAAATCGGCCGTTACCGGTCGGTAAATGGCCTGAAACGGCCACCTACATCGGGCCCCAAGTCTCCTGTATTCCTTAGTGCAAGTCCAAGTATGAATGGTGCATGTACACCACTACTTGCAATACGTTGCCTGCTCCTTAGATACTGGTAGCATTTTTTCAGGACTACTTGTTTGTTGGATTATAACTAGGGGCAATGGGATGGCTCCTTTTACCCAACTTGGCACCATAAGCTAGTAAGTTCTCTAACTACAACCACTTGCACATTATTCTAAAAATGTAAACTTCATCACAGGATCTCTGCTTTTACCCTTTGGGGTGTTGACAGCAAGTTTAGTGGTGTGCTATATTTCAATACAAACAGTTCATTGGAGAACCGATCAACAGGGCATCACTACTACTAAAGCTATTCAGATTCTGGAACTGAAGATTTACTACAGTCTACTACTCTGCCCCTTTTTGACTATTGTCAGACCTGACATTTGTATTTCCACCAATTAACTTGACAACCTGCGAGTCGACTTGAAGGCCTAAATGTTTTTTTGACGTTGACAGGAAATCCCTATCCTGTGTTGTCCAGGGGAGGCATCTAAGGCATATACCCACCAATAGGAGGGACACTGTTCTCCCTAATAGGGTAAACTCCTGGTTCAGGTGAAAAAGCGTTTTACTTGAATCTCCGGTGCTGAGATAGTCTACCAATCCTATAATGCCTTCTACAATAATCAAGATCATTTCGACCAAGGAAGTCTGTGTGACAAGTCACATGAGTGTTGTGTGTCTGGGTACCTAATGCAACTCTTTTTCCTGTCAATGATACTCTTGTGGACTGAGTGATGTTAGCATGATACAAGCAATTATCACTGGTATTGATGCATGCCCACCTCCCTCAAGAGACACACAGCCAGCATCGTGCCATGCCAGTCTTATCTCATATACTGGAAGTATTAAGGGTCCTGGAAAAGTCGCATAGGCCCATGTTCGAAGTAACTTAACACGCTTTGAGATCCTCTGCATCCCTCTGAAGCTGTCTGGAAACACTTTGCATGGAATGGGAAGCCCGCAGCCATCCACAGAAAGTTCCAATCAGGTCTGAGCGACTTGAGAAATTTGATGGCCTCCTTCACATAAGGAAAAAAAAGGGGCTTCCCATCAGCATCTACCCACAGCTGAGCAAGGTATAACAGGGCAAATTTCGCAAATAATCTATTCCTTGTGCATTTTACCAGTTTCCTGTCATGTTTTTTAGATCCTCATGTGATCACGAATGTCAAGCAGATGGTCCCCCGACTCATCTCCGCAAGGCGCAAATGCATATGTTTTATTACCTCCATGGCTGAGTGTTAAAGTAGGCTTGCTACAGCTGGCGTCAGACCATGTTTGGCTCCCAGCTTTGATTATCCTTGACCTGAGTTTTTTTAATAACCTCCTGAATTTCCAGCTAAGTTACATTCATAGTCTTTGTTCATTGGAGCAGTTTTAGATACGATCAATATTAGTCTTGGATATTCAGGGTGGTTTCTTCAATAAGTGCATTTCCTAGCTTTGATAGTATTCTGCTGTCTCAACACCCTGGCTTTCTGCATTCAGCCCTTCCCACGTGCCATGTGCATTCTCTCCAGTGGTGCCTTTATTTTCAGTGGGCCTAGCACTGGAATAACCTTTCAGTCTGGATCAGTAGCGGTTGGTGACCGGCAAAAATGGTGTGGCGATATAAACACAATTCAATAAAAATGCAAACAAATAAACAAACATTTAAAAATTAAAAAAGAAAAGAAACTTACCTTAGCGGGCAGCAAATCCAGTCCCCGAGTCCAGACTCCTCCGAGCGCAAGGTACCAGAGCTCCCACAGCTTCTTATCCAATCGAGATGCTGCTCTCATGCTGTTAAGCAGAATGAGTGTAGTGTCTGGAGCAGGCGGACTCAGCATTCCAAAGAGCACTGGATGCCTGTGGTTGCTTTCCAGCCCAGCTGTCTAAGACGGCTGGGTTGGAGAGTTTGGATTGCGCATATCGGTTTGGCTGTAGCAAGGTAGCTAGCCAAACCGACATGCGCACTTCAAACTGAAGGGGCCACTTGTCATTGCTTCCAATCAGCAGCAATGATGCTGGCCCCGCCCTGCTCTCTCTGACAGAAAGCTGGAAAAATAAAATGGTAATAAAAGGATTTTATTACCATTTTATTTTTCAAGCTTGTCGTGCAGGCAGCAGTGTGTAAAGGAGTGGGGGGCGAGCTCCTCCACTCATATGGAGGAACCGCCGCAGGTCCGGCTACTGATCTTCTCAAAAGGCTCCTATAGTCTGTGGTGGTGGGTGTACCTGGGTAAGCTTATCTCTGGCAGACCATTTTGCTTCCCACAAATTGAACACTGTCTGCTGTGATTAAACAGCCTTAGTAAATGCCTGTAACAAAGCCTGAATCAGTCCATAATACTATATTACGAAACTATACTTTTGACACGTCCATGAGAAAGTATTGATCTCCATGATGGTTATCCAGAATTTTAAATCGTAATGTAAGATATGCATTTTTTTAAATTGACAATAATTATAACAATGCAACTTTCAATGTGAGACATTTCTCAATCTCCTTTGTCAGACAAATGATCAATTATCTTGCATTTTGAAAAAATATTATTTAATTAACCAAATCAAACACAATAAAGTACACTTGGCCTAAAACCACCACTTTAGCAGTGTGTCTCTAAAAATAAAAATAAAGCAAGGAATGTTTTTTCCTGTAGTTAGACCTTAAAAGAATTAAAACTGACCCTGCCACCTTAATAACTCTGGAAGTCTGCCTTATACTATCATGCACAGGAGAGAGTTAGTTTGCAGTGTTTTTTAGCTCACTGATCAAGACCCAGGTAAACTGCTGATGGGTATTTTTTTCCAGATAAAAACTATTTTTCTCTCCACCTTCTGCACTCTGACAATGTCTTTGGCTATTAAGTAATTAATCAATATTGCAATTCATTATACCAGTTTTCTCTGATGAGTGTCTTTCAAGTAGTGGGAAAACATCCTCGAAAGTCTCCATGGTCTGACTTCTGGATTGGCATGCCACTAAGTTTTGCACCATCTGTTAGGTGATGTCTTACAGAGGGGCAGATAGGAGGTTTGCTAAGGCTAACATCCAAGCCAGCTGAGATGGAAAAGTACCCAGGTCTGCTCTTAAAGGCTTTTTTTCACCGAGATCAAGGTGACAACAGTCCTCCTCCAGATAAAAATTACAATGTTCTTGTTTCCATCAATTCTGCCCCATATAGATGTAGACCTGACAAATGGATTCCTTAGGCATTTTAAGAGTTGCATTGTTGGATTCTCACTTCTGTGCATTGTTAGACTCACTCAAACAATTTACTGAACATTTTCTGATCCAGAAGAGAGAGTATTCCAAATAGATCATCAAGACACTGTATGACACTGGTTTCTTCACTTCTGGTACTGGCTTAAGCTTGTTTTTCTAATCTGCTTTATATGGATATTGAAAACCTTGATGCTGATGGAAAGGTTACTTGTAATCCCAGTCCTCGATTAGCCCCTTAACTGCTGGGCTTTTCCCCCTCCAGTGCTTATCCCTTTTTTGTTTATTTGGGGAAGTTTGCGGTTAAGGTGCCCTAACTTTTTTACCATATAAGGTATCCATGCCAAATGTGTGACCTTTTTTTCAACATCCTGGGGATACTAAAGGTACACAGCGTTTTTCCTTCCAATGGAGGGGATCAAGAAAATAGACAAAATATTGAGTTTTGGGAAAAGAGTCTTCCGGATAAAACTGTCTGTATTTTTTCCCCCTACAAATGGCATCAACAAACTGTTTGCTATGCTAATGTCACCATCTTCCCAGCTTTCAGGAGCATGCAGAGCTGAATAAAAAAAAACTAAATTTGTTCCACAGTTTTGGCATTTTTCAAAGAGGTAGCCCATTTTCCTATGTTTTGTGCTCTCAACCAAGTTTGTGTTGGATACCATTGTAAAGCCCATGAGGGATCCGGGAAAGCTATGGATTTCTGAATAGTAGACAAAACTCAGAATTCAGCAAGGGGTCATATGTGTAGACCTCTCAAGGTTTTTCTATAAAAAAACAACTGTTGAAATAAAGAAATATTGAACAAGAGTGGAGAAAAAATGAACATTCCGCTAGGCCCTTCTGGTTGCCGGTATATACAGGGTTTGTAGGTTCTTCAAGAAGCCAAGGTACCCAGAGCCAACAACTGAGCCGCACCGTACAATGGTTCTTCATTGTGTACGGTGTATAGAGCAATTTATATGGTGAAATATGTAGAGTGAAAAATTGTATCAAGGAAACATATGTATTTCTGAAATGGGCACGAGATATGGAGTTTAGGAGCGTTGTCTATTTGTAATTCTACACACCTCTGAATGTGTGAGTATCCGTAGTAGCATATGATTTATAGGGTATTTTTTAAAATGTCTTCTTTCTATGCACTGACCTAATTTAAGAGGCACAAATACAGCGAAATCCAATTGGTAATAACAAATGTTCTACTATTCTATGCTCCCACAAGCCTTCTGATAAAAAATCATACCTCACTTGTGTGGGTTGGCCTAGTGCCCACGACAGGAAATGGACCAAAACACGAAATGGACACTTCACATTTTTCCATAGAAAACAGACCCTTTTTTTCAAATGTTGGCAGCTGTAGATTTTGGACCCTAGCGCAGCCAGCATCTAGGGAAACCTAGCCAATCTGTAAATTCTTTAAAACTAGACACCAGTCATATACTATCAAGGTTTGAGTTTTTCCATAGGATACTGGCTTTGGTGTATTCGCATGGCTGTTGTTTTAACTGGTTCAACTGATTCAACTTCCCAGTTTATTTCAGAACCAGTTGGACCAACCTTTTGCGTCCACTCCCCTGCTAGTCCTGTAAAGTTTTTGGGTATATTCTGCAGTCCGGGCCCCATGGGAACCTTAATAGTCACACCTGCGAGGGCCACTGCCATTGATTGCCCTTGATTCTATGTGCCACTCTGGCTGTCTGTTTCATTATTCATCGCAAATTCTATTGGTACAGGATTGATCTCTGCCTGTATTTGCAATTCAGGCTTTTTTGTGATTAAAGCATGGTCAGTTATATGAACCCCAACATTAAGCCCTCCATTACTCTATTTTATGTTTTCATTACAGCCCTGAGCAGAAATGCTCACTTCGACATCCTGAATCTTTTTCACTCTACCCCAAGCAGCACTATAAAGCTATTTTTACTAATACCAAAATCTTCATTTGTTTTCTTTTATTTTATTTTCTATTTCCTCTAAACATACTTCACTTGGCCTCTGTGTAAATACTGGGCCTGTTCTGTCTGTCCCTTCTATCTGTGGTCAAGATGCTCTGGGGGTTTCTTCATTGTTACCAAAGAGTCCAATATTGACTGGTTCCTTAGACTCATAGGGCTGTGTCCTCCAGCCAATGACCATCTTATTTGCTTAACAATGATGGGCTCAGCACCTTTGCTAGCTTTTCTTAACTATAAAGTGAACTCCTCGGTTTACGCCTATAGATAGGGACAATTTGAGTTCAGTGGTTCTCCCAGTCTGAGACCCAATGTATCAGGCATGCATCCTCCTTTAGTATCGAAATTTTCTGTGCATGCTTGGCAACTTCTCAAATTATCGGGATACAGTTGTTTCTGCTGTATTAGTAACAGATAGATTTTACTTTAATTAAGTCATTTCTTTTCTTTTTGCATTTTGCTGTAATATGCTCAAGAATTGTATTGCTCTTTCCATGTGGCAATGTCCATCTTTATCAACTTGGACTTTGGTTTCATCAGCATGAATATCCTTCATAGAATCCCTTATAAATTTGTTTAAATGGCTTTTGCCTTGTCGTCTGTTCGTTGGTTTCACCATAATTAACTTGCCTTGGTCAATGTCTTGAAGATAGCCCAGATACTTCACTCCAAAGTTGGTACGAAAACGAAAATAGCACTTCAGTCTTACCTGGTGCCGCTAAGCTCACTGTGATCTCAATGCTAATATAATTTACAGCATTTGCAGCATTCCATGCAGACTCGTTTCCATCCCCTGGGCTGCAACCTGACGACTCCTCCTAAGCCACCATACCTCTCTGGCCGCACAAATCCGCATACTGACAGGGGAGATCAGGGACCAGGTTCGTCACAGTGCTTCCCTGCCCTTGGTTAACCAGATTAACCCAGTACAAAGTCAGGCAGAGCAATGGGGTGAAGGAGTGAAGCGGGAACTAGCCAGCATTGGTTTCTAAACCACCTGCTGCCATGCCACGTGATTCTCAACCCAACGTGACAGGTGCCCATTGCACCATGCTTGCTCCTAAACCTCCTGTACCTCCTTTGACTCCTTGCAACGCCACCTGTCACCTCTTTGTGCAGCTAGGTGGATTTTCCAAAACCCCAACCCATTTTGAACGAACCACTCTAGTCACTTGTCCGCAGGTCCCCCGCCGAGCCTCTCTAGTGCAGTGTGAGCACCCCACTTTTCTGCTTCCCGCCGCGTCTCCATGGTTACTGTCAAGCACAACCCAGCTCACACAGGCCAGGTTGGGTTCTCTTCCTCCTCCTTCAACCCGCTGTTAGATGATCGTATTCTTCATAGCCCCTGTGACCCCCGTCTGGTAAAGCTCAAGACAGAAATGCTCAGAAGCCTGCAGGACTGTCAGAGTTGTTGACATCCTCCTCCCTCTAATTGTATGAATCCTGATTGTTGAACCCCTACGTAGATTCCTCATGCCACTCAAAGGGAATTTGAATAAATTAAGGAGGGAATACTTTTTAAACCATAGGCCTAGTAGGACCATCGCAGAATATAAGGTGAAATCTGAAATTATTTATTAACAAAAGGTAGAAATCCCACTGTTTAGGAAAGGGGTTTCAATGAGCATTTCCCTTGCCTGGCACTGCTATGTGAGATGTGACCTGGGCAGGAAAAATTATAGATGACACCCCATGCTTTCTGAGAAGACACCTTAAACTTCAAAGCTGTAGCTTTTTTTCTGTAGAAAGAAACCTCTGCTTTAGGGGTTTCTTTCCTCAAAAGAAATAAAAAGGCAGAGTCTGCTGCTACAACATGGCGATCCACCAGGCATTAGGTTTTTGCTATACATATTCCACCTGGGTTAGGGAGAGCACGTTTGTCCAAAATTCCTAAGCCAGAATGGTAGAGAAGTATGGGTGGTGGGTGAGCGCTCATGTGTCATGCTAAATTAGGATCTGTGCTAGTCTAGCAGTTTAGTGACTTGCCCTCCATGCTTTAAATGACCACCCTAGATTTGTTATTTGAGCAACTCAGTTTTCATCTCCCCCTGGTTTACCTTTAAGCCACCCTGGCTCCTTTGAATCCCTGGAGAATCTCATTCACCTGCTATCTGGCGATAGGACTAAAACAGAAAGTTCACCTTTACTAGTGGTGAACATACACTTTTGAGCTTCAGTTTGGCTGACTTTTTATCTAATTATCTTTTAGTGTACCTACATATTGCTGAATCTGTTACTTTCTATAAACATATTAAACATTTTATGTGAGTATAGGCTAATAGCAATTTTAATTTCTCAGCCCAGAAGCAAATCAGCTGAAGCACACACTAACCTGAGTGCCACCGTCTTCCAAATCCAGCAAGGGTAGAGTTGCTAAAGTTTCTATCTATTGTAGTATATTTGTCTGCTTTCCTTAAGATGCATTGTTCAGTTTTACATATTTTCCAGGCAGTAAAAAGTTTCTGTTTCTTTGTTTATTTTCTTTAAAAGGTTGAGAATCCTGAGGTCAAAGCTTTGCAAGAAAAATTGTCCGCAGCCAACTTCAAAATGATGGAGTATCGCAACCAGATCCAAGCCACAAAACAGGAACTAAAGATTGCACACAAGGTATGATTGCAAAGCCCAAGTAATGGATTATGGAGTGGTATTATGGCTCTTAATGCCTGCCCATTCAGTAAAAAATGCCAATTTTGAAGCAAATCCTGACATTATTGTTGGCCCTCATTTGAGATACTATACAGAAATTACATTGATTAGCTAAATGGAGGCAATATGGTACTCTTATGGGACGTGCTAGTGCCATGTCTCAAGAAGGCTTGCTTGTTCTCACTACACTAATCACCCTGATTAAAATCAGTAGCATGCTGGTCTTAATATGGTGATGTTCACCCTGGTTCCTCCTACAATGTTTAGACGAAATGCTGTACCCCACCAGGAGAGGCAGGGCAGTCCTGATTCGGACGGTGCAGACCCCTATGTTTCTTTCTGGTCAGGCACACTTATCCTTGCTAAACCGACCATGCCTAAGGGGTGTAAGGATACTGCTGACAGAAATGGTTTCATCAGTGGTGTCATTCTATTCAACATATAATATTAACCAGTGAGTTCAAATATTCAGAAACATTGAATTCAGAAAATCAATGAGTTCAGTACTCATCTTATGCTTTCAGTTAGACGTTCCAGTAATCAGTGCATTTGGCAGTAACTTCTTCTGCTACATCGTTTTGTAAATCACATGCTAATGGATGAAAACTTTAAATACAAGTGAAGGATTGCCATGACCTTACTGAGACCAATATGCAAATTTTCTCTTTCCTCTCACATGTTTTCTGTGATCTTTACAATTGGAATGTGCACTGTTTATTCCTGGCTGGATTGTAAAGATTTGCGGCAGCACACACTAGAGCTGTTGCACTGTACAGGAGATGTTTTCATTATTACATGATTGCTGCAGGAGAGCATGGATGCAACTGCATATGGTTAATCATAATTGCATTAAGAATTAAAGGGTACCAATCACAGTGTTTTTATTGAGATTTTCATATCCTCTGTAAGTTTTCATATCCTCCATTACTTTTTTAAAAGTGGACGAAAGCATGTATTTGAATGCTGAAATCCTGTTGGAGATTTTGTTGAGTATCTTTTTGGTACCAAATGATTGTTGGAGGTGGTTGTGAACACCATGCAAACATGATAGTGCAGTATTGCTATGCAAAAGCAAATACGAGGCATGAATAGCTGGTTGTAATGGGCATGGAGGATACATTTGAAAAGCACCGTTATTCCTTTCTGGAAAAGCAAAGATAAAGATACTGCTTTGGAAAGGGGAATAATATATTAAATGGGAGAAGTAGGAAATGGTATAAGAAAGCAAAGAATAACCTTTAATGAAAAGAGTAGTGATATAGAGTGGGCTGCTGTGACCTACTGTGGATCCTAGGTTCATGGCAATCAGAGAAACTGGCGATGGCTGCTCTCAAGCAGATGAGTGTGGGCTGTTGACCCAGAAGTTGTTTTGTTCATCTACTGGTGAAAGAGAGCTTGTGAATCATGACTGGCGATTGCATAGAGTGGCCAAGCTGGAGAATAACACATGGGGGATGGACGTCAGTGGAATGAGGAAAGAGTAATGTGCTTTTCGGCGAGTAGCACTCTACTCTGGAACCCAAAAAGGATTAGTGGTGAATTTGTATAGGGAAACATGAATTAATTTGAGTGGTGGACATTTGAACTGTTAGTTGGACTGAAAAAGATAATCAAGGAATAGAGAAGGGAAGTGTCTAGAAATTGGTTATTTGGAGATTATAGCAGTAGCAGGAGGTTTGGGATGAGTAAAGGAGAGATGGCGGGGGCAGAGTCTAGAAGTGGATTAGGGAGAAAAAGGAGGTGTTGGATAAGTCTAGGAGGGATACATGGGGGAAGGGTTTAGAAATGCTTGTTTGGGAGATCTGAATAGTAAAAAGAGGTTTGCGATGATGCAAGGAGGAATAGAAGAGGGAAAGGTCTACAAAGGGTTATGTTTGGGATCATAGTAGTTGAATGAGGTTTGGAATAAGTCAGAGAGTGGAGGTAGAGGATATATTGAGTGAGATATAGAGTAGCGCATTGTAGAAGCTGATTTTTTTTACAGTAGGAGTAAAGTAATAAATATATAGATACATAAGTACATTGAAGATCTATATGTAAAAGTTTGGTAATATATCACGATTTAAGTTGTATTTAATAAACTCAGTCTTTCAAGTGTTAATGTACTTTAAGCTAATTTACTTGTGTTTATATATTTTTTCTATGAATTCAGTAGTGAAGCAATTGTAGATAAATAGTTATGATAAACATTTACATATTGTGACCCATAAATAAACAGGGAACCATAAGCATCTAATCAAATAACTTATATGAAAACTATTCAGTGACCTTTATACATGTTAAGCATTGAATAATGTAACCATAAGTAATATGTACATTTGTTAAGTGCACGAAACGAATATCTATATATTTGTAAACATAATTATTATACCCATTTATACAAAGGAATACACATATCTAGATACATACATATAATCAGATTACATGATTATATACACAAGGATGTGCTGTACATTTGGAGGGTATGTAGGGACGAGCCAACTCTTGAGTGTTCTTCTGAAGATAAGACCGTTTATCAGTGGATTCATGTTTGGGGGTTAATGAGTTCCATAGTTTGGCTGCTTAAACAGAGAAGATGTTCCACCTATGGTTGTTTCTTGTATTTTGAGGCGAAGTGCCAATATTGAACGGAGGTATGTATTTGGTGAATGTATTTGGTGCTTTTATTCCTAATAAAGAGCGGCCCTGCTCTATGTATTGCTTTGCGGGTGATACAAAGCAGCTTGTATGTGGATCTCTGGCAACCAGTAACCAATGTAGGGCCCTCAAGGCAGGGGATATGTGGGCTTGTGGCTTTACACATTCTACTGGAACCGCTGTCAGTAATGCATTCTGATCTTACAACATTTCTTTAGAATGCTCACCCTAGTAACAAAGGCTTCGTATTAATGAACCATAAATACAAGTTTGAAATAACATTAACATTCGGACATAAATATTACCTTAACTGCAGACAATGCCCTTCACTGATCCATAATGTGGTACTGTAATCTGGCAACCAAACTGTTAGCGATGCAGGGAGTTGGGCATACTTTCCCAAGGACAAAATAAACATGAAAACTTGTTGTCCTTGACCCCAAACAAGATGTCCTGTGCACCAGCCTGGAATTCCACATCCCTGTTTTGTTATTCGGAGTGCTGTTAGGATATCAATAGCTTCCTGTAGCCTCTCATATAGTTTTTTTTAACAAAATGCATTGTGTCTAGATCTGTATTGGATGTTAGTTGTGTTTCCAAGTTTTCAAAATTGAGTTTGTTCCACGGTTGATAGGTGGATGCATGTAAGGTGGTTTTAGGTGTATTGCTTTGTGGTGTTTTATGTTGGAAAGATAGCAAATAGTAGTCTGACCGTGTGTCTGCAGTAATCATTTGAAAGGGAACTAGTTCCGTATTTGCAAAAATTACAACTAGGATGTGTCCAGCGATGCGTGTGGGTTTGAGGATTATCTGATGTAGGTTCAGTGTGTCTAGGCCATTGATTGTTTTCGATTGGGCATATTGGGTTTGTAAGCCAAATGTTTAGGTCACCAAGAATGCATAGGTTGAAGTGTAGTGTTATCACATTTGAAACTGTTTCCGGAAGTGTGTCTGTAAATGTTTTATTGCACGGTGGAAGTCTTTAAAAGAGTATGAAGTTACAGGAGGAAGATCATGCAGGGTTGCATCTGGTGAAGAGGGCCTCACAACCTTGTATGGAGACGTTGTCCGCTTTAGTGATATTTAGAGTTTGCTTGTTTACAACAGTTAGGACACCCCCTCTTTTGCCTATACAATTTTTTGAGATAGTTTGATAGCCTAGATGAACGGCTTTATGCAACACTGAAGCCATTTCATCCCCTAGCCATGATAGAGTTTTGAAGAGTAAATCAAGTTGTGTGTCAGTGAGAAGATTGTAGATGTGATGCTTGTTTGTAGAGTGATCAAGCATTTATTAGTAGGCAATTTAGAGATTGTGTTTTGGTGATGGTGTGCCTTTGTTTTGTAGAAGAGTGAGAAGTATTTTGTTGACTTGTAACAGGTGTCCTTAGTGTTAGAATTAGCTGTATGAGGATAGCAATAGTGTAGCTTTTCTATATCTTATTCCTTGTCCAGCAGGCTAAGAAGTCATTTTGGTTGGTCTGCGTGCGGAGATGGAAGTTGAGTGAGCTGGTGAGCTTAGTTGTATTTCTGGAGTAGCCTTGTTATGCTGTAGACCTAGAGATGCAAAGTTGTGAAGAATGACATGTTGTTTGTTTTGTTTGTGTTTGTTTAGGGTGGAAGGTGTATGATTTAAGGGTGGTGGTGCGGCATATAGGTCATGTGTAAGGCTCTTAATTGTCCAATTGATGAGAGGCAGTTGAAAGAGAGTTTTTGTGTATGTGTACGGTGTGGGGAAAGAGAGAAAGCTTGGCAGTAGAGTTGGTTTAGGGTATGTGTTAATTGTGTTGTCAGGAAACTCCTCTGAGGCGGAAAGCCGGAGGACGGTACTTTTTTGCTATTTTAAAAAATTCACTCGTATTTTGTGTGTGTAACTTTTTAAAACTCACCTGCACTAAAGCGCTGCCTCACGCGCCAGCAGACCCTCTATGCACTCCTGAGACAGCGGCAATCAGCGCTGAGACAGGAATCTCAAATTACCCGCCATCGCGGTTCGAAGGCGAGCCACGCCCCCTGCGAGGCCACGCCCACCAAGGAGATCATATAAACGCTGCCTGCAGCGCGACTAAACTTCATTGGAAACTCCTCTGAGGCGGAAAGCCGGAGGACGGTACTTTTTTGCTATTTTAAAAAATTCACTCGTATTTTGTGTGTGTAACTTTTTAAAACTCACCTGCACTAAAGCGCTGCCTCACGCGCCAGCAGACCCTCTATGCACTCCTGAGACAGCGGCAATCAGCGCTGAGACAGGAATCTCAAATTACCCGCCATCGCGGTTCGAAGGCGAGCCACGCCCCCTGCGAGGCCACGCCCACCAAGGAGCTCATATAAACGCTGCCTGCAGCGCGACTAAACTTCATTTGGAAACTCCTCTGAGGCGGAAAGCCGGAGGACGGTACTTTTTTGCTATTTTAAAAAATTCACTCGTATTTTGTGTGTGTAACTTTTTAAAACTCACCTGCACTAAAGCGCTGCCTCACGCGCCAGCAGACCCTCTATGCACTCCTGAGACAGCGGCAATCAGCGCTGAGACAGGAATCTCAAATTACCCGCCATCGCGGTTCGAAGGCGAGCCACGCCCCCTGCGAGGCCACGCCCACCAAGGAGCTCATATAAACGCTGCCTGCAGCGCGACTAAACTTCATTTGGAAACTCCTCTGAGGCGGAAAGCCGGAGGACGGTACTTTTTTGCTATTTTAAAAAATTCACTCGTATTTTGTGTGTGTAACTTTTTAAAACTCACCTGCACTAAAGCGCTGCCTCACGCGCCAGCAGACCCTCTATGCACTCCTGAGACAGCGGCAATCAGCGCTGAGACAGGAATCTCAAATTACCCGCCATCGCGGTTCGAAGGCGAGCCACGCCCCCTGCGAGGCCACGCCCACCAAGGAGATCATATAAACGCTGCCTGCAGCGCGACTAAACTTCATTGGAAACTCCTCTGAGGCGGAAAGCCGGAGGACGGTACTTTTTTGCTATTTTAAAAAATTCACTCGTATTTTGTGTGTGTAACTTTTTAAAACTCACCTGCACTAAAGCGCTGCCTCACGCGCCAGCAGACCCTCTATGCACTCCTGAGACAGCGGCAATCAGCGCTGAGACAGGAATCTCAAATTACCCGCCATCGCGGTTCGAAGGCGAGCCACGCCCCCTGCGAGGCCACGCCCACAACATCGCCATAAATGTGTCGGCCACACAAGCGCAGCGGTCGAGCGCAGCGGGAGCGCCGTTTGCGCGCCGAAGGCGCGCTTAAGGCAAGCTCGTCTGCGCTCGTCCGCGCCTCGGCAGCGCCTGGTGAGCCACTTTCGGCCCCGATATCCCCGTCCACCAGCAACACACCTCACTTGACGCGCGAGGCTCTACTCCTCCGTAGAGACTTTGCCCATGAGGGGCATTTGACCTTCCAAGACACCGCCTATCCTCTGCACGACTTCGCGCGCAAAGGCTTAATCACAGCCGGCTTGCTGAATGTAAGGTCCTTGCCCAAACACTCCCACGAAATCGCCCTGCTCATAGATAATCATCATCTTGATGTTCTATTCCTCACGGAAACATGGACCCACTCCGACTGCAACATAGATCTGGACTGGGCCTGTCCACATGACTTCAAGATCCAGCATCTTCCTCGACCTAAGGGGCGGGGCGGTGGTGTTGGTGCAATCTACAGAGCATCTTGGTCAGTCAAAACTATTGCCATGGACCCAGTGGTCGGGACCGAAATACTCGGCCTTTCAATGGATTGTCATCTTGGTACTACCTTCACAGCGGTGATCTGTTACCGTCCGCCGGGAACGTTTAACGCTACTCAGCAACAGTCGCTTCTCACCACCCTCACCAATATGGCTACCTCCCACAACAACTTGATTGTCCTGGGCGATTTTAACCTTTGGCCCAACGGCAGCCTAGATTCCGCCCTCAACAATCTCCTAGTGTCTTGCGAAGGAATGAAACTCTCCCAGCTAGTGGACAAACCCACTCACATAGCAGGGCACCAGCTAGATTTAATTTTTTCCTCCCCACAGCTGGCTATTCTGAGCGACATTCTACCAATGTGCTGGACTGATCATGCCCTGATCAAATTTCACATAGTAGGCAGCAGGTATGGCAAACCGACTTTCCACGGTCATATACCTCCATACAGAGACTGGAAGGTCCTAGACAAACTCAGACTGAATGGCCCAGTGTTTGAGGTAGAGGACAGTTTCTCTACTACACAATCGGTGGAGGCTAACTATCTATCCCTTTGTTCAAGGATTTCCAGCACTGTGGAACACCTCGTCCCTCTGAAAAAGGGTAAACCCCAGAGACGAGCACCGGCCCCCTGGTTTGATGACTCCTTAAGAGCTCTCAAACTAGCTTGTAGGCATGCTGAGAGAAAATGGAGGCAGGATTACTCTGACACTCATAAAACCATCTGGAAAACACACCTCCGGAAGTATAAAACTGCCATTGCCCTTAACAAGACTAAACATTACTGCTCTATTATTTCCAATGCCACAAACAGCTCAAAGAGTATTTTTCAAATACTCAAAAATCTGACCAACCCGGATTGTGTTACCACCACACAACCTCCCACCCAAGCCCTCTGCGACGACCTTGCAGAGTTCTTTATCAATAAAATAAACAATATTATCCATAACCTGGAATCACCCCCCTCATCTGAAACCAATGAATTACCGAGACCAGACACCAGCCCTCGGAACCTGTCGCTCCCCGGCTCTGGCCCTCTGGCTAGAATGGAGGTATTCCCGCCGATCCCGGCTGTCGAGTTTGAAAGACTTGTGCTTGGTATTACTTCAGGCTCCCCACTTGACCCCCTACCTCCAAAAATATGGAAAAACTTCGGTATGGAACTTTTTGACACCATGCGCCTAATCTGCAATCAGTCCCTGCAGAGTGGCTTTGTTCCCACCCCTTGGAAACAGGCACTAGTCACTCCCCTTTTAAAGAAACCCTCCCTGAGCCCAGACTGTCTTTCCAATTACCGACCCATTTCCCTGCTGCCTTTTCCAGCAAAGGTCGTCGAGCGTTGGGTCAGTTCATGTCTGTCCACCCACCTGGAACAAAACAACCTCCTTGACGACTACCAGTTTGGTTTTCGTCCCGCTCACGGCACAGAAACAGCAGTTTTGACTGCCATGGAAGACCTTCGAATGCGTGCAGACAGGAACCAGCCAGTGGCTCTGATACTGCTGGACCTGTCTGCCGCATTCGACACGGTCAACCATGCTAGGCTGATGCAGAGACTTATGGAAGTAGGAGTGGAAGGCACTGCATTGCTTTGGCTTCACTCCTATCTTCGGGACAGAAGACAGGCTGTCTCTCTCCCCCCTTTCCGGTCCGCCTTTGCAGCAGTTCCCCAGGGAGTCCCCCAGGGCTCCTCCATCAGCCCTATCCTCTTCAACGTGTATCTTATACCGCTAATTAAATTGATCCAATCATTTGGGGTCAAAACAATTAATTACGCGGATGACACACAGCTCATTCTCTCGTGGGAAGGTGAAGATGCCATTCCGTTCTCAACCTTCCACGACTGTTTAAGAGAGACGGCCAGATGGCTACATAGTAACTCCCTCCAGTTCAACGCCGCGAAAACGGAGGTCCTGTTCTGCTCCGGCACTAAGATACCCCGTCAGTTCCCACATGAATTCTGGCCCCCGGAGTTCAGTGTCAAACCTCTACCAGTGCCTTCCGTGCGCAACCTGGGAGCCATGTTGAACAACAACCTAAGCATGGAAACCCAGGTGACAAAAACTGTGGGGATCTGTACTGCCCTGCTCCGATCACTGCGGAAAATATTGCCTCTTCTCCCGGCACAAGCCAGGGCGTCGATAGTCAGGTGCACGATACTCAGTCGCCTTGATTATTGCAACGCCCTGCTCCTGGAGTCTCCAGTCACGACGCTGGATCGACTTCAGCGAATTCAATCTGCCGCCGCCAAGCTGGCTCTTGGCTGGACGAGAAGGGCCTCAGCCACAGCTGCTCTGGCTGAGCTCCACTGGCTGCCCCTGAAACAAAGAGTGGCATTCAAGTCCCTCTGCATTGTCTTTAAGGCTCTGCACGGACTTGGACCCAAACCTCTGCAAGCCCTGTTCCAATGGTACACACCTGCGAGAAACCTACGTTCTTCTTCTTCTGCTTGTCTGGTAAAGGTACCCAGATTTAACAGAACTAGAACAGGGGGCCGATCGTTCAGCGTAGCCGCGGCCAAGCTTTGGAACACCCTACCCACTGACATACGTCAGACTCCACAGCTTCTCCCTTTTAGGAGACGCATTAAGACTTGGCTCTTCCCCAAATAAACGGTCAGCCCAACTGTTCTCCCGGTCTACCGTCAACAGAGTATTTTCCAGCGCCAGGAAGCCTGCAAGGTGTCAGTTCGCGCTTTACAAATTCTCTAAATAAATAAAATAAGGAGGGTAGGAGTGGGTGAATGTTTCTAGTTTGTGACAAAATGTATTATGAGGTAGTGTGAGGAGATGATGATGGATTTGTTTTTTGCGAAACGTTTGTATGTGAAGTATTGTTGGTGAGTGGCAACTGAATGGTAAAGGGTTGTTGATGTGTTTTTGAAAAGGTTGTATGTGGTGCGTGAGAAGGGATAGACAAGAGTTAAGAGTGTGTTGGATTTGATCGCTGGAAGAAGTAATATTTATGGTACAGTGGAGTGTAAGGGTTGTGTGGTTGTGTTTTTTTGGTAAAAAGAGGAGGGGGGTGTTCGATGAAATGATGGAAGTTTGAGTATAGGTTTGGTGGTGACCGGAAGGGGTCTATTAGGAGTAAGTTGAGGGTGGAGCTGGTGCTTTGTATGAGCGAGGTGCGTGTCTGGATAGAGTATAGTTATTTATAGTGTGGCTTTGTGTTGTGTTGATGTGTGTATATGTTAGTGGTATAGGATATGGTGGTGTTTTGTGTTTGATTGAAGGTGCCATTGTGTGGTAGTTGGGGTAGACGAGTTGATAAGTGTGGGTTGTGGGGTTATTTGATGGTTTTGAGATAGTGAATTGTGGTTAGGGTTGTGTGGCCCCATACACCCAAGAGCCACCCATTTTTTACCCTTTATTGATAGGCTTCAGGGAAGGGTATTTAGTTTTCTTTTCTTTATTCTTCTTACTGTTAGTCTTTCTATCTTTTATCTGTTATGACAAAATGTTCAGATGCAAGTCTTTTGAAAACTATACACAATGTCTATTTTCTTATATAGAAGTCCCTACTGTTTTTCCCGTGTTCTATCTTCCCCTCCCTTCTCTGGACTCTTGGTGAGGTTGTCAGGTGCCCCTCAGGAAATGCCAAAACAAGACAACAGGGTCAGACTAGATTTTCCATTACTAATTGTTTAAGATGGCATGCCTTGCACCACACAAGTGAACTTTGTGTACACGGTGCTTAAGCCAAGAGTGTTGCTTCAACGTGTGGTGCGCACTCCCGCCCACTCACCAAGTGACAAGAAATGAGCACTAGGCACATGCCTGATACCACGACCCTCCTGTGCCATGGTATTCAGAGTCTCAGTTTTCGTCTCCTCTCTAGGACAGCTGGACTCTGGCGTTTTTCGCCCAGAGCTGTTCTCTTCCTCCGTAGCCCCGATGTCTTCTAGGCGACTCGGTGTCCCTCTCGATCTCAGCACCTCAGGTGTTTTCTCTGGTGATATCTGGTCTTCGGTGCTCCTTTTCTCGGGGTATTCAGCGTCTCCGTTCTCCGCTCCTGTGCTCTGACTTCCTTCTTTGATGTCCTCTTTTGGCGCCGAAACATCAGTTCCACTGCCTTTTAGAACTCCACCCCTTAAGTGCTGGTAATCCTGCGACGTAATTCCGAGATCCTTGCGGACGGCTAGAGCAGGACGGCTTCTTCCTGTATAGCCATTCACTGTTGCCATATTAAGTGTAACAGGATCCACCTGGACCTGGTCACACGTTGTTTGTAGTAAATTAACGATGTTTATTTGCTGTGAGTGTGTTAATATGTTTGTGGTTATGGATGGGTTAAGATGGGTGCTTGTAATTGGAAAAAGGGGCAGCATTTCTGGCCCTAGGCCTGACCAGTCCTGAAAAGGCCCAAAAAGGAAACCGCCCTTGCCCTCAAAGCTCGGGCTGAGACGCTCTGAGCTCTAGGCTTTATTAGCCCTAGTGGTCAGGTGAGACCTTTAGCCAATGGGAACCCTAGCCCTAACCCTAACCAATCACAACACTGTCCCTAAGCCCTAGGACCAGTAGGAGACAAAGCCTTTGCAACCTAACCATTAGCCCAATAGAAAACCCAAGATACAGCAACCAGTCAGAGCACCAGACCTATCAGCCAATCAAAAACATAACCCTAAGCCCGATAGAAACACCAGATACAGGAACCAATCAGAGCACAAATGTAACATCCAATAGCAAACGTAATAAGGGTGTGACCTCAAGCACAGTCTGATGGCAAGCGGGCAGTAAGCTGTTCCTCGAGAATCTCCTTGGTTACTGATAGACTCAATCCACACTTTTCTGGTCCTAGTTCACCCTGCAGATAGGCCCAAATCTAAGGCCCGTTTATACTGCTTTTCGCACACAACAAATCCCTTTTTCTAGCCAAATGCGAGGGTTACATTCATTTTCCAAATACAGTTTAAACCTTAAAGCAGATTCAGAGGACAAACACACTCTGCCTAGCCTCTGAGATGGTAGTTTGCCTTTTTAACTTTTCAAAGACCCAAAAGCGAGTGGGGGGCAGCTGAGGGTGTCGCCCCTGCACGCCTAAGCACAGTAAAGGGGAAACTCGGACGGAATGTTAAACAGCCATAGGTAAAAAAACAATAGTGTAAACAGTAACAATTGCACAGAAACCAAGAGTTCAATTCAAACAGTCACGAGAAATAAACTGCAATTTTAACAGTACCAATTGCACAGAGGACTAGAGATTAAATTCAAACAATCACAGAGATTTGCTGGGCTTCCAGGGTTTGGAGCTGCTGTTCTAGGTATTGACAGTCACTTTCCCTCTGTCTGTGCTTCCCCACAATGTATGTTATTATCTGACCCCGTATCACTACCTTAATGGCTTCTCAGAGATTAGAGCAGGTTGACTCCGAGGATGTATTTAGCTTAATCTACAATCCTTTCTCCAAAGCTATCCCAGAATTTAGCTACCTTGAGCCAACCAGCGTGGAGGCTCCATTGCCTTTGCTGTCCTCTTACCGTGCCCCAGATTCGTATTTCAACTGAAGAATAATCTGGCACTTCCCTTATGTAAATGTAAATGTATTGCGATTTATATAGCGCACGTATCACCCAAAGGCATCAAGGCGCTTGCCTTGGGAACCCGTCCTGGTATTCCCCTGTGAGATACCCCGGCAGGGTATCCACAAGGTGAAAGCCAGGCATCCCGCCGCGAGGGGCCATAGTGGAGATTAAGCAAGCTATTGCCCAGAGTCGCAGAGTGTGAACCCGTGAGTCAAGTAGGCACCGGACCGAGAATTATCGAGTTTGTGGAATTTTTTAGCCCAAGACCCGCCGAGGCAGGGAATTGAACCCTGGTTCAGGACTGATCTCAGCTTCCGGGTCTGCCGCCTCTAACCCCTGAGCCACACTTCTCCACACGAGATGTGGATCACTGCACCATTGATCCCCACCAAGTCCACCGCTGGTAAGAAAACATAGTTTAGTCTTGAGTAAGAGGAGTGGGGATAAGAAAAATGGGTGTATGACTTTGTGTCTGGATGTAAATACCTTCAAGCATTGTATAGCCCCAGGGAGTCCGCCCAATCACTCAATGTGCCCACTCTTCGTTTAGCTTTCGTATACATAGTATCGGGGATCCATCCATTGAAGTCACCCCCAATCATAGTGCGCCCCTCTGGGACTGTGGCTATGGCTTATGAAGGTCAGACGGGGTCCGGCTTTTCAGGGCTGCTGGACCATAGATGTGTCTCCAGACTCCTGACCGCTGGATCCGCCAGATGAAGGGAGACAATAGCCTTCTAGAGGAGTTGTGATCTGCTGTCAACGACCAGAACCTGCTGAAGCGGTACCATCCTCACCATGTGTCCCTCTCATCCTGGGGCCTTTACTGCTTCTGTTCCGTCTCTTCAGTGCAAGGTCTGGTGTATCTGACTTACGAACCAATGACCCATGTGCTCGTTCATTGATGAAGCACTGTGACTGGACGGCAGCCCCAGATCGATCCAAGTGCTAGGTTCGTCCGGCAGCCTTGTATGTCAGGCCTCCTTGCCCGCCAGTCCTTCGCCGCTCTTCCTAACCACGGCCCAAAGTGTCTTTGGATGTCAGATGCACGAAACCGGCAAGTCTAAGAGGCAGGATGTTGCTGGATGGGGCAGGATAAATGTTGGGGGCACGGAGCTCCTTTATACCCACGACCGCCATCTTTGCCCGTGAAGCCACGCCCCCACCCCAATCTTTTTAAATACGAGGTAATTCTTTCAGCACAAATTATCCATTAGTCTCCATCGTAGTTATGATCACTGACAAAATCAGCGTGAACAAATACTTCTTGCAAGTGTGAGTGACAGAGAGAATTCCCAGAGTTTCAGAAGTTGGCTTTGGCAGCTGTGAAGACATAAGGACAGAGAGATCGCTATTAATTTTGTTCAGACTCCAGTATTGGAGACAATGCAGACTCCTGTTTAAAGCTGAACAGCTCCCAACTGCAGTTTTTTTAGCCACTGTCATTATATTTTTGTCATCTGCAAGATAATGTATTCCATATTAGTTATTGTATTGAATGTTAATCATAAATATGACATTCTGAACTGATCCCTTACTTGAGTCTCTATTTCCTGGTGGGCAATGCCAACTAAAGAATGTAACATGGAAATAGTCTACCCAGAACTAAAATCTATTTAGTAGCCTGACTAGAGATGTGTGGGGGAGATTGACCATGAAGCTGGCTTATTGACCATCTCAAAAAAACTTGTCATAGTGTTTGTAACCATGTCCATAGGTTCAATATTCACTAAAATTTCTTCATTCCAACAGACAACTGAAATGTCAGTTCTTTGCCTGAAGACTTTGGTTAATGGATGCTCAAAAAGACTTTAATGATGGCAAGGTATTTAAAATAATTTTTTTTGAGTGCATATAAAATTAGAGAAAGCGGACACCCCTGTGGTGTACCTCTAGAAATCTGAATGCTGTCCGTGGCCAAGTTACCGATTTTTATCCTGGCAGACGGCCCGTGGTACAGTACCCCCATCATTTGCAAAAATATTCCTCCTAACCCCAATCTAGTCAATACTTGGGACATGAATGTCCATTCGACCGAGTCAAACGCTTTCTCCATATCTAGAAATACAGCGACCGCTCGCACGTCCTGTCTCGTGTGTTGAATGGCACCAAAAACTGTTCTCAGATTATAGGTTAGATTTCTGTTTGGGATGAACCCAGCCTGCTCCGGTGCTACCAGAATCGGGACAAGCGGGCCAGTCTATTTGCCAAGATCTTGGCGTAGAGCTTGGTATCGACATTCAGGGCTGATAACTGGCGGTATGAGGTGCATTCTGACGATGGCTTATCAGGTTTGAGTATTGCCACAATAAGAGCTTCCCACTGGAGGCTCCCATTCCCTCAAATAACGTGCCTAAATGTGGGATAAGTATATCCTTAAACTCCTTATAAAAGGAGACTGTACGTCCATCTACGCCTGGGGCGCTACCGGCTTTCATGCCCGATAATGCTTCAGTTATCTCCTCTGCCTCCAGAGGGCGCATAAGATATTCCCGATGGGCATTCGTTAACCAGGGAAGTTTAATGTGCACCAAGTACTCCAGCATATCACTGTCAAGGCCTTCATCTCTAGAGGTATACAGTGCTGAATAATACTGTTTAAATCTGTTAGCTATATCAGTCGGTTCAGTCAAGGGACCCCTATTTCATCATTGACCATTGTCGCCTCCGCTTTCTCCCTACGTGTACGCAACAGTGAGGCAAGTACCGATCCCGGCCGATCCACTTCACCATAAGTGCGGGCTGTAGCGTATTTACCCCTGTGCTTGAGTTCCGCGTCAACCGTCTCATGATATTCTTTTAGCAACACTTTGATGTCTTCCGTCGCCTGGTCGGAATTACCAGTGAGGGACTCACGCTCTAGGGTCTTCAGGTTCATCTCTAAGTCTGAAAGCAGCTTACGTAACGCCTTAAGAACACTAGAGTGTTTGGTCAATGCTATACCCTAATGTAGACCTTAAAGGCTTCCCAAACTACAGAGAAAGTCTCCACTGACCTGATATTGATTTCAAAGTAGGTTTCAATAGCTTCATACAATTCTGACTTAAAGACATTATCAAGTAATGAGTATGGGGGAAAACGCCATGTAAAGGGGGGATTTGAGAACGGGGGCATTCCAATACCAACAGTATCATCGAGTGGTCCGAGAAGGTGCAGAGGAGGACCTCGCAGCTTTGGGTGTGGGAGTATAAGTCCCTTGAGGCTAACCAGTAATCTATTCTTGTGTGCAAGTTGTGATAAGCGGAATAGTGAGTGTATCTACCACTACCCAGCGACCAAGTTCTCCTGATATCACAGAGATCTGTGTTGTTGCATCAATTATTGTGCGTGCCACAGCTGTAAGGCGTCTGTCTCGGCCTCCAGATCTATCCATATGTGGATCCAATATGCAGTTAAAGTCTCCCGCCCCAGAGCTGGCAAGTCCCTCCATGTCTGCTCGCCACCTCGAGCAACTGTGTAAAAATCCTAGGGTCGTCATAATTTGGTCCATATATGTTAATTAACGTGATGTCCAACCCCCACCGCTGGATCTAGTGATAACATACCTCCTGTTCAAATCAGTGGCCAGTGTTACTCATTTAAGACCAGGGTTAGATTGACCCAAGTTATTACGCCCCGGGCATGAGACATGAAACCCGCCACATGAGTATTTCCCAGGAGTCCTCGGCAATTGATCATCCTGCTATTGAGGGGCAAGTGCGATTCCTGCAAAACGCTATGTCAACCTCATGTCTGCTAAGATAGGACAATACCTTCCTCAGCTTCCTGAAGTCATTCAGGCTTGGGAATTCCGAGTCAAAACTTTGAGCTTACGGGATAACGCCTGAGCCATGTTGTTAAACTAGGTGGCCAGTAATTACACTTGGTAGTACATTATTGCTCCTCCATTGTACCCTGTTGCCGAACAGGATGCAAACACTGCTATACAAAAACGTTTCAATGTTAGTAGTACCTCCTTTATGCCTCTGCTGCTCCCCTCCCCCAATCCCCACCCACGCCATGCATCACTCAACTGGCCATGACGATTACCCATTAACCAAACCAGCGAGAACAAAATAATACAATAATCCCCATCAACAAACTGAAGCAAAAGAATTCCAAGTTGTGGAATACACTCATGGGCAGATGTTGCCTAAGCCTGTCACCTTTGTACTCCGCGACTAAACTCCAACTCCGCCCACCTTCTAGCATATTGTGTGCCTCGTACTAACATGCAAATTAACTGTAAAATACTACAAATTGTAACAATGGCTCTCCAATAATGCCAAACCCTAATATGGAGGAAGGGAGGCCTAGTGGAGAAGCTCTTCTGCATAGTGTCCTTAAACGTAACCAGGAAACACTTGCCTACCCCACCCCAACAAACCACCGCAAATTACAGTTACTCGTTCATCCCAGTTACATAAATCTTATCTGCGGTACAGGACATCTCCCTCGTCAGTCCTGTTCGTCAAGGCTGCCACAGGACGCATGTATTTGACATTTATCTACATATTTCCACTTATCGCTCTGATTCTGAGGTTTACTTTACAAACTCAAGAAACAGAGATGCAGAATAAAAATTATAGTTCCGGTTTGAGACAGCTAGTTGTATTTCACAGAGACCCTTTTTCGTGAAAGAGTTTGGGTTCTTCAGCACAACCTATTTTCCTATGGTCTGATGTTTTTACTCTTGAGCTACTAAAATTCAGTTCCTTCTGAATGTGAAATCCTTGAAATTGGCAGCATGGCTCTTGAGTTTTTGCAGTATGAACATTTTAACATACTATAGTAGTATGTAATGGTCTTACGAGAAATCAAAAGACCTTCCACTAGGTTGACATATTCTTTTGAGTGAAAGAGTTTTTGCTGGTGGTGCCGAAAAACAAAATGAGGATTTGATTATTTGCTTAGTATTAAACAATTCTTTGATATCTCTTCACAATGGTGAAGCAAAAGTCAAGTTTTCTTTCCCGGGCTTTCACCTGGTAGCTATGACTTCTTATAGGAAAAGTTCTTCTCACTGAGGGGTGGGGGTTAAATAAGTTATCTCTATTCAAAAACCTTCCACTCCATGGGAACTTACTCTGCTTCTACCAACATTGATGGTTTCTCCAATCAAACAATAAATAAAGTCACAGTGCATCAGTGTCTAAGAAGACAGCATTTCTAGAGGCTATCACTTCTGCCGGAAGGGTCACTAAACTACAGGCTTTATCTTCAGTGAACCCTTTTCTGTGTCCCATTCGGTTAGAGTGATACCGAGAAGACTTCCCTCTTTCCATCCCAAAATGGTGTCTGAGTTCCACATTAACCAGGCTATCTAGTTGCAAGTATTGTTTGTAACCCTTCAACTATGCCTGAAAGGCTCCTCTATTCATTAGACATTGAGTCTTACATTTCTGCCTATAAGAAAATCAAGTCCACTCTTTATTAACTATTGATCTTTATCTATGGCTCTGACCAAGTCAAAAAATCCTTAGTGTGGTTGTTTCTTGTATTTTTCTTTGTTACTACTTAGGGAACAGACTGCTGGCAGGAAAGGCTACATATGATTTAACGAGGGGAGAAGCAGCTCTGGCAGTGTGGGTGGGAAACATTCCACTGAATTAAATATGTAAAGCCAATACTTGGAAATCTGTCCATACTTTACCTAAACCTTGTCTCGCTAATTTTTGAATTACAATTCCTCAGCCGAAACTGTAGTTGGGCAAGATACTTTAAAGAACCCTTTTGGCTAGAATTATCAGGTCAAGCACATTGGATGTTTTCTGGATACCGCATGTAAATGGCTTGGTACTCTATTTATAAATATCAGTATGGATCCTATGGTGCAGAAGGAAAAATGACTTGTATTCCAACTTTTGCATCATACGCATCAATTTTATGTCAGAAATGACTCACTTCCCTTTTATTGTCTCCATTTTATCAATGGTAGAACTCTCAGTAATAAGGCTCTCCCTTAGGCCATTAAAAAATATCTGACTCAGTGAAGCAACTGCCAATACAGAGCGCTCTGTGATAGGATAGTTTTCAGTCTATACTGCGCTGTCTACCTGGCTGCATTTTTCTTCATTTTCTTCAGGTTTTCAGTGGTTTTCCTGGGCAACATTAGATTGTAGCTGCACTGTTGCTTTATGTAATATTTTTCATTTAATCAGACTTTCAACCCTTCAACCTCATATACAGCTGGTGGGGTTTTCTCTACATTTGGCTTTCCAGGTGTATAATTAAAAGTTTTGAATTATAAGTAATGAGAGCATACTGGGAACCCCCTACACAGGCAGCAAATATTGTAATCTGTAAGGCGTCGGTGAAGACCACTACCTTGCAGAATGTGAAATAAATGTGTATTACTAATGTACTAGTGGGATGAATATGTGGCAAGTGTGGTAAAACCATTGTTACCCTAAACAAAATCCTGCAGTCAAATTTGCTTTTTTTTTCCTGTGGCTCGTGGTTAAATTAAGATTAAAAAATACACAATATTCTAGATTAAGATATTTATCCAGTATTTGGGTGTCTTTCATAGATTCACATGCCTGAATCATTCCCCGTCGCCGAGACGGGAGCCTCCGGTACATAAAAAAGTAATGTCCTAAGGACATACATAGAGAATATAGGCCGAAGGGCCTCCCCTTTGGGGCCTTTCCACGTCCTTATGTAAAAAGGACCGAACTCTCATCGTTAGCCAATCAGCTCCGACCTCCCTCTAGAACCTTCCCGGGAGGAGCCTCAGTCCCTCAGATTTTCTACCGCACGTTGTGCTAGGGAGTCTCCAACCTGAGCTCTTCAGGTTTTTCTTGCTTCGAAGTCTCAAACTTCGCTGGAAGTACACTTTGTGCAAACAAAATACATATCCTATCTTCGACTGCTGTCTCCCATGTCGGAATCCAATAAGAAGGCTTCATCCATGGCGGACTCGCAAAAGAAAGCCCTTCTCAGGGCCTGTTCCTCCTGCGGCAAGCAGCGGATTCAAGCGGAGGACAAGCACGATCTGTGCTTATATTGCCTGTACCCTGATCACGTCCCTGACAAGTGTAGGGTGTGTAGAGCCTTCCCAAAGAAGACTGTTAAGGAAAGAGAGGCTCGCCTTCTCGAATGGCTCGACAGGCTTAAGGTCCGAGACACTCTGGAATCTTCCGAGGGTAGTGTCTCCGTGACCTCCAAAGTCTCCAAGAAGAGACCCAGGGTGCAGTCCCCTGGAGAGACAGACACTCCTCCTAAGAAGGCGCACAGGAAACCTTCGGAGGCACGTTCCACCACCTCCTCCGTGTCTGTTAAGGATGGCCAGAGGTTCAAGAAACCCGCTCCATCTACTAAGCGGACCACCTCGGTCTCGACCACTGTGTCGACCACTACGGCCTCATCGCCCTCCGCGACAGCCACAACGACCACCACTGCGTCCTCAGGCGCACCGGTCTCCTCGACCATTCCTCCAAAGCCTTCGTCCAAGACTAATACCGGACCATCGCCACTATCTGCGTCATCGTCACCTAAGAGGTCCAAATCTAAAGGTACGCCTTCGCCGAAGACATCTCATACCGAAGGATCGTCACCTAAACGGTCGAGGTCAAGTTCAAAGGGTCCGCCTTCACCCAAGAAATCTCAAGTCGAAGGCTCTACCACCAGTAAGTCGGCGATTCCCTTATCCCCGCAAAATTTGATGCCATCGACACTAACGGAGGCGTTCAAGTCACCAACACACACGGCGGGCGCGCCATCTTCACGCACGTCGTCGGAAGAGACCCCGGCGCCATCTTGGAAAGAATCTAGATTGGTCGAAGTCTCCATTCACTCGATTCCAACTTCCTCGGTTCCCCCAACGGTAGAGTTGGCACCCGAGCAAGAGCAGGTGACACTGCAGAGTGAGGAGTCCGACGAGGAAAACCAGGACGTTCACGAGGACCAGGACGAAGTTATGTATCAGGAACGCTCCTTGAACGTCAACACGGAGAACACCCCGATGATCTGTTTGCCCCTGTCTCTGGTCAACGATTTGCGCTCCCTGGTGCAGGACTATAAACAACGGTTCCCGGATGCCGACAGCGGAACCCAGGTGCTGGTCACCCAAGCGCAACCGTCGGCCTCGCGCCCTTCCGCTCTCCAGGCCCGTCCTCGGAACCAACCCCAGCCTCGCACTCGGCCCCAGCCGCAGGTGGAGGACTCCTCGGAAGGCGAGGAGGAGGAGACGGACTTGGAGGAAGGCGAAGTGCAAGACGTTGACTCGGAACACAGAGACGACGATGCCGATGCTGCGTCATCACACCATTCGTCTACCCCGGCATCCCCGCGACCGCGCCAATCTGAGACGGCGGACGTTGGGGGTTTCCACAAACTGGTGGACAGGGCAGCAAAGAGGTTTCACATGGCGGTGGAATCCCCGGAAACGGAATGCTTCCTCCATGATTTCAAGGAGCACAGCCAGAAATTGGCCAAGTCTATTCCACTTATAGACTTTCTGTGGGAACAGGGCAAGAAGCTGATGCTTACGCCTGCCTCGGTGCCTGCGGTGGTTCCGCGCCTAGACAAAAAATATAAGGCCCCGATCACCGCGCCAGCCTGCCTGACCGGCCACCCCAAACCGGACTCGGTTGTGACTCAGGCGGCCCAAAAGCAATCCCGCAACCCCTCCTCGCCGCTGTCCGCACCCCCAGACAAGGAAGGAAGGAAACTGGACACCATAGGCAAACGGTTCTCTACCACGTCCGCCATGACCATCAAAGTGGCGAATTCCATCGCCCTGCTTGGGCGCTACAACCGCCAGCTATGGGAAGACATAGCCCCCTATCTGCAAGGCCTGCCATCCACGGTCCAGGACGAAGTGAAAGCTCTCCTAGCGGAAGGACAAAACTCCGCGGCTGAAATCATCGACTGCGCCATCGACGCAGCCATGACGGGATTCCGCCAGTTGGCCGGGGCTGCCGTGCTCCGCCGCCAAGGCTGGCTCAAAGCAACGTCCTTTCGACAAGAGGTCCAATCTAAGGTGCTGGACATGCCGTTCGATGGTCAATTTCTCTTTGGGGAGAAGATAGACGAAGCACTCCAGGCTATCAAGAAAGATACCGATACGGCGAGGGCTCTGGGCTCCCTCCAGTCCCGGAACCAGTCCTTTCGGGGGGCCGCTCCCGAGGTCAGTACTCCTACAGAGGTTCCTACCAAAATCGGTCGTCCTACTCCTACGGCAACAGGAACCAGCCCCAGCACAAACAACAGACCCGACAGTCGTCCTATGGGAGGTCGTCCTTCAGAGGCAAATCCGCCAAGAAGGGCACTGGCGGCCGCCAGTGACCATTTACTCCAGCCAGTCCCACCACCATCTCAATCCTTTCGAATTGGGGGAAAACTGACCCACTTCCTCCAAAATTGGCGAAAAATCACTACGGATCGGTGGGTACTACAAATAATTCAATTTGGACATTCCCTCGAAATGGTCAACACCCCTCCCAACACTCCTCCACTGAAGCGTGCTCACAAACACCTGCACCTCCTTCTCAAGGAAGTATCAGCCATGTTGGTCAAAGGAGCCATCGAAAGAGTCCCAGAGTCCCAGAAGGGGAAGGGTTTTTATTCCCACTTCTTCCTAGTCCAACAGAAAGGGGACAAATGGAGGCCGATCTTAGACCTGCGGGCGCTCAACGCCTTCCTGCGGAGTCAATCCTTCCGGATGGTCACAATCCAGGAGATCCTGGGGGCGCTGGAAAGAGGAGACTCGATGGTCTCCCTGGACTTACAGGACGCCTACTACCATATCCCCATCCTCATACGGCACAGGAGGTACCTACGGTTCGAAATAGCAGGCAGACATTACCAGTTCGTCTTGCCATTCGGCCTCAAATCGGCACCACGTATCTTCACGAAGTGCTTGGCGCCGGTGGCAGCCTTCCTGCGACAAAGGGGTCACCAGGTATTCCCCTACCTGGACGACTGGCTGGTGAAGGCGCCTTCCCCGGAGGGCGCGACTGCTTCCTCCAACGCCTGCAGCGCTCTCTTTCAACAGCTGGGTCTGACGATCAACCTCAAAAAATCCTGCACTACTCCATCAACGAGGATCACCTTCCTGGGGGCTACCTTGGACACGAAACGCGCAAAGGCTTTCCCCTCGGAGGACAGGACCAACAAAATACTATCTCTGGCCGCGGCTGTGGCCAAGACGTCTCGCATCAAAGTCCGGACATTCACCTCCTTGCTAGGGATGATGTCCTCCTGCATTCTCCTCATACCACACTGCAGGCTCCGCATGCGTCCCCTGCAGGAGGCGCTGGCGAGACAATGGAAACAGAGTTCCGGCTCCTTCGAGGACATTATCACAATCACACCGGCCATCACAAAGGCCCTTCTGTGGTGGAGAAACCGGACACACCTGACGGCCGGCTTGCAGTTCCTCCTGCCGCCGGCACCTCTGGTCATCACGACAGATGCCTCACTGGAAGGCTGGGGCGCGGTTCTGTTGGACCTTCGAGTCAGCGGCAAATGGGACGCCCAAGAGAAACAACTACACATCAACCTCTTGGAACTGAGGGCAGTGTATCTGGCTCTGCAGGCATTCCTGCCACGTATCGGAACTTCCCCGGTGCTCGTCAAAACGGACAACACCACGACGATGCACTACCTGAACAAACAGGGGGGAACGCGATCTCTCTCTCTCTCAAGAGAATCGCAAAAAATCTGGAACTGGTTGGTGGCACACAGGCTCTCCCTCAAAGCGGAGTACGTTCCCGGGAAGGACAACACCATCGCGGACGCCCTCAGCAGACAGACCTCTCTCTCCCACGAATGGGAGCTGAACGGCGACACGGTGGCCCACGTCTTCTCGCAATGGGGGACCCCGAAGATCGATCTCTTCGCGACGGCAGGGAACGCCAAATGCCCAAGCTACGCAAGCTGGCATCCCCAACGGGGGTCGCTGGGAAATGCTTTTTCCATCGGCTGGTTCAGCGTGTTTGCGTACGCTTTTCCTCCGTTCCCGATGATACCGAGGCTCCTCCGGAAGATGAAGACGGAGCCGTGCACCCTGATCCTGATTGCTCCGTACTGGCCGAGACAACACTGGTTCTCGGACCTGCTTCGCCTTTCCATCAAGCCCCCGATTCACCTGCGACAACACCCGAACCTCTTAACGATGTCCGGGGGCCAGGTACACCACCCGAACCTCCGTTCGCTCAAATTATCGGCCTGGCTCCTGAGCACCGAGAGTTCGGAGACCTAGAGATCCCGCAGGACTGCAGGGACGTACTAGCCAAAGCGAGGGCGGGCAGCACGAACAAGACCTACTCGCTGAAGTGGAAGAGGTTCTGCTTGTGGTGTTCGGAACAAGGCTTACACCCTCTCCGGGTCACCCCGGTACAGTTGCTACCATACCTCCTCCACCTGGCTCAATCGGGGCTGGCTCACGCCTCCATTAAGGTTCATCTGGCTGCGATTTCTAGATTCACCAGGACCTCATCTGGACCTTCCCTATGGTCCAGTCGACTGATAAAGCAATTTCTAAAAGGGCTCTACAGATCCTTTCCGAGGCCTCGGAAAGTCCCTCCGACCTGGCAATTGAACTTGGTGCTCAACCAACTAATGAAACACCCTTTCGAGCCCATACACCGGGCCACTCTCAAACATCTCTCATGGAAGACGGCACTCCTGCTCGCCCTGACATCGGCCAGACGAGTCAGCGAACTTCAAGCGCTGTCCATTCAGGAACCGTATCTCCAATTCAGGGACGACCGAGTGGTACTCAGGCCCAACCCTAAATTCATTCCTAAAGTGCCGTCAGACTTTCATCTGAACGAACCAATTGTACTCAAGTCATTTTTTGCGAACCCTTCCACAGCGGCAGAAAGGGCGCTGCATTCCTTGGACCTTAAAAGGTGTCTCAAATTCTACTTGGACAGGACCAAAGAGGTCAGGAAGTCTTCTCAACTCTTTGTAGCCTACAGCAACCCGCGCATGGGTTTGCCCTTGACAAAACAGAGCATCTCCCGCTGGATTTCTTCAGCGATTGCTTTCTGCCATGATCAGGCCGGACGGCCTTTGACGGACCGAGTGGCTGCCCACTCTACCAGAGCGATGTCAACGTCAGCGGCGCTCTTCGCTGGAGTGACGATCCTGGACATCTGCCGAGCGGCGACCTGGAAGTCCCCGCACACCTTTTCCAGGCACTACTGCCTGGACATCGAACTGCAGAAGGACGCTGCAGTGGGACAAGCGGTGCTGCGCCATCTCTTCCAATAAGGTGAGCCTTACCTCGTCCCGCCATCCAGGTATGCACATTCTTCATGGGTTTTTTCTGCTATATGCATGACTGTATATTGCCATGTTTTTCTCACGTTGTCTGTAATTTATGCAGGCCTGCTGGTTGTGAGAATGTGCTTTACCACTATGCATGTATAACTGCTGGCTACTCTGATTCAGGCATGTGAATCTATGAAAGACACCCAAATACTGGATAAGAAATGCGTTACTTACCTGTAACAGCAGTTATCCAGTATTGGTGTCTTTCATAGATTCACATGCAACCCTCCCGCCTCCCCGGTAAGGACTCACGTACCTCTATGTCTACATTGCGACACCCTATCTGGGTGCGTACGAAAATCTGAGGGACTGAGGCTCCTCCCGGGAAGGTTCTAGAGGGAGGTCGGAGCTGATTGGCTAACGATGAGAGTTCGGTCCTTTTTACATAAGGACGTGGAAAGGCCCCAAAGGGGAGGCCCTTCGGCCTATATTCTCTATGTATGTCCTTAGGACATTACTTTTTTATGTACCGGAGGCTCCCGTCTCGGCGACGGGGAATGATTCAGGCATGTGAATCTATGAAAGACACCAATACTGGATAACTGCTGTTACAGGTAAGTAACGCATTTCTTCTAACATGATATTGTGAACGGAGTGATAAAGATTGCTGTACGTCTTACTATCATATCTGCTGACTCACTTTATAGGTTTTGGTAAGTGAAGTAGGCGAAGATGTGAACATTCAACAGTTGTTGTCGTCTACTGGAAACTGGCGCGGTCGGGCCCAGCATATTCTTGGTCTACAAAGCAGGGTAAGTATAAAAGTAGAATGTTATACACATAATCTTATCCTTTGGCATATAACACCAATTGATGAAGCAACATTTGATGCATTCTTTCTGTGGGGAGGGAAGCCATGTTAAGCCAGGAAGTAACTAATACAAACACTTTTCTTGTAATCATTGGGTAGGTCTGTGCACCTATTTTAAAGTGTGCTTTCAAAATGTTGGATGTGTTCTATGCTGACTCTTTTCCAGTAGAAGGTTCAGCTTTATCATGTTTCTGTTGAATACTTTGATGTTTGAATGATTTCAGTGAGTTGAAACAATTCTACTACCCCCTGAAGGCAACCAGTGTGCCCGACTGTCCTAGATTTCAGTGAATGACCGTTGGAAAGCAACAGATTCTTCCCCTTTGTAAAAAGGTACCTGAATATTATGGTCTGCCTTTGTTTATCTTTTTTTGCGCAATATTCTGCAAGGTTTGTGCCATTTACCTTCTAACATTTATTAGCTAAAAGCAGTTGGTTTTCTTTTTGCATCAGCAATCACGTTACACATAAAGGGAATCACATGTAATGTTCAGGATGTTAATGTTGAGTGCTGCAACTTCCAGGGCTTCAACGTTGATAGAAACATTTCCATCAACAGCCGTGCGGAACCCACTGAGAAGGAGTACACTTTATTTCTATTGTACCCTAGAGACATACTTTTGTAAGGAAAAGGTACACTCCAACAAAAGATGAAGCTCCAAAAATAACTTCAACATGAGATGACAGAGAGTGCCCAATTAAGCGAAAACTGACTGAGAGGAAGGCACCTCCCAAATAGATGACATGCACCACAGAGAGGTTGTAATCCATTGCAAGCCAGATTGTGAACTTCCAAGAAGGATTAATCTCTAACAAAAGATACACACTTCTCCAGTCATGAGTGATTTCGGGACAGCGGTGACAATTCTGATAACCTCTGCTTCCACAGTCTTTCCACTAAACTACAGTAACACTTTTCAGGGTATGATTCTTGGAGTAGCAAATAAGTTGAATATTCCTTTTTCAGCACTAAAAGCAAGATTACTAGCCATTTGAGCAACTCTTCAGTATCATGTTGATTTTAAGATTCTTTTGGCGTTGGATCTTGTGTATTCAAACTTACTAGTGCAATTTGCTCTCTCCTGCGACTAAGGCGTCTACTCTTTCTCAGTCAGTCAAGCAAGACAAAGTACTGTTGAAGGAGCCTTTATTTAAGATTGGCTACATAATCATACTTTAAGAACCTGCTGTTGCAGCAGCACTCAAGTACCAGGATGACATCTCTTCTCAGGCTTGGTGATGGGTGGTAACGTGTTCTGAGGGCAGATCCCCTGGGGCACCACAGTATCACCAGATGGGTTGATGAATGGTAAAGGCAATTTCTTCTGCCAGGGGTTCTTCCTTGAATGTTTTGTCACACAGGAGTTGAGGGGTCTTCTTGCCCTCTTGGGTGACTGCGGCACTAGCCACATCAATCTCTGTTTAAGGTGGGGAGAGGCTGAGGAGCCGCAAGGGTGCCCATGCAGTAGTCTCTGAGCAATGCAGTGAAGAGCACTCTGTTATGTCCTCCTTTGCTGTGTGCTGCCTGCATACATAGGTGCTCATCCCTCATTCCCAGCAATCCTGGATGGGGCTACTGTTGATACCCCCACCCCTTAGTGTAGGGGAAGAGGGGGCAGAGGTATTTAGGGCATGCGTGGGGGGCACCAGTCTTACCCTCCCACATTGACTCCAGGCCATAACATTCCTCTATTTAGGCCATGTCTAGTTCTCCAGTGGGAGGACTCTGCAACTCCTATCAGGGTCAACCAGGTTTTGTTGAAGGGCCAATAGCAGCACAAATGTCAGTTCACCCTACACTCAGCCGCTCCCCTCCAGTCGCAGGCCCTCCTCCAATACCTGTATATTCCATGACGAGCTTGAGCTCCGATTTCGCCCCTCCCACCAGGCACCTGTGTCCACAGCAGTCCCTCACTGTTACCCGGTGAACTGGAGTACTTCGGCCCACTGAGGTTTTCCCCGGACTCAGGCTATATTTCCCCTCTGGCTGAGTCAATCATGTGGACCCCTGCCCAAGCCCTCCAATTGCCAATGTGGCTCGAGAACAGTGAGATGTCTTCCCTGGCACTAATCATTTGTGTGCCCGCTTACATTATACTAGTGTATTACAGGAGCTCCGAGCACAAAGCAAAGCTAACCTCTTTGGTGCCTTGCTCACCCCCCCCCCCCTATACAATGCATTCATGTAAAGTAGAAAATAGTTTGTGATTTCTTGCAAGTGTCCAACACAAGAAGTAGGAAAAGGGCAGTTCTCTGCCTTGCATCTAGAAATTAAATGTATGAATAGTTGGTAACCGCTCCAGTGACAGTGAAAGAACTAAATGGTAACTAGCTAATGAGGACATTCCCTAAGCATTTGCAAGATTGAATCTGACCGTACCATAGGTGACAGCTTCTACTGCGTAAGGGAAAGCTGAAACAGCAAGAGGAGCATGGACTTTTGCATGCTTCCACAGATGTCCTTTTAGCTATGTATGAGATAATTTGGAATTGAAATCCCTATCCCTTCTCCCTGTATCAAATTATTCTGTGTCTCCCTACTTTCAAAATATGTCGCACCAGCAGGAAGGCCTACTCTCTTCCGCAATGTCAAAATGACCATTTCATGTTTTTTGTGAGTACCAACAGTGTTGTAAAATTCAAGTAGCTTTCCTGCACTGCTGCTGGTAGATCAATAGCCTCAATTACAGGTAGGGATATTTTATTTATTGTTCCCTCTCATGAAAACAGAGTAAAGACATTACTTTTGAGATGGGCCCAGAGTCTTAAAGACTGTTATCGCACAAATATGCAAGAAGGATTTAGAAATCTTGCGCAGTTATAAGTGTTTATATTGCATGATGCATATCATATTTTATTTCTCAGGTCCGTGAGTTGGAGAACCAGTTGGGAATGAACAAAAGTCCAATATCTGAGCTTAGTCTTGAAGAGGAGATGCTGGGCCTTACAGTACCACGGAAACTGCAGGCTCAGGAAAAAAATCTGTTCCGAATTCGCAGTTTGGAAAAGGAAAGGAAAGAAATGTTGGAGGTAAAGAGTTGGTATCAGAATGCCTTATTGTATATAGAAGATGTTATGACCAAACAAGAAAGAGGCTGATCTCAAATGTTCTCACAACTAAATCCCATCTCCTGACTAGAAAAACTTCAAGTCCATCTATTACCTGTTATGAATTTCTGAAACTGATTTCCGAAGAAATAAATTATAAAATGTTGTAAGGGATTTATATTTGTTACAGTTCTATAATAGTTGTTGGTAGTGAAGATGCTTCAACCCCAAAATTGTTTAAATACTTTGCCCTAGCCATATTTATGAGGTTCTTTGTGTCAGACAAGGATAATCCACTGTGCAAATACTCAGCCAAGACCATTAAAAGAATTGTGCATAACTAGGTTTCGCCAGTTCTCATTTTTGTAAATTTATTCAAATATCAAAATTATCATTACAGAAATTAAAAGGTAATCCTAATCAGGGAATTAGCAATATTCAAATCATAACAATAAATCCTAAATACAATAGGGCCATTTGTGGCTAACCTTCACTACATAAAATAAACAGCAGTTGTCTCTGTTCTGAACAGACCTAGCAGAATTGAGTAATAACATGAGGAATGCCTTTCTAAAATAAAATTCTGCGCTTCTAAAATGTGTAATGCAAAATGTAAAAATATCTAAAGTCTTAAAGATATGAATGCCTAAGGTAGCAGTTCCTAACATTTTCACTTCCGTGGCTCCCCACTGAATGACTATTGGTAGCCAGGGAGCTCACCCAAACAATATCTACAAGGTTAACCTAAAAAATGCACTAAATGACAGTAACAAGTATACATAGGGTGTCTTAGTGGACAAATGCTTCCACTGTAGGGGCCTGTGTTTGACCTCATAGTCACAGGATCAAATCCTGGTGGGTCCACTCAGCCTTTCATCCTTCTTAGTAGTGGCGGCCAGCATGGATTGGGCGGGAGGAGGGTATAAGGGGGTTTAACAAATAATAAAAAAACACTTACCTGATGCCGGGTCTCTTCTTCATGTCTCCGTCTCTCCCCTGGGGCCAGAACTGGAAGCATCAAAGCTCCCCTGAGCCAATCGCAACACTGCAATGCAGCATTGTGATTGGTAAGCACCCAGTCTCCCCTAAGCCAATCATAACACTGCAGTGCAGCGTTATGATTGGTTTGTGCGCCATGGTTCAGCATTCAGCCAGGGAATGGGAACCTGGGCATTTTCTCCACGCAGACTGTAATGCAGCCTGCGTGGAGAACATGTGAAGTGCGCATGAACGTTTGGCCAGCCTAAGAAGGCCAAACATTCATGCACACTTGAAGTGGGCAAACCACTCCTCCCCCTGCTCCTCTGGTATTGGAGCAGCCCGCCCCGCCCACAAACCTGCTACAGAAGGAAAACATAAAATAATATTAACCTTGAGTTATTATCATATCATGTTTCCTTGGAGTCGCCGCTGCTTCTGAGGTCAATGAAATGAATACCATTGAGTTTGGTAACAATAAACACCTGTTATTCAGCGCCAAGATACCCTTGGGTGAACATGTGCTTTACAAATACACACTATATGCTGCTATTTCTAAAAGACAAAGCAATATGCTAGGATCTAGCATATCACTTTGTATTCTTTTTTACACCTAATGCATCCTATCTATTTGTCGGAGCATGTTAGTGCTTCAGTTGATGCCTCGGTCATCTATATTACTGTTTGCTATACTTGTACTGCTTCATCGAATCAAGCCAAGGATAACATCTTCATTTTTAACATACAATTTAAAAGTTCTTTATGCTAATATTATTTAATTATTTAAACAGTCACAGCCGCCATACCCCCAACCCCCACCCCCAGTAGGTGCAGCGGGCCCCCAGGGATCTGCCGAGCACAGGTTTAGAATAACAGATTTAAGGCCAAATGTCTGTATCTAATTCAAAAAAATGTCATCCCACAATGACATAATGTTAGCAGATCCTTCATGTTTTAGACAAAGACATCACACATTTCATAGCATGACATTACGCAGAGAGGTGGGAATAAAATGTACCTCGCACAGCAAACTAATCAAACTGTTAATTTCTAAAACACCTTCTTGTAAATGATTTTTTTTGATTGGACAGAAACATGAGAAATGTATCTTGATAGTATGGACCGTTCTGAACATTCATATCAAGAGACAGAGCAATGAAGGTTGGCCACATTAACCATAAAACTGTTTCAAATACATCTCCTCGGCTAAGGAAGCTAAAAAATGAAACCTTTACACATTCAGCAACCATGACACCATGGCTGCAGCTGAAGTTTGATGATTTTCTATGAAGCTGACAAAAAGGAATGCTTGTGCACTTCATTTAAGCATGCACTTTCAGAAATGCTGCTTAGTGTGACCTAGTTATGTTAACTGAACCAAACTTGTATTAGCCAATGCTTATATAACGGAAAAATAATTTTCCTCAATCCCCCCTCCCTGCCATGATAATTGAAAGTTATGACTGCACCAAACTATTGCATCTCGGTCATCATTCTTGATCTTGAAGGACTTACCCTCTGCAATGGTCTCCAGTTGTCGTAGGCCTCCGTCTTTCATTCAAGTCCAACTTCTTCTTCCGCCATTCGTATTACTTTCTCCCTCTCCTTGTTCCTACAATTACATTTAAAATCCCTAACGCAAATTGATCTACAGGACTTAAATATTAAATAAACACTCTTTACAACTATAAATATTAATGTTATTGAAGCAAGAATCTTTACTAATAACTCCGTGCTTATCCCACCTATCCTTCAAACTATCTTTACCCAGATTCCAGGTTCTCCTCAGATCCACATATCAAACTTGATTTTGAGTTTACTGCTCAACAGCTTGTCTTACAGTTTCTTCATATGCATTGCACACTCTCCTAGTGTAAGATGCATGAATCTAATACAGCTAACCTCCACACTTCACAGCTGTGCTTGTCACCAAGTTCACTTGGTAGTGGCCCTTCCAGCATGGTTCAAAGAAGTCTCTCCTGGCATGCTATTTGATGTGGACGGACTCTCCTGGTTGCACAGAGTGACACGGTTCTGTAGATGCAGAAGTTGTTTCAAATTGCACCTAGCGAGAGGTAGAGTATACTGCCAGCTAGGCAATTGCAGTAATCCTATTCATCAGTAATAGTAAGCAAAGATCCAGCCGGAATATTCCCATGAGCACTTCATGGACATTCAATCCAGTTTTCTTATTTGGGGTACATCTCATGCTTAGCAACCCCAGTGAAATTGCATCGGGCCATTTCAGAGAAGTTGAAGCACACACTTTTGCAAACTTGTTTTAAAATTCACTGTTGTATCTCTCCATCAAACCAGATGGTCTGGATGATAAGTACAATTGAAGTTTTGATGGACTTTCAGTGCTGCACACAGAATTCTCATGATTTCTTGAAATATTCCCCCTCGCTTGACTTAATTAATGTTGGCATTCCAAATCTAGGGATCGACTCCCTCAATAATAATTTTGCATCACACATTATCTCTGACAATAGTCTTCTGCCATTTTTCTAAAATTAGGAATGCACTAGCAAGCATTGAACACCCTCACCAGCCCATCACGTCCCACGTGTAGGTTTGTGAAATCTCTCACAATCTGCGGTATCAGTGAATTTGCAAGACAAACCTCCCATCATTGTATTTCCAAAGGTCTTCCTCATCCTGTTTACATCCCACGTTTTCTCGGTTTTTCTTCTCTTTATCTGGCATCTCATTTTGTACATCTTTAAAATTTACAAATGTTCGTATTGATACACAATAAAAAACGGTTTCAGTAGATTCTGATTGCTTATCTGTGTTGTTCATCTGTCATCATGTACAATACAGTATTCATTTTTGCATAAAATTTTGCAAATCCATCTGCAAAACAATTTTCTTAGTGGCCATATCACTACCATGTCCATGAGTAGCATGTTTCACAAATGCTATTTTCAATGGAAATGTTAAAGCTTGCAACAATCAAGAATGGGTGGTCCATTGCGAAAGGGGGTCCCAGCTGAAGTCATGAAACCACACTGTGACCATACTTGGCCAAAATTGTGAACTATCCCAAAGCAATACTGACTATCAATATTCATTGGCTATATAGAATGTTCTAGTAACGGCAACTGATTCTGATGCTTGTTCAGAAGTAATATTACACAAGTACAATGCAAACTGCCTATGCTGCTTGTAAATTTCCTTGACATCTCTCAAACGTGTGCCATTCAAAAATAAAACCAAGTCAGCCAAACCGAGTGGTATTTCATGACTGTTTACTGTTGGCTTAGTTCGCAATTCTGATATATCAAGGCAGTCATGCTCCCCCTGTACATCTTCATCACTGACATCTTTTGGAAGTTGCCGGATTTAAAATATCTCATCTTTTTATTGAGACATTTGGTGCTGCCAGAATTGTCAGTTAATATTTAGTCAATCTGACATTCGCCAAATTTGAGATCTTGTTCTGGTCAGAAGCGTCTCCACTAAATGAGGCACCAACAATTAATGTGTGACCAATGACAACCAAATCACTCTGCGTAATGGCAATAGAAGTAGCCGCTACCAATATTAAGCTTCCAAGCAAATCAGCGGCAACAGGTTTGAGAGTTCTAGAAAAATATGCCACAGGTCTTTTCCTATTACCATACTGTTGTGCAAGAACAGAAAGTGAGCACCTGTTTTATGACATAGTAAAACAAAAAAAGAGTTTTATTTATTATCGGGCATGCCTAGAGTGGATGCTGTACACAAAGTGTGTCTTAACTCCAGGAAGGTTTTCGTACATTCTTCTTTCTAAGGTACCATCTCAATGGAATGGCTTCGCAGTGATGGAAAAGTTGGGAATCCACTGATGACAGAACACATCCATCCCTATACTTATTTTCAATCCTCTCAGTGTAGTGGGCACATTCATTCTCAAAACTGCAGATATGCGATCTTTGTACACATTCCTAACTCCTTTTTTAATCTAATATCCTAGATAAGTACCTTCTGTCTGACAGTAGTGTAACTATGTCATTAAAGGTTTATGTTCACTGTCAGGCAAAGGATTCAACAATGCAATTGTGTCCAATTTACATAATTCTTTTGTTTTTGCTGCAGTCATTAAATCATTAATGTATTGCACCAAATTTGAACATAGGGTAACTTGAAAATCGTTTTTCAATCACTTGGAAAAATGTAGGGTTCTTGCCCAAACAAATAACGTATCTTCATATTGGAACGCAAAAAGATACTGGGTATCCTCACGTAAAGGATTGGAAAATAATGCGTAGCACAAATCAGTGATTGCGGACCACAATGGATCTTCAGAAATTTGAAATAAAATCACTGCTAGGTTCGGTACCATGGGACAACATGGGACTATGGTCTCACCAATCTTTCTAACATCTTGTAATATCTTCCTCTTTACATTAGGTATTCTCAAGCCCATTACAGACGAAATATATTGATTTCTCAAGCTTTCTGATATCCTGCTACACTGTTTTTTCAGTTGCAGGTGTAATCCCTTTCTCAGCTTCACAGGAAAGTCTATATTTGGAAATACACTTCATCTGGATTAACAGAAAGCTGTACGGGATTGGGACTTTTTATTAGCCTAACATCTTTTCAGGTGAAATCCCAAACCAGCCTCTTCATGGCCTCTCTTAAATCTGGAGGTATGTTCTGTAAGAATAAGAAATATATTATATCTTACTGCCTCAAATCTACATCTGGCTCTTTTGTTTAAATGTAGACTCCATTCAGTGTACAATCATTTACACAGCTACATTTATACAGTAAATCTTGACACAATAGATTTACTGGACTATTTCACTAATTATGAATTCATGTTCATTTACAGCTGAATCTGTTTTTACTGGAACATTTACTGACAACTTCTTAATCACTTTGTTTTATTAACTGCCTACTATTTGTAGTACTTTCCCAAGAGGGGTATGTTAGGAATTTCCACTGGTCTAACTGTGGCATAGGTTGCACCAGTATAAACTGAAAATGACATGGGTTGACCATTAACTACTCCTTCTACAAATGAGCCATTCTGGTCATCTTGTAGAACTGCATCAAGCATGCAATCTCCTTCCCTCTCGGGCATCGTCATTGTGCCTGACTTTATCCCTGTGGAACTCTAAGAGTAGCTGCAAATTAGTGAAAACAAATCACTAGTCACTAGTGTCTCTCTTGAGGTGACAGAATTTTGCTGAAATGGAAAATTCAGTGGAAATTCTACTTTAATATTCTGCATCTGAGGTGGAACAGATTAAGTCAAACCAGTAGAACTGGTTTGTTTTCTTTCCATTAGCAGTGGAGCTTGGACCATGCACTAACTCACTTCATTCAGTGTCATGTGAATCATAATATTTAGTTTATTTGAGAAGCTATTTGAATTATATTAGCTTATGGCTGCACATGTAATATACCATTTCTCTTCCACTGTACCTCTTTACCAAATCTGTAATAATATCCAGATCTCTCAATATAATTGTCGGCATTGTTATTAAAACCTCTGCCTCCACCTCAAACATGTCCTCCACCTTTCGAAGGACCTTGAATCTGCACACCAATTCCCTTGGGTACCAATCCTTGCCCTCCTTTCTGAAAGAATGTAGTCTATGCCAACATGAGTTTCTACTTTGAAGATTTATTTTGAGACTAACAATAATTACTCCACTATTTAGTGAAATTGCTTGCCAGGGGGCATGGCTTGGTGGTTGGGTATGGCGTCTGTGTTTTACTGGAGCTCTTGGGCCCTGCTTTTTGGGCTACTCATTCGACATCACGTTACTCGCCGGAGGCCTTCGTCATCCCCGTTACCGCAGTTGCGTACAGGATTCCATATCAGATAGGTTGCCTGTTTATGCATCACTCATAAAGAATATTCACAGCAGAATATCATCTGCGTCATTCACCTGACACAACGCTACACGCCGGAGGCCCTTGATTGCCCCCAATTGCGGTTGTTTATTAGAATAAATATCAGGTTTCTTTTTAAAGTATCACGAATAAAGAATATGTACAGCACAATATCGTCTACCATAACTAGTTCCACTATCTAGATCAGAAACTTGAGTGGCGATCATCCTTAAGCCTCATTTTAAAGAAACACCTTTTCACCTTTTGATTTACATTTAGATACTCACTGAAAGTTCTCCAATTGGGATACCATCGTCAATCCCCTTTTTTAATTAGCGGCTCATAGTAAGGAGATATAAAAGACATCATCAGGTCCAATATAGCTCCGTATTTACTTGGAGGAACTTAAGGAATTTGCCCCTAGATTGGCCTTAAATTTCGTTTCGATCTATCATCTTTGATAATTCCATTGCAACATATGAAGTAAATCAGTGGCTTGTCCTGAAGAAGGCGTTTTTAAGTACGCCGAAACGCGCGTCGATACAATAGACAAAGAATATTGAAAGTGCCAACTTTATACATCCTGTATATTTTATTGAATTACAATGAAATTAAAAATCATTGTTCCAATGTGTAATTAATGTTGCTTTTAACTTTGACTTTTTTAACATAATCAAAAATATTATGCTTTTTTACATGATTTTTGATTTTTTACTTTTACCTGATTTATGCTCTGACATTTGCACTTACTGATTGAAATTGCCTAGGAAGTTTTTTCACTCAAATCATCCTCACCAGAGCATAGTACCTGAGAACCCGCTTCTACCTGCGGGATACATCATGGCACTGAGGGGAAATATTCTACATGCTGGGGTCCTTTTCCCTGGTTTCGGAGAGCCAAACTGGGACCCTTGCAATTGTTGCGTGCTTCTAGGCCTGTGGCCAGTATTGGATTGCTCCCCTGTGCACGGTGGAGAGTGAAGTCCCATAATTCTTCTGTGTCCCAGGCCCTTCCGATCCCATGGGGGCCTGCCGGGAGCTGCCTTCAGGCAACTGTATGTTCAGCTGCTGTTGTTAACATTGGCAATCATCTTACTTGCATGAGGCTGGGGCCCGACTGGGGTCCACTCAGCTTGTGCTTTCTGTTTGAGCCTGGAGCTGCTGCAAGGCAGCACCATCCTAAAGCCATCTAATCTACCACAGTGCGGGTCCCACTTCTTCACCTTTCATGGAACAATGGATGGATTTAATCTCGACCCCTATTTATTTTACTATTTTGATTTCACCTGTCAAGAGCTCACAGCTCCCCCATATATGGTATTTTTTTGTACATTGAGGCATTGTACCTGGCAATTGCTGGGATTGCTGAGCACTGTGACTGCATCCCCCCCGGCAGTCTCTTTTGGGCGACAGAGTTCACCAGCTATAACAATTCCTTCTGGCTTATCCTTTCTGTATTGGCTAGACGTGTCTCCAGTGATTGCTGTCGTCACAAACGGAGTCTATCGATATACAGACTTGGCTGAGGTGGGCCTATGCTTCCTGTACTCATTTTGCTTTTGTAGCTGACTGTTTCACACTTGTTGATTCTGGCATTAACTTGGTTGGCATTTTTGCTCTACCTCCACATCAAGTATGGTCAGCCTCCACTCCTCTACCCCCAAATTAATAAACTACATTGTATACAAAACCCTAATTCAGACAGTGACTCTCAACATCTAGCCATGACCTCAGCCACGGGGGTCGTACTTCACCTAGTGTGGTATGCCCTGGCATGAGCCTGATGAACCATCCTGATAAACTGCATCAGATTCTCACTGTGATATCTGAGACCTGATCAGCCCTGGAAGCCAAGGTTGATGTAATACTGCAAGAAAATAAACGAAAACTATCAGGAAAGAGCTCTGTGAATACCCTCGCCATTATTGAATTGGAACTAAGCATGGAAGACCTAACTCAAGGGTCTCAGCCAATGGTAGCTCAAATGCAAACAAAGAAGACAGACTTGACGATGCAGAGGGTCAGCCTGCTGCAATAAGGTTTGCATCATCGGACTGCCTAAAGGCCTGAAACATAATGATGGCACTAGTTTTATTGAAGGCCCGTTGAAAACTGATATAGTTATGGATATCTTGTCCCTGCCCTTTGTGGTGGAGCGAGGCCACAGATTCCCATCTACGCTCCCTCCCCCTGGCTAGCCACAGAGCTGATCGTTGGGAAGATTTAGAATTTCTGGGATCATGTCCCAATGGCAGCCAGAGAAAAAGAAAACATAAGAGTGGAAAACAGAGGAGTGATGCTGTTTCCAGTTTACACACCCGCACGGCCGCGCAAACACTCCTCATTTTTGCAGGTCAAACAAAAGCTCTCAACCCTGTGCCTCAAATATACACTGTAATCCTCGTAAAAACTGCGAGTATCTGATGGTCACTATTCCCACTGTTTTTACCTAACCGGAATCAGCTTGGCCTAAAACCTTTGACAAGGGGGCTGGGTGGTTGCTTCAGCTCCCACTGCTTCAGCTCTCACTGCTTCCTCATTCCATTCTGACAGAGCCTTCACAACGGTCCAACAGGGCTGCCCCCGCCACTTGCGAAGTAAGTAATTCAGATTCTTTTAGATTCCATGGGAAAGCAACGAGTGGTGGAAATGGCTGCTGCTATACAAGATATTACTGCCACTCCAAAACTGTTGTATGCATGCTCTGGTATATTTGGAGACGACCCACCTGACTCTGAGGACTTTTATGCCACGCCTGCTCTACTGGTCAACCGACAGTCTGCACTACTATGTCCTTTCCCTCATTAATAATGCTTATACTTGCACTGTTCTCCTCTCTCACATAAACTTATAATTATGCTGTATTATTAGCCATACATTTCATATGTTTTTTTATGGATGCTGTTATGTTGAGTCCAAGTCACTGGTTAGTGATAACTAGCAATGCTATGACCATGATTCCTCCACAACACCCCCATGCTACATATGCTATTAGGCTCTTCTCCCATGAATCATGGGTAACAGTGGGCTCCAATGTCTCTGGTGCACATATGCTCATACCCCTTTAATGTAGTTAAATACAGTAGGTTAATATAAAGTAAAAAGATGCGACCAAGCTACAAGGCTTCCTACCTATATCTCTCCACGTTGCTCAATTCAACTTCCCAAAGATATTCCTATATTTGTATTGCACTTCGCGTCTGTAATAATATTTATGATCATTAATGATCTATTCTAATAGGTCTTTCTCATTCACAGTCAATATTACAGATAACTAAGTTAATATTCGCTAATTATAAACATAATGACTCTCTTACCTCTGCCTTAGCAGACTCTCCCAAACGTATCGGGCTCTCGCAGTATGTGTTTTAATTGTAAAGTCAAGGTGCCGCTGTCTGTCACCTAAAAAGCCGAGGGCACGTATTAGATTATACTATTCCTTCCAATGCATAAATAATGTCATATTATTATCTATATTAGTCAGGGGGACCTCACCTCGTATCAAAATATCATGTGCCTCGGAACGCGTCTGTCACCGCTGTCTGTCACCTAAAAAGCCGAGGGCACGTATTAGATTATACTATTCCTTCCAATGCATAAATAATGCCATATTATTATCTATATTAGTCAGGGGGACCTCACCTCGTATCAAAATATCATGTGCCTCGGAACGCGTGTCTCCGTATTACACCATACATTACCCGGTATCCTTCTGTAACATTTAAGAAAGGGATGACACTGGCCAGCATACTCAGCCCTAGTTACCCTAAGAAACTTGAGAATAAAGCTTGGCTATCTAGATTTAGAGGCTTCCACAGATGTGGTAGATGCTCTTCGTGTAGATGGGCAAAGAAAAAAGTAGTAAGTTTGAATTATAATGGCACGGGTGAAAATACCATAGAGATGTTCATCAACTGTGATACTACCTTCGTTGTTTTTGTTATTGTATGTAGCTGCGGGATGATATATGTTGGGAGCACAAAAAGGAGGCTCAAAGACAGAATGTCAGAACATTTTAGAGCAATTAAACAGGGGGATACCCGTTACCCAACCGCAGCTCATTTGATAAGAAACTCTCAAGACAGAATAAAACATACCTTTAGTTATCATGGCATAGATCACTTAGAACCAGACCCCAGAGGGGTTAATAGGATACTTACACTTAGAAGGAAGGAAGGTACATGGTTAATTAAATTGAAAGCTGTAGAAATGGGTCTCAATGTGGACCATGAGTATGAATTTTTCTTAGGGAATGAATAACTGTATACTAATTATGAGATGACCTGATCTACTGTAATGTTTATCAATCAGCAGTATATCTATGGATACTATGTATGAAATTATCACTTACAATATGTTAGAGGATAGCGAGAATTAGACATATTCAGAATGGACTGTTAGGAGTGTTGTTAATTGGGTGGGGTGTTAAAATATCGATTACAAAAATATAGCTGACATAAATATAGTTGTAAAAATATCGTTTACAAAAATATCGACACCCTATACTATATAACAGGTAAGTACATAAATATCGACTCCAAAATATCGTTGTAATTAATATAGATGTAAAAAATATCGACTTTTTAAAATAATTAAAATTACATTAAATAATAAATAAATATAAGTACTATTAACAAAATACATTACATTAGTTTTATTTTTTAAGTATTTAAAACAAATGTACTACACTTTTTAATTATAAACTTAATAAATGTGGACATATAAATTGATTTTACACATTACTTTATATAACAACAATAATACATACATATAATTAAAATATACAATATATTACTAATTAAAACATTTGATAGCGTAGGAGTAAAAATTACTATTCCCCCTCCAGGGGGTGCAACATTAGGGAAAGCGTTGGATAGCGTAGAGGTAAAAATTACTATTCCCGCTCCAGGGGGTGCAACAGTAGGGAAAGCGTTGGATAGCGTAGGGGTAAAAATTACTATTCCCACTCCAGGGGGTGCAACAGTAGGGAAAGCGTTGGATAGCGTAGGGGTAAAAATTACTATTCCCACTACAGGGGGTGCAACAGTAGGGAAAGCGTTGGATAGCGTAGGAGTAAAAATTACTATTCCCACTCCAGGGGGTGCAACAGTAGGGAAAGCGTTGGATAGCGTAGGGGTAAAAATTACTATTCCCACTCCAGGGGGTGCAACAGTAGGGAAAGCGTTGGATAGCGTAGGGGTAAAAATTACTATTCCCACTCCAGGGGGTGCAACAGTAGGGAAAGCATTGGATAGCGTAGGGGTAAAAATTACTATTCCCACTCCAGGGGGTGCAACAGTAGGAAAAGCGTTGGCTAGCGTAGGGGTAAAAATTACTATTCCCACTCCAGGGGGTGCAACAGTAGGGAACGCGTTGGATAGCGTAGGGGTAAACATTACTAAATGTATTTAATAATTTATAAAATAACAATAATTATTATTTTTTTTGTAATCATTAATTAAATAATTAATCAATTAAATTGTAATTAATTTACTACATTTTCACTAAAAAATTCCTGTACACACACCTAAAATTAATTAAAAAATTAACATTATTAATTACATAATTATTAATCAATTAACTAATTGAAATTAATTAACTATTATTTATTACACTATTTATATTCATTCAAAACACTAATTAATCTATTATTTCATTATATTTAAATTACTTCCCACCCTATTCCCCTATAAACCCACAACCCGCTACGGAACTATTAATACTAAATTCAACTTAAAATACATTATTAACTAATAATATACTACTAAAAATACTACTTTGACTACAAATATTCATTAAAAACACTTCATTACTTATAATTATTTAAAAAACGATATTATTGTAAACTATGTTTTTGTAAACGATATTTATTACAACTATAATAATGTTAACAATATTACTTACCTGTCTGTCGATATTCTGGTCAGACGATATTTTTGTCATCGATATTTCTTCCTGTAGATATTTTTGCAGCGATATTTAGGTAAGTCGATATTTTTGCGACGATATTCCCGCTCTGTACCGTTAATTGATGTTGATAATGTGTATAACTATACATTGATACTATTTTTGTTTCCAATACATTCTGAATATGGTGTAAATAGGAACTTCAATGACCTACTGACTCCCCTACCTCTAAACTTGAATTTCCTGCATTCTTGCTTGTATTCCTTAACCTGAATCTATGCGACTGGATAGCGGGGCAAATTGCTGGTATTTTTCTGCTTTGTACAATCAACAATAGCAAACAAATGACCCTGTGAGATGCAATATAAGATGAAGAAGAAAAACAGTCAGGGATGCTCCATCGAGTAAATTCGTAGATAAAAATAATAGTGTACTATTATGAGGAACCATTTTAGAATGGTGTCTGGACCTGACGAATAATACACAATTGACGTATCTGTCCCGATACAAGGATTAGAGTGTAGCTGAATGAATAATATAACATTATGAGTGTTTGAAACCACCCGAGTTACGCGATCGTGGCCTAATAAACCTCGATCTCCTATGAGATAGAGTCTTTTTTGACTATCTTAAGATGGCGACTATAAGTTTACAGACATGCGCATTACAATGCACATTGTGATACTGTGCTTTTTAACTGGGGAGAACGAATAATAAATGTTGAGTGTTTATATAGACACAATCACACTAATAGGATACTCTGAATAATACAATGTTTACAATTGTTCGCTACTACTGGAAAAACGCAGATGTAATATGTACACGCAACATCTGTCTAAATGACTTCGATATTTCGAGTAATATGTAGTATAAAGCGAGAGGAGGATATAAGTTAGTTATAGTTGCCAAGACAGGAACATAAGAGATTTTGTATACAAATTACGGACTTTACAAAGATGGTGCTTCCCGCCCTCACAAATGTATAAAAAGAAATAGCAAGATGGCGCCATACTAGGAATCCGATACGGAGAAACGCGTTCCGAGGCACATGATATTTTGATACGAGGTGAGGTCCCCCTGACTAATATAGATAATAATATGACATTATTTATGCATTGGAAGGAATAGTATAATCTAATACGTGCCCTCGGCTTTTTAGGTGACAGACAGCGGCACCTTGACTTTACAATTAAAACACATACTGCGAGAGCCCGATACGTTTGGGAGATTCTGCTAAGGCAGAGGTAAGAGAGTCATTATGTTTATAATCAGCGAATATTAACTTAGTTATCTGTAATATTGACTGTGAATGAGAAAGACAAATTAGAATAGACCATTAATGATCATAAATATTATTACAGCCGCAAAGTGCAATACCAATATAGGAATATCTTCGGGAAGTTGAATTGAGCAACGTGAGATCGCGACATCCAGACTGGAGGAGGCATCGCCATCATCCACAGGGACACCATCCACATCACGACCAACACCGACGACACCCTGACTACCGCCGAACACCTACACTTCCAGATCCGCACCGACCCGAAGACCACCCTCAGAGGCACCCTGATCTACCGACCCCCGGGACCACGCACACAATTCAGCGAGGACATCGCCGACTTCGTCAGTCCGCATGCCCTCCCCTCCGCTGACTACATCCTCCTGGGGGACATCAACTTCCACCTGGAGAACAACAACGACCGCAACACCATCACCCTGCTCGACAACCTCGCCAACCTCGGACTCAAGCAGCTGGTGTCCACCCCCACCCACCTCGCCGGACACACACTCGACGCCGTCTTCTCATCTAGCAAAGACATCGCCTTCAGCCACGCCACCGGACTCCACTGGACGGACCACAGCTGCGTCCACTTCACCTTCAGAAGAACGACGATCCACCACCACCAGCAACAGGTTGCTCGAAGAAGCTGGAACAAGATCACAGCCGACCAGCTCGCCGCTTCCCTGAGCCAGCACCCTCCCGCCAGCTCAGCGAACCCCAGCCAGGCCGCCGACAACCTCACGAAGTGGATCAGCAACTGCGCGGACGAACTCGCCCCACTGAGGACCCCGCCCAGCAGACCCGGTAGCAAGAAGGCCCCATGGTTCACCGACGAACTCAAGAGCTCCAAGAAGAACTGCCGAGCCCTCGAGAAAGCCTGGAGAAGGGAACCAACACCGGACAACATGACCACCCTCAAGCTTGCCACCCGGAAGCACCACCAACTGATCCGCTGCACCAAGAAAACTGCATTCAAGGACCGGCTGGACAACAACACACACAACTGCAAGGAACTCTTCAACATCGTGAAAGAGCTCTCCAACCCCAACGCCGGAAACAACAACATCACCCCATCGCAAGACCTCTGCAACTCCCTAGCCTCCTACTTCCACAACAAGATCGCGGACATACACAACAGCTTCAGCACTCAACCGACGCACGCCACGACCGAACCACCGCCCCCCACCACCACCCTCCGCGCCTGGACTCTGATCAGCACCGAAGACACCGTCCGCATGATGAACTCCATCCACTCCGGATCTCCGACCGACCCCTGCCCTCACCACGTCTTCAACAAGGCCGACGCTGTCATCGCACCCCACCTGCGGGACATCATCAACACCTCCTTCGACACCGCCACCTTCCCGGAGAGCTGAAAGCACGCCGAACTCAGCGCTCTACTAAAGAAACCAACAGCGGACCCCACCGAACTCAAGAATTACCGCCCCATCTCGCTCCTCCCGTTTCCAGCCAAAGTCATCGAGAAGACCGTCAACAAACAGCTGGCCGCCTTCCTCGAGAGGAATGGATCCCTCGACCCCTCACAATCTGGCTTCCGAGCCAACCACAGCACCGAGACCGCCCTCATCGCTGCCACCGATGACATCCAAGCCCTGATGGACAACGGAGAAACAGCGGCCCTCATCCTCCTAGACCTCTCCGCGGCATTTGACACTGTCTGCCACCGCACCCTAGTGCAGCGCCTCAGCAACGTCGGAATCCAGGAGAAGGCACTGGAATGGATCATCTCCTTCCTCGACGGAAGAACACAGAGAGTCCGTCTACCACCGTACAAGTCAGAGGCCACCGAAGTCATCTGCGGCGCCCCTCAAGGATCCTCGCTGAGCCCCACCCTCTTCAACGTCTACATGAGCCCCCTCGCGGCCATCGCACGCCAACACAACCTCAACATCATCTCCTACGCTGACGACACCCAGCTGATCCTCTCCCTGACCAACGACCCCGCCGCCGCCAGAGCCAACCTTCACGAAGGGATGAAAGACGTAGCCGAGTGGATGACGACCAGCCGCCTGAAACTGAACTCAGACAAGACGGAAGTCCTCATCCTGGGCTCCTCGCCCTCCGCCTGGGACGACTCCTGGTGGCCCCCCGCCCTGGGCACCGCACCCAAACCGACAGACCACGCACGCAACCTGGGCTTCATCCTGGACTCCTCCCTCTCCATGACCAGACAAGTCAACGCCAGCTCCTCGTCGTGCTTCAACATCCTGCGCATGCTACGAAAGATCTTCCGGTGGATCCCCACCGAGACCAGGAAGACGGTCACCCAGGCCCTCGTCACCAGCCGACTGGACTACGGCAACGTCCTCTACGCCGGAACCACCGCCAAGCTCCAGAAGAGACTCCAGCGGATCCAGAACACCTCAGCCAGACTCATCCTTGACATCCCACGACACTGCCACATCTCCGGACATCTGAGAGACCTGCATTGGCTCCCCGTCAACAAAAGAATCACCTTCCGTCTCCTCACCCACGCACACAAAGCCCTACACGATCAAGGCCCGAGCTACCTCAACAACCGCATCAACTTCTACGCTCCCAAACGCCATCTCCGATCAGCCAGTCACGCCCTCGCCACCGTCCCCCGCATCCGAAGAACGACAACCGGAGGAAGGTCCTTCTCCTACCTGGCCGCCAAGACCTGGAACTCCCTCCCTCCCGACCTGCGCCTGACCCAAGACCACCTCTCCTTCAGGAAGAAGCTTAAGACCTGGCTGTTCGAGCAGTAGCAGCCCCCCCCCGGGCCCCCCCCCCAGGCCCTCCCCCCCCCCCGCCCCAAGCGCCTTGAGACCCTCCGGGTAAGTAGTGCGCTCTATAAATGCCTTTGATTGATTGATTGATTGATTGATTGATTGATTGAACGCGGAGAGATATAGGTAGGAAGCCTTGTAGCTTGGTCTCATCTTTTTACTTTATATTAACCTACTGTATTTAACTACATTTTCCTGATATATAACTAACAATTAAGTGGAGGCTACATATCCCACCTAATAAGAGCATTTTACCTGGGTGTTTCAAGCTTGAACTTGGTGGTGAGCAGAAGAACTCTGATCTATATTCTTACTTTTGAGCACTGGTGTGTTCAGGGATGTGTCCCTTTGATATTTGGTTAAATTCTAAACTATTCTTGTCATACAGAGGGCAAAATAAGGATGTAATGGTGATGTTGTACTCTGTTTGGGTTGCAGCCCTGAGGAAGTCCTTGGTCAGATTTGACCAGACGAAACACGTGTTGGCTGCACTTGTGTTGAAGAATGTTTGAAGAATGTTTTCAATGAAGATGGAAATTGAAACATACCAAGATTAAAGACAAACTACTTTACTTGAAAAAGAATTTTGTGGACTCGGAGTGCTTGATGAAAATTATTGCACTTTTGTACATTTGTCCATGAAAATGAGGGCTCGTCCACTTGATCAAAGGGGAGACTTTCAAGGTGGTTACTAGAGGTTTGTGCATCAAAACCAATTAATGAGAGTTAGACAGAATATTAACAGAAAGCATTTGGGATTAGAAGCATCCTTGAGACATAGGGACTCTTCCTCCTGCAAACCTGGACAGGTCAGATAATCTCCGCTCCTTGAAATCTACCTATTATGATAAGCTGGCAACCCTAACGTGGCATGACCTTTCTTCCTATTTGGCTAGGACCAATATAAGAGGGATACATCTGGCTGCCAACTGACCCATTTAGTAAATCTGGTGTCCTTCCATTCCATCCCCCTCCATATACTTTTACTGTCAGGGGTATTGGTATTCACACAATCCAACATAAAAAGTGCTTTTTTGTATACTATAGCGATTTATATAAGTCCTTGCTAGATTCCTCTGATGTCATTGATAACTTCCCTGCATTGGTGCCTATCCCCAGACTCTAGGGAGATGCTTTAATAAATATGGATTTGCCTTTCTCTCTGCGGGAAGTAAAATGGGTTATTTAGAATTAGTGTGTTGTAAGGTTCATGGTTCAGGTGGGACTCCATCCACATTTTATGATATATCTTCCCAGCCGTCCTCCAGTTTACTAAAGATATATGACAAAACCTATAAACAAGGCTGCATTCCACCCTCCCTAAATAGAGCTCTTTTACCCACAAAGATAAAGCTGAGGAAGGACCTTACAGATATGGGCTCAAACATGGCCGTTATCGATCCTAAATTCAGATTATATGAATTTGGATATAACATATTAGCCTCTGGCCACTAACTGAGCAATATGTCTTCATTCCACACTATAATACCTCTGAATCTGTGCAGGCTCTGGGATGGTATGTGCTGTGCCAGGGACTCATTCCCTCGAGCTTTCTGTATCATGCTTGATCTCAAAAATTGACGTTGATTCTTTACATTTGGGTTACATACACATAACATTGAAGTGTTTTAATCTCACTCTATGTATTTTTGAGTGGATTCATGTCCTGTATGCTAGGCTGATAGAGTCAAGATTGGGCAATGCATCACCAACTACAGTGCATTTGATAAGGGTACTTGTCAAGACTGCCCTTTGCCACCTTTACTGTTCAGCCTGGCCTTTAACCCTTTAGCTTCTTGTTTGCGACTTATGCGCGCATGCTAGGGTGTGGTGCTACATTGGCTATACTGTTCTACGCCAACAAGATTTTTGTGTATGTCAGGAACATCATGGCAGACCTTTATGATATTAAGCAGATATTAGATTTTTTACTCACAGATTCTGGGTTTTTATGTTAACTGGGCAAGTCTTGTATTTTTCTTTTAGACTTTGCTTGCCGGTTATTATTGCAACCAGTTTGGGATGGCAGACTTGCCGAAGAGGCCATTTTGTTTGGATACCTGGGAATAAATGTTTACCACTCAGATCAGGATGGTGACCTAGCTAGGGTGGTCTGATCTCTTTGCGCACAAATCACGTTTTGGTCTTAGATTTCCTCTTGCAGTGGTTGGGCGTGTAGCACATATTAGTATTTTAGCTCTCCCACAAATACTATATTATTTTTCCAAACTTCTTCATTGCCTCCCCTGTTCCTTTTTGTGGGAGAAAGACCAGCTGCTTAGTGAAGTGATATGAAGTGGCAGCCATCATAGGGTTGCTCTTTCTATTCTAAAATTACCTGTGGAAGCAGGACTTGGTTTATTGATTTTGAGCAATACTACTTGGCAGCACAGCTACAAAGGGTTGCCCACTGGATGGCTTGTCGTAACTTAGCTGAGACAGACCTTTCCCAAATTGGCTATGTTGATGGCTCTGTATGTCGCCTGTTGTTTCCTAAAAGGTGCCACTTGATTTCTGCTCATGCTAAGTTTGGTCCTGTCCTGTTTGCAACAAACGTGTAGGATCACTAAATAACATACTCCCTATCAATCAATGCCAATTCTTGGTCTCCCCACACACACATACAGGTTGGCCATATGTACTCCTGCTCCATACATGGTTCGTCCTAGGGCTCAAAACACTTAGGGATTTGTTCAATGATGCTGAATTCATTGATTTCCACACTTTGCCATCTGACGATAACATTGCATCAGGACAATTCATGTACAAACACATCAGGTGCACACTTCATGACTTATTTTAATTTAGTGTTCGCAACCTCCCACGCATGAGGTGCTACAATTACTGTGTACCATGAGGGATGAGAAATCCTACATCTAGCATTGGGGTCTGTCTCGAACATCTTCAAGTTATCCAAGTTAATAAACTAAATAGGGCTTATTTGGCACACACACGTAAGTTAGTAGAATCTATTCTTGGTGCCCCTGATATTGGTTGCCACATACCAGTCTCAATCACATGATGTGATCCTTTTGTTCACTTTCTACATATTTGTCAAAGCAGTTGGAAACTTTCTTATGTTACTGAATGGGAGCTCCCCAACTCCTTGGAGACCGCTATACTGGGCCTCTTCCCTTGGCTGAAATTTGAAAAAGCGTCACATACATTCACAGAGATGAGATGGATGCTCTGCATAAACATTGTCTTTCACAGGCATTTGATTTCCTTCTGGAGGAGTTTAAATCTCAGCTTGTTGGGGACAATCACCCACATTAGATTCTCCCCTTTGCCTTCCTGAAATGTTTTATGTTAATGTTGACAGCACATATGTTAGGTAAGAGTTAGTTGACTCTTGTTGCAGTCTGATTTAATTCCTAATTGTTGTCTGACAATTTAATCTTTCATAACAGTATGAATATATTCTAGTAATCCTCAAACAGATACTGTGCTTACCTGCTGTTTTGATTGGTTGTTGGAAGGGGAGGTTGTGAGAAGTTAGCCTGGCATATGATGTCCACTAGTTCTAGTGGGCACCTTGCACCAGTCTAAACGACCCTTCTTGATAGTGGTTGTAAAGTCAACCTTATAGAAAGCTATCCTAGAGGTAGCATGGGCCAGCAGTCATCAGGCTAAGACTTCAGAGAGCGTATTAAGCAAGTTGTTTTACCAATAATAATCCCTTGAGTACCAAATGAAAGGACACCACACAAGGTATATATCATATATATATATGTATTTATTTTAAACACAACCCCTCTGCACTCTTTATGAGGTCAGAGGTAAAAGTACAATACAAGTTACTCAATTACTATACGATAAGTTGCACAGTATATGTTATGCCCTAGGGGCCTTACAAACCATATACTAAAATAGTGATATAAGAACCACAAGAGAATTAGAAAGCAGGCCTGGGGCCTGTGGAATCGCTGGGACTACTCTAAACAACCAAAGGTTAGGAAGTAGGAGGCCACGGGAGACGCGTGCAGTGTCTTAACACAGCCACGGGTTACCAATGACTTACTATGGGAAACGTAGAAATTACAAATATACAATTTAAGGATACTTCCGGATGGACTACGATGAAACCCTTTTAGACTTACCCACTAGGAGGGTCACTAACCTCAAGACTACCAGAGTACTCATGTTACCTACGCCGGGTGCATAGGTGTCTTTTGATGTCGGGTTTCGTCGTCGATTTCAATGGAGAGCTGCAAAGAAGTGCTGCAGGGGACCAGAGGAAAAGTGTCTGGGTGGATCCAAGGGTGGATTGAAGACCTGTAGAACCTGAAAGCAGAAGGGACAGAGTCTGGGTCACTTGCCAGTGACCAGGGTGGCGATAGGAAGATGCCACCAGATATCGGGTGATTTCAGGTGAAAAGGTGAGGCTTGTCTCTTCAGTCACAAGGTCCAGGAGGCGTCAATGATGACCAGGAGCTGGATTCGAGCTGTCCCACGAAGGATCTAGTTGACTGCTGTGTCGGTATCCGGATTGGACCCAACAAGCCTTGGCAAACGCAATCCACGCAGAATGTCGAGATTGGCTTCGGTGCAGACCAGCAAAGTCTGTGGCGCTTCTCCTTTGTAGGGAAGCTGGAGCAAGCCTGGAGCAACCAGGAAAGCAAGTTAGATTCAAAATGGAGTCTTCCAGGGGCTCACTAGCCAACGGACTAGGAACCGGGAAGACGCGTCCAGGTGAAATGCAAGAGTGGGCCCCATGGGACACTCGTGGAGTGTGGGGGCCTGAGCTTCAGTGCAAATGGTGCTCGGGCTAGGGCTTCTCGTACCCCAATGCACAACTGTGAGATACCTCGGGAGACGATGCAGTTAGCAAAATGCAGGATGTCCAGGAGTTCCGGTCCCACGTCTCTCGTGTCCGCCACAGGTCTCAGCTTTGCTGTGAGTGAAGGTCGGGGTCAGAGATGTCTGGAAGTCCATGTCCCGTGTCGCAGATTCTTCGGGATCCGGCGGGAGCCTCGAAAATGCAGACCAGCAAAGTTGCTGTTGGTGCCTGTTTGAACAGGGTGGTCACTCCTTGACCACAAGGGAGATGTCTTCCGTCTTCTAGTCGAAATGGAATGTGGAAGGTCCAGGATTTATGTTTCAGAGTGTCGTCCAGCGTAAAATAATGTCCTAGTGACTTGGCTCCCATACTTATACTAAGTTTAGGGGCTGGACTACCCTTAAGGTCCCTCCTATGGGTGGACCTAGGAAGAGGGTGGTTACACCCCTTTCCCTTTGGCCAGTTTCGCGCTAGAGCTGGGGCAGAGTGCCCCAGCAACCGGTTTGAACTGGGAAATGCATGGAGCACCTTGTGTGCCCCAGGGAGTGTCTGGAAAGCATTCACTGAATGCAGCCCTCCCTGCCCCAATACACTAAAGCCTGTCTGAGGAGGTGCTGGCACCTCCCTGGACAGCAAACCTATTGTCTAGGCCTCCCCTGCCGGAGTTTCGTCCAGCAACAAGAGGTCAGACTCGTGTCTGTGGCAGCAGCATCCATTTTGTGATGCTGAGGCTCTGTTTAACTTTAACCGGGTAAACCAGTAACTACATGTCTTCTCCCTCTAGAAGGGTAAAATGCTACCCCCACCGCCAGGACTGGCGGGGGGAGTAGTATTCCGAAGTGTTTGACACCTTACACAACATCTTTTGATAAAGCCAAACCAAAGTTAGCATTAACCGCGAGGATTATAATGCACTTAAGAGTATATGGCATTCATCCCCGATCAGAAAGCGACCATCGCCCACAAGTCGTCACCCTTAATGTAAAGCCAACCTATCATAATATTGCTTCATCAACATGCATAGGAACTTACACTGAAAATCTAAAACAACTCAGATGGAGCAACGACATTTCCATAAACGTTATGAAGGAATGTTTCGCCTTCACGACAGGTGGCACTGACTTGGCGGCCTCACCCATTGTCTCCTGGTCCATCTTCTGCTCCCATTTGATAAGCCTTTTTCCATCTGAACAGCACTTCCATAAGGCTTCTACCAGCCCTCAGTCTTCGACCTCAAGCCAAACCATGGCATTGAAGAAATTGAGAAATAATGCTTTGCGCACCTCCAAGAAATTCCCAGAGAACAGTGAGCTCCTGAATACGTACAAAACTGCCCAAAAGACATTTAGGCTGGCTCAACAAAAAGACAAACGACTTTACTTAGACCAATTCTGGTGTAAACTATTATGGGAGAGCAAAAACCGCAACTCAAGAAAATGTTGGGCCTTAATCCATCGTCAAAACTCTAGTTCGTCCACCTTCGGGAGCGCAAACATTCTAGACCAACCACTTTAGCCAACCACTTTAGGGCCACAGAGGAAACAGCCTCCACAGACATACGTGTTTTCAACCCGACAAAAGTAAGCCCGAGTAAGAGCTGGAGCAGCCCCACTAAATCTTTAGAATCTCCAAGGGAAGATTTGAAGATTTCCGAAGAAATGGTCACTAAAGTATTACTAAAAGCAAGACCAGATGGAGCACCTGGCCCAAATGGCCTACCACAGTTTCTATTTAAAACAAATATAATCCTTTGGTCGGGATACCTTACCAATCTTTTTAACTGTGCTTTAAGCAACTCAATCATACTGGACTCTTGGCGGGGCGCGATAATCCATCCGATTTATAAGTCAGGTTCTCATGCCTCTCCAAACAATTACAGACTAATTGCCCTTTTAGACATCGAGGCAAAACACTACGCAGGCATTCTATTGAAGGAACTGAGAACCTGGGCAGAGCTGAACAACCTGATCCCAAGGAACCAAACTGGCTTCACTGCAAATTCCGGCACCATGACCAACTTATTGACATTGTCTATAATCATTGACAAAGCACTTATTACATCTAGGGCTGTTTTCTGCTGCTTTGTAGATTTCAAAGCTGCCTTTGACCGGGTCCCCAGGGCTGCTTTATGGGTAAAGCTAAAAAAAATGGGGGATCCCAGCCAAACTTTTGGAGGCCATTATCCAATTGCACTCAGGCACATGGATACAAGTGAAGCTGGGGACTGGCACACATCTCTCTCGGAAAATCATGACAACCAGAGGTGTCAAACAGGGATGTGTGCTGGCCCCACTACTTTTTAATTTGTTTATAGCAGACTTACCAGCCACTCTAGAGGAAATAAATAGCCACCCACCCAAGATCGGTGGTGTGTCAATAAGTAATCTTTTATACGCAGATGACTTGGTCCTTTTTAGTCTCACCCGGGTAGGACTGCAAAGGCTACTAAACAAACTACACAGCTATACCACCATGAATACTTTAGAGGTAAACCTAAAGAAAACCCAAGTGGTTATCTTCGGTAGAAAACGCAACCTCGGTGGTGGATGGCTATACAATAATATGAACCTTACAATAGGAAAAACATATAAATATTTAGGGGTCAACTTTGACTCCAGGGGTTCCTTTGCTAAACAACGCAGCAAAATATCAATAAAAGCCATGAACCTTCATGTGAATTTTTCTAAGCGCTCAAAAAAACTGTCCGGTCCGAGTTTATCACCACTACTGGAAGTCATGAGAGCAAAAATTGGGCCCACTCTGTCGTATGGCATTGAAATTTTTAGGGGAAAACTAAATGCCAATCTAAACCAACATGTGACCAAAATTTACAAAAAAGCCCCCCACATGCCCAAAACCGCCTCTGCAGCACAGATCAGATTAGAACTGGGCCTATTAAATTACGAATTTTCAAATACTGGCTCGTATTTGAATCTGTGCCACAAACTAAGACAAGCAGACCCAGGTGCACTGGAGTCACTACTCTGGTTAGACATTTCACAGAAAAACCCAGGTGGCTCTTATGGCCGTTTTTTTAAGGACGCAGTCCAGCAAATGTCTGTGGGCGAACTATGGGATCTCAACCTCAGTAAGGCAGTTTTTAAAATCAGCATTAAGAAACGTATTTGAATGAGGTCCCTAATCGCTGACAAAGCTCATTTCGCCAAACGTAAACATGCATGGGCAATAATGAATTCTTATGGGCTGGCAACTCCCCTTCTTTATCTGTCCTGCACTTATCCCTTGCACTTAAAAATTAGCTTCATGGCTCTTAGACTGGGTGACTGGCAATTTTTAAAGGATCTACCCTCTTGGCGTCGAACGTCAGAGGATGTATTGTGCAGAGGGTGTGGTAAGACGGCTGAAACTTTAGAGCATGTAGTCTGTCTTTGCCCCGCTCTTATGCCACAGCGCAGACAAAAACTGAAAATTGAGTGGAACAGGCTGGGAACCCTGACCTGTAGACAGGCAATTATTGCAGCTCTGAATCCAGAAAATACAGTTTTAAACATAGGCCTCACAATTTTTATAAGGTATGCATACCGCAATTTCACTCAATAACCGGAAAGGGCCTGTCGATGTTTTTATTTTTAAAGAATACAGTCTATACTAAACCGCACTTTGTTTTATGCTGCTAAAATTGTTTACATCTGATTGCACTTTACCAGAAACTGCTGCTAGTTGTTGACCACTTGACTGTATCTATTAGCATAATATTGCTATCATCATGCCCATAAAGTTTTTTCGTCTAAATGCCATTGTTGACACTGTTGTCTTGCATATCTTGCCTTTTTAGGTCTCGTAGCGATACAGTGCGTAAGCACTGTACTCGCCGAGATCTATTGTCACTGACTCTGCTTCCCAGGAGACAGCGCCGGCCGCGCGCTTCTCTCAAAAGGCGATCGGTGCAGGCCACGCGCGCGCGAACGCGCTCGCCGTGTCTGTCTCCTGGGAAGCGCATACATACACAGGCACACTTCCCCCTGCACGCATGCGCACACACAGGAGCGCACATACACGCACGCACACATACAGAGACCCCCGGCGCGCACACACACACACACACACACGCTCCCCCGCCACACACACGCTCGCACACACAAGCGCATCGCCCCCCGTCCCACTTACCGCCAGTCCGGTGTTCTCCGCGGGGCTCCGCCCGAGGGAGAGCCCCGCGTCACTGTGAATTATGTCCGCCTTCCAGCGCGTGGAAGATCCGAGGCCGGGGCCAATGGACTCCGAGAACGAGGCTGACGTCACAGCACCCCTCCCCGCCCCCTCCTCCGACGCCGCATCTGTACTACAAGGGGCGCGCGGCTGATAAGTTTCGGTTTCGCTGCTTTCCGCCGCTGCTATAGATCTCTGGCTGTCTCTCGCTGTTTTTCATCTAAACCACAAACGGGATCCGCTTTTTGCTGAGTTTATTTTCTGACCCAGTCTGACGCCTACCAGCGCTTGAATCATGTCAGCCTCCAAAGCTTTTTAAGCTTTTGTGTTTTGACGATGAGGTCGGGTACATCAAGGTTTCTCAGCACTATAGTAGAGATAGCGCATGCGCCCTGAAGTTATTTCACTTACCTCCATGCGTGGGGACGTCGGGCATTGAAAGCTGCGTGATCCTCCGAGCCCACGCCTCGGCGCTCTGGCGGTTCTCTTCGGGGTCCGGAGAGCCCCCGGCACGGAAGGTCCGGCATAGCTCCAGCCTCCTCCCCCGACGCCCGACGGGCGGGTAGGTGGTGACAGTGAAGTAATAGCCAAGAGGGTCGGCTGGAGGGGGGCGAAAGGCCCAGCTTCCCAGGCAGTCTGAGTGCCTTAGCTCCTCGAGGACCCCTGGCGTGCCCTGAAGGCGCTGGACGTACAACGCACTGGTGGTCAGGGTGAGGGCGTACTCGACTGGGGGCCCCGGCACCGGCGTGAAACGACCACAAAGAAGGATCTCCGGGGAAGCCCCTGCGCTCCAAGGCTCCAGGTCCATAGTGCCGTGCTCATATGTAGCGCCCAAATGCTGGAGAGTATAGCGCCCAGAACACCTCTTAGAAGCTGGTGAGTATCGCTCCTATCAGACGGGTGCGAATGCCTAAAGAAGTTGTATTGTGTGGTTTCTAATGCTGAAGAGATTCATCGGTGGCTCGTGATGCTGGAGGCATACACCAGAAATATGGACAGGAAGGGGCTGTTGGGCAGAGTCCCTGGGGTTGAAAATCTTTTGGAGGTTGTGGTGATATAGCTCCTTGAAGCTGGAAGTGTGCAGATCGCCGATCGCGGATGTTCTGGGGATATGGCTCCCCCGCGCCCCAGAAGCCGGAGGGGACAGCCTCTAGAAACAGGAGGTCCCGGTGAGAGAGACTCAAGGACGGCGGCACCTGCTCCGGCCGGGAGCTGCGAGGCACTCAGCGGCACACGCACGGAGCAACAGTGGGCGTCCCTAGTAACTCCACGCCCCCTCTGCGAAGCCACGAGTCGCGGCTCCTGCCCGCCAGGGACACCGGGGGCCTTTACAGCACCAGCTGACCGTGGCATCTCTTTTGATTATTATCAGCATTATTACAGAGGGCGACCTTCGCCCCGGGTTACACTGCAATTCCCTGGGCGGCGCCGGAGGTCTGAGGCCGCGGCTGGCATGCTACCATATTGATATCATTATTTTCATATCACAGATGAGGTGTTTCAAGTCTGACTAGAGCAGCTCCCACGTCGAGTCATGATGTGCATTTATTTTTGCACGTTGTCTCTTTACCCTACTTTCTCATTACACTGTGTAAAAGTAAGTATTTTTTGGTCCCTGTAATTTTGTTTTTCCGCTCTACAGGTTGGAACGTGTTCCAGAATGCACAAAAAAATCATATGCTTTTTAAAAAAAATTATATTTTATGCTTTTTTATATAGCGCAGACTTTACCCGAAGGTGTCAGAGTGCTTCACAATAGGAACTGTATTGATACACGAACAGAAAATTACTAGTGAGCAAATTACAAACGCAAACGTTAAGTTACATGAGGCAAAAGTGGCAATTGTGAGCAAACAAAATACAAGAGGTAGCAAACGTTACATTACAGGAGGTAAAAGTGATATGTGTGCAGGTTTAAAAAAGCGTACAAAGTACAAGTAGAGGTATAGTACTGCAATAAATGGCAGTACTATACCTACTATACATATAATAAATATGCCCTGCATGACAGGGTGAGCGCTTTACGCCCGCCCGCCCTGGGGCCATCCGCGGACCATGCTCCGCGAATGTTCTGCCAAGGCCTTGCGGCGCGAGGAGAGCCCCCTCCCCCAAAGGCCCCCAAACTCTCACCCCCAAAGACTGTGATTAGAAGGATCTGCCAGTCCCGGTCAGACATGTTTTGGAAAATGTAGCTGCCTTCAAGCGCTGTGGAAGAGCACGCCCCTGCTTCTGTGGAAGCACCTGCTCACACAAGAGTGACAGTTCACAAGAGCCAGTACTCGCTCCTTCTACGCTCTACTACAGTATGTCTTCCGTAGCTCCTGACGTTTTGCATGCTCCTGTAGCCTTTACATTGCACCACGTACCCACGACCACTGGAGTTATGCAGCAAGGGATGCCCACAGTATCTGGCAGGGTTGAACTAAATTACGCAGCGCCAAGAGGCCAATTATGTGGCATAATTAAGCACATGTTGTGATACTTTTAGTTTCTCGTGGTTAGACATGTTAACTTTCTGCACAAAGGGTTCACCCCTCTAGTGGCAGTTTAACAACAAATACAGTAACCAGCAACTGAAAGGTGGCCAGTCAACCCTTGAGAAGGCCTTTCACTTCGAGGCAAAACGTCTTTGGTAACTTTTGACCTGTTCAAAATAGAACACCTTTTTTGGGGTTAAAATCAGCAAATTATGCAACAGATAATAGGTTAGGTGTGAATGCGCTAAATCCATAATTAATTTAAAAAAAACAGCAGTCACAGAATTGCATAATTCAGTGGCCTTGCTCATACTCCACCAAAGGGCACTGATGGTAGAACAAGTGGCACACTACGTGGGGGGATGCGTCATTGGGAGGGTGTTGAATTTGTTGTGGCCTTGTAAAGGAAATGTATTGGTATCCGATGCACTGCATAATTTCTTTAAAAAAGTGACGGTGGCCAACATTTACTCCACTGCGCACTTCTCCAACCGCCAGTTGCCTCTGTGAACACTGCACATAGCTGAATTGCATCAAACTAGTGATCCCGAAGCAAAGATACACAAATTAGTACCGATTCTCATTTCTTCACATACGCCCACGTAATCTCTGTCGGCTCAGGTGCGCATCTGCAAGATTTTTCCCCTCATCCGCTGTGTTGTGTGAGGGTTCTGGATTGCCACTATGTAAGTGCGTGGAATATTTACACCCATTTACACTAACAAACACATACAACTGCGTACTTCACTTTCTACTCACAGAAACGCACACTTGCCCCCTCAAACAAAACACTCACACACTCTGATCACACCCTTAGTCTAATCTATGGCCACAGCCCAAGCACACTTATATACGTAGCACCACTGCCATACACACACGGACACCATCACTGCCATGCACACACGGACACCATCACTGCCATGCACACAGGGAAACCACCACTGCCATACACACACAAACACCACCACTGCCATGCACACACGGACACCACCACTGCCATACACACAGGGAAAACCACCACTGCCATGCACGCACAGACACCACCACTGCCACACACACAGGGAAACCACCCCTGCCATGCACGCACAGACACCACCACTGCCATGCACACACAGACACCACCACTGCCATGTACACACAGAAACCACCCCTCCCATACACACACGGACACCACCCCTCCCATACACACACGGACACCACCACTGCCATGCACACACGGACACCACCACTGGCATGCACACACAGACACCACCACTGCCATGCACACACAGGCACCACCACTGCCATACACGCACAGACACCACCGTTGCCATACACACACAGAAACCACCCCTCCCATACACACACGGACACCACCCCTCCCATACACACACGGACACCACCACTGGCATGCACACACAGACACCACCACTGGCATGCACACACAGACACCACCACTGGCATGCACACACAGACACCACCACTGCCATGCACACACAGACACCACCACTGCCATGCACACACGGGCACCAAAAAACAAAGATTATGCAAAGCATTGTCATTTACAATGCCAGTAACTCAAACTTAAATGCTGCGAGACCTATTGCATTGCAAATGCTTGTTTACCATATGTATGCTATTGAAGTCCTCTAATGCAATTTGGAAGTTTTTATCCATTAACACCTTTTATGCCTTGCTTTTTTATAATAATTTGTACTGTCGCTGGTATTTCTGATGTGTACTTTTATGGATAATTTATATCCAAATAAAGTTTCTCACGACTTCGAAGAGTATATGGCGTTGTACCTCTGTTTTGAAAATTAGACATGCAGCACAATGTAAAGTTCGCCTTCATGTTAAAAATCTATTTCATGCACACATAAAAATGTGCCATGGTATTTATATTATGTAATGTTTCTTTGTTATTGTGTGGTAGCTTTTGTACAGAGCTTCATAGTACTCGTGTGGCACTGAAGTGTGGTTATGGTATTTGATGCATTTTTATAGTATGCTATGTCATGGGTTGTGTTTTAGCACTTGAATTGCATTTCTTACCATGGCATTGCCCCCAGAGTACTGTGTTATGTTATCTGGTAGTTGAATAGCACACAACTGTCACTGGTGTGAAATTTCTGTTCACATGCGCTCTAAGTTCTGAAGCTGGCGGGAATCCCGATTTGGGCACAAACTGGAATTGGTATACAAGTTCGGATTCTGAACTTCACTGAAAAATTGAACATTTGAGATGTTCTTCCCTTCGTGTTTCACCAGGAAAAGGGTAGTGAATTGTGAATTGGGACAGCTGTTTGGAAAGAAACAAAACATGTGATAATCAATGAGGCTTTCATTGAAAGCAGACACATTAGCAACACCAGGCGAAAAATGTCAGAAATCTCCGCCCAACCCCAGCTAAACAAACGAGCAGTTAATACAACAGTTGTAAATATCTAAAGTCTGCCCTCGGAGGGTGACAAAACCCTGTGGAAAACAAATTTCTAGGCTGCTCGAGAAGTGCCGGTGTCTTTATTGTCAATTTGGACCGGTATCACTCAATGTGAATTTACAGGAATAAACGCTCTAGGTGTATGAGTGTTGGACACCAAGGTTGCACCTGAGATTTGATATAATGTATTGTTGTTTGATTATTACATAAAGGAGACACTTTGATGTGCAGATCGTTCAAAGCATATCCACCTCAGTATAAATGAGTTACCCTGCACATGGCATCAGAGCACATTCAACAAGGCTTAAAGTAGTTACATCAGCCCTGCTTTGAGAAAAAGTAGGCATTTGAAATTGCAACCTGGCACTTCCTCCATACCAAGCATTACAGAGTCTGTTGCTAGGAGTGATTTGACAGAACTATGTGGTGTAATATTTAACATGTTGTGGGTTCACTCACTCCTTAAAAAACAGAGTTAAGCAGTATACATTCCAAGAACTAAGTTACTTATCTTTGATAATGTGTTTTCTGGATACATAATTTCTTGCAGATTCCACATCGCTCTCCCTTGTCTCTTCTCCTGTGGGTCTGCCAATTATTCTGTTTTGATTTTAATCCACAGAGCACCAATGGCAGCTTTGAGGGTTGACCACTTTTTAATAAGTCGGCAAAAAAGGGGCTTGATTTTCAAAATAGTCAGTTGCTAACAGTGGGTTCAAGTTGCGCACCAACATTTTGTGAATGGAATAGAATTTAGAGAATTGACCTATGTATTAATATTAACGAATCAGAGAAAGGTACCCCCTAGCAGTACTCTAAGGTCCAAGAGTGAGGGGGAAAAGGCAACAACTATAGAAATACTGTTGCTAGACCTAAATTACTTTTATATTGGCCTGAAAAGAGCTCTTTACCTCGGCATTTTCACAACATGGAGTCTTTCCAGCACAAGTGATACAACATTCATAGCTTTTTATTAAAAGAAAAATTATGTACAAATAACACTTTTTTGAATATATATTTTGTTACTTTTCTTAAGAGTTCTATCTGTGCAGACATATACAATTGATTTCAATTATCAAATTATTTAAAGACACATATCAACATTGACAAACACAAGGCGCTAATATTTACAGCTAAAAAGTTTTTACAAAGGAACATTACAAAAGACATACAAAATTGACAATGAAACCTCATGTATATAACCCCACAAACAAGCATCCATCAGTCTCTCTCACCAAACCAGCTATTCTCACACCCACAGCACACTCACACACAGAGCAATGCTTTGCAAACTTCTGTTTCTTCTTATGATCATACACTGCCAAGAAATTAGGTAGATTAATTTAATCACAAAAATGTCCACTAATTTGTTGTCATTAGAAGATTGGTCGGTCAACGTACGTTTCGGTGGAAAGGAATTACAACCACCTTCATCATGACCATTTACAATGAGTTTCAATGCAAAGGAGGTGAAGAGGGGTTATCTTGATTATGGTAGATGAAAAGTCTCCAATCTCATCAGTGCATATCAATGTGTTGCAGATCAGAGGCGGCAGAGGTGACACTATTACTGCGTGTCATACATGTTTACGGTTAGTGATTCTTTACCACCTTGATGGTGTTTAAAGGTACAACTGAATCCAGCTCCTCATATTTAGCGGGTAGGCTCCTCCGTTGGCAAGTCTATGACGTCACAGACCAATGGGCTCCATCTGTTATACCTTTTTAAAGCCTTATTGTGACTCACAAGCATGTTACCGAATTGAAAATGTGTTTAGTAGAATAAAAAAAATGAGTGGTTGCAAACCCTGTGATTTTGCGAATTGTAGGCTTTGAGAAAACAAAATAACTTTATACATCAGCCCTGTAGCATACATGAAACCATGTTTGGCCCATGAGGAATACCACTTTGTGTCGGTGACAGAGTGTTGTGAAAATTTCCTGGTCTAGTCCAAAGACTCACAAGAATGTACAAGATATGGAATTTGGAGGAAGATTTACTTACCTATCAGAAAGAACACTTTAGAAGATTAGCAACCTATTATTCTGCGCACACGACTCCTCAGATTGATTCTATACAGTCTTGACACAAAGTATCAGTAAATATAAGAATAGAAGCCCACATGGTATTAGCTGGAACAACATTGTAGTTATACAAAATCTAGGGAATCTAATTCTTTGAACAGGGCATAATGCTTGTACCTGTATTTGCCCAACAATATATTCTTCCTTAGATGAACAATGGGCATTGTGATTGGTGTGATGTGTTTAATAAGAGAGGTTGGAACAATATATTTCTTTTCACGCAGCATGTTTATGTGATTGCAGAAGCTTACTGGTGAACATGAAGCTCTTCTGAAAGATCATGAAGACTTGAAAAAAAAGATGGATGCCTCGAAAGCCAGGAACAGGGTCTTAACTAATGAGGTGAAAACACTGAAGAGCCAAATCGTAACGCTGATGGAGAAAGGAAAACACGATGATGAGCTTATCGATGCTTTAATGGTACAGTATGGCTATAAACATTGACATTCCCCTTCTAACATCCACCCTTTACCTGTATAGTGATATTGTCCTGATGTGAGGATTTGCGTTGCCGACCCATTTGTCAGAGGCAACTTCCAATATGCTTCTCTGTCCAAAGCGTGCATCTCTTTGAGAGATAGCTGTCTTTTCAGAAAATCTCTCAACGTGTATAGATTCTATTGTTTTCCTTTATAGTCTTTGATGAATCTACAAATCCTTGAACCCTGAACACTTTTTACAAGAGAAAAAAAACTCTTTTGGAAAACGCTATATAAGCTAACTAACCATGTGCCTATATATTTTAAAGGTATTTCTTTAATTTTGACCAGTGGCTCTTAAACTGTTTTCCGAGGACCTCTAGGGGTCCACAAGGCCTACTCAGAGGGGGGTAACTATAACTCACACCCGCCATGTACAGTTTTCTCAGCAATAATTGCACTGCAAATGTTGCAGCGATATTATCAACAATGTTATAGAAGGTGTCATGAGTGATGTAATATGTGGGGTAATTAGCAGTGCATGATGAGGGCATGTGTTATAGTCACTTGAGATGACTATAACTGCTGAATTTCTATGGTTTTATGTGTGTAGAATCTGAACCTAACTATGACGTCCCTGTAACCTTTGTTTTTTTCTGTGAATTTCTGTGGTTTGTTTAATGTTATTTCCTAACTTTAATGTCCCTGTAACTTAGGTGTGTGAGTATGTACGTTGGTGTGTGTGTGGTGGGTGTATGGGTGCATGTGTGACTGGCTGTGTGGGTATGTGAGTGGGTGTGGGAGTGGGTATGCTAGTAGGTGTGTGAGCGGTTTTGAGGGTGTATGAGTGGCTTTATGTGTGTGTGAGTGAGTGTGTGAGTAGGTTTGTGGGTCTGTGAGTGAGTGTATTTTCTTTTTAATTGGGGTTGGGATCCACAGAGCTGAATCCATCCTAAACTTTGAGTATCCGAGAGGATCTGCGGATCCTCGTATGGTAAAAAAAAAGGTTTTTGGAAAATTTCTCACATCACCCTCCATTTTCTGCCTTGGGGATCAGGGTACCTCTACCCTTCTGTCACTTTTTAATTTTATTTTCCCCACTGAAAACAGAGTCCCGATTTAGAAAATGTCAGCCGCAACTTTCCTCTCAAGGTGTGGTCAGCCATTCACAGCATTGCTGTTGGAGTGTGGAATCGCTAATCAGCAGAGGATCCTAGGAGCATCTGTCGACGATCCGTGTCCCAGGATATACAAATTTAGTTTTCGGTTAATATGTTATAATGCTAAGAAATCCCTAAACCCTGATGAAGTCCCTTGTTGGGATGAAACACATTGGCTGGTATGCAGTTTGATGTTGTGAAGAATAAAGGAAAATCTTTTTTGGAATATCACATCATGGTTCCAGGGTTATATTAGAATCTTTAAGAAGAATTCATATGTTTGAATAATCTGCAATAATATGCGATTAAGTGAACTTTCAGTAAAAACATTGGACTTCCTAAGCACTCCCTTTTGTGTATTGTTTTTCACTTTGGTTTATGGTTTTAGAGCAGTTGGACCATTAGAGGGTTGAGTGCAATTGCATACATGTCAACAGTACAAAGCACCTGTGTGGTCAGTTATAGCCATTACTGCGCTTTTTTAAAATGGATTAAATAAATAGGTATATCTGGACGGTTGGTCCTGCTTTAGTCATAAGGTAGTTCTATGTTACCTTAAATTTAGAAAATAATGTTTCTGATTGACCAAGAGAGCTTTTTCTATCGTTAGTCTTCTTGATCCTGGGGGACCGAACAGTCTGATTGGCTGGCTACACTTGAAGAAAAGTCTTGCAGTGCTGTTACAGGAAACACTTACTCTGTCATCCTGCGGCACACCGTGGCCCTCCGGTGAGGTACTGTGGTTCTGAAGCGTGGTCCACGGCAGCACTCCGGTAAGGTACTGCAGTACTCCCACAGGCATCGTAATGCAGGAACATGCAAGCCTCACTGGCCGAAGCCTGAATTTGACCGTAATACCTTGGAAGTGATGCTTGCAGTACTGCAGGAGTACCACAGCACTGTGAAGAAAATAAAAAAAATATATTAAAAACACTTGTGGATAGGGGCATGGCCAACCAAGATGGCCGAGTGGACGTGATCCACATGAGCTGTACTGCAAAATTTTGACAAAATTCTGTGGTTGAGCAGCTGTTGGCTTACCTGGTGCAGCCGACCCCTTCTCTGCGTGTGGCGCACAGGGACACTGCGAGCGGTGGTGCTTTGATATCCTGAAGAGACTGATGGCGGCGGATTGACGGGGCAGCGGTGGCCACATGGAGAAAGGGCTCAGGCCCTTTGCATGTCTGCCTGCTGCTGAGGGATGGGATTCCACCGCGGTGCCGGGGGGCTCTCCACACTCGAGACACCCCAACACGAGCTTGAACTACAAAGTCAGCGGCCCACGGGGAGTACTACAGCCCATATGCAAGCAGCACATCCCTCTGTTCATGCCTGGCCCGTGGCCCCCGCCAGTAACCCCACATTGCGGCATTGAGTACCATACACTGCAGCAACCCTCACTGCAGCCAGAGGCAAAGTCTTTGTGGTTGTGGGGATACCCCCAAAGTCCTGTGGCCTTAATAAAAATAGGATTTTCTCCATCTTCGGAACAATGTTTGATGCATGCCTGACCTCAAGATGGTGGCGCCAGGACTAGGAAATAATAACGCTAGCCTTGCATAGTCTACTGCCACATCGCCCCCAGAAATGATCTTGTAAAGAGACTGGGGAGCCTGGGCCTTCTTCCTCCGGCACTAATTATTGCCTCCAAAGCGTGGATCCCAGGAGGATGGTGATTCCTCCCTGCCTGACCTTAAGGTGGGGGACTACCTGCCTAATGAATACTGATGATAATCACTCAGGCCCCTGAATTGCAAATGGACTTGGGCACCAGTTGCTTGAACTCACTCTCTGTAATCTCCACAATGCATCCTAAGCAACCTGCGATCGTTGCCCCCCCTGAGAGCTGGACTGGACAGAGGACAACCAGCTTTTTGAACGATGCCAATGCAGCAACAGTTGAGAGAGGAGGAGGTGATTTGTTATACTTAGAGGACCCAGGCGATCCTCTCCTGCTTTATATTGGTGGGAGCGATAGCCCACTGACCGTAGATATACACATCCCTTACTGAAAATCAGCCTTCGGTTGCCCCAGTGACCCACCTTGCAAACTCCACAGAACAGTGCAGGTGCTGTTACAAAGCGACTCCATTTCTTTCGCTGAACTGGATGCGGTCTGTGACGACCCTCGGGGTGCTACCCCTACTCGCGCCTGCTGTTTTTATGCCTCCAAAAAGGATTGAGACCAACAGAGTGTCAAGCTATTTCACTCCTTCTTCGATGCACAACATCCCCACTGTCACTATTAGCAGCAACGTCATAGCACTCATAAAGGAAGACCTTCTCTCCTCCCTTAATGAATTCAAGCAGGAACCCTGAGAGGAGTTAAAAGCAAATATGAATGCTTCCCTGGAACTACGCAAGTCAGGCATTAATACCAGGCTCACCACGCTCCAACATGATGTTACCTCTGTGGGCTGTCACACACTGGACCTTGAGACCAGGGTCCAAGAGCTGGGCAGATGTACAAGCCTGATGGGAGAATCATCCGACTCCCTCCGTATGCAACTCCTGGCTTCAATATTGAAATGCACGGATCTCAAACACAGGTCGAGACTTGAAAACCTATGCATCTGTAACCTGGAAGAGGGGGCAGAGAGTCCAGCCCTTGGGGCCTATGTGGTGGGTCCGTTTACAGAGGTGGTCGGAAAAGACTGCATGAAAATCAGGATAGACAGAGTCCATTGGGTGGGCACCCAGGAATCAGGAGGAAGCGGCTGACCCCTGGATGTCTTAGTTAAACTACAGTCCTTCACGACGAAGGAAGCGATCCTTCCAGCTGTATGGATAAACAACGACATCTCCTTCCAGGGTGCCACTTGCTCTCTTTTCCGAGATATAGCTCCAGCAAGGTTGGTCCATAGACAACAATTTGCCGCCCGTCACAGACAAATTAAGGCATCACCACATCGGATAGCTGGACATACCCATTTGACTCATCAGATCACCGAACTCCCAGCTGCAATCTTGGGTATTCCACTTACTGATGATCAACGACATGGAGATTACACAGGGGCCCTGTGCAAGAGCCATTCGGGAAATGTAGAGAGGAGACAGTGGCTCTCACAATGAGATTCCAAACTCCAAAGAAAACGTTGAGGGGTTAACAATTTTTTCTCTCTTCCAAACAGATTCAATACTCACTGGCGGAGGTCTGTGGCTCACTTATTTTTATTCTACTGTCAAGGCGCATACTAACCAACAAATGGCTCAAACAGGGTTGTGTCTTAGCCCCCACAATATCCAACTTTTTCTTAGCGGTTCTCGTCCCGATATTAAATAGCTATAACTATCACGCTCCCAGGTTAGGTGGGCTATCACTACCGTGTCTCCTCTATGCGGACAATATAGTCCTAATCAGCCATTCTCAAGTAGGTCTGCAACATCTTGTGAACGCTACACAGGGTTATTCTGAAGCAAACAAACTGACCATAAATCTCGAAAAACGGAGACAATGCTGATCAGCAAAAATAGGAAAAAATCGTTTACCTGGTATTGGGACAATACTTGTTTTGAGGATACGTCAGAATGCAAATACCTAGGAGTAAAAATCGGTAAAGGCGGCCATTTCACTGTACAGAATGCCAGCATTAGAGGCAAAGGCTTCGCCTTAGCTATCTCTTTACAAACACTAAACAGTAAATTAACCGGTTGTCGCTCTGGTTCAAGTGATACGAGCCAGACTCCTGCCAACAATTGCTTACGGTAGGGAAGTACAGAGAGGCAGAGATGCTAAAACTCTTGATAATACAGTCATAGCTGCATACAGGATTATTCTTGGTTTTCCTAAACATACTTCAACAGCTCAAATCAGGCTAAGGTTTGGCACTCAGAAACAATTCTTGGCATGACAGGGGGCGTACATAACTACCTAGGACAAAGTGCGGAAATCCAACCAAGGAACTTTAGACAAATACTTATGGAAAGAGCTAGAGCAACACTGAGCCTCACCAGCTGTCAAGTACCTCAAAAGCAGTCTGGCGAATACTGGCTTAAACCAACTCTGGGATACTTCTACAAATCACTCAACACTTTAAAAACTGGTCAGGAAGACAATTAAACATCTCTTGTGGATCGAGAACAAGGCATCCCACACGAAAAGGTCACATGGCTGGATGACCATGAGCTCGTATTCCATACCAGCACCACAGAACTACCTTGATTTGGGCTACGCTAAAACAACTAAAATGAAGTTTTAAAGTACAGATTGGGCTTGTTACGATGTATTCAGCATTTCCCGCATTAGCTAAAGGATAAGGCGGGCTCCTCCTGCCGTCTATGCAGCTCAGGGCCAGAGGATCTGCTGCATTTTTTATGGTCCTGCAATGAACTTTAGGGAGAAAGAAAGCAACTGTTAAAATGCCATTTCAATCAGCGTGGGATACGCTCACGAAGGCAAGCAGTTCTCGCCTGCCTTGCATCTAATGACCCACAGCTGAATTGTAGTCTGGTGAAGTTCATGAGGGTGGTGGAAAAGAAAATGCCTAAACCAGATTAATCATTTATAGTAACACAAACAGCACTTCTATTTTATGGATGTCTAAAAATATATATTTTAGAGATGATTTAAAAAAAGATAAAAGATGCATATTATGGAATAATGTTTTTAACCGCTTAACCACAGCAGCAATTCCGCCGCTGTGCGGTGGTTTAGCGCAGTGGGCGGGGCCGCGTCCGCCAACTGACATGGGCAGCACTACTAAGGTAGTGCGCGCGACCGCCGTTGGCCGACGTCATCAGCGAAGGGGTTAACATTGTACGCAGAATTGCTTTTAAATTTTGATGTTTTGTATTGCAATGGTTTTTATTAACTATGCTAATAAACTACTAGTACACTTATTTTATTAATTAATTTTTATTTTAATAGTTTTTTATAGCGCAAACATGATGCTTGCGGGGTATCAAATTTACAGCGAACAGAGTAGTAGAAACAGTAATATCAATATCACTACAAATTAGGTAACAAGTGAGTATCATAGTTCCGTCCCTAACGATAACATAATGTCTTAGTTCCTACCACTGCAAGTACCAGGCAGTGTTGAGAATCAGGGGATTAAAGTCTGTACTACTAGGTAGCCCGAGATAATAGTCATGTGAGCAACTGAAGAACTAGAATCTTGGGATCTAGGGAAGAAATTTGTTCATTAGGAGTTCTTTGACTTATTTCTTGAAGGATATGATTGAGGGATTTGGTCTGATTTCAGAAGCTAATGAGTTCCAGATTCTTTGGTCAATCCCAGAGAGTCACGGTTGTAGGTTTTCTTCTTGTGGAATCTCTGAGGTTTCAGAAGAAAGGTGTTTGAGCTTCTGCATGATCTGTAACCACCAGAGAGTTTGAGCTTCTAGATGAGATAACTAGGGTTTCGTGGTGGAGGGCTTTATGCCTCATGCAGGGGATTTTTAGCGGGATTCTTGCTTTACAATCGAGCCAGTTGATAGATTTGAGATTCGGGGTGATGTGGTTGTATCTTTTTGAGTCAGTGATGAGTCTAGCGGCAGAGTTGAGCGAGGCCCTTAGAGGAGCCAGTTTGGACCTGGGTAGTCCAGATAAGGTAGTACTACTATAGTCCAACCTGGGAATCATTAGAGCTTGAAATTGCTGGGGGTGGGGGTGGATTTCATCTTTTTACAATACTCATGTGGTGATTTGCTGCTTTGGTGGCCGCACTGATGTGCTACTGCATGTTGAGATTCTTGTCAAGAGTTACGCCCAGTGATTTTGCAGAGTTAATGATTTGAGGAGTGCAGTTTAGGGCTGTAAGTTGTTTCAACCATTCTTCGATGACCAGCAACTGGTTGGGTGGGACAATTAGGAGCTCAGTTTTTTAAATATTTAGTTTGAGGTGATTCATTGCTAGCCAGTTTTGAGTTTTCGTTAGTGTTGTGCAGAGGGAACTGATGTCTTCTGGGCGGAGACTTTTAGGGATAGCTGGGTATCGTCAACGTACATGTGAAAGTGGATGTTGGATGAGCTCAGACGTTCTGTTAGGGGCTCCATGAATAGGTTGATGAGAGTGGGTGAAAGAGATGAGCCCTGTGGGACCCCTAGTGTTATAGGCGTGGTCTGCGATAGAGAGTGATTAATGTTGACTCTTTGAGACCTGTTTAGGAAATAGGAGAACCAGTTAAGAACTGGTCTTGTTAGGCCAATACAGTGTACCAAAAGGTCTAGAAGGTTTACATGCTTAACCATATCAAATGCAGATGATAGGTCAAGGAGGACTAAAAGACAAGCTTGGTTCTGATCCAGCATTTTTAGTGCATCGTCCATACTGTGTTTCATAGCAGATTCTGTTCTGTGCCCTGCATGGAAGACCGCTTGAAATCGGTCTACTTGTTGGAATTGATCATTGTGGTAACAGAGTTGTATGTGAACACAATCTTCCAGGAGCTTCGCCAGGGTAGGGATATTGGAAATAGGTTGGAAGTTGTTAAGGTCAGTTTGGTCCGCTTTTGGTTTTTTCAGGAAGGCGGTACCTTGACCGGACTTTAGGCAGTCAGGGATGGAGTCTTGAAGGAGGGAGGCATTAACAATCTTTGTCCAGGGGAGGAGCTACGCAACGATTCAAGATGGCCGCGTAAGCCATCCACCACCGGCGGTCGATATATCCTGCTGTTCATCCTGTTCCACCACCGGGCGCCTGGGTGTATGAAGTCTGCCTGACACCATTGGTGCAAACCCGGTCTTTCTAGCTGCTTGGGTGACAAAGTTCTGTCGTGTTTCCTCCTGGGCCTATTTCGGGGCTGCCGCCGGGACCTCGATTTCCTGTCCACCCGGATTGCCATTGATCAACAGCGGCTGTGAGTCCGGGGTCCGGTCCGGTCCTGCGACTTTGGATTTTGAGACTTTGCATCGCAATCCAGTCTTTAATAGGCGACGAAGATATATTATCGTGACGGACGGCGATCATCCTGAGCCGCGGTCTGGGGACGCCGCCCGGAGACCTTGCTGGGGGGACGAGGTCGGAGGGCTATCCCCCGCGGCTGAAGAAGGTGCAGTGTCTGCCGGTGATGAGAGCGCCCGCAGTCTACGTCTGCTTTATGTGTGCCTAGAGCCTTGGTAGTGATCCCGGGGCTCGAGTCCCGCTTTGTCCCTGTGGCCCGGGGGATGGAGCGGACGGATGGCGCACCATTGTTGAGGTCCATCATGGCCGCCATAGGGGCGCTCCGTACCCAGTTTACCGTCACGTATGACCGGCTCGCGAAAAAGCTGGAAAACATTCGCCTAGGACCGGACGACGACCCTGCGACAAGTGACCAACATCCCTTGATACCGGTGGAGGACTTGACCCATCGCTTTGAGGTTCCCGACCGGCGCCCTGCCTTGTCTCATTTGGATTCTTTTGCCCTGAGTTACTCTGCACCCGTTATTCTCAATGGTCTTCCCTGTGTGCTCCCCGTCCGGCGGACCCTCGCTGCTAATGAGCCCTCCCTGGACTCTTGGAGAAGTCGGTCTTTCCTTTCCATCTTGTCCCGCTGGTTCTGTGGGCTCCGCCATTTTGTGCCTGGTCCTTGTTTGGATTTAGCTACCCCGCACCTCCGCGGATATTTTGACTGTTTCCTGCCTACTGTGCTTCGGAGGACATGGGGCTTTGCGCGGAGTCGCATTGGCCAAGGCTGACTTCATCTAGTATCCGGCTTTAACACGTCACCATTGCTTCGACTGGACTGCTGTATTCTTTCTGTCGAACTTATTGTCACTTGGGCGCCATGTGTTTTAATGCGGATTTGATCTCGCCTGGGCTCCTTCCGGTGGTGTTTGGACTTGGTTGATGTCCTCCCCAGCTGAACGCTTGCTTTCCACTTTTAATGGTTGGATGATATGCTTTGGGGAGATCGCCAATGATGGGGGGTAAGGGAGTCCGGGAGTGTGTTTGTCGCTCTCCTCCTCCTCTTTATATTTTTCCCTTCTGTGGGGCAGTTCCTGGGCGACAGGCACGCTGTTAGTGGGGTTGGCCGTAGCCATTACAGGTGTGCAGGGTGGTGGGTGCGGGGGGGGTTTGTTGTTTTAGTTTATTTTGTTCTATGGTCCCTTTCTCTTTCTTTTCTGTCTGTTCTTGGGAGGGTACTCTATCTCTCCAGTAGGGTTGGCGGTCTCTTCTACTTCTTCTCCTTTTTCTATCAGGCGTCTCCACTTGCCTATGCCTTTCTGTCCTTAGAGGGTGGGTTCATTGGATGGTGCTCTGCTAAACTACTTGCTGCTGTATTGCCTGTAGCTCTGTCGCTGCCTCGATGACCGTATTGTTGCATAACTGTGAGTTTTCACCTGATATTGATTGCTTTGCGGGGTCCGTCCCCCCTCATCTCCTGTTCGTAAACTGGATGGTGTGACGCCTTTGAGATAGCCGCCGCTACTTCTTCATCATAACTAAAAAACGAAAACCTGATTTATCCTTTTGCTCTGGGGTGCCCATGACCATGTGTGGTAGTCGTACAGCTTCTTCTTTACTTAATTGTTGTTCGACTTCTGGTTTCTTTACTTCCTTTGCGGCCGGCCCCTGTGGTTGTGGGCCTGCGCATGTAATAACTTGCATTTATCAATAAAGGTTTTCACAAAAAAAAAAACAATCTTTGTCCAGATTGGCAGTATTGCAGCTATGATTGCCTTGAATAATTTAGAGTGAAGCTGGTCAATGAAATGGTTTGCGGTTGTCAACCTAGTTAAGATTTTGTGGATGTTGACTTCATCAAAGGTTCTAAAAGATTTCCATGAGGCGTTGTTTTGGGGGAAAAGCCCACGAGAGCCCGCTGGAACAGTAGGCCTGGGAGCAGAGGGGCAGAGTTGAGGGGGCATAGGGCTTTGTTCCAAGGCCATTTTGCTGGTCATTTCTCATGGTTTCTGCCTTCTGCAGAAAGAAGGAGTCAAATTCCTCACAATTTGGTAGCTAATTGGATCCCGCCAGTGACTGCTTGTATGCACAGTTCGATTGTGCTTTTATGAACAGATTTTTGGGTCTGTTACTGGCTTGATCTGGTTGGTTTCTCAAGAAATTTGCTTTGGAGGTTCTTTTGTTTTTGTAGCATCTGTTTCTCAATGATCTCAGGTGCTTGAGGTGTTCAATTGACAGGTCAGGTCTCCGTTGACGTTCAGCGAGTCTCAAATTGTGTCTTTCCTTGTTGAGACTAGTATTATACCATGAATCTGATCGAGACTACTAGCCGCAGATTCCTTAACGTAGAATATCCCCCAGGCGTGAGACTAGACCTGGAAAACTTTCTTGCCCAGCATCCCTGCGTGCCAGGGAGACAGTGCCACGCGACTCCCCCCGACGTCCCCTGCAGGCGTGACGTCATCAAGGTCACATAAGCACCACCCCAGCGTGCTGACATCAGTTTTCTTCTTTTCCGCGTGCAACGCGGATCTGGGTAGTGTTACTGGCCGGTTCAGGCCTTTACCTTTTCGCTTTTGAGCGTTTTTTTATGGGTACAGTGTGTGAATGGTTTTAAAGCATGCTCGTCTTGCGCACGCCAGATGTTGGCGACGGATCCCCATTCCATCTGCATGTGGTGTTTGGGGGAGCACTCGACTCCACGGACTGAGAGGCGTGTCAGCAGTTGAAGCCGAAGTCCCGGCTGGAGCGCCAGATGAAGCTCCTCTCGGCTCCCATGTCCAGGTCGGCGGCGTTGCCGAGGCCGTCCCCTGCAGACGGCTTCAAGAACCGCCGCTTCCACCTCCGACATCGTTCTTCTCCCTCGCCACAGTAGCGTCGCTCACCTATCGGTATGTGTCGCAGTATGTCCCCACGATCCAGGTTCCGGCCTGTTGGGGGCGTGGGCCCCGCACGTTGTCACTCTATCCACCGTTCCCTGGCGCGGGAGCGACTAGAGCCCAGATGGAGGTCTATGCGGTGCCCTTGCAGGCCTTGTTGGCTCCTCCTTCTCCTCTTGGGACGTCTGCGGATCCCTTGCTGTGTGTGGAGCCCTCCGCAGCTTCGTCGGGGTGCAGCCCTTAGGGGTTCCCTCCTTTGGACCACTGCGCCTCTGCTTCGCCGCAAACCTCCGCGAGGGTACCTGTGATGTCGCGAGTTCTTCTCGGTCCTCTGGACAGGTGGTGGTCTTGTCCAAAGCCGAGGCGATGCCTCTCAGGCGCCAGCAGCTGCTGGCCTTGGCAGCGCCGCAGATGCTGGCTAGGGGTCAGGCGTGTCCCCAAGCCCCCCTCGTCCCTCCACGTAGGCGGCTGCCTCATTGGAGGTCGAGTCGGCGCCTTTTCGTCGCCGTTCCTTGGCCGCCCCAACTCCGGCCCTCCCTCAGTCTCCTGCGCCGAGCGGTGTGGCGGAGGTCGTTCCGGGGTCTTCTTCGGTGCTCGTCGACGTTGTCCCGACTCCGGTTGTGGATTCTACGGCTCCGGGATGCCGCCAGGTCGTCAATTCCTCTTCAGACGCCTCTTCGTCACCAGAGGTTCGGCGGTTGATGGTGTCATCCTCCCCGGACACGGGTCGCCGAGTTGTGGCTTTTTCCCCGTCGTCATCTAAGGATGGTTCTTTGCCGTCGCCAAGGCCACAGTCGTCGCCGGAGGCACCTCAGGTTCCTCACTCTTCGGTCCCCCTTCCCCCTTTCCGGACTTGGCCTTTCCTTTCTCCGGTTGGCCTGGGGGACGTCGCCTTAGTCTGCAGCCGTCGCCCACAGAGGGGCTGCTTTCCCCACCACGGGGCCCTACGGAGGCAGCTGCGGCCTTCGCTCGCGCTGTCTCCACGGCAGCGGGGATCCTGCGCATGGGAGATCCAGCAGCCCACTTCCCCACAGATAATCTTCTGGAGGTCATCCATCAGGGCTCTGGTGGTCAGGAGCTGCTTTTGCCCTTTGAGTCTTCGCGCCACGGAGGACCCGGTGCTGCAGAACCTCTTGCACCGCCTCCGCCCTGCGCCTCATGATCCTATCTGTCTTTCTCTTCACCCCTCGACAAGGGGCACTCTTTTGCAGACGGCTTTTCCCTCCCTGTCATCGGTGTTTTCCCCCTGTCGTCGGAGGCGCACTGGTTGGATTCCTGGGGGCGGAATATCTTTGCCTCCACCAGAGCGGCCTTGCGGGCCCTTAACACTCTTTGAGTCCTAGCAAGGGCCACTTCTTGCTTGTGGGATTCGGCTGAGTTCCTTCTGTCTGCCGCTTCTAGTGAGGGTGCCAGGTTTGATCTCCGGCACCATGTGTTGGATGGCCGGGATCTGGCGGCCTTCATTCTTTGCTCCGCTCTGAATATGTCGGAGGTGCTTGGTCGTGCCATGGCCTATTCAGTGGCCCTTTGTTGCCATGCATGGCTCCCGGATTGTGTGTTCCCGGAGAATGTTCAGGAACGGTTGGTGAACCTTCCCTTTGATGGCACCCTTTTGTTTTCCACACCCCTACGGATTCTGCCATTCAGAGGTTTTTGGTGGGGCTCCGCCCTCCTCCTCCTCCTCCGCCTTGTCCTTTTCCCCCTATTTGACTGGGGAGCCGTTCTAGTTTTGGGTGGTGTGTTCTGGGGCCTTGTTGTGAGTAACTCCGGTGGTTGGTGTTCTGTGTAATTGTTGTACCTTCCGGTCCCTTGTTGGACTTTGGTGCTGTTGGCTGCTGGTCCAGCCCTTTTTTGATTGTGGTTTTGGCTGTTGGTCAGCCGTGTTGGCCTGACATTAGGCCTTCCGTGTATTCTTTCTGGCTCATTTGGCAAGCCATTTGCGATTTCCCCGCAAGTCTTTTTGGTTGTTGTCCTCTGATGCGGATACTTTTTCTGAAGAGGGTTCTTATGTTCTTGGGATATAACTTGCCCTATGTGGGGCAGTGGTAGCTATTACATAGCTCTCTCCTGTGCTAGGGAGGTGTGGTCGTCCTTCGGGCCTCTGCTCTCTGTGGCATCACAGTATGTCGCAGGTGCGAACATCTTCTTCTTCTTCTTCCATCAGCACTTTCAACAGTGCGGCCATCCCTGTCTTGTCCGCTGCCTGAGGCCGGGCACCCACTACTTAGTGGATTGGTTCCGTCGGGGCGATTCTCCTTTGGGGCCATTCGGGATGGTTTACTAGCCTTTCCCTTTTTCTGGACCTGACGTGGTCCGGGCCTTTAATTTTGTGACATTGTCAGCAGCTGGCTGCCCCCACCTGCTCTTCTGTTCTGTGACCGGCGGCCTTGGCTTGGGCCCTGGCACTCCGGTTTTTGTCCCACTGGGCCATTGTGAAGTCTTGTGCTTTTCTTCCGCCTGCCTTATTGCTGAGGTGCTAGTCAGTCTTGACTTAGAGCTGTGAGGGCTCGGCTGCCCCTTTCATTGGGTTGTTTTCCAGTGGAGGGCTTTGCTATACTTCTACCCCTTCTCCTTGGAGTCTGTAGGTGGCTCTTCTTCCTCCGCGTTGTCTGTACCTTGGGGCTTCCGGTGGTCCTTAGTACGTGGATGGGCTTGCGGTGGTCTGGCCTCCTTCGTTTGACCTTTGCTTCTCCCGTTGGCGGAGACTGGGTTGCCTCTTTATCATTATGGCACATCCCCCGTGGGACTGGTGTTCCTCTTTGATGTCTTCTTCAGTTCAGGACCTGTGACTCATCCCTTGTTGCGGTGGACGGGGCTATTTTCCCTGTCCCTGTGACTTGTCCACTGTTGGGGGTCTTGTGCTCATCTGAAGTGGGAGAGGTCCCCTCGCAGACCCTCCTCCCCTTTGGGTATGGCTAGGGTATCTATTCTACGTTAAGGAATCCGCGGGTAGTAGTCTCTCTCAGATTTACGAGTTACTTACCTTCGGTAACGATGTATCTGGTAGAGACGATTCTATCCACAGATTCCTTCACGACCCACCCTTCTTCCCCTTTCTGCGAGGACCCTCTGCTTGGGTTTACTGCAATCGACTCCCTTTGGGTGTCTTGTCTTCTATTGGTGTCTTCCTTTTCGGTCATGCATCCCACGACTGGTTTTTCTCCAGGTGTTTTTCACCTTTTGTTTCTCTCTTTCACACACAGTTCCCATGCTCTCCTCAGTTTTGTTGTGATGGCTCCGCCTTGTGGCGCGGAAAAGTTCTCAGAAGCAAACTGAGGTCAGCACGCAGGGGTGGGGTTTATGTGACCTCGCTGACGTCACGCCCGCAGAGGATGTCGGGTGGATTAACGTGGCACACCCCCCACCCCCCCGGTGCGCAAGGATGCCGAGCAAGAACATTTTCTGGGTCCAGTCTCATGCCCGGGGGAATCTGCGGCTAGAATTATCTCTACCAGATACATTGTTACTGAAGGTAAGTAACTCCTACTTTAGTCCAGACGTCTTCAAACTGTGGGAGTCCGTGGCAGCATTCTCTGAGGGGGGAGGGGGGAAAATGTTTTCAGAAAAGAAGTGTAAATGATGATGGCCTGGAAGCATGAAATCGTCTTCCAGTCCTTGCCATAAAGTTTTGGAGGGGGACCCGATTTCAAAATATTTCGTTTTGGGGGGCTCAGTGAAACAAAGTTTGAAGACCTCTGGTTTAGACACTTTAGTGGAGATTTTTTTTTATTTGGAATGGAGTGATCGAGTCAAGAACAGACTCCATGTAGCGAGTGTGGTGATTTGTAAGATCAAGGACATCTGAGAGCTCTTCAGGGGAAGTCAAGATGTTATGACTGAAAGAAGTCAGAGCACTCCCGTCGATGTTGTGCATGTTATTTTTCCATTATCTGGACTTGGATCTTTGTGCTGTGTTGGTTATCAAAAACTTTCTTAATGAGGAATGCGTTGTGGTGTTTCTCTGTCCAATCACAGGGTAGGATAGATTCCAATTTAATTGAGTTGGGCTTTGCAAAGATAAGATCTAATGTTGATCCTTTGTTGTGAATAGGTTTGTCTCAGAATTGAGTCAGGTTCAGGTCTTCAAGGAAGGTTTTGAACCTGCATTTGTCCCAATGGTTTCCATGATTTGGTCAATAGAATCCAGGTTGTCACCTGGAGGGCGGTATATCATGTGCAGCTTGCATAGGGATCAAAGATATTTGCAGGTGGGTATGATGGGGGTTTGTGCGTGTATGACTGATAAGTAGAGGCTGTGTATGCAAGCGATGCCTTCAATGGTCTATGGGTTCTATTCAATCTGGTAATACAATGGTTAAGGGGACTAGAATGTCCATGATAGGTGCTGAAGAGTCATTTAGCCAGGTTTCTGTTAGGATTAAGAGGTCAAGATCATGTGTGAGGATCAGTTCGGCAATATCTCCAACAATTTTTGAGGCAGATCTACGGTTGATTAGCCTGCATTTCATTTGGGATTTGTTGTGTGCTTGGTTAGAATGTGCTAGGTTAACTTGTCTGTGGGTATATTTGTTGACAGCTCTTTGGTTGAGTGTAGGAGCTCTGTGAGGGTTTGTCATGATGGCCTGGATTGTTTCCGGACTGTACATGTTTTGAGGGCGAGAGGAGTTGTGTGATAGGAGGAGAGTTTGGAGATCGCTGTTGGATAGGGGAGCTTTACATCTAAAATGTTTTGAGAGTGCGTTGGGGTAAGGTCTCATTCTCCTAATCCAATGCGAGGGCAGATTGGGGGGAGAGATCCGGTTGGCAGGAAGGTGTGTTCGTGTTATGGCGGGGTGGTTGGTGGGTTGGTCATGTGTGGTTTTATGCATCATGTGGTTCTTATGGGGCCCAAGATAGTTAGTTGTCATTGTTGTGATGTGAATTAGTCTGTTTAGGTACTCTTTGAGATCTTGCAAGCCTTTTGTAATCTCAACCAGTTTGGAATCTAGTGAGCTATAGGAGCAGGTTGACTGGTTTTGAGGCATTGGACATGGATGCATAAAGGTGAAGGTGGAGCTGGGGTGCAGATATATTGGTAAATAAGGCATGAGAAAGGATGGATTGTAGCTAGAAGTAAAGTCGGAATTAGGATGGAGAGAGCTTGAGAGATTGGTGCTGGGGCATGCTAACGAAGTATCATTGTGAGTTACAGGAGGAGTAGCTTTTGGGCGAGACAGAGATTTAGGGGAGGTAGGGAGGTAGAGATGGAGAGGACGGTTTGATTGTGTAAATCCGGAGTGGTTACTCCCAGTGTGGGATGAGCTGGCTATCTTGTGTAGTGGGGAGTGGTTACTGAATCCATGGAATATGGTGGTGAGATGGAGATGCCTAATATGGTAGGAAGAAAAGAAGCGGTGGAGGAATCTGAGATCGACGCCAATTTCTTGATGAGTGGAAACAATTCTTTAAACGTGGCTTATCCGATGCCTGGATGAGAATGATGCAATTATTGTAGATGGTGACTGCTGTTTTGCATGCTGAAGAAGGGGCTACCGATCGTTTGAGACAATGTGGAGTTTTCCTGGTTGTAGAGATCAAGAGCATAGATAAAATAAAGCAGGTGCTCGAGCACCTGCATTTTATCTATTAGTGCTTCCTGTTGAAGCTAACTTAGTAACTATTTTAGAATGGTGCTGGAGCTTGCCGGCGCCGTTCTAAAATAGTTACAAGCTTGATGCTTGAACTTTTGCCCCCCGGATCCGTTCCGCTCGCGAATTCACGGATTTTTGGCAAATTCGCGGATCGCGAATTTGCCGAAAATCCGCAAAATCCGCGAGCGGAACGGATTTTGCGCCCATGCTTAAAAAAAACTCAAGAAAATCTTCCCACCCACATCTGATCTCTGTTGGAGGGGGTGTGGCCTACTTGGCGACTTTCGCCACATCTGGTAGAACTGCCCGACCATTCGCCTATTCTGGACTGAAACACTTGCTCAAATGGAAGAGATTCTGGGGGTACCCGATTCCGGACAATCCAGATTCTCCAGTATTACATCTTTCATAGATTCACATGCTTGTATCTTCCCCGTCGTCATGGTGGGAGTCTCACGGTAACAGAATGACCAAGCAGTATCATAGAGAAGAAAAACTGCATAGAAAATCCCCATAGGGGCTGTACTATTTGGTAACCAGACCATTTCTTTGTTTTGGTCCAAAAGCCAGCCAATCAGAATTGCTGCCCTGCCCTCACACTCCCCAGCAGCAGCTTCCTGCCTCAGATTTCCAACCGCCTTCGTGTGAGAAAGGAGTCTCCCTGAGCTCTGCTCAGTTTTCTTCTGTTCCTGTCTGAACTTTTGACCCTTTGGAATCTTGTTTCCTGTCTTCTAAATTGAGGTATTGTGTGTACTTATCTTACTTATGATGGCTGAAAGCTCTAAAAAGAGGCTGTTCAGGCCATGCAGATCCTGTGGGAAGGCCAGACTTTTCTCTGAGGACCCACATGAGGACTGCCTTTACTGCCTCTACCCTAAACACCTGGTGAAGGACTGTAAGCTTTGTAGAAAATGTTCTGACAAAACTAAACGTGACAGAGAGGCTAGATTACTGTTATGGCTTCAGAAGAAGAAGGCCACATCAGGCTCAGATTCTGAGGAAGAATCTTCTCACTCCACTCCCAAGAAAAGAAAGGCCTCTGTTTCTGTGGAGAAAGTGGGAGTCTAAAAGGAGTAAGTCTAAGGAAAAATCGACATCATCTCTTCCTATTACTCCTCTGGAGAAGCAGTCAAGTCTTAAAGGACCTGGATCTGCACCTTCTACCAGTTCAATGGCTTCTGCTACTAAGTCTGTGGTGAAAACTTCAGTTCCATCGACTACAGCTTCGTCGACAACAGGATCTAAGGCTGCGTCGACGACCACGACGTCTACGGCAACGACATCGATGAGTAAGATGTCTCTGTCAGCGAAAGGACCGTCGACGACGACGACGACGACTCCGTCGACGACAGGTTCGATGTCGAGGATGTCGACGGGGGCCCCGTCGACGCAGGTCCCGTCGACGATGGTTCCGCCGACGAAGGTCCCGTCGACGAAGGCCCCGTTGATGACGGTCCCGTTGACGACGGTCCAGTCGACGAAGGTTCCGTCGACGAAGGTTCCGTCGACGAAGGTCCCGTCGACGAAGGTCCCGTCGACGAAGGTCCCGTCGACGAAGGTCCCGTCGACGAAGGTTCCGTCGACGAAGGTTCCGTCGACGAAGGTCCCGTCGACGATGGTCCCGTCGACGATGGTTCCGTCGACGGTGGTTCCGTCGACGATGGTTCCGTCGACGAAAATCTTGCTTTCATCGGCTAAAGCGTACAGTTCTCCTCAGTCGAAGACCATGATCTCCATCCGCTCTTTTTAGTCGACGAGAGGTTCGGCTACCATCAGTAAATCCGCAGAGTTCACCTCATGGACAAAGATTTCTCCTTTGCCGCCATCATCGCTGCTGGAGCAGGATTCAGATGGAGAGGAGTCCTCAGGTGCCGCCTACAGTCCTTCTCAGCTTCAAATAAAAAGCCAAGATACGGATGAGGAGGAAAGTTATTCCTTCAGGGACAGGCCACAATCTTTCAGATATGAATCATTCCAGGAATCTGGTGATTATGATGATGAAGAAGAGCAGCACGTGGACTCACGGGAGGAAGAACGTCAAGAGACGGTTTCTATACCCCTCACACTTGTGTCTGATCTTAGATTGATGCTAAACGACTACTATCTTTGTTTCCCAGAGGCGAATTCCTCGCAACCAGTTACGCAGACGCCTCCCCCGCAGACACCTAAAAAAGCACCTGCCCCTCAAGATCAAGGGGTTAAATCTCCGCAGGTGGTTACTATAAGGGACGACCTAACGGACTCCGATGAAGATGAAGAGCCCGAAGACGGAGAGCTGGCTCATGATGCCTCGGGGAAGGAATGGGACGAATACGTCTTGCCATCGGCTGCATCACCTGACCCACTCAAATCTACCTCCCCTCTTCAAGACATCGGAGGCTTCCATGATATCATGGAAAGGGCGGCCAAGAGATTCAGTCTGGATGTGGAAGTGCAAGAGACGGATTGTTTCTTGTACGATTTTAAGGATGATAACAAAAGGTCACTTCGCTCAATACCTATTATCCCTCATATCTGGGAGGAGGGCCTCAAGATTCTAAAAACACCGGCTTCTATAGCGGTTTCAGTTCCACGAATTGAAAAGAAATACAGAGCTCCAGAATCTACGGCAGCCTGCCTCATTGGACATCCCAGGCCGGAATCAGTTGTGACACAGGCGGCGCAAAGAAATTCTAAAAACCCGGTGGCTACTTCACTAGTGCCACCAGACAAGGAAGGAAGGAGAATGGATGGAGCAGGTAAGAGGTTTGCGGTCATGGCAGCCTCTACCATTAAAGCGGCAAATGCTATGGCACTGCTTGGCCGTTACAACAGGCAGATATGGTCAGATCTGGCACCCATACTGTCAGCGCTTCCAGAGGACCGAAAGGAAGAAGCGGCAGCCCTTCTCAAAGAAGGAGCAAAATCGGCTGCCGAGTCTATCGACATCACCATGGATGTCTCGTCTTTGGCCTTCAGACAAATGGCCGGGGCGGTTTCGCTTCGCAGACAGGGCTGGCTCAAGGCGACTTCTTTTCGGCCAGAGGTGCAGGCGAAGATTGTCGATATGCCCTTTGACGGTGAAAATTTGTTTGGGAAACATATTGATGAGGCATTGCAAGGCATAAAGTCGGACACGGATACGGCTAGAGCGCTGGGATCTCTTCAGCAGGGAAAGTTTCAGTCCTTTCGAAAGAGGGGCGCAAGAGGACAATTTAATCAAAGACCCTCTTTTCAATCCAACCGATATCAACCGTACAATCAGCAGGGATATCGTCAGTTTAACACAAACAACCAGTTCAGATCCTCTAACTCCTCTTACCAACAACAGTCCAGAGGTAAACCTAACGCCAGGGGGAAAAATCAGCAGTCTAATAGACGTCAATGATTTCAGGCAGGCGCTCCCCACACAAAAGATCCCGGACAACGACCACTATCTGTCTCAATACTACACCAACTGGATGTCCATAACATCGGACAAATGGGTTCTGGATGTCATAAGCAGGGGCCACACGCTGGAAAATTGTGGAGATACCACCGGACCACCCCCCAGTACTCAGGCTCAACCATCATCGCAAAGAAATGCAGAAGGAAGTTCTCTCGCTTCTGCAAAAGGGAGCCATAGAGGAAGTACCACAGCATCTCAGAGGGAGAGGCTTCTATTCGCATTTCTTCCTCATCAAAAAGAAACAGACCCAGAAATGGAGACAGGTATTGGACCTGAGGGATCTCAATCAATACATAAAAAAGATACCCTTCAGAATGTTGTCGTTGCAAGAGATCTTACTCATGTTAAAGGACAAAGACTACTTGGCGTCCTTGGATCTCATGGATGCGTACTTCCATATTCCCATTCATCGGAAGCACAGGAAGTATTTAAGGTTTGTTGTGGAGAGTCGCCACTTCCAGTTCAAAGTCCTGCCATTCGGACTCAAATCAGCCCCGAGGGTATTCACCAAATGCATGGCCCCGGTGGCGGCCCACTTAAGACTGCAAGGGCATTACATTTACCCATATCTGGACGACTGGTTGGTGACAGGTCCATCTTTCAGGGACGCAGCAGAAGCTCTACAGAGCTGCATCCGGTTGTTTCAGCGATTAGGTCTGAGGACCAACTTAGAGAAATCCTCGCTGACTCCGGCCCAAGGCATCCAGTTCCTGGGGGCATGGATTTGCACCAGAGCAGGGAAAGCCTATCCTTCCGAAGATCGGATGAGAAAGATCAGGGGATTAACGGCTTCCCTTCAAGCAAAAAAGTCCACTTCCGTGAGGATTTACAAGTCCATGTTGGGGATGATGTCATCCTGCATCCCATTGGTACCAAACTGTCGTCTTCGAATGAGACCTTTGCAGGAACAGCTGGACGAACAGTGGGTACAGGCCGATGGAACCTTCGAGGATCGCATTGTCATCACGAACCGTATGAAGGTGGCCATGTCATGGTGGAAGATCCTAAAGAACCTGGACCAGGGATTGAGCTTCATTCCTCGACATCACGACTTCGTGATGACGACGGACGCTTCGCTGAAAGGATGGGGCGCGCATCTTCAAGAGCTGGAAATTCAGGGCCTTTGGTCAGATTGGGAAGCTCAGCTTCACATAAACATGTTGGAGCTCAAGGCGGTGTTCCTAGGGCTTCAAGCATTCCTTCCCAGAATACGCCAATCGTCAGTACTTATACAAACGGACAGCACCACGACCATGTTTTACCTGCTGAAACAGGGCGGGACGAGATCCAAACAGCTGTCGACATTGGCGCAAAGGATCTGGAAATGGCTCATAACCAACGAAATTTCGATCCAAGTTCAGCATATACAGGGAGTCCTCAACACTCGGGCGGACGCCCTGAGCCGCACTCCCAATGCGACACACGAGTGGGAACTACACGACACTCAGATTCGCATTTTGTTTCAAAGGTGGGGCACTCCCACATTAGATTTGTTCGCGACTCAAAACAATTCAAAGTGCGCTCATTTTGCGTCCAGGTGCCGTCAACAGGGCTCCAAGGGAAATGCATTCCTCATGGACTGGACAGGAAGGTTTGCATACGCGTTCCCTCCGTTCCCGTTGATACCGCGCATCCTGCGCAAGATGAGATTGGAACCGTGCCGGATTATAATGATTGCACCAGCCTGGCCAAGACAGGCGTGGTTTTCAGACCTCCTTCAATTATCGAGGGGCGACAAGATCCAGCTCCCGACATTTCAAGACCTCATCTCCATGAAGGAAGGGCAGATTCTGTATCCGGACCTGCACTCTCTAAAGTTGTCAGCATGGAACCTCATGAGCGGGAATTTCAAAATCTAGATATTTCGCAAGAATGCAGGCATATTCTCTCTCAAGCTAGAGCTGTATCGACGAACAAAACATATACAGCAAAATGGACCAGTTTCTGCCACTGGTGCAACAGACAAAACTTGCATCCGTTTGAGGTTCAGCCTGAAGGTATCCTGCCTTACCTGCTTTCACTATCTAAGTCAGGTCTGTCGCATGCTTCGGTCAAAGTGCACTTAGCAGCAATATCACGATTCCGGCGGAAGCCAAATGAACCATCTCTCTGGTCATCCAGAGTAATAAAGGAATTTATCAAGGGACTTTTTAGAGTCTTCCCACCCATCCAGCGCCCACCTGTGCCGTGGCACCTCAATACAGTTCTATCGCAGCTTATGAGGCCACCCTTTGAGCCCATACATAAGACAGTCTTGCAGTTCCTGTCATGGAAAACAGCCCTCCTTCTCGCCTTAACATCTGCAAGGAGGGTAAGCGAAATCCAGGCCTTTTCAGTGGAGGAACCCTTCTTACAATTTCGTCAGGACAGGGTTATATTGAGAACAAATCCTACCTTTATTCCCAAGGTGGCGACGTCTTTTCACCTCAACGAACCCATTATTTTACCTACTTTTTTCAGCAAGCCTTCCTCGGAAGCAGAAAGAGCCTTACACTCTCTAGACATTTCTAGATGCCTAAAGTTCTACATTGAACGGACAAAAACGTTCCGCAAGTCCAAGCAATTATTCATTGCATTTGAAGGGCAGAGGAAAGGTCTTCCATTGTCGAGACTGAGTATTGCTAGATGGATATCCTCAGCTATCCTGAAATGTCACGAAAAAGCGGGGAAGCCGCTATGTTCTAAAGTGCATGCACATTCAACGAGGAAGATGGCAACCTCGATGGCCTTGTTCGCAGGAGTGGCACTGCCAGACATCTGCAGAGCAGCCACGTGGAAGAGTGTGCATTCATTTACAAGACACTACTGTCTAGACACTGCGTGGAAGGAGGACACGGCAGTGGGACAGGCTGTTCTGAAGCGTCTATTCCAGTAAGGTATGGTCTAATGGCATATTGTTTTTTACTATACAGTGCTTTGACTTGTACTTATCCATGCATTTATCGTATTGCTGATGCTTTCGTAGCTACTGTTATATCATTGCTTTGCGGCAGAGCTTCCTTCTGAGTTCTGTCCTGGAAACGCTACAAGTATGGTGTGCACTGCTTACTACTCTGATACAAGCATGTGAATCTATGAAAGATGTAATACTGGAGAAGGAATTAGTTACTTACCTGTACACTATAGTTCTCCAGTATTATCTTTCATAGATTCACATGCGCCCGCCCGCCTCCCCGTTTCTCAGGCAGATCTTGTTCTCGGTATTTATCCATGTCTCTCACTCGGGGACGGAAATCTGAGGCAGGAAGCTGCTGCTGGGGAGTGTGAGGGCAGGGCAGCAATTCTGATTGGCTGGCTTTTGGACCAAAACAAAGAAATGGTCTGGTTACCAAATAGTACAGCCCCTATGGGGATTTTCTATGCAGTTTTTCTTCTCTATGATACTGCTTGGTCATTCTGTTACCGTGAGACTCCCACCATGACGACGGGGAAGATACAAGCATGTGAATCTATGAAAGATAATACTGGAGAACTATAGTGTACAGGTAAGTAACTAATTCCCTTTGCATCACCAGGTTTATGGAATGATATCCTAAAGCCCCAAACCAAAGGTGACCGGGCCATACTCTGGTCGTGTGTCGGTGCTGCTAAAATAGCCCTAGCAGCCGCATGGAAGAAAAAGAGAGTGCCATCATTGCCTCAATGTGATACCAAAGGCACCCCAGATTGTGGCAAGCTACCACAATGGAAGGAATGGGTGACATATTTCTGGTGATTATAAAAACTTTTAATTAATTTGAGGCCCCTTAGAGAATATTCTTTCCAGAGGTTTGCTCCTGTGTGCCTGCTCTATTCATACAAGAGCTCTCCACCTCTTCTAATTTTAGATTAGTAAACAGTAAGGGGGTGTCTAGAGATCGGTGTTTTTTCCTCTGCCTGTGGTCTCTGGCTATCCCCTCCAATCACCTGCAATACTCTTTTAATGTTTCAGAGGATGATTCACACACATACCTAACTTGTTTCTTTTGTTTTTGGAGTGTGTCATTTTTTGATTTGGGAGAGGTGGTAGAATGTTATTTATGCGATTTGCAAACTTCACATCAGCGGTGATAGAATCTGTATTGTTCCATGAGAAACATTCCCCAAACGTCGACAGCTGTTCACTGAATTACTGGATCCAGATTATGGTGGTATTTGAAATGTATGCAATTGCCTATGTTAATTTATGCATAAAACCAATAAAGACAACTTTGACAAAAATACTCGTGGGTTGGGATCCGCAGGTAAATTGGCACTCATTGGGGAGGGGTTGGGTGCACGGCCTAGCCAAAAGTCAGATCATGTAACCTACTCCCTGCTGTGCATGGCCAAAAGCTTTGCTCATCAGGGTAAAATTGGTAAATATGATTTAAAAAAAAGAAATTCACCCAAAAAAGGATTTCAACTGATGTTATACTTTGGCGTGGAAATAATACAAAAACTAACATTAAAAAAACAACTGAAATTCACCATTCTAGTATAGTTAGCTAATTGTAACTTGCACCCCAACAAGCACTGCTTATGATCTCGCATATTACAGCCCCCATAATATGTTAAATGACGTCACTGATGACATCTCATATGACATCACTGATGGGAAAGATAGATTATTAAATTAAGTCTAATGTTAAAGTGTTAATAAATGCTATAGTAATTGATCAGCCATGTGAGATTGCATTTGCTGTGCTGCCTGTGTCCGCTATGACCTTTTAGACATTCTTTGGTAATTTTTGTGAAATAATGCACATTTTGACAGAATTCATAAAAATTATTTTCGGGCATGCATACCAACTGACCTCCTGATGAGGATGAGGCTTAGTTGGCCCACCATGAAAGTACTTAAATATCTCAGAATACTCTCACAGGGTCTCTGACATAATATGAAATTTATGTGAAGAATGTGTTTTTGGAAAACTGAGCATTGCTGACCAGAGGAAACTCTTGGTGGAAATGGCTTCTTATCCTGATTCAATGCACAAAGGATTTCCACCTATAGAATGCTCTATTGCACACCTAAGTGTAATGTTAAGTGCTCGAATAGTTTTATGGATTGAATCTCGAGTTAATAAAGTGAGCAACAATTTTACATTTTTGTCTATGCTAATGTCTAAGATTTGTAGATGTACATTTTCATCCGGCAGAGCCAGCAGAAGCACATGCAAGAACTATTAGGCCGTCTCAGCCAGCAGGACCAGAAGAACAAAGAGTCTCAGCATTCACTAGGATTTCAGTTACACAATGAAGCTCAAAAGCAAAGCTCACTCATTGGCCAGCTCAAGCAAATGGTGACTGACAAAGAGGCCAAGGTGAAGGACCTGGAGGAGGAGATTAAACAGCTGACAGTTAAAGTAAGTGACTGAAACAGACTTAAAGTTTTAAGAAATGTCCCTTTGTATCTCCCCTAGATTTTTGTGCATCCTTCATCTTTTTCCCTCTGGGAATAGAAAAAATCCCCCTAAGACAGTATCCATTATTTTTAATACCAGAAAAAATCAGCAAAAACATTATTCATTATTTTTAATACCTGAACTTTATTAGTTCACCATAATGCTGTAGGTTGATAAAGAGGCATTTAGAAATGAAATCCTCCCTGAGCACTCAAACAGTATATGATCCACAAATACAGAATTCAATGTACATAAATGTTTTCTGTTTTCTTTAAATCGAGTATTCTTCAGTAGGTACAGCAGAATTTTAATGTCCGAGCATCCAAAACCTTCAATAAGGTATTTCTTCAGTATAAACAATTTTCAAAGCAGCCAACACGTGTTTCGTCATGCTAAATCAAGCATCCTTGACTTCTTCAGGGCTGCAAACCCAAATAGGCAAAATATAAGCAAAATTCTTACTTACTTCTGTAAATACATATTATTACACCTTTACCCTCTTACAGTTAAGAAGCTAAAAATCGACAAAAAGATACTCAAGGGATCATAGTAAACCATCACCCATTGTGAAATAGAATAGAGTCTCAAAGAAAACTTTACATAAAAATTAGCGAACCAAGTATCTCCCGCTTCAACACCAGAGAACGTAAAAGCCCAGGAGCAAAGATTAAGTATTAGACGTGAAAATCACCTGAAATTGGAATACCAAAGTAAGTAAATATTGATATCCTCCTGTATAGAACGCCTAACTCACAAAAACAACAGGGGCAGTTGTTAAATAAATTTAGAGTGCCTCATCATAGACCACTAACGGTCTTACCAAATAGTCAAAATTCATATCAGTTGTGTTCGCTGGAACATGTCATTTATAGATGAGCAACTGCAATCTGTAACTCCATAACCATATAATGCCCCTGATATCAAATCCATCACATAAGGGTAAAACCTATCTCACCCTTCATCATAAGTACCCGAAACTCCACCGTTCATAACCTTCTAATAGTCTTCCGAATCTCACGTGTACGTTGTCTGAAATAAACAAAGACCAGTGTATAATGCGTTAGATTGTATCAAGTCAAACGCAAGTAAAGCGTCTGAAAATAATATTCATCGAAGTCCCCCACTTACCCAACACAGGTTGTAAGCCTCTCACTCGTAACTGACAACCGGCGCTCTACTCGGGCGCCACCTTGTCACTACCTTATATATAGAAATGTGACAGGCGCCATCTTTGAATGTGCAAGTTGCGTCAAAACTTATATTTAAAATCTCCCAATTTCAGTGTAATCCTGTAGGCTCTCCTGGTGACTTCCTACCCATGTTCTTTGCGAAGGTGGCAAGGGCACTAGTTGTTCTTATAAACACAATCTTTTAAGTGGCTATCGTTTTGGTCCATGTATCATTACAGTTAAATAAGATGCCTAACTATGTGAAGCTTGTTGTTTGGGCTATCTTCCTACCCTCCAGGAAGATCTCTCTTACCCTACCTCTTTGAGCCCCTTGGCCCACGTATCCTCGTTTCATTACAGTGGCTATGCCAGTGGTGGTTCAGCAACCTTCTTCATGTGTAAGAGTGACTACACACAGCATCAGTGCATGTCAGATCTCTTCCACAGGGTAGCAGGGCAGAATATATACCCCAAATTACCATATTAAAATTTGGTGACATGGCGCCTGAAGTCATTCAGTAGGGCCATCTCAGTCTTCCACAGGACTGTATAGGTATTTTAAAGGAAGCCAAGCATCCATTTACTAGAGCATCCTATTCTTTCAAGTGAAAGAGATTTTGCATCTGGCATATTTGGAAAAACATAAAGGTGGAAAAGAAGTACTGCTTCTTCCTGACATTTGTAGGATCTATTTAGCCAGATCAGGCTGCTGATCTCTTCTCTACAGAGACATCTTTCTGCTGTTACAGCATACCGGAAATGTCCTTCACAAACCTCTTTCTTCAGGATCCCATTATACGAAATGCTTCCTGAAAGGCATTAAAAAAGTATTTCTACCAGTAATGAGACGTTCTCCTCCATGGGAGCACAATGTGGTCTTTTATTCCAAACTAATGGGTCTTCCTTCCAAAACTATTCATATGGCCTCTTACAGCTCACTTTGTGGAAAGCTGCTTTCATAGTGGCAATCACATCTACTCACATTGTTAATGCAATTCAGGCCTAATGTTCTCATGAACACTAGAGAGGTGTGGCTCACTGGTTAGAGGCGGCAGACCCGGAGGCTGAGAACGGCCCGGGACCAGGGTTCGATTCCCGACGCGGCAGGGTCGCGGACCAGGGTCAGCGGACTGATAATTCTCGCCTCGGTGCCCACTTTGGGCAGTGATCACACTCGGTAACTCTGGGCATTAAGCTTGCCTCATCTCTACAACGGCCCCCCACAGACGCCGGGGATGCCTGGCTTCACCTTGGAGATACCCAGCAAGGGACCATCTCACAGGGAAAGCCAGGATGGGTTCCCCAGCGGTCATTCGCGCCAGGATACTCCGGTAGTAATTGAGCGCGCTACAAAACACCTTACATTTACATTTACATTTACATTTACATTTACATATACACTTCTATAAGGAGAAGGTGGTCATGAGGGCACACCCACGTTTTCTTCCCAAGGTTCTCTCTGATTTTCTTGTTGATAAGATAATTTCAGTTCCTACATTTTTTCAGAATCCTTCCACTCCTGCTGAAAGTACCGTGCACGTCTGTTAGGAGGGTTCTTGAGTTTTATATTGATAAAAGAATTAGCTTTGCAGATATGATTGCAGTCCATTTCCACATGGAGTGTCTCATTTGCTCTTTTCGGAAGTAAGAAGGTAAAAAAGTCACTGCCAGGGAAACATATGGCCCATTCTAATATGGGTACATCTGGAACTACTGCTTTAAGAAGTATCCATATCATAGAGGTATGTAAAGCAACCACTTGGCACAGAGTCCATACTTTCCCAAGAAACTATTACCTAGATCCAGATTCCAAAGCTAGATTCCCAAGCTGGGCAAGCTTCTTGAGGAATCTTTTCCCTTCTATATATCTAAGTATGATTTCTTCCTTCCACCATATGATTTGGAAAGAGCTTACTATTCTATTCTGTGCTTACGAGTATCAATGGAGATCCCCTGAAGGAGAATGAAAGTTTGCTTACCTGTAATACTAGTTCTACTTTATGTACTCACCATTGAAAATCATAAGCAACCTTCTCTTCTCCCCTGGTACAAGAATATAAATTATAACTACATAGCAAGATCAAAAATTTCCACTCAAAAAGAACTGGAGCAGCTTTCACGTATAGGGCATGATGGAATAATAATGCTGTGCTTATTTCTCAAGCCTCTTTATTCTGCTGCTTACCCAGCTATATGTCCCTCCATTTCTGTAAAAACAAAACGTTTGTGAGAGTGTTCCTGTCCATGCTTCTTGAAATAAAATTAAAGGAAAATTGCCAAATATATCCATCAATGTGCTGGCAAAAAAATTAATTTTTAAAAGGAAAAACTGTCTCTTTTATACAAAATTGCATAATATTATTTTTTAAAGTGCTCTGAGTCCCACATCTTGGCAGGACAACTTGGTACTTCTGATTTCAATGGGGATTCCCCTGATGTTGAAATAGGATTACAAGTGAGCAACATTTCCTTCAGGAGCAGATGGGATATCACAAACAGGTTCGTGAAAAAAATAGCATTCCCAGGAATGACTGTTGGGAAGCTGGTGAGGACACTGCATGGAGCAGAATAGAGACAAGAGTGACAGAAGCTTAGAAGACTGAGAGTAATGGGAACAGAGGTGACATGTAGAAAAGAGGAGCAGAGAAGAGCATGAGTGGTAGACAGACAGAGATGAACGAGAGTGGATGGGAGTGGGTGCCCAGCAGAAGTAGAATATGAAGCCAAACCCACTATGGTACTATGGGAGGTTGAAACAATTCCGCACAATATTTGATGATGTTTGTTGATTTGGATGACTGGCAGGTGGATGTATATTGATGCGGGATATGCATGACGGGGAGAAAGTTAGGTCCTTTGGGAACACTTTGAGAAAGTATTGACTACAAGCGGCACAATTTATTTTTACGTCAGAATAGTTAGAATGGCCTGCATACCATGGGTAGGGTTCCATGGCAAGCCACAGCCAAAAGCAGGGGAGAAGAGCCAAGTAGGTTGCATTGTGCATTGGGACCCTTGGCGCAGGTTTAACTTCAGGATCACCCACTTGTGCCCCCATGGAGTTTACAGTCTCCTTTGCTCTGGGAATTACCCAGATTGCCAGGTATTAGCACTGGCTGTGCCTGCTTTGAATGCAATTGCATGCCACACACAAACACATGTGTTATGTACGTTTGTGGGTTTGATATTATCATAATTCCACCCTAAAGAAAGCCCAGGTCCATTTAGGCCATCATTATAGGTCTGAAACATGTTGGTGTTTAGGGTCATAGGATCATTATAGCCTTCCAACCCCTATTATAGTTTTAAAGTCACACCCCATTTTTAACAGTCTACATAAGAGCTCCCTGGGTTAAGGTCGAGCCCACCCTTGCAGTTAGGAGCCAGGGTGAACCTGATGATGAAGCATGGCACTACTAGAGTGTGGGAGGGATCTTTTCATTTCCCTGCTCTTATTAGAGTGGTGCTTTGATTTGACATGTGATCCCATTGTTTCCTTGTACGTACAAAGATATTCTAGAGGGGATACTTTTTAGGTCCGAAGCAGCCTCTGGAATCAAAACGTTAGCAGAGCCTGCCTCACTGCTGAAGGGCTGGTGTCCCTTGTCCTCTTTGTATATGTGATCTGGTCCTCTAGGTGCGTGGCAAAGTTGTTGGTAAATCTACATCAGAGCCTAAAAAAGACGAAAATTCACTATAAATTCACAGCCCATTGTGTCTTACTGACAGAAATGGTGGTGATATACTGAAGGGGAAAACTTGATGTCTGGTTCAAAGATCTTAAGTTAATGTGATATTGCTGAGAAAACCTTTAAGTGAGGGTTTCATACTTATGAGAAATTAGATGATGGCTCAAGAAACTGGAGGGATAAAGTGGAAGTAGTGGTTGTAGATGGGAGTGAGGAAACTATAAATGAACCAGGGTTTTATGATAAGTGTATTGTGATATTGTAAAAGTTATGGGGTGCTCAGTGTCCCTGTTGAGTATATATTTTTGAAACATTTGATTTATGAGCTATATCCTAATAAATTAACCCATTTTCAGCCAAAATAGTAAGTCAGCCCTGCCTTTCCACCATCATGCCCTGCCAGGGACAGTTTGGTCATTTTTGTTATTCTGGCTCCTGGTTACAGGATCCTATGGCAATGATTACTGCCTTTTTCGGCTTATTTGCTTGCAAATCTTTTCCACATTTTGAAACCAGCATCTTCACTCAGCATGTGTTGGGACTGAAAGTATTTTTCTGCTTTCTGATGGATAGGTTTTTACAGGAGGGTGCCACCCTTTTCTAAGACCCCTTCTTGCGGTGGTAAAATGGCACTTACAGACCCTCACACTATCTGTGCTTTTTGCAATATTAAAGCTCATTAACCCCCTAGAATTCCCTTTCTTCAGAAATGTCCAGGAGGACTGTGGAGGACCATGTGAAGAATAAGCTGTATGGCCTGCAGTAAGCTCAGTGTAGGTGTCAAGGATCTACCTCGAAAGATCTGAGTGGCATGGAATAGGGGTTCCCTCCTTCATAGTCGCTTGACCACCTCAAGAGACACCCCAAGAGGCAGTTCTAGAAAGAATTCTTGATGTGAAGAAGACCAGCAGTCCTACTCAGTGTTGTGGATGGTTAGGGCTGCAACATGCTCACTGTCGAGTGATAGTATGTTGGGGCACCCTGTGACATTGAAGGAACCTCGTTAATCAGCATCGAAGCACTATATACTATAACAATTTTTGACAGAGAATTGTATGACTGAGTAGATCTTTGCACCATTTAGTAGAGTGGGATGTAAACAGAAAGAGTCCCTCAAAGATTACACTTGGAGTACTCTAGGGTGTACTTGCCAACACACCACACTTCACCAGTGGTGAATCTGTTAACAGACACAGCTTTTATTTCCTCACTGTATCTGTTTCACCAACTCCTTCCTCAGCTATTACTCCATCTTGCATCACGTAACGCAGCTCCTCAACCTGCGGCTTCTCCAGCTCTATACCAGTGGATTCACCTCTGCCACCTTTACAGAGTTTTCCACCTCCTAAATGATGTTTCTAAATAGTGGTTAGGTGTTCTAGAAGTTGAAAGTAGCATTCTTACCACTCAAGGTGCCAAAGGTGCCTACGGTTTTCATATTATTCTCAAACAAGATATTATTCTTTCTCTTCCTTTTCTTCAATGAGAATACTAATCTACCTTGTATTAGTTTCCCCTTCGAGGATTTCTCAGATAGATGAGTCACCACATTTATTTACCTGGTGAGAGAGACTGCTAAATTAAACATCCCAAGTCCAACTTTATAAACAACTAAGTCTATCTTCTGTGAAACACATCATCATCACACTGCTTGAAGAGTGCTTCTGCATTTGGTTCCAGGTCTGTCAAAGCCAGCAATGGTGTTATTCTTTATCCCAGCTCTGATTAGCGCTGCACCCGTCAGATTGCAGACATTTCCTTTGTATAGTGTAGATCCTTAGCAAATCCATATATACATACAAAGGTTACAGGGACTTTATAGTTAGGAAATACAATTTAAAAAACCTTAGAAATGAACTGAAAAAACAAAGGCTACTGGGGCGTTATAGACCAGTGAAATTCAGCAGTTATGGTTACTTGAGCTAACTATAACGTATGCCTCTGCAATGCACTACTTATGACCTCACATATTACATCACGCATAACATGGTCAATTACATCACTAATGACATTTCAAATTACATCACTTATGATATCATCCAAAAAACCACTCACACCTGCTCACACTCCATAGAACCTCTCGTTCTCCCACTGACACACACACAACAACTCACATACCCATTCACAGACTCATGCCAGTATTAATTATATTTCTTAACTATAATGTCCCTCTAACCTTTGGTTTTTTGAGTTAATTCATATCGTTTTTTAATTAGTGGCCGCGTTTGCAGAGTGGTGGAGAAAGGGGGCGTGGCCTCCGACCAGTTCTCAGGAATCTCGCCGTGTAGGTCTTACTGGAGGTACCAGGAGGGCTTCTTGGACCCCAAGGTCTCTCAGCATCCAAGAGGACTTCATCCCCCAACCAGTAATGTGCCAGGAGGTGCATTTGCATAGTGGTGGAGAAAGGGGGCTTGTCCTCCGACCACCTCTCAGCAATCCCGCTGTGTGGAACTTACTGTAGGTAACAGGAGGGATAGTTGGCCACCAAGGACCCTCAACAGCCAAGGGGACTTCAACACCCGCCAGTAGAGCGCCAGGAGGTGCATTTGCAGAGTGGTGGAGAAAGGGGCATGGTCTCCGAAGACATCTCAGCAATCCTACTGTGCAAGACTTACTGTCAATAACAGCCGGGGTACTAGACCCCAAGGACCCTCTGGAGCAAAGGGGACTTCATCCCCCAACCAGCAGTGTGCCCAGAGGCGCGTTGCATAGTGGAGGAGAAAGGGGTGTGGCTTCTGACAACCTCTCAGCAATCCCGCTGTTGGCAACTTATTAGAGGTAAGAGGAGGGCTTGTTGAACACCAATCACCCTCAGCTGCCAAGGGGACTTAATCTCCCAACCAGTTGTAAGCCAAAAGGCGCGTTTGCAGAGTGGTGCTAAAAGGGGGCAGGGCCTCTGGTGATATGCTGGAGTATTTGTTCACAAAATTTATTGAGGGGGTGCTTGACCCCCCTTCCCTTTTTTGAATGAGAAGGGGGCCGCATGGTCTACCTCGTGCCCTACTTTGGCCATGGGGACCCTTTCTATGGCCTTAAGAAAAAAATATTTTATATATTAAAGGGAGGGGAGCCACTCCTGGGCAGATTTTGGCTCTAGGTACTCCATCCCCCAGGGACCGGTCTCTTGTGTGGGTGCCCTGGTCCCACCCAGGGCACCCACTTTGTAGTGTTAGGGACTACTGGGGGAGCCTCAAGGCCCTACGGTCTCCGCCAGCTCACTGGCTCTAGACACAGAGGGAGCTGCTGAACATGCAACTCCCTCTATGTCAAAGCAATTGTGCTCCACTTCGAGCAAGTGAGCAGTAAAGCTCCTGCCAAGCCATAGCAAGCAGCTATGTCGCTGGAGTTAGCACCATGGGACACAGCCAGATCCGGCCCTGAGGGGTGGTCGTCCCCAGGGTCATCTCCTGTTTGTCCATGAGTGCCCACTCCCGGAACAAAGCTATTTGCTATGGATTGGTGGGAGCTTTACTGCTCCCAACAAGGAATAGCAAATTGCTCGGCTTTGAGCAGGCGAGAGCATTTTGCTCTTGCTTGCTCAAAGCAGAGCACAATTTCTTTGACAGGGAGGGAGCTGCATGTTAGCAGCTCCCGCTCTGTCAAAGCAATGCTGGCTCCCGCAGGAGGCGAGATGTCAGCAGGGAGCACAAGGGCCTTGAGGCTCTGCCTGCGGTCCCCAACAAAACTGAGTGGGTGCCCCTGGTGGGTAAGAGAGGCCAAGCCCCTGGGGATGGGATCCCTGAGGCCGAAATCGCCCCGGGAGGGGGCGGTGCTGACCCACCCTTTTATTAAAAACAATAAAATGACAAATAAATAAAAAGCCTAGGTCCCGGGGTATGGGGTCCCCACGGCTGAAATCGGCCCAGGGAGGGGCACAGCACAAACCCCTCCCCCTTTCACAATAGGCCTGGCCCCAGGGAATGGGGTCCGGAGGCCGAAATCGGCCCAGCGATGGGGGGGGCAAACAGCACTTGTAAAACACTCCCTTAATAAATAAATACAAATAAAGCAAGACTGGCTCATCACCGGAGGCCCGCCCCCTTTCTGCACCACTCTGCAAACGTGTCTCTTGGTGCACTACTGGTTAGGGGACGACAATGTCTGATTGGTAATTTTAGAAAAAGGATGCAAACCCCTCGCTCACACATAGTGGCATATCTCATCGTAAGGGTGCACCTCTGCAAGCAACACGTGTCGCTCGACTGGCTCATCCCAAGCTCTTAATTTAAGCAGTGTGTTTTTTGGGAAGTGTCAGGATAGGTTGCAATGTTGTTCCGTGCACATATGCTTAGTTTTATTGTAACCTCATTCTCACTTATACGTGTTCAAAAAGGTGGGGTAAAGGATTACATTAGGACGCCTCTCTCTTATGAGGTTATATTGTTTCTGACATCCTACATTGTGCAAGAACATCACCGGCATCACAGCAATAGCACCTTACTATCTGATTGCCTGTTTTGAACCTAACCAACCCTCTATTGTGTGGTGTATGAGTTGGTCAAAATGTAACTTGTCAGCCAGAGTGATCTGGTGTTGAGGATGCTGTCATGCATAATGGAATCAGGAGCATACCCAGCACTAACTTTACCACCCAACAACTCATCATCATTATTAATGATGAAAGTACTACTGTCATACTAGATGAGGAGTAAATCTATCTTGTGCCCCCAGTATAGGTTATGATATAGTTGTGTATGCGGAGCCCCGCAGATACATCCCCTGGTGAGGCACACCAATTTGGATCACACACAAGTGCTTCGTTTTCAATTATATTCTTCGTTTATTTCATTTCAGTAATTTGTAATTTGTATTTATTTTGAGCATAGTTGACTCGAATATTGAACAGCATATCCAACAGTCGTTATCCGTAACATTTAAACATTGACCTCCAATGCATTTCGGGCTTGGGTGCCCTTGGTCACGGAGAGTTGAGGAGGAAGCACAAAAGGGGGGCGGTGGTAAGAGGCTATATCGCAATGAAGGGAGTGGGGGGTCTACTGGGGTGATATGGTGTTTGGACTCATTCGTTATTACTAGTGCGCGAGGCTGTAGTGAAGGGTGGGGAATGTGAGGGAGAAATTACCGCTAGTGAATCAAACTTAAGTAAACAAGTTAAAAATGTTAGAAACAAATTGTTTCATCATCTTACTTCAAAGTTACGCGTAGCGTCTGAAGACGTTCTCCATCGGTCATCCGTTCGCTGTCCCAAACACATGTGAGACAGCCTACTAAATGCTTACTTGAACAGTGATGACGGACTAGCGCCCGATGGTTACGGGGGCCATTTTGGAATGGTGAGTATTAAGGGAAAGTGCTAAAGGAACGGGGGCCATCTTGGAATGGTGAATGCTGAAGGGAAGTGTCAAAGGAAACACCGGGTGGTGTAGAGTATATACTGTGTGTGTGAAAGGGTACAGTTAATAAACAATAAGCAAAGATAAACATGTGTAGTTCAAACAGGAATAGAGAGGAAGGTGAAGCAGCAACATAGTATAATACAGATAGTATTACAAATAGCAACTAAATTCTGTACGATCATTAAGCCCATGGGGCTTAAGAGTTTGCAGAAGATAAATCCATTCAAGTTCTCTCTTGAGTAGCAGTTTAGTGTTGTCTGTGCCTTCTTTTTTGGATACGATCTCTAGGACCAAAAATTTTAATTGGGCGATGGTGTGACGTGCTTCCATGAAGTGACAGGCAATGTTAGATTTCTTACTTTTTAGTCTGATGTTAGACTTGTGTTCGTTTAGTCTGGTTTTAATCTTTCGTTCAGTCTTCCCTATGTATAACTTGCCACATGGGCATTTGATGGCATAGATCAGATTGGTGGAGTCGCAGGTGGCGTCTACGTGGAGTTTAATGTTGTGTCCTTTCATAGGATGTTGTATTTCATTGCCCCTGATTACACTGTTACAGTGACCGCAATTCAGGCAAGGTTGAGTGCCACGGTGCCGTTTGGTTGACTCGGTGGGTTTAGCTAGTATTTCTTTAATGTTTCGGCTCCTGGTGTGGGCAAAGATTGGCGGCTCGTTGAAGATGCCTTGGAAGTCGGGTTCATTTTGTAGTATAGGCCAATGCTTCCAGATGATCCTTTTGTATGTTGCACTGGCGGTAGAAAATTTGGACACAAGGACCATGCGTTGTTCTGTGTTCTTATGTGTCTTTGTCAGACAGTCCTGTCTGGATGTGTTGGCGACGCGGGATTGTGCGTCTTGTAAAATGCTCTCAGGGTAGCCACGTGCTCGAAATCTGTTTGACATTTCCATCATTCTTTTGTCAACCATTGTCTCATCTGATACAATGCGCTTGACGCGCAGCATTTGGGAGTACGGGAGATGTTTTTTCAGGGAACCTTGATGAAAACTGGTAAAGTGGAGGGCGTTATTCCGGTCTGTACTCTTTCTGTGAAGATCTGTGACGATTCCGTCAGTTGTGTTCTTGATGTGCACATCTAAGAAAGCGATGTCCGTTTCACTGATTTGCCACGTGAGTTTAATCCGTGGGTCTTTTGTGTTGGTCTCCGTGAGGAGATTGTGTAAGGATTCTTTAGTGTCTGCCCATAGGAAGAATAGGTCATCAATGTACCGTAAGAATAGTTTCGTGTGTTTTATGAAACTTGGATGAGTGTATAAGTATTTAGTTTCGAAATTCTCCATGTAGGTATTAGCGTAGGACGGGGCAGCGCAGTTTCCCATAGCCATTCCTGAGAGTTGCAAAAACCACTGATTGTTGACTGTAAAATAGCTATGATATAAGGTAAACATCATTAGTTCCATGAGGAACGTTTGCATATCAGGGTGGATGGTGCTTTTGAGAAGGGCCTGTTCTATAGCTTCAATGCCTCCCGCGTGGGGTATTGATGTATATAGTGAGCTCACATCAGCTGTGCAGAACACTAGAGGCTCATTGCTGGAAGTTTGGATGCGAGATAATTTGGTGAGAAACTCTGTCGTATCTCTGATGTAACTGAATGATTGGGTGACCAGTGGTTGTAGATATTTGTCGAGGAATTTGCCGGTGGTTTCATGGATCGATTGTTTGGTGGATACTATCGGTCTGAATGGGGGGTCCATTAGGTTTTTATGGATTTTCGGGCACATGTGGATCGTAGGACTTTTAGGATGTTCCACTATCAGGTATTTTTTGGTGCGTTCTTCTATGATTCCTGATTGGTGTGCTTTATTTACAATTTCTTTTAGCTGGTTGTGATACTCATTGGTAGGATTGTAATCCAACGCCATGTACGTGTCGGTATCTTGAATGTGTTCCAACAATTTGTTCGTGTACATTTCACTATCCAGTATAACCAGGGCCCCACCTTTGTCTGCTTTGGTGAGTTTTATACTTGGATTATTGGCTAAAGCTTTCAGCGTGTCCCGATCCTTGTTGGTCAAGTTGTAAGTTTTTCTAGGTGCCTTGAAATTGATGTTTGCTAAGTCTTTGCGGACCAATGTTTCAAACAAATCAATACATTTGTGACTGGTAGGTGCCTGGTAGGTGCTGGGAGGTCGTAGGCCCATGAGTTCGTCCGTTTTTTCTGTGTTGGATGGGGGTAATACATTATCAAAGAAGTGTCTCAATCGCAGTTTGCGAGTGAACTTGAAGGTGCTGACCTCGAGTTCCAGAAGGTTGGTGGATGTCGTAGGGATAAATGATGTTCCTTTTTCTAAAAGGTTCATTTGGTGTTGGTTTATTTGGGTTTTTGAAATGTTGATTACGAGACTTGTTTCTTTGGTTTCTGGTCTTTCTTGGCTACTGTGCTCCTTGTGGCCGGTGGACTTATGTCTCGTTCTTTTGATCTTGCTCCGCCTGAGTCTTCTGGAGGGTCTGGGCCGATCTCTAAAAAAGGAGAAGAGCTTGCTGTTGTTTGTTCTTCACTAATGTTGGATGTGCTTGCATTTGTGCTGGTGCTGGCCTGTTGTTTATCGGGCATATTTCTGGTGTTTGGGGGTCTTCTCATTGGACGAGTAGTCGAATCAGTGTCAGATGAAGAAGTATCCGTTTGAGGATTAAATGGTCGATTACGGCGTCTTTGAGCGTCAACATCAGCCCACGAATAGACCTCGTCGAGTTTATAGTCCAGCGTATCGCGCCGGAATTTTCTGACTTTTCGTTCATGTATTTCCTTCTGATATTTGTCAAGTATATTCTTTGTTTCGTCCAACATAGTAGAGAGTTCTTCGGACGTGAGTAGGTTCTTAATTTCGCTGTCAATCTCTTTAATTTCCGACTCTAGTTCTTTTAATATGCCAGCTAGTTCTTCAACGATTAGGAGTATAAGGTCGAGACTACATTTATTTAATATTCCGTTCCATTTCTCCAGAAAACTCTTAGAGTTTTTACAAAGAGACGGTTTAAGGGAGATGCGTAATCCACGTGGGATTCTGAGTGCCCGGTGATAGCGCAACAGTGTGCTCGCATGGAGCTTCTGATTTATATGTCGTTTCGATAGGTAAATGAGCTGCTTTACACATTGCTCTTTATTCCTTGTGGTGGTGGAGGGGCTGATGTCTTCCTCGATCAGCGAGTAAATTCGTTCTTTCTCCGATTCATCGTAGGCTAATGTATGTGCTCTAGCTTCTGTGCTCTTGCTGATGTCGTCAAATTGCATGGTTGAGTGTGTGCTACCCCGCCGTAGGCGGAATTACGAATGAACAAATAGTGGAAGAGGAGGGGTGCACAACGACAAGGTAGGTCAGTTGGTCGATAGAAGTTTGTAGATTCTGGGTGCACTCATAGGGTAGTGTTATCCGTCTAGAACACTTTGAACTATGATATAGTTGTGTATGCGGAGCCCCGCAGATACATCCCCTGGTGAGGCACACCAATTTGGATCACACACAAGTGCTTCGTTTTCAATTATATTCTTCGTTTATTTCATTTCAGTAATTTGTAATTTGTATTTATTTTGAGCATAGTTGACTCGAATATTGAACAGCATATCCAACAGTCGTTATCCGTAACATTTAAACATTGACCTCCAATGCATTTCGGGCTTGGGTGCCCTTGTTCACGGAGAGTTGAGGAGGAAGCACAAAAGGGGGGCGGTGGTAAGAGGCTATATCGTAATGAAGGGAGTGGGGGGTCTACTGGGGTGATATGGTGTTTGGACTCATTCGTTATTACTAGTGCGCGAGGCTGTAGTGAAGGGTGGGGAATGTGAGGGAGAAATTACCGCTAGTGAATCAAACTTAAGTAAACAAGTTAAAAATGTTAGAAACAAAGTGTTTCATCATCTTACTTCAAAGTTACGCGTAGCGTCTGAAGACGTTCTCCATCGGTCATCCGTTCGCTGTCCCAAACACATGTGAGACAGCCTACTAAATGCTTACTTGAACAGTGATGACGGACTAGCGCCCGATGGTTACGGGGGCCATTTTGGAATGGTGAGTATTAAGGGAAAGTGCTAAAGGAACGGGGGCCATCTTGGAATGGTGAATGCTGAAGGGAAGTGTCAAAGGAAACACCGGGTGGTGTAGAGTATATACTGTGTGTGTGAAAGGGTACAGTTAATAAACAATAAGCAAAGATAAACATGTGTAGTTCAAACAGGAATAGAGAGGAAGGTGAAGCAGCAACATAGTATAATACAGATAGTATTACAAATAGCAACTAAATTCTGTACGATCATTAAGCCCATGGGGCTTAAGAGTTTGCAGAAGATAAATCCATTCAAGTTCTCTCTTGAGTAGCAGTTTAGTGTTGTCTGTGCCTTCTTTTTTGGATACGATCTCTAGGACCAAAAATTTTAATTGGGCGATGGTGTGACGTGCTTCCATGAAGTGACAGGCAATGTTAGATTTCTCACTTTTTAGTCTGATGTTAGACTTGTGTTCTTTAGTCTGGTTTTAATCTTTCGTTCAGTCTTCCCTATGTATAACTTGCCACATGGGCATTTGATGGCATAGATCAGATTGGTGGAGTCGCAGGTGGCGTCTACGTGGAGTTTAATGTTGTGTCCTTTCATAGGATGTTGTATTTCATTGCCCCTGATTACACTGTTACAGTGACCGCAATTCAGGCAAGGTTGAGTGCCACGGTGCCGTTTGGTTGACTCGGTGGGTTTAGCTAGTATTTCTTTAATGTTTCGGCTCCTGGTGTGGGCAAAGATTGGCGGCTCGTTGAAGATGCCTTGGAAGTCGGGTTCATTTTGTAGTATAGGCCAATGCTTCCAGATGATCCTTTTGTATGTTGCACTGGCGGTAGAAAATTTGGACACAAGGACCATGCGTTGTTCTGTGTTCTTATGTGTCTTTGTCAGACAGTCCTGTCTGGATGTGTTGGCGACGCGGGATTGTGCGTCTTGTAAAATGCTCTCAGGGTAGCCACGTGCTCGAAATCTGTTTGACATTTCCATCATTCTTTTGTCAACCATTGTCTCATCTGATACAATGCGCTTGACGCGCAGCATTTGGGAGTACGGGAGATGTTTTTTCAGGGAACCTTGATGAAAACTGGTAAAGTGGAGGGCGTTATTCCGGTCTGTACTCTTTCTGTGAAGATCTGTGACGATTCCGTTAACCATCATCATACAGTGCCATTATCGTGATCTCTGCAATCCGCACAGGTGACGTCCCTAAGTTGTCTTTTTATTCTGCCTGCCTACTCTACTTAAACCATCACCAATATTCCCTGTTTTTTTATCTTTCTGTGTGCAGCAACGACTTATGTGTATGCACAACTTTCTCAGAAGTGTGTGCAAACGTTTAGGGATACTGGAACCCTTCTCTCATGGTTAAAGATTAAAAAAAACATCATTTTTAAAAGAGTTCTGAAGGAGAGTTATTAAAATAATAAACCAGTGCTTGAAGATCTGCCAGAGTGCTCAATAGCATTACTGGTTTGTGGAGGCAAACATGTACGTTCCTATTACATGTACTCTTTTATTTAGTTGTAGAGATCTACATATTATTCATCTACAAAGTAGAACATCAAAACATTATTTGTTTTCAATTAATTACACAACACAAATACAGACCATTAATATACATGTCCCAGAAGAAATATTCATCATACGGCCTGTCACACAAAGGGTGAATATATAATCACCATTCAATTTAGTATTCAGTGAATTTGTGCTTTGGTTATCATGTGACAAAAAATATCTTCATCTAAATTACCAAGCTATAGAGCAAGGTAATTGGCGGTCCACTTCTACTGCTGTGCAACCATAGTTACTCCACAGAAAGAGCACATCGGTCACTTTGTACTCTCTTACCTTGCTGGTAAATCATTTACTATACTACAGAATAGAATGTGTGTGTACCATTAGCATACCCTTTAGTGTTCTGGTGCCCAGAGAACAGTGCAGCACTGCATTCACTAGTAAACTAATCAAGAAACTATAAACATATAAATCTGAGTTACAGTGACTAGTGCATATACTCTTTTCTGTAGTAGGGGATCTCTGTGTATAGTCATAATCTAGTGAATAGTCCCGCCCATGTGCGTGGACCCCGGCAATCAAAAATAATCTCTTAAGGTGTCAAAATAATGCAGAAACTGCAAAGACACTTAAGAGAGAATTTAAAGACAAATAATGCAGCCTATATCCACAGGCTACACTGTCCAGTACTTCAACTAGAATTTCCACCAAAAAAACACCACACACAACACAGCCTGCAGTTTCTACCATAGAGAAACTTGCCTCCCCCAGTCACAGACTCTGGAATGATAGAGAGGAAGGTAGGGACAGACAAGCCCCATAGGCTGCCATTATGTGGCTTAAATAGGATACTGTGCCTTTAAGAGAACTTTCCAGAACTTCTCCCAGTATCCCAGAATGCATAGCAGGTCCCTCTTACTTCAGTTCTTTTTTCCGGCTCCTGCTTACAGGACCCTGGCATTGAGCTCTCCCTTTTACAAGGGTTTATTGAATTCGTTTTTGCACTTTTAACTTTTAAAAGTGTTGCTGTTACTGCTTGGTGTTCTCTTCTCACTTTTGTGCTGTTTTTAGGCGTTTTGGGGCTCCGAAATGCCTGGCCTTTTTGTCAAGTGCCCAGCATGTGAGAGGAAGAAGGCCAAAAGCGACCCCCATGATGTCTGCATCGTGTGCCTTCCAGAAGATCATGGCCCTGAGGAGTGTGTTATCTGCCAGCAACTTTCTGCTAGGACCCTCAGGGACAGATTGAAGATCAGGCTGGCTGGCCTGGAGGATAGGCGCCAACGTGCTGCAGGTGGGTCTGGGCAGCCTGGGAGGGATCCCTCTGCCTCTGCTGAGGCCCCTGGGGGGCTCCCCAGGGGCAGGAAGTCCAGCCAACGGTCCCATTCTCCGTCGGCGTCGATGGCATCGACGACGGCGTCGAGAGGGATGACGACGGCGTGCTCCCCTTCTCCCCGGGGCTCCGGGTCGAGACGGCGCGACGGCTCGACGGCGAAGGAGAAGCCGACGTCGAGGCCGCCGTCGACGTCATCGTCTTCGTCGACGTCGAGGTCTTACCGACGCCGAAGGCACAGTGACGTACATCGACGCTCGCCGTCGAGGCGGCGCCGACGCTCGCCGTCGAGGCGACACCGTCGGTCGTCGTCGAGGCGACACCGTCGATCTCCATCGCGGCGACGCCGCCGATCGACGTCGAGGGGCTCCTCGACGTCGGGAACATCAAGGCGACGGCGGCGCTCGTCGTCGAGGGCGGACCGCCCGACGTCGAGAGGACGCCGAGGGTCGACGTCGAGGAGTCGGCGTTCGACGCCGAGGAGGAGGCGGTCGACGCCGAGGAGACGGCGCTCGACGCCGGAGTCCAGGAGACGTCATTCGACGCCGGAGAAGCGTCGTTCTGCGTCCAGCAGACAGCGGTCAGCGTCGGGGAGCAGGTCACCCGCTCCAAAACGGCGGAACAGGGACTCTAGTCCCAGGAGTCACGCTGCTTCCAGCGGTGGTCGCAAGAGGAAGAGGTCGCCTGCGGATGGGGATGGATCTCCGCGCCCCTCGCCTGGAGGGACACCGGGCTCGGTGTACTCGGAAGTGTACACTCCGTCCCGGCCCAGGACTCCGACTCCTCCCCCCGTGCCTAAGGAGGACCCTCCGCCCAAACCACCTCTGCCTTCAGAGGACACTCCTCCACCTCCGGTCCCTCCGCATGGGCCCGCACCGCAGCCGAAGGTTCCTCCTCCGAGGTCCACTTCCCTGCCGTCCCTGCCTGCTCCTCCCAAGGGGACTCCGAAACCGAAACCCCGGGAGGAACCGAAGACGCCTCGTGATGAGCCAAGGAAGACCCCTCCGCGCAAACCGAAGGAGCGCCCACGGGCTGGCAGGTCTCGCTCTCGCTCTGGGCGGAAGGACAGATCGAGGCACAGATCATCCACGAGATCGAGGCACCGCCATAGGAGGCGCGAGTCTCGCTCTCACACGAGGTCCTCTGGGACCAGGGATTATTCACCTACCCTATCGGGGTCTCCGGACACCAGAGTGTCCCCGATAGATGACCTGGTGGCCTTTCAGGACGTACTGTTGCGGGCGCAGCGAAGCTCGGCATCTCCCTGACGGTGCCTACGCCGAAGACATCGGTCATCTTCGAGACGCTGCATCAGAGGCATCTGTCTCGTCCTCTCCTGCCCCTGGTGCCGGGCCTGGAAGAGCCTGCTATGGCTCTGTTTCTCACCCCGGCTGTGACGAGGGCGGCCCCTTCGAGATTACTTAAGAAGTACCGAGCTCCCGAATCAGATCCGGCCTTCTTGAGGGCCGAGCCTCCACCTGACTCCGTCATCGTCACGGCGGCCCGCAAGCAGCACGCCACCACCCCGACCTCCACGGTTCCCCCGGACAAGGAATCGAGATGGATGGACTCGGCAGGAAGGAAAGTTTGTGGTACTTCCGCGACCTCCATGAAAGCGGCGAGTGCCACGGCTTTGTTGGGTCGCTACGACCGCGCCCTCTGGGACTCCCTTGAGCGCTTTGCGGAGCATTTGCCCCGGGAGCAGCGTGAAGACTTCACGGAAGTCCTGAGTGAGGGGATGCTGGTGGCCAACCAGATAATCAGCGCGGCTGCGGACTCTTCCCTGTTGGCGGCTCACGGATTTTGCCACGGGATCAACCAGCGGCGTCACGCATGGCTCCGGCTTACGTCCCTGAAACCGGACGCACAGCAGAGGGTGGCCAATCTGCCGTTTTCCGGTGAGACCCTCTTCGGGAAACATGCCGATGATGAAATGGCCCGCATGAAGGCGGAGGCCGAAACGCTGACGGCTGTGGGCCTGGAAAAGCCCAAAGAGACCAAGAAGCAGTACCGCCCCTTCCAACGGCGGTTCGGCGGACAGGGCCGAGGTCGAGGACAGGCCTCAGGACACTCCCAGCAGCAGCAGCAGCAGTTCCGGAAGCCGTTCCAGAAGCGGCAGAGGGGCAGGGGAGGCCAGCAATCGGCTCCGGCGCCCAAGGGCCAGGCGGGGCCTAGGCCCTAGGAACTTACTTCCCCCGGATCCGTTACCCACTCCGGTAGGGGGAAGCATCCAACTTTTTCTGGCAGAGTGGAGAAAAATTACTCAGGACAAGTGGGTGCTGAATATTGTTTGCAATGGATACAGTCTTCGGTTCACCAGCCCTCCTCCAGCTATTCCCCCGGTCAGCTCGCAGTTTCAGCTGCGCGAGCTTCAGGCGGAAGCGGATATCCTGTTGAGGAAACGGGCGATAGAAGACGTACCTCGGTCTCAGAGAGGAAGAGGTCTGTACTCCCGGTTCTTCCTGGTTCGCAAGAAGGACAAGAACGAGTTCAGGCCCATTCTGGATTTGCGACAGGCAAACAAATGGATTCGCAGAGAACAGTTCCGCATGCTGTCGTTGCATCAGATTTACCCTCAGTTGCAACAGGGGGACTGGCTTTGCGCTATAGACCTACGGGATGCTTACTTCCATGTGCCCATTGCACACAAACACAGGAAGTTCCTGCGGTTCCAAGTCGGCACCAATCACTATCAATACACAGTACTCCCATTCGGACTGAAGTCTGCGCCGAGAACGTTCTCGAAGTGCATGGCGGTGGTAGCAGCACACCTGAGGAAGAACAAGGTGTTCGTCTACCCGTACCTGGACGATTGGTTGATCAAGGCATCCTCCTTCTCGGAAGCGCGAGCACACTTCCAGAAGACGTGCGTTCTCTTGAACAAGTTGGGGCTGCGCATCAACATGGCCAAGTCTGTCCCGACTCCGGTCCAATGCATACAGTACTTGGGAGCCTCCATCAATACGCTGTCAGCAAGCGTGTCTCCTTCGGAAGAGCGACGATTATCACTCCTTCGAAAGGCTCAGGCTCTTATGACGACTCCATCTACAACAGTGAGGACGGTGTCTTCTCTACTGGGATCGATGGCCTCTTGTATCTTCCTGACGCCACACGCACGGCTGCACATGAGACCGTTGCAGGAGTGCTTGGAGGACCAGTGGGATCAGAGGAAAGGATCTTGGGACGACAGGATTCGGCTGTCGCTGCATGCTCTTCAGTCTCTGAAGTGGTGGTGTTCGGCGGAGAATCTCCTAAAAGGGGTTCCCTTTCACAAGGACATACCCAAGCAGACTGTCGTGACGGATGCGTCTCTTCTGGGATGGGGAGCGCACTCCGGGACTCTACAGATTCAAGGCACGTGGTCACCGATGGAGGCCACGTATCACATCAATTTCCTGGAACTCAGGGCTGTTCACTTGGCGCTGAAGGCCTTTCTTCCGTCCTTCCAGACCACCTCTCTGCTTGTACAGACGGACAATACCACCACGATGTATTACCTCAACAAGCAGGGGGGCTCGAGATCGCGCACCCTGTCTCAGGAGGCGCAGACGATCTGGCACTGGCTTCTAGCCAGAGGACTGTCGATAACGGCCACCCATCTGCCAGGTGTGCAGAATGTTCAGGCGGACGCACTGAGCAGGCTGCTTCAGGAAAACCACGAATGGGTCATAAACGACGAAGTACTAGGAGAAGTCTTCGCAAGGTGGGGAACTCCAGACGTAGATTTGTTCGCCACCGCCGAAAACAGCAAGTGCAGAGACTTCGCCTCCAGGTACTTCCAACAAGGGACGCTGGGGAATGCGTTGTGGATCAACTGGACGAACAGCTTTCTGTACGCCTTTCCTCCCATTCCCCTGATTCCGGCGGTGCTCATCAAGCTGGCCCGATCCAGGACTCGGATGATACTCATCGCCCCGGAGTGGCCCAGGCAGTGGTGGTTCACGGACCTACTTCACCGGTCTCTCCTTCCTCACATTCGGTTGCCGTGCAGGCCGGACCTTCTCACGAAGTTCGGGGGACGGATGTTACACCCCAACCTCTCGTCTTTGAGTTTGGCGGCATGGCTCCTGAGATAGTGCAATATGGCCATCTGAATCTGCCCGATGATTGCATGGACATACTGAAGGAGTCTAAGAGACCTTCCACTCGGACTTCATATGCTTACAAGTGGAAGAGGTTTTGTATATGGTGCCATTCTAAGGACCATGATCCTACTACCTGCAAGGAAGATGTCATCCTTCCTTATCTTTTACATTTGGCGCAGTCTGGCCTTAATGTCCATTCCATTAAGGTACATCTTGCTGCATTGACTGCCTACAGGAAATGCCCTTCACAGACTTCCTTTTTCCAGATCCCTGTGATCAAAGACTTTCTGGAAGGTTTGAAGAAAGTATTCCCTCCTGTCAGGCTCCCTTCGCCTTCGTGGGAATTGAATGTGGTGCTGTCCAGATTGATGAAGGAGCCTTTTGAGCCTATTCATAAGGCTTCGTTGCAGCACCTGTCCTGGAAGGCGGCGTTCCTCGTGGCCATTACATCGGCCCGCAGGGTGAGTGAAATTCAGGCGTTGTGTTGTAATGAACCTTATACTGTATTTCATGCTGCTAAGGTTGTTATGCGTACTCACCCTAAATTTCTTCCCAAGGTTATTTCTGATTTTCATATCAACCAGACTATAACTTTGCCTACGTTTTTTCAGAACCCTTCATCCCCAGCGGAGAGGTCTCTCCATTCCCTGGATGTGAGGAGGGTCTTGAAATTTTATCTGGATAAAACCAAAGATATTCGTAGGTCTGACCAGTTGTTTGTCAATTATGGATCGGTCAGGACGGGTCTTGCGACCTCTAAGCAATCCATCTCTAGGTGGATTGTGTCCTGCATACAATTGTGTTATCAGAAAGCTAATAAGACCTTAGGGGGTAAGCCTAAGGCTCATTCCACCAGGGGCAAAGCTGCCACGACGGCTCTGCTCCGTAATGTGCCGTTTGCTGAAATATGCAAGGCAGCCACTTGGAAGTCGGTTCATACCTTTGCTAAGCATTACTGCCTGGACACTGACGCCAGGGCAGACGCTCAGGTTGGACAGGCTTCGCTGCGGAATTTGTTCGCACAGTAGTGGCGTTATGTATTGTTCTCCACCGCCGCTTTGGTGTGGGGATGGGCTTGCCATTCTATTCACTAGATTATGACTATACACAGAGATCCCCTACTACAGAAGGAGTAGTTTCTGTCCTGTAACTCCAGTTCTGTAGTAGGGGTATCTCTGTTATAGTCATAAGCGCCCGCCCTCCTCCCCGGTGGAGATTGTTTCATCATACAAGAATGCGACAGGTCTGGCGTGCTTCGCCTTCAAAAAGAACTGAAGTAAGAGGGACCTGCTATGCATTCTGGGATACTGGGAGAAGTTCTGGAAAGTTCTCTTAAAGGCACAGTATCCTATTTAAGCCACATAATGGCAGCCTATGGGGCTTGTCTGTCCCTACCTTCCTCTCTATCATTCCAGAGTCTGTGACTGGGGGAGGCAAGTTTCTCTATGGTAGAAACTGCAGGCTGTGTTGTGTGTGGTGTTTTTTTGGTGGAAATTCTAGTTGAAGTACTGGACAGTGTAGCCTGTGGATATAGGCTGCATTATTTGTCTTTAAATTCTCTCTTAAGTGTCTTTGCAGTTTCTGCATTATTTTGACACCTTAAGAGATTATTTTTGATTGCCGGGGTCCACGCACATGGGCGGGACTATTCACTAGATTATGACTATAACAGAGATACCCCTACTACAGAACTGGAGTTACAGGACAGAAACTACTCCTTCTTACTGTCCTAATTCATCAATTGCTGCTTCAAAGAATGTCTATTAGGTAAAATGCCATGGAAGCCTACCATAAGTTACTACTTACCTTACAATACCACATCCAGCCTCCCATAAATTGCTGTACTATATAATGCCTGTGATTATGTGGCTGTTGCATTTTGTGCTTTCCAGATTTGCCACACTTGCCACATAATTAATCATCTTTTGCATAATTTGCCAATTAAAAAAAAAGTTAGATTGCAGCTCAAACAGATCAAATGATACACAATATCAGGAAATTTTTAGGTCGAGCCTAGCGGCTGCACACATGTGCGGCTTGCTCTGTGTGACTGCAGTGGTAGAGTATAGGAGGGAAGCCGCGCCCACACTCCTCCCATATTTTTCATTGGCTTGTGTCATTGTCTTTTGTGAATGTTGCCTTCATATATGGTAATAGGCTTGTTGGTCGCTCCTTAGTAGGCCTTGTCTTCATTTGTACCCTCCCATGGCGAATTGCCCTTTTATTTCAGTTGTTACAGGGACCTGTTATTTAGTCTGTAAGCACTATTTACACATGCGGTGCTTCACCTGGAACCGGGTAAGTAACACGGGCGCCAGCTTTCAATCACTCTAACCAGGCATTATCTCGTGTCTTGTTGCAATACCACCACCACCAATACCACCACCACCATCACCAATACCACCACCATCAATCCAGTGCCACCACCAATATCACCTCCAATTCCACCACTGCCAATACCACCACTGCCAGTACCACTACCACCAATACCACCACCACCAATACTCCACCTCAATCAATACCACCACCAGTACCACCACCACCAATATCACCAACAATACCACCACCACCAATACCACCACCACCACCAAAACTACCACTGCCAATACCACTGCCAATACCACCACCACCTCAAATACCACCACCACCAATGCCACCACTAATAACACCACCAATAGCACCACCACAACCAATACCACCACCAATATTACCACCACAACCACCAATACAATAACACTGCCAATACCACAACCAATGCCAATACCACCAATACCACCACCATCATTACCACCACCTCCACCAATACCACCACCGCCAATACCACCACCACCAATACCACCACCACTAATACCATCACCACCAATACCACCACTGCCACCCCCACCAATACCACCACAATACCACCACCATCAATGCCACAACCACCACCACCAGTACCACCACCAACACCACCACCAATACCACCACCACCGCCAATACCTCCACCATTGCCACTACTACCACCGCCAATACCACCAATACCACCACTACCAATACCACCACCACCAATACCACCAGCAATACCACCACCACCACCACCAATGCCAACACCACCACCACCACCAATCCAATACCACCAGACACCACCACCACCAATACCCCTACAATCATTACCACCACCATCAATCCAGTACCACCAACACTAATATCACCACCACCACTGCCAATACCACCACCAACACCACCAATACCACCACCGCCAATACCACCACAGGGACCACCACCTCCATCAATCAATACCACCAGTACCACCACCACCAATACCACTGCCAATACCACCAACACTAATACCATCACCACCACCAATACCACCACCACCAATACCACCACTAGTCAGTCAGTCAGTCAAAAAAAACTTTATTTGGTTTATCACAACCATAAAGCAAGCAATAAATAATTTATGACAATCAAAATTTAAAAGCATAGTATTTCCAATAAAAACATTGTTTAAAATGTTTACAATTTTTTATAAAATGTCCAGTCCTATTCCAACCCCAATTATTTATTGCAAGTCCACATTCTGTAGGAGGTTATCCACCAGTGTCATGAACTTTACCCCTCAGCAAATTAAGATGTTTGATGAGCCACCCATCCAGTTTGTTACAACCTGCCTGCAGATGTGGATGTTTAATTCATTTAGAATTACTTTTAGGAACTTCCTTCTTTCATCTTTTACAGTGGCGCAAACGCACATAAAGTGGCATATGGATTTTGTGCGGTAGCCACATAAACGACAATTTTCCACTTGATGTTTACTTTTCCAGGTAGGAACTAAGTCCTTTGAGTTATGTTCTCCTAGTTGGTACAGCATAAACCTCTTTTTTAATGTTAGTCGAAAGTGAGCCGCTAAATAGGCTTGCAGTTTTAGCTTTGTATATGAATTTATTACAGCCCAGGCATGTCAGCGTTTGGTTAATCTACTTTTGTCTTCCATAAAGTATAATTTCTTGGCCTTGCACACTCTGTTAAATGCTGATCTTTCCATCTTGTTATTCCAAGCTTCGTCAATGTCTAAAACTTCCAGGGCTGTACTCAGGTGTCCGCCCCATGTGTTTAAAGTTTTTTGGTCAAACTGAGACCTTATTTCGGTCCAGCATTGGTAATTCAGAGATCCAGATTCTGATGCTCGGAATTTCCAGCACACTTTTGCAAGAATTGCTTTTCTTTGATATTCCTGGTTCTGAAGGCCAAATTCCAAGTGTATCTGTGCTGGAGATGCTCCTTTAGGAAGGTTAAAATCTGCTTTGTATACTTTTGTCTGCAACTCATTTACTATGTCGATTTCTTGACCATGCCATATTTCTAGGTCACAGGCCAGAGTTGGGAGTAGTTGTGCTGCCATTATTTTCAAAATGTGTCTGTGAGAAGGACATCGCAGTTTTGTATACAGCTGTTTGTAGACAAAAATTAATGATTGGGCTTTTGCTTTTAAATCTGTTTTTTGATCCGTAAAGGATATACTTCGGCCCAGTTTAATTCCCAGGTATTAGTATGAGCTGCTTTCCTCAATGTGTGCACCCTTTGCGTGCCATTTATATTTTTCTGGCCTAGTACCTGCTAGTCGCACCACCTTAGTTTTTTCTTATTTAATTCCAAACCTAGGTGATCAAAATAATCGGTCAGGTTGTTGATGACTCTTTGCAACCTGATTGAGGTAAGGCTCACAAACACAATATTGTCAGCATATTGCAGGAACTGAATTGGCTCGTTTGCCAGTTTAGGAGGATGACCATTTACTTTTAACAGGTAGTTGTTTAGGTCGGCTCGATATATGTTGAATAGGCATGGTGAGAGGACACACCCTTGTTTTAGTCTGTTTGTTATGTTTATCTTGGAGGATATTCTGCTGCCGTCTCCAAGCTTCACCCTGGCCCAAGTTTCGCTATATAGGGATATTATAATATCAATTAGTTTTGGAGGTAATTCCCATGCTTTCAATTTCAGCCAAAGACGATCTCGGGGCACTCTATCAAAAGCTCATTCTAGGTCAATATAACATGCAAAGAGTCCTGCTTTTTTACTTGTAGCTTTTTCAATTAGAATCATCAATGCTGCCAGGTTCATGATGGTGCCCATGCGCTGCCTGAAGCCTGTTTGGTATTTCAGGATTATTCTTATTTCCTCCGTCTACCCCTGTTATTGTTGTAAAATACTTGATGCGAAAAGTTTTGCCTCAACATTGATCAGGGCAATGCGCCTGTAGTTTCCAGGCTAAGTTTGACTGCCATTTTTATAGATTGGATGAAATAGGTTCCCTCTCCTGGAATATAGCGTCTTATTTTCGCAATATAGGTGGTTAAAAAGTGGCTTGAGGTAGTTGGCCCAAATGTCAGGATCTTGCTTAAAAAGCACGTTTGGGAGCCTATTTGGCCGTGCGGAGCCCGCAGTTTTCAATTTTTTCATCACTACTTTTAAGTGTTTTGTTGTTGTGAGGGTTGTTGAATCTTGAATAATTGGTTTCATTTGGTCCCCTTCCAATTGCACTTTTTCCAGTATAGAATGACCTACTGCAGTTGAATTTGGATTTACGTCCATCAATTTGAATAAACCTGTGTCTGCCCACGTATGAGTACCAGTTTGTGTGTTATTATACAATTGGTCAATATGTTGTATCCAAGCTGACTCACTTATTCCCGCATTTTGGTGCGTTTCTATTCCATTTGTTAGATTATTTATTAGCCCCCAGAATTCGCTGCTGTTCAGCAATTTGCTTGCCCCCAGCAATTTCTCCCAAAGGTTTCAGTATGCACCCTTTTTGCGTCCCTACACATTTCCTTGTATTCCTTTCTCATTTTTATGATTTTACCATTATCTGTTGCTATTCCCATTCTGTCTGCTGTGGCCTTGGTTCTTGTCTCCTTTGCAATTTTCCTCTTCTGGTCTTGCAGCTGGATGTTGTACCATGGTTCTTTTCTGGAGCCATAAGTCAATTGGCTTGCTGGGATTACTGGGAATTTGTTTAACAAGGTTTTTCCTAGATTCGCCCAATTTTGTTCTAATAAATGGGAGCCCTGTAACCCGATGTTCTCTACGTGTTTATACACTGTGTCCATCATTTGTTTGGTATTTGTTCCTCTCCACTTAAGTCTCCTTTGAATATATATTTCTGGCATTATGGCTAAAGCTGCTGTGTTCTTTTTATAAAGCAGGTTTATGTGTAGTGCTGTTTCTTGAGGGAAATGGTCACTCGACGGATATTAATGCAGAAATAGTCAACTAAGTGCAAGAGGTCCTTACTGATTATAGTGTAATCTATGGTGGATTGTTTCTCTCCACTAAAAAATGTAATACCAGCTGGTTGACCCCCCTTTATATTTCCGTTCAATATGATAAAATCTAGGGATTCCATTTCTTGCTTCCATGTTTTTTACTTCAGACCTTGTTTTGCTCTCTCTCCTGTTCAGGTAGACAGCCCCCTGTTAAGTTGCAGTTAAAATCGCCTGAGATAATCATCTCGTAATTTTGATGTATCACTTGCATTGTTTTGATCAGGTTTATCAAATATGACAATCTTTCCCTTTTCTTCTTCTTTTTCAGGTGGATATATGTATTTAAAATCAGTAACTTCCACAGGATTATGTGTGAGGGACGCTCCCATTCCTATTTCATGGCTTGTATCCAATTTTCTCCGGAGTCCAGTCCTCCTAATTTCCAGTCCTGTTTTACCGTAGCGTATAGTGACAGCCCCCACTTGGGTGTCCATAGTTTGACATTTTTTCTCCGAGGACATGATATTCTTCGTATCCGACTATGGATCTTAATGTTAGATTCCATGTTTCTTGTAAATGGATTATGTTAAATCTTCCCAAGAAGGAGACGGTCTCCTGGTCTTGTCTCATTTCTCTAAAACTGTGGGTGTTCTTATAATCTCCTTGTTTTGTATGATCGATTGGACCTTTACACATTGTTCCCTTCAAGCTTTTTTGTTTTCATCAGGATCGTTGTAAGTTCAAAATTTGGGGGACCCAGGACCGATCTTGATTTTCTTCTGCCTGTTATTTGGCCTGTCTGGGGCTTGGGCTGTATTTGTTAAAGCATATATCCTGACTTGATAGTTGTTTTTTCGGAGTCATACTTCTCGCCCCCCCTTAAAAAGGAAGATGTTGATCTTTTATTTGTTTTGGTTTGCTGATGCGCCTCTTTATTTAATAGCGGGTATGGGTATTTTATATGTGTTGGATGTGCTAGCGTTATGCCTCAAACTTCAAAGGCCGCTCTTGTTGAATATATCAATGCTGTTATTTCTTTTGAACACCATGTTGTACTGTTTTATAAAATTGAACGATTGCAGTGGTAACTACAACTACAGTCAGCACCTCTGTTACGTTTTAGCAGGTATTAAAGTAAGCTGTCTTATTGCGTGCTCAATGTTATAACACTGTGCCACCCACAGTGTCCCCCTGTGTAGAAGCAAAGCCTCTAACCGCATACAATGTATAACAATATGTAACAGAGCACAGCATCAAACATAGTTTCTTTTCCGATCAAATTCCAGTTGGACTTGTCTTTTTAATGCCCAAATTCATAAATATCACATATACAAATCCAAGTAGCAAGTATTTTGACAGCCAATAATAGTGAAGAGAAGTTGAACTGCGTTTGATTGACAATCCACAAATGAAAGATCCACAGCCGACATGTGTTTTGTCGCAGATGCAAATTCTTTAAAGCTCTATACGAGTTTTCTGTATCAATGAATCGAATCGAATCTCCAAAGTCATAGAGAGTTCTTAAGCAGTTTATCGAACATGGGTCATGTAATCTTTCAAAGTTAATGCCAGCCAAAAATCACCAGGTAAATGTCCAAATACAGTTCTCTCTTTATTGTAACAGTCTTAGGGAGCTTGTTTCCGCCCTGGAATAAGCGAGCAGTAGCGTGGCACCGGATTAGGGGAGTGGGCTATGAATGGTGTGTTCCATACTTAGGAACTCCGGAGGATTGTGTGGATGAAACTTCCATGACCACGAACACTGCGCAGATCTTGTAAAATATATTATTCAAAATTAAACTGAGCTTCGCTCCCTAAGACTGTTACAATAAAGAGAGAACTGTATTTGGACATTTACCTGGTGATTTTCGGCTGCCATTTACCTGAAAGATTACGTGACCCATATGTGATAAACTACTTAAGATCTCTCTGTGACTTTGGAGATTAGATTTGATTCATTGATACAGAAAACTTGTATTGATCCTTGAAGAAGTCGCATCTGCAACAAAACACATGTCGGCTGTGGATCTTTCGTTTGTAGATTGTCAAGCAAACGCACTTGAACTTTTCTTCACCATTATTGGCTTTCAAAATACTTGCTACTTGGATTTGTATATGTGATATTTCTGAATTTGGACATTAAAAAGACAAGTCCGACTTGAATTTGATCAGAAAAGAAATTATGTTTGATGCTGTGCTCTGTTACATATTGTTATACCATGTTGTACTGGTTGCCTCTGTTTCTATTCTTTTTTCCATTTGTACGAATTCTACTGCCAAGAGGTTTGCTGATGTTATTTTTCTTAATTTTGGAATTTCTTTAAACAGCCTCATTATGTTTCCCCTGTTTAAAGTATCCAGTCTGCCTTTGGTTGAATATTCTGACATAAAGATTAATTTATGGAAAAACTCCACTGAATCACTTTGTTGGTTCTGATTTTGATTTATTCCAATTTTTTCCATTAAAGGTTCCCAGGCATTAATTCTTTTTTGGCTCTCGTAGTCTACAATGGCCCTTTCTAGTGAGGGGGTATTTGATGTTAAGGCGCCCTCACCGATTATTTCATATTCTGTCTTTGCTTTTTTTTGGCTTATGTCTAGCCGTGTATTTTCCTTTTTGTTTGTGTTTCAATTGATAGTTTGCATACCCTGCCTTATTTGTCCAGGGTAATTTTTATTTGGTTACTGATACTTTTTTCCGTTTCTGTTTGTAATCCCAGCATTTTTAATGTTGAAGACAAAACCCTTGTTGTCTGAACTGGTATCTGAACTTCTGGTTTCCTTGTTTTTGTACTTATGTCTGCTTGCTCTCTGATTTGTATTTCTGTGTTAGGAAATAAGACTTGTGAATCTAATAATTTTGTTTCTCCTTCTTGTTTTTTAGTTACTATTTTGAGTTCGGACCTTTTTTTCTTGATATCTGTCATTGCCTTTGTTATATTTGTGTTTTTTATTCCCACATACTGGTGACTCTGTATTTTCCTGGGTTCTATTTCTGGTGACCTATGTTTACTTTGCGGGGATGTACTGGGGCTGCTCATACGGTCTGGTGTGTTTAATCCTGTTAATGTTAATGTTAATGTTATCGAGATTTATAGAGCGCACGTTTACCCGGAGGTCTCTTGGCGCTATGAACAGTGGGAAGGTGTGCTTGCCTCTACTTCTGAAACAACCAGGTTTTAAGGCCCTTTCTGAAGGAAATGAGGGTCGGGGAACTCCTGAGTTCAAGGGGCAAGGAGTTCCAGAGCTTAGCAGTGTGATAGTGGAAGCTACTACCACCCCATTGTTAGGTGCAGGTTTTTGGCACCTGAAGGAGTTTGGTGCCTGAAGATCGTAGCTGTCTGATGGGCTCATACCAGGTGAGCAGATTCTGTAGAAAAACTGGGCCACTTTGGTTCAAGGCTTTATAGGTGAGAGATAGAACCTTGAACTTGATCCGCTGCTCCACCGGGAGCCAGTGCAGTTTGCGTATTTCGGCTGAGACCGAGTTGTGCCTGGGGATGTTAGCTAGTAACTGGGCTACTTGAGTCTGTTTTTGACGTGTTGTTACTTTGGTCCTCGATGTTATTATTAGACTTTTGAGTGACTATTTATAAGATTTGTCTTTTTTCCTGGGCTGCTTTTTTGCCAACGTTGTTCCTGGCTTTCCGAGCTCGTTTGCGTTGTCTTTTTGTTTGAATATCTGGTAAACTATACGTGGAAGTTATTTTGTTTGCACTTTGCACGTTACCAACCTCGTTTATTTCCTTGACTTCTATTATTGTATACTATCGTCGTGCAAGGGGTCCAGCCTCTTCTTTACTTGTCATAGGATTCTTATTTTTTCGCCCTTATATTCTGGTGACAGGGTTTTGACTGTACTTCCTGATGGTTGAACAACACTTACAATTTCTGTCAATATTTTGGGAAGGGATGCCAATTTGTCTATTATCTGTCCCCATCCACAATTTTGATCTGACAATTTATTTTTGGCTTGAACGTCTTTTTTATTTCCTTTTGTGATTTGTGCGGTAATTGTGTTCAGTTTTGTGTTAATTCCTGCTATGTGGACTGCAATTAGGTTCATTAAATCGACCTGAACATCTAATTTATCAGATTGAAAATTTAGGACATCTATTGCTCGCTGTAGTATTCTTAGCAGCGATTCGCTCCATGTGTCTGTGGCTGTGTCAATGGATTGCGTCAAAATCCCTGATATAGAGTCAATTACGCTGACTGACTAAATCGTAATACGGGGTGATTGGGGTTTTAGTCTTTCTTGGTGTTGGCCGGTTCTCTCGTTGTTTTGTTCCTCCCGTTGGTCCAAATTAAATGAGTTTAATGGGTGTAGAGGCGCCCGCCCCCCCTCCTCCTCCCCAATTTTCCTTTTTGGTGACAGGCCGACTTCTGTGGTATTCCCTTGCTTGCTTGCACACAAATCCTCTTCCATTTGTGTATTGAGTTCCAGGGCTTCAATAAGGTATTTTTCCTCTGAAATGGAAAAGGATCTAGTCCACTCTTCCTTTCGAAAATTATCTTGGGTTCCGTTTTGACCTGAATCTCCTTTTTTGCTTCGACCCTTTCCACTTTCTTCTTCCTTACTTATTTCTGGCAAAATCGAAGGCTGATGTATTTGTGCTGTAGTTTTATCAGCCACCTTTTGATACTTTTTCTTGATCAGCTGCTTCTACGCTTTTTTCCTGTCCGTTTTTCATGTTTTGTAAAATATTTTTACTTGTTTGCTGTTGTTTTGCTTGCGGTTTCAAAAGTAAAGGGCTTGGTTCTCCTGGTTTTATTGGGGTTATACGATTTTTGGGAATTAATAGGCTTTGCGAACCAAGCGCCTTTTCTGAGGGGGTGTAAATTGCGGCCATTGGATCCTTTAAAAAGTGGAATTTCTGCTTCCTGTTTATCCCCCCCGAACTTAAATAGTGCTGGTTCTGGTTTTGGAACTGAAACCAGCCTCTCTTTTTGTGAAATGAATTTCTCTTTTTTTAAACTTTTGTTTGAAGTAAGCCTTGTATCTTTTATAAGCGCTCTTTTCCTGAATTTGTGAGTAGGTGCTTGACGGATTGTTCCTGACCTCATGCTCCTTGCAACTTGGCTTAATCCGCTATTTGGTCGCTTTGTTGGACTTTATTTTTTGCCTTTTTTCCTCATGCCGTTGGTGGGGTTAGTCCTTGGTCAGTGTAAACTGGGGGCTTTTCTGAGATTTTGCGAAAGCTCTACTACAAGGACCCCTTATTTACTTGTGCCGGGTGTGGATTGTTCCGTAGTCGGTACAAACAGTTTTCTGCTTGTCTCCTCGCACTCAAGTGTCCCCTCAATTTTAGTAGGTTGGGTCGTAATGGTTAACTCGTGCAGCAACACGGCGACCCCCTTTTTGGTTTATTTCCTCTACAGGGGACTGCAGGGGCTGCTAAAGCTGGCCTGGTGAACTCTATTATTTTGATTATCGGTTCAATTACTGGTGTAACAGTCTCATTTACACATTTTATTCTGTGTTTGCCTTGATGTATGCAGTGAGTGAGAGGGAGACAGGGGGCAGGAGGCAGGGGAACGGGGGGCTTCTCAAGATAAGATTACTCGCTCTCTTTACATGCTCATCTCAGCCCAATGTCCTGACTCTGACAGGTGTTCCAAAATCCTCGCAATACCACCACTAATACCACTGCCAATACCACCACCACAAATACCACCACCACAAATACCACCATCACTGCCAATACCACCACCAATACCACCACCACCTTCAATACCACCACCACCAATGCCCCTACAATCAATACCATCACAAATACCACCAACACCATTACCTCCACCACCAAAACAACCACCATCAACACCCCACCACCAGTACCACCTCCACCACCAATCCAGTAACACCACCACCAATACCACCACCAATACCACCACCCCCAATACCACCACCGTCAATACCGCCAACGCCGCCACTGTCAATACCACCACCAATATGACCACCACAATCAATACCACCACCAGTACCACCACCACTAATACAACCAACAATACCACTGCCACTACCACCACCACTAATACCACCACCACAAATGCCACCACCTCAAATACCAAAAAACAATTTGATGGACAGAATGTAGATCAATGTCTTACATTCACCCCAGTACAAGGATCTGGGCCTAAATCCATCGTTTTTTGCACTCCACACCACCCTGGGTTAGATAATGGCTTTATGCAAATCAGCTCTGACCCTGTGCCCCATGGGAACAGTCCAGTCCGAACTACACAGCCATATCTTTCCCAGACCGGAATCAAGCATCCGAGGACCGGACCGGTTTCGAGGTAACACCTCTCATCAGCCCGGCTAGCTAGACTCCAGTGGTGTGGAGGCTCTGGGACCCACGTCTGAGCTACCCCAGTACACTCAGGGAGAAAATTACAAAAAACAATTTGATGGACAGAATGTAGATCAATGTCTTACATTCACCCCAGTACAAGGATCTGGGCCTAAATCCATCGTTTTTTGCACTCCACACCACCCTGGGTTAGATAATGGCTTTATGCAAATCAGCTCTGACCCTGTGCCCCATGGGAACAGTCCAGTCCGAACTACACAGCCATATCTTTCCCAGACCGGAATCAAGCATCCGAGGACCGGACCGGTTTCGAGGTAACACCTCTCATCAGCCCGGCTAGCTTGACTCCAGTGGTGTGGAGGCTCTCGGACCCACGTCTGAGCTACCCCAGTACACTCAGGGAGAAAATTACAAAAAACAATTTGATGGACAGAATGTAGATCAATGTCTTACATTCACCCCAGTACAAGGATCTGGGCCTAAATCCATCGTTTTTTGCACTCCACACCACCCTGGGTTAGATAACGGCTTTATGCAAATCAGCTCTGACCCTGTGCCCCATGGGAACAGTCCAGTCCGAACTACACAGCCATATCTTTCCCAGACCGGAATCAAGCATCCGAGGGCCGGACCGGTTTCGAGGTAACACCTCTCATCAGCCCGGCTAGCTTGACTCCAGTGGTGTGGAGGCTCTGGGACCCACGTCTGAGCTACCCCAGTACACTCAGGGAGAAAATTAAAAAAAACAACCACCACTAATACCACCACCCACACCACCATGCCCAATACCACCTCCACCCATACCACCACCAATACCACCACCTCCAATACCACCACCACCAATACCACCACCACTGCCATCAACACCACCACCAATACCACCACCATCAATACCACCACGAATACCACCAACATTACTACCACAACCAACACCACCACAACCAACACCACCACAACCAACACCACCACCACCACCAATACCACCACCACCAATACCACCACTATGAATACCACCACCACTAATACCACCACCGCTGCCAATAACACCACCAATACCACCAACACCAGGGGGGGCGGAGCTAGCCGGCAAGCGTGATGGCTGCCTGAAACCGCGGCTCCGCCGTGCACTTATCAAATATCCTTCTCGAATACCCGCAGAGCAACGTTTAAGAACAGATTCCTGCTTCCCTACATTGTCTAGGATGAGGAGGTCGGGCGGGCGCCCCAGCGGCAGCGAGGGTGCGGCGACAAGACCGTGCGGAGATCCGGCGGCGTCCCTGTGGTTGTAGACCGGCAAGCCGCGGGCTCGAGCGCGCCCTGTGCCTGGGCGACGTAACGCGGCGTGCGGCCGCAGACAGCGCACTGTGCCGGCCCTCCAACGACATCCTGCTCCGGAGTGCGTGACTTGCCGTGTGGGCTACGGCGGACCGTGGGGCTCCACACACCACTACTTCTTGGCGCAGATCCCCTGAAGCTGCTTATACTCCCACTCCAACTTGCCGAAAGGCGGAGGAAAGTCCTAACTCCTACGAAGGCGTCAGACCAGTGGAAGTCTGATCACCGCTGCCCCGGGGACTAATTGGGGGACTGAACGCAGCGGATCCCGACCTGGATGACATCTAACCTGGGCAAACTCAAGTAAGGAGGCAATCCCCGCTCAGAAAGGCTTCGCGCCATTTTACACTCCCGCCCGGCGGACCTGAGAGGCATCGCGCTCTCGGGGTGGAGGGCGGAATCACGCGCGGTGTGCCCCCGGACAGTGCAACGTAGAGACGCTTGGAGAAAGTGCCGCGCTTGGGTCCCCCCCCCAGCTGGGAATTCACTTGGGGACGAGCTACTGCTTGCAGAAGCGTCTGTGTGGCAGATTAAACTACTCCTGTTCTGTGGATCACGCCATAGCTGCCCGGGGCCGACGACACGCTTAGATCCTGAGACGCCGCGACAGCTGCATGAGGGAGCAGAGGGTTAGGCATTGCCCCCTCTCCGAAGCTCTTGTGACACAGCTTGAGGTGCAGCGGCAAACGCCGGAGTGCAGGGGGCTGTAGCTGCATGCTCTGAGTGTGAGTGGAGAAGTGTGGCTCACCGGTTAGAGGAGGCAGACCCAGAAGCAGAGGTAGACCCGGGACCAGGGTTCAATTCCCGACGCGGCAGGGTTTGGAGCCCAAATGTCCACGGACCTGATAATTCTCGCTTCGGTGCCTACTTGAATCAGGGGTTCACGCTCTGCAACTCTGGGCAATAGCTTGCTCAATCTCCACTACGGCCCCCGCGGCGGGATGCCTGGCTTTCACCTTGGGGGTGCCCAGCTGGGCTATCCCACAGGGAAAAACCAGGACGGGTTCCCAAAGCAAGCACCGAGATATCCTTTGTGGTGATACGTGCGCTATATAAGAAACTACATTACATTACATTTTGGTTTTTTTTCTGCGGCCTGGCTTACGTAACAAACGTTTCCTTGCAAGTATAGTGCGGTGCCAGCGGCAAGGTGGGCAAAGGCGATAGGACTCAAAGCAAGCTGCCCTTTTCACAGAAACGATTGCTGCAGCAGAGTCCACTAGTCCACTATCAGAAGAAGGTTCTACGCCACGCTCTGAGGAGGCTCGGGGCACTGACTCGGACATTAAGGCCATGCTGCTCTCCATGGAGCAAAGTCTACAGACCAGCATCTCCGCCCTGGGCACTAAAATGGACCCTATGTCGTACAGAATGGACCGGATGGCGGAACGGTTAGATAAACATGCCGACCGACACGATATGGCCGAAAGGAGGATGACCGAAGTAGAAGAGGCACAAACAGACCTAGATACGGCGCAAAAAAAATGGAGAGATTGATGCAGGCCCTACAGGACAAGACTGAGGATTTGGAGGCGCGTTCACGACGTTGCAACCTACGCATCACGGGCCTTCCGGAAAGCACATCAACGGGCTCTATGGAGCATTTTGTGGAACAACTACTCACAAAGCTTCTGGGAGATGGAGTGTTCTCTGCCATGTTCACGGTGGAGAGAGCACACAAGTCGCTGGCCCCACGCCCGAAGCCTGGAGCACCTCCTCGCCCCATAATAGCGAAGCTACTTAACTATAGGGACAGAGACACTGCGCTCAGATTGGCAAGGACAAAACAACAATTGCAATTTGAAGGGTCCGCCATATCGCTATATCCAGATTTCACCGCGAAGGTGCAGGAAGAGCGTAAACAATTCATTCCGCACAAAAAGCACCTCAGAGAGATGGGTCTGGACTACGCCTTGCTGTACCCGGCCAAGCTGCGAGTCAACAGAGGAGGACATTCACATATCTTCACGGATCCCAAGGCACTACAACAAGCGATGAAGCGTTGGTCGAGGGAGCAGAAAGCGAACAATGAAGAGAATCCTGAGGATGAGGGGAGTGATCGTCGACTGGACGACCAGGACTGATTTATTTCACTGCATGGACGATTGCCTCGCGTCTGTGCTGGGGCGAACTGGGGAGACTTTTGAAAACTCCCCTCTGAGAAGTGATGAGGACAGTCGTCCCAGCCTAAGAAGACTACAGACTATTCAGATAAGTGGTTTGGGAGGTGGGAGATGCATGGTAAAGTTAGACGATCTGATTGCACAACTGTTCACAGCTGATCCCCGTTCTTACTACACTCTAACACACGAGTTTCACTTTTGAGCTTATGCGATGATTCACTCTGACCTGGGGACATTAATCAGGCAGTGATTTGCGAGCGGACCGCAGAGACGGGGCATACAACAGACAATCTTTTTTTTTTTTTTTTTTTTAATTTTTGGAAGACCTTTATTGACAGGAAGATACATATACAATCATGCGCGCAGCCCGAAGGCTCAAGAGTGTAATACAGATCAATAAGGCGATTCCATCAGGATCAAAAACAGGAGCATTGTGGTCTAATTTTCAATTTAAATCTGAAGGATAGTTAGCATCAGGAGATCAAAAACAACACATTGGTTCCGTTCTCATGAAACAGGATTAATCAGAATACTATGCAGAATATCGCCAGAACCATACCTAGCCGCAATTAGAAACCGTCATGGAAGGGGCACGGATCTGGAGGTACATTGAACCACAAGTAAGACTCAGAAAACCATAGTCCACAGTCAGGAGGCTGAAATTATAACCAGTCCACATTGAGACACAGTGGATAAGACTTCCCGATCACGCATAACCCAATCCCACTGAAGAAAGGTATATAAAAGAAAGAAAAAAGAGAGAGAGGAGAAAAAGACAGAGGGCCATAGAACTAAGGTAACCTAAAACATTCCCATCCCCAAATCCCACCCTGCATACCAGCGGAAGGCCACGGCCCACCCCCCCCCCAATAGGCATGCCTGTCGCCCCAAGAAGAACCCCAAAAGAGGGAAAGCGGAGGAGGGCCATAGCACCGGCCCCTTGTACACCCCCAGCTCAGAAGAAGAGGCCCACTCAAAAGGAACGTGGGCCCCAACCCATGGGCACCCCAACCACAAACAGTCTCCAATATGAACAACAATCCACTTCGGCACCAAAGTCACAAGAAGTCATTTCAGGTAATCCGAAATCAGCCCTGGCCAGTACGAAGAAAGGGCAGCAATCGATCCAACCGGCTTTCAGGTAGCAACAACAAGGCAGCAGTGGCAGGCTGGGCCATCCCGGGTCGAGACAAAGACCAAAGCGACGTTGTAGAAGCAGTGTCCCAGGACACGTCCAAGTTCCACAAGGAGGCAAGGCGACGGTAGTACGGCAATCTATCCGCCGGCAGGTAAGTAGTTTTGGGAGCACAGTCGCAGTCTGCATCAACTCGTTCCCCGGCACCAGCTCCAAGTGTCCAGCGCACCCGGGGGGTGACCATTGCAGCTACCGGGACAAAGGCAGAGTCTCGTTCTGTAGCGCACCCTGCTGCGTCCTGTTGTGCCTCGGCAAGGGAGGAGGTATGCTGTGAGATGGGTGCAGCCGCCCGCAAACCCTGCACCTCAGCGCGCCAGTCTAGAAGAGCCAGCCAGATGTCCTTTATTGTGGGCGCCATCTTAGCACTTCCAGCACCTATGGACCCCGGGGCTCACACGGCGAGGAATCTATCACATCAGCTGTTCAGCGGCAGTAATCAACGCGCTGCATAAACCGGAGCCCGGGGGACAAAGCACCACACGCCTCTTACCGCATTGCGACCCAATGTCTGCCGAGGCGAGCTGTCCCTCCGTTCGAGCCCCTTTTCAGATCGCGGACGCCAGTAGGGTGTCACGCCACAATGATCGATGGCGCACTGCAGCGAGGAGTCCAGGGAGCATCGTCGGGAGCAGTTTCGGTTTCACTGCACGGGCACCGGTACCTGGCAGCCGAGTGAGGCCGTTGTTGACGCGTTGCTGGGCGGCTGTTGCGCTACCCGAGGTCCCGGCGCGTCCAGCTGGAAAGGCCAGAAACTTGCAGACGGCAGTGCGCGGCCGTCAGAGGTGGTAGGATCGTCGGAGGATCGCGGTCGGGATCCACCGCGATTCCGCTACAAGAAACCGTGGCTGGGGTACAGGATATGTGCCAGGAGATCGCCGGAGCTGAGGGCGAGCTGCGGAGCCGGGCGTCTATGCGGCCATTTTGGCCGCCGTCTTGGCTCCTCCCACAACAGACAATCTTATGGTTGAGAGAATGTTGCTCTATTTACAGATACTGTGCATGGCGGGAGCGGGTGGAGGGCTACACAAGAGCTCTGAGACTTAGGTAGAGACTATGACTCCAGGCTACCTAGGCCCCCGCGCGTTAAGCTCACTTCTGTGGTTGTTGTTTAAAGTTGGGGTGGTGTTGCTGGGGAGTGGGGTGGGTGATAGACTACTGTCGGACCAGGTTGGGGTGGGTCTGCTGTGGGCGGGGGAGTGGAGAACTGGAGAATGGGAGTTATTGTTGATTGACTGGTCGCTGGTTCCTCAAGTGGGCGCAAAAATACAAACGTTATACCGTGACAACTCGCTACTGAGGCCTCATCCAATGGCTCAGATGTCTAGTACTGCTGAAGTGCACACTGTAGACTCTATGGTAACCCTTAGGGACATAACCTGGAATGTACGTGGGTTGAATGATCACAGGAAATGGCGGAAAGTGTTACACTATTTGCAGAGACACCACATTGACTTAGCCCTCATACAGGAAACACATCTCCCTGTTACTAGCGCAATGCTTCATAATAAGAGCTTGGCAGGCAATATCACGGCATCGGGGTTCACCACACATTCTAGGGGAGTCCTGACATGGGTGAACCCGAGGGCTAAGTTGGACTTGAGATTAGTGTTAGCAGACTCAGAGGGCAGATATCTAATTTCTCGATGCACTGGGAAAGGTCATGATTTAATTGTGGTCAACGTTTATGGTCCGAACTACGACTCTTCAGAGTTCTATGAAAAGCTAGCGCGATGCTGCCGAGAATACTCTGACTCGCAAATGCTTTGTGGAGGCGACTTCAACCTAGTGATGGGCCCGGAATTAGATAGATCTGCGGGTCCACAGCGTAGACCGTCTGCGGCAGCTGTGACGCTTCAGGCCGAACTACTGTCGTTAGATCTGGTGGACGGTTGGAGAGGGAGAAATGCCACTAGGGGAGGGTACACACATTATTCGGCTTACCACAACATTCACACTAGGATTGATTATTGGCTAGCCTCCTATTCTGTCTATAGTCACATATTGTCCTGTACGGTTTTAGCACGTACCCTCTCTGATCACTCACCGATACTGCTGGTCCTGGAGACACCAATACGTAGGATCCCTCCCTTCACTTGGCGCTTTCCCCCATACTCATTGCTTGACGACGCCTTTAGGGGAGAACTGGCAGAGGAAATTGATATCTTCTTTGAGACAAACATTGGATCTGTCGATAGCTTTCAAACAGTGTGGGAAGCGTTTAAGGTATTCATACGTGGGGTGACTATGGCCAAACATTCCAGCGTCCTAAAGGCTATTCGCCAATGCTTGAGATACCTGGAGACACAACTGTTAGATCTGGAGAAACGGCAACTGTCTGACTCTGACCCCTCTATAAGGGCCCAGATCAGATCAGATCCCTTGTCTCAGACTTCAATGAGGAGGCTGACAGGGAAGTCTGCCATATGGGTAAATACGCGACAGCAAGAACCTATGGGGAGGGCGAGCGTCCAAGTTCACTCTTGGCTAGACTGCTGCTCAATAGCAAACGGCCCCCGAAAATAACAGAACTCGTCACAACTGCAGGGGCCGTTCTCACGTCAGACGATGAGATCATGAGTGAGTTCAGAGACTTGTACTCGGATCTGTACACTACTAGAACCGGGAACCTGGAGTCGGACATGGATGATTACCTAGAACATATACAAATGCCATTCTTGTCACAATCGGACCGGGAGTTTTTAATGTCCCCCATACAGGCAGATGAAATATCGGAAGCGTTAGCTAGCATGCGAGAACACAGCGCCCCTGGGGTGGATGGCCTAACAGTGGGGTTCTATAAGGCGTTCAAAGATAAATTAATACCGCATCTCTCCTCCCTCCTTGATGAGGTGTGCGAAGAAGGATACATGCCACAGTCTATGAGAGAGGCCTTAATAGTTACTATCCCTAAATCCGGAAGGCCCCCTAATGCCTGCAGCTCGTATAGACCATTATCGCTGCTGAATGTAGATGCGAAGCTGTACGCTAAGGTTCTAGCCACACAACTTGCTCTAATAGCTCCGGAAATAGTGGCTTCGGAGCAGTCCGGCTTTATGCCTGGTAGGAACCTCACCTACAACATTCGCACGGTTCTGGGTACCGTCCAACACGTTATACAGGACACGAAAGTTGTTGCCATCTTTTTAGACATGGAGAAGGCCTTTGACTCCGTGGAGTGGCCTTTTATGCTGAGAGTTCTGCGGCGGTTGGGCCTTGGGGAACCATTCTTGCAAATGATCGGAGCTTTATTCTGGAGACCGATGGCCAGACTTCGCATGGGTGATCGCGTATCTGACCCATTTGAAATTAGCAGGGGAACCAGACAGGGCTGCCCTTTTCTCCATCGTTGTATGTACTGGTCGCAGAGCCACTAGCTTGTGCACTTCGGGAGTATCACTGGCATCGGGGAGTTAGCTTTCCAACATATAAAATTGTAATCTCAACCTACGCTGACAATACTCTTCTCTATGTCCGCAACCCGGAGGCAAACCTGGCTTCAGTGCTGGGGAGGTGGTCCACTTCGGGGCGCTTTCCGGACTCAAGATCACCTGGAACAAATCGGTGGTGTTCCCGTTAACTCCGGTGACAAACCGGTTTGAGATGGAGTATCCGCTGCATTGGTCTACAGATCCGGTACGTTACCTAGGAATAATGATCCATTCTGACTCGGAGGTGCTGTTCCGTGAGAACTATGGTGTGCCCTTCAGCAAATGCGAGGAAGATGTTGAGAAGTGGTGTAGAGTCCCACTATCATTGATGGGACGTATTGCCATCATGAAGATGGTGGTGCTACCCCGGTTCCTCTTTCTATTTAATACCTTACCCATCATACTGTCGAAGGCCTTCTTCAGAAACCTGGGGTGGGAAACAACTGAGAATACAATGGAACATGCTTACGCTCCTGTACGAACTGGGAGGCCTGGGTGCCCCGGACATGGAGCGTTATTACAGGGTGGCACAGGCTGCCCATTTGCACACGTGGCTGCACGGTGAAGAAACCATTCCACATGTGACAATGGATTGGCTGTTTGCTGACCCCCTGCCACTTCCGGCCACAATATGTACCCCTGAGGACCGCCGGATAGGAGTGCTGGACTCCATTACGGCCACCAAACACGCGTGGTACTCGTTGCTGAGGGCAAGGGGAGGAAATTTGATGTACCCCCCCTGATGGTAGTGGAATGGATGCTGTGGCTACCGCTGATGGCGGAGAAGAGTGTAGTACAATCGCTACATAAGCTGGGAATAAAGACCGCCGTGAGTTGTTTATAGATGGGGCGATGAGAACTTGGGTACAGGTGACGCAGGCAGCGGAGGCCACTTCGCTACTACAGAGGTTTCAGTATCATAGAGTCCGCTGCGCCCTGAGGGATGCTCTAGGTTCGGATATGGAGGAACCCCCGGAGCTTCCAGAACTTACCCATGTTATTCAAACTGAGCAATCACGTAAAATGACAACACATTTATACAAGGCTATCGCTCCCCACAGGGCCCAAGAACCCTCGAAGGCCAGGCTTGCATGGCAGAGGGATCTGCAGATCACCATAGATGACTCCATGTGGAAATACTGCTGTACGAGCACCAGAAGGGTGTCCTGAAATGGGAGACACCGCCTGATCCACTTTAAATTTCTGCAGAGAGTGTATTACACTCCAGAACGGTTGCATCGATATGGTCTCAGACAATCTCCAGAGTGCGAGAGGTGTCACGCGGCCATCGCAGACTTTTTTCACCTGGCATGGGGTTGCTCCAGGATACAAGAGTTCTGGGAAGCGGTAATAGCAGAATTGGGGGAAATACTCGACTATGTGCTACCCATGGACCCGGCCCTTGCGCTGCTGGGACACTCTAGGGACTTACCAGTGGCGATGCGACGCTTGGCAGACATGGGATTGTTGCTGGCCCGACGTGCTGTAGCACGATGCTGGATGAGGGGCCCCTCCCCGACGAAGAAACGGTGGGCTAGCGACATGCTGTACTGCTGCACCCAATCGGAACTTTACAGCAAACTACTCCCCCCCTCGAGCCGCCCAAAGAATTTCTGGGGGCTATACAACACCTTTAGATGTGCCAGAGAGGACACTGCTGACAACCAACCTTCTGGACAGGCGGAGGCAGAATAGTGCTTTGCACACCGAAGCTTATACGCAATAACATAGTGGGGCGCACCCGAATGCTTTGCTGGTGGGCTGACCAGGAACACTGTGTAGCGGCTCAATAGGGAACAGTACACTCAGGAGATATTGGGGTGGGCGCTCACATAGTGGTACTTCAACCGGACAGATGCATCACGTAGCGAGCGAGTTAGGGAACATGTAGACCTGGGAAGCCAGTCACGATGTTGGGGGGGAGAGTTCGGGGGCGTTAAGCACTTAGGGTGGGAGCGTTGTACTTAGGTGCCTTCACACTAGCGAGGGTTGTTCTAATCTTGAAAATACACCTCAGCTGCTTGCTTGCAGTATAAGACCTATTCCGTACTAGCATATGGTTGCCTAGACACTCTGTGACCGGATCCTACGTGGCTACTCCGATGCCCAGAATTGTTAATTTCCTGTATTTTTCACAGGGTAATGTACGCCGCCGGACCCCAGGGTTGTCGGCACTATGGCTGTGTTTCTACAGACTGCGGAAAGCCTATTCATTGAGGATGTCACGCTGCCGGCCCCCCTGGGGGTTGTAGGCTGCAAGCTGTGTAAAAACCTAAGTACGCGAATAAAGGTGTTAATAAAAAAATAAAAATACCACCAACACCCCAATACCACCACAAATATCGCCACCGCCAATACCACCACCAATACGACCACCACTAATACCACCATCACCAATACCACCACCACCAATACCACTCCACTGATAGTACCACTACCACTAATACCACCACCACCACAAATACCACCACCACCACCAATACCACCACCACCATTAATACCACCACTAATACCACCACCAAAACCACCTCCACCAATACCTCCTCCACCAAGACCACCACCACCAATACCACCGCCATCAATACCACCACCAATGCCACCATTACCACCACAACCAACACCACCACCAATACCACTGCCAATACCACTGCCAATACTACCAATACCACTGCCAATACTACCAATACCACCACCACTAATACCACCTCCACTGCCAATACCACCACCAATACCACCACCAATGCTAATACCACCATCACCAACACCACCAATACCACCACAAATACCACCAATACCAACACCACCACTAATACCACCACCAACAGTACCTCCACCATCAATACCACTACCACCAATGCCACCCCCGATACCACCACCATCCACCACCAATCCAATACCACCACCACCAATACCACCGCCAATAAATCCACCAATACCACCACCACCAATTCCACACCAGCACCAATACCACCACCACCAATACCCCTACAATCAATACCACCACCAATACCACCACTACCAACCCAGTACCACCACCAATAATACCACCAACACCACCACACCCAATACGACCACCATCTGAAAGAGACACATTAGTGATAGATTCCTTACCTTAGAATATCCCCAGGCGTCAGACTGGATCCGGAAACTTTTGCGTAGCAGTACCCTTGCGCGTCCGTCGTCGGTGTCGTAGGCGCCGTGATGACGTCATCGGAGTACTTAGACGCCGCCTCCGCGTGCTGACGTCAGTTCTTCTTTTTTCCACGCCAGCCAGCGCAGATCTGGAAAAAGCAGTAACCCAGACAATTTTTGACTAACTTTTTGGTGATCATTTTGATCCTTTTCGAAGTCTTAATCGACTCCGACGGTGCCGTAGGGATGCCCGGCTTCAAGCATTGCGACGAGTGCGACCATACCATGTCGGTCACGGATCCCCACCGCCTGTGCCTGACGTGTTTGGGCGTCGACCATGACGATGAGGCCTGCTCCGACTGTCGGGCCCTTTCGAGGAAAGCCAGGCGGGAGCGGTCACGCAGGCGGCGCGAACTCCGGCAGTCGGCCCCGCGCCGTGTGAGGTCCCGGTCCCGGTCCCGGTCCCAGTCCCACGGGAGGTCGAGGGACAGGTCGCGGGGACAGAGCCGTCACAGCTCCGGGAGTCGGTGCCCCTCCTCCGGGTCCAAGTCGTCAGGTAAGAAGTATAAGAAGTCGAAGAGGCATCATCGCTCTTCTGACTCCCCCCGAAGCTCCCGCGATGTGGCCGGGGGTTCGGATGACACCGCCCACGCGGCTCCTTGGGAGTCGCGGGCGCCGCGCCCGGCCCCATAACCTCCGGTCCCTGGGCTGAACGCGACACCGGAGGAAATTGAGCGTTTCCTCATGGCCATGAGGTCCCTTTCTCCTCCGACGGGCTCCGCGGCGCCTTCGGGCCCAGCGGACCCATCTGGGGGCCCTAGTGGGTCAGGGGCTCCGACCCCAACGCCATTGGGTGCTTCGGCCCCGACGCCGCCGGCGCCTTCGGGCCCGGTGCCGCAGGGCCCCACGATCCCAACACCGCCGGTGCCCTCGGGCCCGGCGCCGCAGGGTGCCGCTGGACCTTCATCGGGCTCTGGATCGTCACCGGTGGACCTTACGACCCCCCTCCGGCGTCGGTCCGTGTGGTGTCACCTCCGGCGCCGTCCTCGGGCGACACCGTCCCCGATGCCTCCTTTCGTTCGGTTCCAACGTCGGGACGGCGCCTATCGGCGCCGATCCCGACGCCGTTTGGAGATTTTTGCTTCTACGAGCCGACCTCATACAATTACGACCCTGAATCTCAGGAGATGAGGGATGAGGAGGATTGGGAGGGGTCTGAGGACCCTCAGACCAAGGAGTGTTAGTCTAGTATGGACTGGGCAGGAGAACTTGGGGAGGCCAGTGGCCTGGACACCTCTCCAGACACTGGATTTGTCTCTCCTCCTACCGTGGCTTCGGAGGAGGGGGCTGCCTATGGTGTGGTGTTGACGAGGGCTCCCAAGGCCTTGGGTCTTGAGCTCCCCGTCGCGGCCGTGAGGAGTAACCTCCTCACTGAGGTCCTTAAGCCGCAGTCATGCTCCGCGGAGACTCTGCTGCCGTTTAATGAGGCCTTGACGGACGTTCTTTTGGGCACTTGGTCCAGGCCCGCTACGGGTTCGCCCGTAGATAGGAACGTGGCCAGACGCCACCGCCCGGCTCCGGGCGACCCATGTTTCCTGTCCTCCCACCCCACCCCCGAGAGTCTGGTCATCCAGGCCTCTAATTCCCAGACCACATTCCCGACGGCCCCGCCGGACAGGGAATCCAAGAGGCACGAGAACTATGGCAAGAAGATATTCTCGTCCCTTAGTGTGGGACTGCGGTCTTCCAACACCGCATGCCTCTTGGGCCGCTACAGTGCTACAAGTGCTACCAGAGTGCCCGTTGGAGGTACGGGCCAAACTCGGCCAAGCCCTTGTGCAGGGCCGGGACGCAGCCAAGTATTCCATCAGGTGTGGACTGGATACTACTGACTCGCTAGGCAGAGCGATGGCTACAACAGTGGCGGTCAGACGCCACGCCTGGCTGAGATCCGCCAATTTTTCGGCAGACGTCTAGAACACTCTGATGGACATGCCGTTCGATGGCCGTCGCCTCTTTGGTGATAAGGCAGACCACGCGCTTGAGCGCTTTAAGGACTCCCGGGCTACGGGTGTCTTTCGCTCCTTTCGTGGCCAAGGAAGGGGCGTCCCTACACGTGCCGCCAGCCGCTCGCCGCAGACTATCGTCCAGCGCGACGGCGGCCGTGGGAACCGCCGCGGAGGCGGTGGGGGACGCAGGCGGAGTCAGTCCACCCCTGCCCCCACGGCATCCACCTCTAAACCCTCCTAGTCCATGTGACGCCAGTGGGAGGTAGGGTTCGCCATCACCACTCTCACTGGCGCACTGTCACTTCGGACAGGTGGGTGCTGCAGATCGTCCAGAGGGGCTACTTCCTCCCCTTCGAGACGACTCCTCAAGCCATGCCACTGCAACACCACCGCGTATCGGGGGATCACTTGCGGCTCCTGCAGGAGGAAGTTTCGGCCCTCTTGGCCAAGGGGGCCATCGAGCGCGTTCCTGGGCCAGAAGTAGGACGTGGTTGCTACTCCCACTACTTTCTGGTACCCAAGAAGGGCAAAGGGGGCCTACGCCCTATCTTGAATCTGAGGAACGTCAACGGCTTCCTCCGGAAGGAGAAGTTCAAAATGCTGACTCTGGCTCAGGTCTTAGCTGCCCTAGACCCAGGAGACTGGATGGTAGCGTTGGACTTGCAGGACGCGTATTTCCACATCCCCGTCCTGCCGGCCCACCGGCGTTACCTGCGGTTCACGGTAGGCCACGAGCACTTTCAGTTTACCGTGCTCCCCTTCGGCCTTACCAGCGTCCCACGGGTGTTTACGAAGGTGATGGCGGTGGTCGCAGCTCATCTGCGCAGGTTGGGGGTCTCAGTCTTCCCCTACCTCGATGACTGGTTGTTGAAGGCGGGCTCGCCCCAGACAGTCGTCAGCCACCTACGGCGGATCTCCTGCACCAGCTGGGATTTTCCATCAATGTGCCGAAGTCACACCTGTGCCCCTCTCAGAAGCTCCTTTTTATCGGAGCGGTTCTCGACTCTGCGCAGTTTTGGGTTTACCCGCCCGAACAGCGGGTTCGGGATATACAGGCTCTGATTCCGTACTTCCGGCCTTTATCCCGAGTTTCGGTCAGGTTGACGCTGCGGCTTCTGGGGCTGATGGCCTCCTGCATCCTTCTGGTGCATCACGCACGGTGGCGGATGCGGACTCTGTAGTGGGACCTGAAGTTTCAGTGGGCCCAGCATCAGGGCAACCTGTCCGACCATGTCCTGATCTCGGAGGGCACTGCAGTGGTGGCTCACGGACCGCGATTGGGTCCACGGCAGATCCCTCTCCCTTCCCCAACCGGAGCACGTAGTGGTGATGGACGCGTCCCTCCAGGGCTGGGGAGGCCACTTGGGAGATGCGGAGATCAGAGGACTCTGGTCTCTGGCGGAGTCCCGGCTCCATATCAATCTGTTGGAGCTGCGGGCGATTCGTCTGGCACTGAAGGCATTCCTCCCGTCTGTCTGAGGGAGTGCAGTGCAAGTGTTCACGGACAACACCACCGCCATGTGGTACTGCAACAAACAGGGCGGAGTGGGGTCGTGGACCCTCTGCCAGGAGGCTCTGCGCCTCTGGCAATGGCTGGAACATCAGGGCGTGACTCTGGTGGTTCAACACCTGGCAGGTTCTCTGAACGCCAGGGCGGACGAACTCAGCCGTCGGTGTTTGATGGATCACGAATGGCGTCTGAACTCGGACGTGGCGCAAGGCCTCTTTCTGCGATGGGGCGAGCCTTGGTTAGATCTATTCGCCACCGAAGAGAACGCGCAATGTCATCAGTTCTGCGCGTTGGAATTTCCATGGCGGCACTCGCTCGGAGACGCTTTTCGTCGCGAGTGGAGCTGCGGTCTGTTGTACGCCTTTCCGCCTATACCTCTTCTGCCCAGAGTGCTGAAGAAGATCAAGCGTGACCGGGCACAAGTCATCCTTGTGGCTCTGGACTGGGCACGAAGGTACTGGTATCCCGAGCTACTCAGTATGTCAGTCGATCCCCCGGTTCGTCTGCCTCTTCAGGAGGACCTTCTGTCGCAGCAGCAGGGGACGGTCCTCCACCCGAACCTGTCCAATCTCCACCTCCATGCTTGGAGATTGAGCGGCGACAGTTGAGGCCATTTGACTTGCCTCCTGAAGTTTGCAACATCATTCTGGCAGCCAGGCGTCCCTCCACAAAGTCGGTATATGCCTGCAGGTGGAACAGATTTGTGGCATGGTGCACAGCAAAGGCTGTGGATCCCCTCAATGCCCCTCTTTCTGAGGTTCTCCTCTTTCTTCTCTCTCTGGCCCAGCAGGGCTCTGGGCACTGTCAAGGGCTATCTTTCGGCTCTTTCAGCCTTTCTGAGGCTGCCTGACCAACCTTCTTTGTTCAAATCCCCTATTGTTAATCGATTCCTGAAGGGCATCACTCATACCTTTCCTCCTGTTCCCTTTGTGATGCCTCAGTGGGACTTGAACCTGGTTCTTACGTTCCTGATGTGCGCTCCCTTTGAGCCACTTCACAACTGTCCTCTTCGCCTTCTTTCCTTGAAGACTGTCTTCCTGGTAGCCATCACCTCTGCCAGGAGAGTGAGTGAGCTCCAGGCTCTCTCTTGTAAGCCTCCCTTCCTTTCAGTCCATCCGGACAAGGTTGTGTTATGGACAAGGCCTTCCTTCCTTCCCAAGGTAGTCACGGCCTTCCACATTGGGCAATCCATCAGGTTGCCCACCTTCTTTCCGCCTCCGCACCCCTCGAGAGAGGAGGAGAGGCTCCACCGTCTGGACCCAAAACGTGCGCTCTCATTCTATCTGAATCGCACACAACAGTTCCGGGTGGATGATCAACTCTTTGTGGGATACGCGGGCGCTAAGAAAGGGAAAGCGGTGCACAAGCGGACCATCTCCCATTGGATTATCTTGTGCATCCAAGCGTGTTACTCCTTGGCTAAGAAGGAACCCCCTGCTGGGCTGAGGGCTCACTCCACTCGAGCAACGGTGACTACAACTGCCTTGGGCTGCGGTGTGCCCTTGCAGGACATTTGCCAGGCAGCTACGTGGGCCTCGCTGCACACGTTTGCAAGACACTATTGCCTGGACAGTCAAGTCCGGATGGACGGCTACTTTGGCTGTTCCGTCCTCCAGGACTTTCTGGCGTGATTATTGGTTCTCCAGACCGACCACCACGAGGATGGTATTGCTGGGGTATCTATTCTAAGGTAAGGAATCTTTCACTAACGTGTCTCTTTCAGATGCACAAGTTACTTCTTGTGTAACGATATATCTGTAAGAGACATTAGTTAGTGATAGATTCCTTACCGACCCACCCATCCTCCCCGTTCTGCGAACCAATATTTAGGGTTAAGGTCATCCCCTTTCAGGGCCCTAGTTTCCTGGCACCAGTGTTGGTTTTGTCATGGCTCTGCGCTTCTGGCGCGGAAAAGCTGTGGGTAAGAACTGACGTCAGCACGCGGAGGCGGCGTTTAAGTACTCAGACGACGTCATCACGGCGCCCACGACGCCGACGACGGACCCGGAGCCGCAGACGACGCCTACCGACGCGCAAGGGTACTGCTACGGAAAAGTTTCCGGATCCAGTCTGATGCCTGGGGATATTGTAAGGTAAGGAATCTATCACTAACTAATGTCTCCTACAGATATATCGTTACACAAGTAGTAACTTGTGCACCAGTTCAATCACCAATACCACCACTTCCATTAATACTACATCCAATGCCACCACCAATACCACCACAACCAATACCACCACCACCAATACCACCACCACCAATACCACCACCAATATCACCACCACCAATACCTCCTCCACCACTACCACCAATACCATTACCACTAATGACACCACCACCAATACCACCTCCACCAATACCAATGCCATCACCACCAAAGCCACCATCACCAAAGCCACCATTGCCAATACCACAACCACCGCCCGTACCATCATCAATATCACCACCAATACCACCACCACTACCACCTCCAATACCACCACCACTACCACCACCACCAATGCCACCTCCGCCAAGACTACCACCACCATCAATACCAATACCACCAATCCAATAGCACCACCACCAATACCACCATGCCCGCCAATACCACCACCACCAATACCACCACCAACAATACTACCACCAGTACCACCACCAATACCACCACCATCACCACCACCATCACCAATACTACCTCCACCAATACCACCACCAATACCACCACCACCATCACCACCACCACCATACCACCACCACCACCACTAATACCACCACCACCAATACCACAACCACCAATAGCACCACGACTACCACCACCAATACCTCCAACTTCTCCAATACCACCACCACCAGTACCACCATAATTACCATCACCAATACGACCACCTCAATCAGTACCACCACAAATACAACCACCACAACCAATACCACCATCACCAATACCACCACCACCACTAATACCACCACCACCACCACTAATACCACCACCACCAATAGCACCACAATCACCAATAGCAGCACCACCACCACCAATACCACCAACATTTCCACCAAAAACACCACCACCAATACCACAGCTAATACCACCACCACTACTAATACCACCACCACTAATACCACCACCAATACCACCACTACCTACACCACTAATACCACCACCACCAATACCACCACCACCACCAATACCACCACCAGTACAATCAATACTACCACCACTACCAATCCAGTACCACCACCACCAATACCACTACCAATACCACCAACACCACCAAAAATACCACCACCATCAATACCATCACTACCAATACCACCGCCACTAATACCAACACCAATAGCACCACCACTACCACCAATACCACCACCTCCTCCAATACCACCACCACCAATACCACCACCACCAGTACCACCACAAATACCGCCACCGCCAATACCACCACCAATACAACCACCTCTTTCAATACCACCACCAATACCACCACCACAACCAATACCACCATCAATACCACCAATACCACTGCCAATACCACCACCACTAATACCACCACCACCAATAGCACCACAACCACCAATAGCAGCAGCACCACCACCATCAATACCACCACCAATACCACCAACATTACCAACACTAATACCACCACCACTACCACCACCACCACCACTAATACCACCACCAATACCACCACTACCTACACCACTAATACCACCACCACCAACACCACCAATACCACCACCACTACAATCAATACCACCACCAATACCAATCCAGGACCACCACCACCAATATCACCACCCCCAATACCACCAACACCACCAAAAATACCACCACCATCAATACCACCACTACCTATACCACCACCACTAATACCACCACCACCAATAGCACCACCACTACCACCACCAATAGCACCACCACTACCACCACCAATACCACCAATTCCTCCAATTCCTCCAATACCACCACCACCAATACCACCACCACCAGTACCACCACAAATACCACCTCAATCAATACCACCACCAATACCACCACCACAACCAATACCACCAATACCACTGCCAATACCACCACCACTAATACTACCACCACCAATAGCACCACACCCACCAATAGCAACAGCACCACCACCCCCAATACCACCACCATCAATACCTCCACCAATACCACCAACATTACCAACATTACCACCACAACCAACACCACCACCAGTACCACCACTAATGCCACCACCACTACCAATACCACCACCACTAATACCACCACCAATACCGCCACTACCAACACCACTAATACCACCACCAATACCACCACCACTACAATCAATACCACCACCACTACCAATCCAGGACCACCACCCCCAATATCACCACCACCAACACCACCACCAATTCCACCACATCCAATACGACTACCGCCAATTCCACCACCAATACCACCACTTCCATCAAAACCATATCCAATGCCAATACCACCACAACCAGTACCACCACGACCAATACCACCATCACCAATACCACCACCACTAATTCCAATACCACCACCAATACCACCAACACTAATACCACCACCAATACCACCACTAATACCACTGCCAATACCACCACCAATACCACCAACACCAATACCACCACCATTGCCAATGCCACAACCACCACCAATAGCACCACCACCATCAATACCACCACCAATACCACCACCACTACTAATACCACAACCACCGCCAATAGCGCCACCACTGCCAATACCATATCAAATACCACCACCAATACCAGCACCACCACCACCACCACCAATACCAATGGAAGTAAACCTTTCCACTTTGCAACCAGGCATGGGGGGAATTAATCTTACATTGATCAATGTCTATATTCACTCAAAGAGAAAAAAAAATTTAAGGCTGCAAAAGAATTATGTAAGTACCTGGAGGAGTGTATAAGCGAAACACCGTCAACCGATCTTATGACTTTAATCTTAATTTGATGGGAATCTCGACGATGAGATTCATTTTCGAAACAAAGCCTGGGATTTACCACTCCAAGAGAATAATAATAATAATAATACAGAAGCTTATTAAGCGCGAACAGCTACCTCTGGGGAGGTGTCCCGGCGCTAGCGAGTCCTACAGCAAGAGTGAGTAGACAGGAGGGAGAAGGATTATTGCATAAAAATCCAGGTTTTTAGGAGTTTCCTAAAGCTGGCTTCTGACGTGGCGGATTGGATGGCAAGGGGCAGAGTATTCCAAAGTTTCGCCGTGCCGGCTGAGAAGGACCTGCCTCCAAGTCTAGCTTTCCTCACGCGTGGTACAATTAGCTTGAGCAGGGAGTTTGAGCGCAGCTCTCGTTTTTGGTGGTAGCGGGGGAATCGGAGTTTTAGATAATTGGGACACGATCCTTTTAGCGCTCTGAAAGCCAGGGTAAGCACTTAGAACTTAATTCTGCTTGCCACTGGCAGCCAATGCAGCTCGTGCAGATGCGGAGAGAAGTGCTGCCTAAAAGGGACACGTTTTATCAATCTCGCAGCCGCATTCTGCACGATCTGTAAGCGTTGCACCGCATATTTAGGTAGACCAAGATAGAGGCCATTAGAATAATCGAGTCGAGATGTGATTGTTGCGTGAACCACCGCTTTTCGACACTCGACTGGTAGCAGAGGCAGAATTTTCCGCAAATTTTTGAGTTTATGCAGGCAGCCAGCGGTAAGCTGTTGTATATGCGGCAAGAAAGACAAGTTCTCATCCCATTTTACTCCTAGATTTTTAGCCTGGGTGCTGGGAGATGGGGCAGGGCCCATTTCCGTTGGCCACCACAGATCCGGAGGGGGATGTTTGAGATTTCCGAAGAATAACACCTCCGTTTTGCTCGCGTTCAATTTGAGCTTGTTAGTGTTCATCCATTTGGCCACGTCTTGAAGACAGCCCCTGATATTGCTGAAGGCTGCCTCGGACGTGTCTGTATATGGGAAGACTAATTGAGTGTCGTCCGCATAGGATATTGCCTTGACCCCCCATTTGGCAATCAAGGTGAAAAGCGGGGCCAAATAGACATTGAACAGCAGGGGGCTGAGTGCCGACCCCTGTGGGACGCCACACCAGAGATTTTTTGGTCTAGAGGAGAAGGGGCCCAAGGCCACTTTCTGGGAGCGATTAGTGAGATAGGAGAGTAGCCAGTTGAGTGCTTTGTCTCCAAGGCCTATGTCCTTAAGACGGGTCAGTAGTCTGCTGTGATCTACAGTATCGAAAGCAGCTGATAGATCCAGGAGCACCAGCATAGCTGATGCCCCTGAATCTAGAGACCACCTGATAGACTCTGCAACCTCAATGAGGGCCGTCTCGGTACTGAAGCCGGCCCTAAAGCCTGACTGAGTTTCATGTAAGGCGCCGCTATCTTCAATAAAGTTTTTTAGCTGCCTCTGAATCATTTTTTCAAGCATTTTGCCGGGGGCTGCAAGAAGAGAGATGGGTCGGAGATTGTTCAGATCATCCGATGCGCCTTGGGGTTTTTTTTTCAGCGGGAGAAGAGTGGCCTGTTTCCAGCAGTCCGGAAACGTGCCCGTAACAATGGACATGTTCCATATGTGTAAAAGGGGAGCTGCGATTGCTTCAGACATTAATTTCCACAGTTTAGGTGGACAGGGATCATCCGGGGCTCCCGATTTACATTTTTGTATTTCTTTTACTGCCTCAGAGAGGGTAATAGGCTGAAATTGATTTAAGGGGGTAGTGGGACATTCAGAAATTCTTAGCTCATCCATTAATGTCGGCTCGGGGTCCGTAAAAGTATCATAGACTTTTAGAATTTTGGTGTCAAAAAAGTCTGAAATGGATTCGCAGTCTTACCGAAGGGATAATATCCGTCTCGATAGCTCTGGGTTTGAAGAAGGATTGAACAATCTTGAAAACTTCTTTACTCGATTGTTCTGCCTGTAGAATGGAGGCCTCAAAGAAGTTTTTCTTGGCTTTTTTGATAGATAAATGTAGAGCATGACGAGCTTTTTTATAGCTGGATTTGGCTGAATCGCAATAATTTGCTCGCCACCGGCGTTCCAGTTTTTTACATTTACTTTTTTCGGCCCTGAGTTCAGGGGTGAACCACGGTGCAGAGGGCGATTCTCTGCGTGATGTAACAGTGCTGGCCGGCGCTATAGAGTCCACTATTTTGCTTATCCACACGTTCAGAGATGCAGCATCGGAGTTTGCATCCGAGGTAAGGGGTAGGGGATTTGCCCAAAGTGCTGGACACAGTATGTCAGCTGTTAGATTGTCCCATTTTCTCCGCACATAGGATCGTTTTCCTGTGATCTGAGATTGGAGGGGGATTGGGATTGTCATGGTGATTAAGTAGTGGTCCGTCCAGAGCAGTGGTAGCGGAGAGAAGGCTGTTGTGTTCAATATGTTGGAAAAGAAAAGATCCAGCGTATGCCCCGCTCGATGCGTGGGGCCTGTAATAGCTTGAATTAGATTGGCCGAATGCATGGTAGAGATAAGATGAGAGGCCTGTGGGCAGTCAGGATTGTCGGCGTGAAGATTAAAATCGCCGGCTACGATAAAGTAAGAGTGGTCTAGAGAGTTTAGAACAATAAAGTCCATAAGCTCGCACAGGGCTGATGTCGGACAATCCGGGGGTCTGTAAATAACTAGGCCTATAAGAGACAGTTGGGGGGTAATTTGGAGGCAGAAGCATAGCCCCTCAATGCTTGGGAATGTGGTGGGGGTGGAGGACAACAATGTGTATTTCTCGTTGTAGATGAAAGCCACTCCACCTCCTCTTCGGCCCTCCTTTCTATTGGAAAAACTCATTTTAAAGCCTGGCGGGATTGCTAGCGAAATGGATGCCATGTTGTCTTCATTGAGCCATGTCTCTGTGAGGCACATGGCGTCCCATTGTGAGTCCGTTATGAGCAAGCATAGATCATCAGCATGCTTGGGAAGAGATCTGCAGTTAAGTAGTCCGATCCTAAGTTGGGTGGGGGGGTGTTACGCGAAGGTTTACTAGCTTTTTAGGTCTCGTCTGTCGATGCGCATGCGCATCGAGCAAGCAAGACTATGGGAGCTTATCCACTCTTTATCCACTGCAAGGAATCGTGGCGATTCCTTGCAGTGCCCGTGACTTTTAAGCTCAATGCGCATGCGCATTGAGCTTAAAAGCGCGTGCACGTCCGTCTTGTTTTACCCGCTCCGCCCCCTCCCCTTCCCGCCGTGTCGCATTTCTCATCCCCCTCCCCTCTCCTCCGTCCGTCTTCTTTGTTTAATTTAACCCGCTCCGCCCCCTCCCCTTCCCGCCGTGTCGCATTTCTCCTCCCCCCTCCCCTCTCTTCCCTCCGTCTCGTTCGCATTTCTCATCCCCCCTCCCCTCTCCTCCGTCCGTCTTCTTTGTTTAATTTAACCCGCTCCGCCCCCACACCTGCCATAGTAGTTCTCGATGCGAGTGCCCCCTCTTTGAATTTTCCGAGGCACATGGAACCTTGTACTGCATTTGTTGCTGTTGTGGCTGTAACCGCTAGTGCAGCCTCAGTGTTGGGTTTATTTGCTCTCGTAGCTCAGGGCAAGTTCTTTGGAGCCATCTGTAAACCACCGTCCCGTGCAGGGTCTGCACTCAGCTGCAATCCAGGTCGTATCCAAAGACCCGACCAGCCGAAAACCGGCCCGCCGATCAGCCGCGGTATAAGGTGTCGGGCAAGCAGTGAGTACGAGCATAGCAGCCTCTGCATCCGTCTACCGTTTGGAAATGTAGTTATGCTCCCTGCTATTCTATAAGAAAGTTTGCAAGCTCGCAAGTCTTTGGGTCCAACCGCGGGTTCACCGGCCGGTTTACCGGCCCGAATACAGTCACAATATATCTCACATCTCCCCTCGCAGCCGCGTTTTGAAAGCCCTCCTCGTTTTCCTCCGCCTTTCGCTTGTCGTCTTCTTTTGTTAGCTCGCCGGCTGCAATCGCCTTACATAGATACAAAGTAACTGCTAACTCCAACAGTTACATGTGAACAAATGTTTTCTGGCTGCAGCACCATAGTATATCTTGTAAGCCAAATCACGCCATTTCGGGTGGGATCGGGGAGCTCCCACTAGGCACTACTGCTCAGCGGCGTCCTCAGTCCGCCACCGTCCCGTGCAGGGTCTGCACTCAGCTGCAATCCAGGTCGTATCCAAAGACCCGACCAGCCGAAAATCGGCCCGCCGATCAGCCGCGGTATAAGGTGTCGGGCAAGCAGTAAGTACGAGCATAGCAGCCTCTGCATCCGTCTACCGTTTGGAAATGTAGTTATGCTCCCTGCTATTTTATAAGAAAGTTTGCAAGCTCGCAAGTCTTTGGGTCCAACCGCGGGTTCACCGGCCGGTTTACCGGCCCGAATACGGTCACAATATATCTCACATCTCCCCTCGCAGCCGCGTTTTGAAAGCCCTCCTCGTTTTCCTCCGCCTTTCGCTTGTCGTCTTCTTTTGTTAGCTCGCCGGCTGCAATCGCCTTACATAGATACAAAGTAACTGCTAACTCCAACAGTTACATGTGAACAAATGTTTTCTGGCTGCAGCACCATAGTATATCTTGTAAGCCAAATCACGCCATTTCGGGTGGGATCGGGGAGCTCCCACTAGGCACTACTGCTCAGCGGCGTCCTCAGTCCGCCATCTTGACCGGAAAACAATGAATACCATTTACTATTTACAATATTTTTGCTTTCCCAGAATGTGCTCTGCCTGCAGAGGAAGCTGGTTCCCAAAAAGCAGAAACCAGAGCCTCTTAGACCCCTCCAATATCCGCGGGAAGTATGGCCAACTTGCTATAGGTAAGTTGTTCACTGTAGTGGCGCAGGTTATCTGCTAAACTGGTCAAAATGATAGAAGACAAAACTTTTTAGTAGCCGGAGTTTTAAATGACTAACATATAGCCTCTTTTACTGAAGCCACAATGTAGGCGTGCAGAACAGTGTACATGTCCCGGGGATAAAGTGCAATTTCACTCATTCAAGTTGCCCTGTTTGAAAGTCTGAGTTATCATAGACATAATATTTTAAACGCCGGCCAGCGTCCTATTTTGCAAATAATTGTTTTCACGGGTTTTGTCCAATTGGCTCATTGAAATAAATGGCTAATTTCCACAAAGTTTTAGCATACTTGCTAAGACAGTAACAACAACACCCCTCACACACCCCCTCACTCACGCTCTCACACACCACCTCACACACCCCCTCACTCACCCTCTCACACACACCCTCACTGACCCTCTCACACCCGCTCAGCCTCACCCTCACTCTCCCTTACACTCCCTCACCCCCTCACCCTCCCTCACCCTCCCTCCCCTCCCCTCACCCTCACCCCCCTCACCCTCAACTCCCTCATACTAACCCCCCTCACCCCCCTCACCCTCACCCTCACCCTCCCCCCCTCACCCTCCCCCCCTCACCCGCACCCCCCTCACCCTCACACCCCTCACCACCCTCACCCCCCTCCCCCTCACCCCCCTCACCCTCACCCTCACCCTGACACCCCTCACCCCCCTCACCCCCCTCACACTCACACCCCTCACCCTCACACCCCTCAATATGTGTCAGATTTACGAAACATAAAACTATTGGCATTGTAAATAACAAAGCAATTAGTTTCGCAATTTAAAAAAAAAACATCCTCACCCTCAAACTTTCACCCTCAACACCTCACTCACCCTCACTCTCACTCACCCTCACTCAGCCTCAACTACTCCCCCTCACCCTCACTCACCCTCAGCACCTCACCCTAACTCACCCTCACTAACCCTCAACACCTCACTCGCCCTCACCCTCACTCACCCTCAACACCTCACCCTCAACGCCTCACCCTCACCCTCACTCACCCTCACCCTCACTCACCCTCACCCTCACTCACCCTCACTCTCACTCACCCTCACTCTCACTCACCCTCACTCTCACTCACCCTCACTCTCACTCACCCTCACTCTCACTCACCCTCAACACCTCACCCTCACTCACCCTCACTCACCCTCAACACCTCACCCTCACTCACCCTCACGCTCACCCTCACTCACCCTCAACACCTCACCCTCACACAGTGCAATAGGTCTCAGACCATTTCAGTTAGAGCTTTTAGAAAAGTTTATGGCTTTTTTTATTTGTAATTCTTTAGCATTGGCTACAGGAAACAAAAATGCTAAACATTTACCAAAAAAACCCATAAACAATTCTAAAAGCACTAACTCTAATGGTGCGAGACCTATTGCATTTCCAATGCTTGTTTGAGAAGTGAGGTTGTTTGCGAAGAGACGATGCCTAGAGACTTATGGCAGCGTGGGCAGTGGGAAGGGAGATCCAGAGTCATCAAATTGAGCTCAGGTGACTGACAGATGGTGTCAGTATTCATAGACCGGAGCTCCGCACTGGACCAGACTATCCTTTGTTTGTGTGCAGTGGCACGGGCAGCATGGCTGGCGCTGGTCGCAGGTCGGTCGCGGACGGGCGCAGACGGGCTTGCCTTAGGCGCGCCTTCGGCGCGCAAACGGCGCTCCCGCTGCGCTCGTCCGCTGCGCTTCCTCCAGTGGCACATTTTATAGTGTGGGGAGGCGGGGGGCGTGGCCAGAGAGGGGGCGTGGCCTCGTTGCACGCCGTCAATGGCGGCGGCCAGAGGGCGATTTGACTAGGTGAGGGAGGCGCTGCTCGTGATCAGCAGGCTCCCAGGGCAATGTCAAGAGGTCTTGAAGGTTGGTAGATTCAATTAAAATACATAGTTATTCAGCACACTCAAAGGTAAAATATTTTAAAAACGATCAAGGAATACACCTCCCGGCTATCCGCCTCAGGAGTAGGAGTCATGCAAATGCGCTCGCATTCAGCGCTTTTAACTCGGCGGGGGGCGTGGCCAGAGAGGGGGCGTGGCCTCGTTGCACGCCGTCAATGGCGGCGGCCAGAGGGCGATTTGACAAGGTGAGGGAGGCGCTGCTCGTGATCAGCAGGCTCCCAGGGCAATGTCAAGAGGTCTTGAAGGTTGGTAGATTCAATTAAAATACATAGTTATTCAGCACACTCAAAGGTAAAATGTTTTATAAACGATCAAGGAATACACCTCCCGGCTATCCGCCTCAGGAGTAGGAGTCACAAATATTCAAATACTCAAATACTCCAAGCTAGACAGGCAGATATTAGAGAATTTCGAAATCTTCAACATCAGGGCATTAAATGGGAGATTTATTGGAGATAATCCCCCAGCGACTACATTCCACACATCGAGAATCAGTAAAAGATTGGATTACACCTTTGTTTCATTATCCTTATTCCATCAAATGGCCTAATTTTGGATGGGGGAAAAAACTGACAGTGATCACTGCCCCCAAGAAATCACTCTCAATATTAGCAAGCCTAAATTTGAGTTATCCTTAGTACCTAAAGATTCAGTTTACACCATCAACTACAAAAGGATCAAGTACTCTGCAGCGAACGATGAAAGCATGCTAGAAAAGGCAAAGCTTTTTGCTCCAAACTCAGCCGGGCGAGGAGTGTTTTATTTTGAAAGATAACAAAAGATTAATTGACCTGGAGGGGGTCAAATAAGGTCATTTAGATAGGGCACAATCCTGTACCTATCCCAAGAACATAGAAAAAACCATAGATTTAAGAAAAATAGTAAGTGGAAAAAAATAGAAGGTTTAACAGGCAAGTAGAAATTTTTTGAGCCAAGGCTTGCGAATTAAATGAACTATTCCGCAAATCACAACCAACAGTGTATACAAATTAATATGTACAATAAGTTACATGTCACACTGTTTTTAGAGCGTCAACGTTTCGATCCCTATTGCTCCTAATGAAACGGGATCATCATCAGGACTGTTTTAAATCACTGCCTGTTTACAATACGAACGCCTGTGAAAATAAAGGGGAGAAAAAGAATAGCGGAACAACATAAGGCATCCGCCTGAGATCATAGAGTTAAAAACATTCAGCAAGGTCCATGTATAAAATACAGGCCACTCTTAACTGCATCTCGTGGTGCTTTATCTGAGATAACGGTGAGTCGTGATGTCATATCGTGGTTTTATATACATGCGTGCATTTTCATGTAGCACAGTGAAAAAACGGCGCAGTGACTTGGTGATTAAGTGGTCATTCCTTCCTAGGTTTTGTACGTTAGTGCATAATAGGTTGGCGGTGATGTCTCTCATTTGAGTAAGGCGAAGACATAACTTGTCTAAATTGTGGTGCTCGTGACGGTGGTGAAGCAGTGAATTTCAAAATTGATTCTCCTAATTATGATCCTGCATGCTAGGCGAGATTTGGAAGGATTGCAGTTGGCGTGGGCGAGGTGAGGTGGTGGTGAACGGAGGTGAGAGGAGCACTGACCTGCCAAGTCCTTGGGAGGCTTGGTTTGGCGTGGGACTGCCTATGGACAGTTGCCGGGCAGTCTGGAAACTAAGAACAGATGAACATAAGTAAGGGGGTAGCTCTAATCATGCAATTGATGTTATTGCTAGAGCCGGGGATAATTACCTTCACGGGTCCTGGATCAGGGTTGTGAGGGCACAATTGTTCCTGTGTCAGGGGGATGGTTTTTACTCCTTTTGTGTTAAAGTCCGGGAGCGGGGTGCTGTATGGTAAGAAAATGATGTTACCATTAGGGACGGGCACACTATAGTCTAGGCTGGCGTGACTGGCAGGTGAGGATGGGCGCTTACCTTGCTTCATAATTGAAGCTGTGGCGGGTGGGAGACAGGGACACGGGGGTCTTCTCCCTTGTTATTTATCGGAGTGGATTGGCTCCTTGGATTTTTGGTCCGCAAGCTCGATGCTAAATGGTAAAGATGACATTTAGAGCAGCCCCTTCATAGTGGGGGTTAGTGAGTCTGGGCGGATTTGGAAACACGCTTACCTAACTTCTCAGTGGAAGCGGCGGGGGTTGGAGGAAGAAACACAATGGTCTTCTCCCTCTGCGATGGCAGCGCAAATCCGCTGTGCAAGTGTGCCTCGTTGGTTGGTTATTTAAGGCCGGTCAAGTGCCAAAACTGAGGGAGGACTAGAGGCAGCTTCCTTGTGTTTGGCGGCCATGATGGAGTGGTAGAATTGGCTGAGCGGGGGCTGAGCAGCCAGGTCATGATAGATTGGGCAGCGGAATTGGGCCAAAAGTGATTTACCAACGGTCAGTGGTTAGTTCTGTGGTGGCTTGGAGTGCAGTTATGTGCTCATAACCGTGAGGAGTGAGGGCCTTTTTAGTGCACTGCATTCATACACATAGGATTATCAAACAATAAAAACAATGATTTACGCCTTGGTAGTAGTAAGACTTTCAAAATTAGTCGGTTCTGTATCAATTTCTGTTTTCTTCACAGTTCAAGGCTTATGTGGTTTCAGAGAGAATATGTCATGAGTCACTTCATACATGGATATGCATTGCTGCTGGCAACGCGTTCATGGACATTTAGATTTGCGAAGTCCAATCCTCTGTCCTGTTCAGTCCGTTTCGAATAGAGTCCAGCAGTAATATGCACTTCAATTCTTCTTTGTTAAGTAAACTGGACATACTGCCCCCTCTTTGGGGAAGTTTCAATGCCTTTAGTACAGTCCACCGAATGTCGTCCTCATCATGATTTGCCTCCAGGAAGTGTTCTACTAGTGGGGCGTTTGGTGTCCGGCACCTGATGCGGCTCCTATGCTGGCAAACACGAGTCTTAATTTTTTGGGAGGTTTGGCCAACATAGTTTTTGTTGCACGGACATTGGATGAGATAAATTACGTTGCTTGTGTTACAATTTGTGAGGGTGTTACATTTAAAGGTGACATTGTTGAACACAAACGTTTTACCTTCAATTGTCAAATTACATACTGTGAATCCACCACATTTGACATGTCCAACTTTGGGGGACAGACCCCATGCTGTCTCAAGAGTAGAAGAGTGGTTAGGACTGGGGAGCGCTGCGCGAACCAGATGGTCCTTCAGATTCACTTTTTTGGAATGCAAAAAGGGGCGCTCGATTTCTAGAATGCCTGCATTAATCACCGGCCAATGTTTTAGAATCATTTTTCTCAGATTGTTGGAGATGGGAGAGAAAGTTGTGACGCATGCTATTCTGTCCATGTTTTTCTTTGGGTTTGGGACAAGGAGTGTCTCACGTGGGCGGTACCAGGCCCTTTTCAGGGCGTTTTTTACAATTTTCTTTGGGTTACCCCTGTCTTTAAGTTTATTGGCCAGGATGGTACTTTCTCTAAAGTAGTCCTCCCTATGGGAACAGTTTCTCCTGATTCGTAGGAATTGGGAAAATGGTAAAGAGTCCCTCAATGCCCTAGGGTGATTACTCGAGTATTCTAACAGAGTGTTCCTCTCAGTAGGTTTTCTAAAAAGCCTTGTAAGTAGTTCACCTTCCTGATGAAAGATTGTTAAATCCAAGAAATTTATGGAAGTGTTATCAGATGTGGAGGTGAATTGGAGTCCCAAACAATTGTTATTCATCCAGTGTAAAAAGTGGCGCAGTACATTGGTGTCTAATCTCCATATCATAAAGATGTCATCAATGTATCTGCGCCACATGATGATACCGGAGAAGAAGGGATTAGAGGGTAGTAGAATTACCTGCCTTTCTATTTCGTCCATGAACAATATGGCCAGGTTTGGGGAAAAAATCGCGCCCATGGAGGTCCCCTTAATTTGCTGATAGAAGAGGCCTTGAAACGTGAATAAATTTCTGGTAAGGCAGAGTTCCAGTAATTTGCAAATAAAAGATGTAGGAATAGCATGTGGTCGTGGGCGACTATCTAAAGTCCTCTGTATAACAAGCAGAGCCGCAGTTTGCGGGATATTAGTATACAGAGACTCCACATCCATGGTGCACAGGGTGTGGGTTAGGGGATTGAAGGGATGGTGCTCGATCAGATTGATCATGGACATGGAGTCACATACGTAGCAAGCTGTAGGAGGGACACATTCTTTTATAAAGAAATCAACAAATGCCCCTAAGGGTTCCAAAATTGAACCACATGCCGATACAATTGGGCGGCCTGGAGGAGTGCTTAGATTCTTGTGAATCTTTGGTAAAGTATATATTACCGGGGTCCTGGGGCTTTTCACATTTAGATAGTTGAATTCTTTTTTAGTCAGGAAACCTTCTGATACTGCTTCTGTGGTTATCTTATGTATCAGTTCCTGAAGTACCTTGGTGGGGTTAGATGCGAGCCTTAGATAGTGGTCTGTATTATCCAGTTGTCTCTGGATTTCAGACGTGTAAGAGTCAAGTTCCTGTATAACAATACCACCGCCCTTGTCTGCACTTTTAATCACGATTGAGTCATTAGTTTTCAAGGAGCAGATGCCCTGTTTTTCCTTAAGTGTGATATTGTATGATATAAACCTTTTTTGTTGTTTCATGCTCGTCAGGTCTTGTTAAGAACCAGTTTTTCGAATGTGATTACTTCTGGTGGTATTAAACTAGCAGATGGTAGAAAGGTTGAAGGAGGGCGAAAGGGAGTCTGTGCATTGACTTCGGACGATGGGTGGATTTGAAAGAATGCCTTCAGGCGAACGCGCCTGAGGAACCTTAGGAGTTAGGTTTGTAACTCCATGAAGTTGGGTGCCACTGTCGGAAAAAAAGTAAGGCCCTTCTTAAGGAGGGAGAGTTCATCTTGGGCCAGCAAGTGAGTAGTAAGATTGAAGATGGGAATAGTGTCAGTAATGGAGGGACTATGTGTTACCATTGGTAATAGTTGTTCCTGGTCCTCCGTTCCCCTGGGGGGTTGACCGATCTCTGGGCTTTCTTGACACGCCCTCGTTGTGGCGGTTCTTGCTGGCCTCTCGGTAAAAAAGTATTCGAATTCTGATGTGCTCCCCCTTGCCTTGATGTACTGGACCCTTCGCCGGCGTCTGAGTTGTCAGATGATTCGGCGGAGGTGTCGGAGAAACCCACCAGATTCTGTCTCCGGTTATATCTGCCCCAAGGTCTATTTTGCTGGGGATTAGTATATGACTTATTCGTATAAAAGTCCTCTTGTAAATAGGGATAAGTTGTTTCAATGTTATAAGACTTTATATCCTTTTTAACTTTATTTGATTTCTTATTTTGCTCAATTCTATAGAACTCTGCAACGGTCTTATCTACCTGTTCTATGAGTTTTTTGCTTTCAGTAGTGGTGTCAGAATCCTCAAGTTGTTTTAGGATGTCGGCAATTTCTACATCTAGTGATTTCAATGTTTCAGACGCTGTGTCAATACCTAGTGCCAGCCAGCGCCGGGAACAGGTGGTCCCTATATAACTGAACCCTGATATGTATTTTGGGCTATCTGTGAAGATACCCGGTATGTTATGAACTTGGAGACCCAGGGGAATCACCTCAGCTTTAAGGTAATCAGTTAACATTAATACCATTAACTGTAGGCGAACCTGCTTCTTCCTCAGTTTTTCTAGTTGTTCTGGTATTGAGGTATTAATCTGGTTGGAGATGTCTGCATTGTCTGAAAGCAGTGAGGGGCCTGAACACAAGTGTTTGAGATAATCGTCTGTGTATAATGGAGCCAGATTTGACATAGTTACCTTGCTGGAGAGAGGGGAGGGAGATTTCTCTGTGAGGGGTAAGTATAAGAGCAGTGGGGTAGAGAAGTACTAGGTACTAGGGAACCCAAACCAAAAGTTTTGACGGGATGTGAGGCCTTGCAAACCAGCGTTTGCGCTCAAATCATTTTTAGAGAACAAGGAAACCCGAAGCTAATTTTGGATAGGGGAAAAAACTGACAGTGATCACTGCCCCCAAGAAATCACTCTCAATATTAGCAAGCTTAAGTTTGAGTTATCCGTAGTACCTAAAGATTCAGTTTACACCATCAACTACAAAAGGATCAAGTACTCTGCAGCGAACGATGAAAGCATGCTAGAAAAGGCAAAGCTTTTTGCTCCAAACTCAGCCAGGCGAGGAGTGTTTTATTTTGAAAGATAACAAAAGATTAATTGACCTGGAGGGGGTCAAATAAGGTAATTTAGATAGGGCACAATCCTGTACCTATCCCAAGAACATAGAAAAAAACCATAGATTTAAGAAAAATAGTAAGTGGAAAAAAAGAGAAGGTTTAACAGGCTAGTAGAAATTTTTTGAGCCAAGGCTTGCGAATTAAATGAACTATTCCGCAAATCACAACCAACAGTGTATACAAATTAATATGTACAATAAGTTACATGTCACACTGTTTTTAGAGCGTCAACGTTTCGATCCCTATTGCTCCTAATGAAACGGGATCATCATCAGGACTGTTTTAAATCACTGCCTGTTTACAATACGAACGCCTGTGAAAATATAGGGGAGAAAAAGAATAGCGGAACAACATAAGGCATCCGCCTGAGATCATAGAGTTAAAAACATTCAGCAAGGTCCATGTATAAAATACAGGCCACTCTTAACTGCATCTCATGGTGCTTTATCTGAGATAACGGTGAGTCGTGATGTCATATCGTGGTTTTATATACATGCGTGCATTTTCATGTAGCACAGTGAAAAAACGGCGCAGTGACTTGGTGATTAAGTGGTCATTCCTTCCTAGGTTTTGTACGTTAGTGCATAATAGGTTGGCGGTGATGTCTCTCATTTGAGTAAGGCGAAGACATAACTTGTCTAAATTGTGGTGCTCGTGACGGTGGTGGAGCAGTGAATTTCAAAATTGATTCTCCTAATTATGATCCTGCATGCCAGGCGAGATTTGGAAGGATTGCAGTTGGCGTGGGCGAGGTGGGGTGGTGGTGAACGGAGGTGAGAGGAGCACTGACCTGCCAAGTCCTTGGGAGGCTTGGTTTGGCGTGGGACTGCCTATGGACAGTTGCTGGGCAGTCTGGAAACTAAGAACAGATGACCATAAGTAAGGTGGTAGCTCTAATCATGCAATTGATGTTATTGCTAGAGCCGGGGATAATTACCTTCACGGGTCCTGGATCACGGTCGTGAGGGCACAATTGTTCCTGTGTCAGGGGGATGGTTTTTACTCCTTTTGTGTTAAAGTCCTGGAGCGGGGTGCTGTATGGTAAGAAAATGTTGTTACCATTAGGGACGGGCACACTATAGTCTAGGCTGGCGTGACTGGCAGGTGAGGATGGGCGCTTACCTTGCTTCATAATAGAAGCTGCGGAGGGTGGGAGACAGGGACACGGGGGTCTTCTCCCTTGTTATTTATCGGAGTGGATTGGCTCCTTGGATTTTTAGTCCGCAAGCTCGATGCTAAATGGTAAAGATGACATTTAGAGCAGCCCCTTCATAGTTGGGGTTAGTGAGTCTGGGCGGATTTGGAAACACGCTTACCTAACTTCTCAGTGGAAGCGGCGGGGGGTGGGAGAAAGAAACACGATGGTCTTCTCCCTCTGCGATGGCAGCGCAAATCCGCTGTGTACTTGCAAACTTGCATACTGAGACATGGATTCAGGTAAAGCTGGTTGATGGTTCCCACCTGTCAAGACATATTCCAACCAATAAGGGTCTCAAACTGGGCTGTGTTTTGGCTCCTACACTTTTCAACTTGTTTTTAGGAGGCCTTATTCCGATCCTCAATAGCTGCAACTCTCATGCACCCAAACCCTGAGGACTAACATTTCCAAGTCTACTCTATGCGGATGACATAGTCCTAATCAGCCATACAAACATAGTTAACAATGATAGGGCTGCAACACCTTGTGGATGCTACACAGAGATATTGGGATTCAAACAAATTGACGATAAATCTGGAGAAAACTCAGACAATGTCAATCAACAAGAAAAAGAAAAATCCCTACACCTGGTTTTGGGACCATATCCGTATTGAGGATACGACAGTGTATAAATACCTAGGAGTCAAAATTGACAACGGCAGCCAGTTTACTATTCAGAAAGCTAGTATTAGAGGTAAAAGCATTGCTATAGCAATTCTTTAAAAGCACTAAACAGCAAATTTACCAGCCCATCTATTCTGCCCCTGTCACAAGTAATATGAGCCAAACTCCTGCCAACAATTACTTATGGGAGTGAAGTACAGATGTGCAGTGATTTTTGACAATATAGTTATAGCTGCATTCAGGATTATTTTTAGCCTGCCCACACATACCTCCCGGCTCAAATTAGGCTTGAGATTGGTGGCCAGAAGCAGCTTCTGGCAATACAGGGGGTGTACTTAACCGCTTGGGACAAAGTCCGGAAAGCCAAAAAGGGAACCTTAAATGATTATTTATGGTCGAAACTAGAGCAAAACCCAGCCTCGCCATCCTCTAAGTATGGAAAAACAGCCTGGCGATCCTCGGCTTGCAACATCTCTGGAATACTCCTATCAACCATACAACGGTTAAAAAATTAGTAAACAAAACAATTAAACCTCTTTCATGGACGGAAGACAAGGCGTCTCTTGCCAAAAGGTCACATGGATGGATGACCCTAAACTCCTACTCCGCACAAGCACAACAGAGTTATCTTGACTTGGGATAGTCAAAAACTACTAAGTTAAAGTTTCTAAAGTATAGATTGGGCCTCTTACCCTGTATCTGCCATTTTCCACACTGGCTTAAGGATAATGTGGGATCCCTCTGTCGCTTATGTGGCATGGCGCCTGAGGATATGCCGCATCTGTTGTGTTCCTGCGACAAATTGCTGGAGTAACGGAAACATTTGTTAAAACTTCAATTTAACCAGTGAGGAATACGCTCACGAAGACAAGCTGTTCTTGCCTGCTTTGCAACCAACGACCTCGCAGTTGAACTGTAGCTTTGTGAAGTTTATGAAGGTGGTGGAAAAGAAAATGTTGAAACTTGACCCTTCATTTACTTTCAGATAATATTAAAATACAAGTTATATCTCATTTTAGCAATGATCGTCTAAAAAATTGTCAATTTTATGATTTTAAATGGAAAAACAGAAACAGAATATATTCCACTTTATATATACTGATTCAATTTTATGCTTGTAGTGAGAAACGTTTTGGCGTGTAGACGTAATTTTAATGGTTGTATTGCAATGGTTTTAATTAACTATGCAAATAAAAATTACTTACTTACTTACCACCAATACCACCACCATCAATACCACCACCACCAATCCAATAGCACCACTACCAATACCACCATTACCGTCAATACCACCACCACCAATACCATCACCACTAATACCACCACCAATAACACATCCACCAATACAATCACAACCCAAGCCACCACCACCACCATTGCCAATACCACAACCAGCGCTGGTTCCACCATCAATACCACCACCACCACCACTGCCAATACCACCTCCATTACCACCACCAATACCACCACTGCCAAGACTATCACCACCATCAATACCACCACCACCACCACCAATCCAATAGCACTGCCACCAATACCACCAATACCACCACCACCAATACCACCACCACCAATACCACCATCACCAATACCACCACCACTGCCAATACCACCACCATCAATACCACCACTAATACCACCAACAATACCACCACCAATACCAACACTGATACCACCGCCATCAATACCACTATCAATACCACCACCAATACCACCACCACCAATCCAATACCACCACCAATTGCACAACCAATGCCATCACCACTGCCAATACCACCACCATCAATGCAACCAGTACCACTGCCACTAATACCACCACCAAGAATACCACCACCTCCATCAATACCACCATTACCACTAACCCCACCACCACTGCCAGTACCACCAATATCACTCCCAATACCACCACCACTAATACCAAAACCACCTCCACCAATACCACTACTAATACCACCACCAATGCCACCACTAATACCACCATCAATACCACCACCACTGCCAATACCACCACCAATACCACCACTGCCAAGACTACCACCACCACCAATCCAATAGCACCACTATCGCCAATGCCACCACCACCAATACCACCAGCATCGCCAATACCATCTCCACCAATACCACCACCAATACCACCACCACTGCCAATACCACCACCATCAATACCACCACCAATACCATCACCAATACCACCACCATGAATACCACCACCACCACAACCAATCCAATACCACCACCAATTGTACCACCAATGCCATCACCACTGCCAATACTACCACCATCACCAATACCACTACCAATACCACCAGTACCACCACCACTAATACCAATACCAACACCAATACCACCACACCAATACCACCACCTCCAATACCACCACTTCCATCAATACCACATCCAATGCCACCACCAATACCACCACAACCCGTACCACCAGAACCAATACCACCACCACCAATACCACCACCACTAATACCAATACCACCACCACCACCACAAATACCACCACCACTAATACCGCAGCCAATACCACCAACAATACCACCAACACCAATATCACCACCATTGCCAATACCATAACAACCACCAATACCACCACCACCAATACACCACAACTAATACCACAATCACCGCCAATAGCAGCACCACCACTGCCAATACAACCTCAAATACCACCACCAATACCAGCACCATCACCAATACCACCACCGCCAATACCACCACCACCAATACCACCACCATCAATACCACCACCAATTCAATAGCACAACCGCCAATACCACCATTACTGTCAATACCACCAATAACATCACCACTAATACCAGCACCAATACCACCTCCACCAATACCATCACCACCCAAGCCACCACCACCACCAATACCACTGCCATTGCCAATACCACAAACACTGCTGGTACCACCATCACTCCCAGTACCACCGCCAATACCACCTCCAATACCACCACCACCAATACCACCACCGCCAAGACCAATACCACCACCACCAATCCAATAGCACTACCACACCAATACCACCACTACCGCCAGTACCACCACCACCAATACCACCACCACCAATACCACCATCGCCAATACCACTACCACCAATACCACCACCACTGCCAATACCACCACCAATACCACCACCATCAATACCACCACTAATACCACCACCAATACCACCACCATCAATACCACCACCACCACCAATTGCATAACCAATACCATCACCACTGCAAATACCACCACCATCACCAATACTACCACCAATATCACCACCATCAATACCACCAGTACCACCGCCACTAATACCAATACCACCAATACCACCACCTCCACCAATACCACCAGTACCACTAACCCCACCACCACTGCCAGTACCACCAATACCACCACCTCTAATACCAATACCACTACTAATACCACCACCACCAATACCACCGCCATTGCCAATACCACAACCACCGCCGGTCCCACCACCAAAAATACCACCACCACTGCCAATACCACCTCCAATATCACCACCAATACCATCACCACCAATACCAACACCACCAATCCAATAGCACCACCACCAATACCACCATTACCGTCAATACCACCACCACCACTAATCCAATAGCACCACTACTGCCAATACCTCCACCACCAATACCATGACCAATACCACCACCATCGCCAATACCACCTCCACCAATACCACCACCACTGCCAATACCACCACCTATACCACCACCAATACCATCACCAATACCTCCACCAATACCCCCACCCTCAATACCACCACCACCACCAATCCAGTACCACCCCAAATTGCACCACCAATAACATCACTACTGCCAATACCACCACCATCAATACCACCAGTACCACCACCACCAATACCAATGCCATCACCGCTAATACCAATACCACCACCAACAATACCACCAGTACCACTAACCCCACCACCACTACCACTCCCAATACTATCACCACTAATACCACCACCACCAATGCCACCACTAATACCACCACCAATGCCACCACTAATACCACCACCAATGCCACCACTAATACCACCACCAATGCCACCACTAATACCACCACACCCACCAATCTCACCACCACCAATACCTCCACCACCAATACCATCACCACTAATACCCCCACCGCCACCAATACCACCTCCACCAATACCATCCCCACCAAAGCCACCACCACCACCAATACCACCAACACCACCACCACCAATACCACCCCCACTAATACCACCACTGCCAACAGCACCACCACTGCCAATACCACCTCAAATACCACCACCACCACCAATACCAGCACCACCACCGATACCACCACAGCCAATACCAATACACCCACCACTAATCCAACAGCACCACCACCAATACCACCATTACCGTCAATACCACCACCACCACCAATACCACCAGCACCAATACCACCACCACCAATACCCCCACTGCCAATGCCACCACCAACGCCAATACCACCACCAGTACCACCTCCAAATACCACCACCACTGCCAATACCACCACGATCAATACCACCACTAATACCATCACCAATACCACTATCAATAACACCACCACCAATACCACCCCCAATTCAATACCACCAATACTATCACCATTGCCAATACCACCACCATCACCAATACCACCACCACCAATACTGCCACCACCACCAATACCATCACCACCACCAATACCACCACTAATACCACCACCACCATCAATACCACCACTAATACCACCACCACCATCAATACCACCAGCACCACCACCAGTAATACCAATACCAATACCACCACCACCAATACCACCAGTACCACTAATCCCGCCACCACTGCCAGTACCACCAATACCATTCCCAATACCACCATCACTAATACCACCACCACCACCAATGCCACCCATAATACCACCACTAATGCCACCACTAATACCACCACCACCACCAATATCACCCCCTCCAATACCTCCACCACCACTACCCCCAATACCATCACCACTAATACCACCACCACCAATACCATCTCCACCAAAGCCACCAACATCACCACCACCAATACCACCAACACCAATACCACCACCAAAACCACCCCCACTAATACCACCACCACCGCCAATAGCACCACCACTGCAAATACCACTTCATATACCACCTCCAATACCAGCACCACCACCAATACCATAACCACCAATACCACCAGCAATACCACCATCAATACCAATATTACCACCACCACCAATAATCCAATAGCACCACCACCAATACCACCACCACCAATACCACCACCACCACCAATACACCCACCACCACCACCATCAATACCACCACCATCAATACCACCACTGCCAACACCACCATCAACGCCAATACCACCATCAGTACCACCTCCACCAATACCACCACCACTGCCAATACCATCACCAACACCATCACCAATACCACCATCAATACCAACCCCAATTCAATACCACCAATACCATCACCAATGCCAATACCACCGCCATCACCAATACCACCACTGCCAATACCGCCACCACCACCAATAACACCACCACCATTACCCCCACTAATACCACCACCACCATCAATACCGCCAGTACCACCACCAGTACCGCTAACTCTACCACCACTACCAGTACCACCAATACCACCACCACCAGTACCATCACCAATACCACCACCACGACTAATACCCCCACCATAACCCCTACTAATACCACCACCACCATCAATACCACCAGTACCACCACCAGTACCGCTAACTCTACCACAACTACCAGTACCACCAATACGACCACCTCCAAAACTACCACCAATACCACCACCACCAATACCACCCCTACCACCAATACCTCCACCAATACCAGTACCACCACCACTAATACCAATACCAGTACCACCAATACCACCACCACCACCAATACCACAATGTCTGCGCCTCTCGCACACTAGTAATAGCATAATAGCAGTGCCACTGTAGGAGGCCAGAGCTGCAGCAGAGAACATTCTTACCTCCATGCCTTCCATAAAGCACTGCCTGTCCTGCACCAGGATGTGAAGCCAGGGTCCTACTACAGCTGGAGTATTTTTAATTAGGCCAAATATAGCAATAGAATTACTCATTTTCACACTGCACACTCAAATCATGGAGAGGGCAGGAAATAGCCCCCCTCCCGATCTTCCCCCTGAGCCGCAACAGTGTAATCACAGAGCGAAAGTTGTTGGAGCGCTTTGTTAGTGTTTATATCTCGGATCATATGTAACTCTCACTTCACACTTTGTGTCTGTGTAATTTAGAACACTTGCATTTCTTCTTAACTGCTCTATTTATCACTACTTTGAAGACGTCGCAGGCCGGTCTCTTCCTCTGATATTTACAGTCTAGCAAGTGATCGAGAAGGCCCTTTATTGCAAAGTAATAGTTCTTGTATTTGTAAGAGTTTAAGCTATTAGTATTGTAAATGAAAATGCCTTTTATTTATGTTTCAAAACCCAAAACATAAATAAAAGGCATTCTCATTTACAATGCCAATAGCTCAAACTCGCGTGATTGCGAGACGTATTGCATTGCAAAGCTTGTTCATTTACTGATTGTGGTATTTAGGTTTTAAGCTGATACTACTGAAGTAAGGCATTTTGTCATTGTTTTTTACATATGCTAACACTGGCCAAATATTACAAAGCTGTCACAGAATGTGACACATTTCAGTGCATAATTTGCCTGTCTTGCCTTGTAATCAGGGTCTGACTGGTCTATAAGGCAATGAGGCAGTGCCAGATGAGATTGTCTAACAGATCAGGGGAAAGCTTTTTTTTGGCAGTTGGTGGCTGGTTTTATGGTGGGCTGTTTTTCACTGTTGATTTCCCTGATATTGTGACTTTGTGCTACCTTTTAAGCTATCGGCTTGCTAATTGAGGCCACTTTCATTTTGGTGCCGGGGCCTATTTTTTTGTCCAACTCCGACCCTGCTTATAAGTTAGTTAACACCTTGGCTGCTAGGGGGTTTTCCCCTCCTGTGCTGCAGATCCTTATTTCCCATTGTTCATGACAAGGTCAGCTCGTCATAAGCACAGCGCAGGTAACACCCATGACGAGCTGACCTTGTCATTAGCATGGAAGGGGTTAAACGTCCTAACATGCAGCATAATTCCAGAGGCTCAGCAAATACGGTATTGTGCCAAAGAATGCGTGTTCAAAAATTACTGGCCAATGTATTGCCTGTTCATGAGTTACTCTGCACAGCAGGATTATATATCTGTACTATTGCTGCCTGCCCATAACATACTTGCCAAATGATATTCACACAACGTACTATGCCGCAGAAATGGGTGCTGTACAACAGGATGTCTACCCACCCATTGATATGCCACAGAATCTCCACCATAGCACTTACTGTCTTAAAGAATCCCAAACCATTAGTTACACAGCACAGCACAAAATCCTTTCTATCAGGTACTGTACTGCAGAATGCATACAACCCAGTTATTCTGAAAGTAAGGCCCCTGAGTTACTGTGCCAAGGGAAGCATACATTTCCACTACTAGGACAAGAGATGGTGTGCATCTGTTTTAAGTGTCACTTCCTCACAGAATGATTGTTCTATAAGTTACTAGAATACAACATACCTTGTCTCCCAATCTTATTTTCCCTTTCTTCTTCACTGTCTTTATTTCTCCATTATCCTCTTTCTCGTTTACTCTCTAGAAAATGGAGGAGAAGAGGAGACCAAGAAATAGTTATCCCATACTGTTCTTTCTGTATCTACTCACATTAATCTCCTCCCTCCCACACTCACTTTCCAACTTTCTCACGTTTGCTGTCCCACTAAGTCTCACTCTACTCTGTCTTGTTCTCAGTGAATCTCACTTGTGGTCAGTCTAACCCAATCACTCTCTCACATACTGTCTCACTCACTATTTCACTCATTATCAATTGTGCTTTGTCATTCTGTTATATCTCTCTTATTTCCCTTCCCATTTTTTCAATCTCTCGTTTGCAGACTCTGATCTTCTCAGTATATCGCTTTCAGTTGTTCTCCTACACTACCTTCACTCTCCTAACTTTTCTCCTAACTCCAATCTTCGAACTCAAAAGTAGGTTGGAGCGACCTTTTCAGTTGGGACACCTCCTTACGCAACTATAACCAGCCCGGTGCTCCCGCACCCAGATTTTCTAGGTACAGGGACACCAGACCCAATTTTAGGGGCAAGATAACCCAGCCGGTAGAATCAGATTAGGCTCGAGCTTCATGTGCAGCCTGGCCTTGGCCCCCAGCTAAACCCTTTCTATGGTACAGGCGAAGCATAGATTCCTCCACCTGCTATCCAACAATCTCCACTGAGCTCTGACGTCCTCCCTACCCCCACCTTTTGCCCCACACTAAGCACCCCTGCTATCATTTACAACCTGTTGTGAGCAGGTTGTACCAAGAAGTCAGCCACAATAGCTTGGGAGGATAACCAGCATCTGTAGCTACAGAAAAGACACCTGACACCAGTTATTCATACCTTGCTCCTCCTTCATTCTCCACTTCAGTAGGGAGTAGCACCAGCAGTCATCTGGAAGAAAGGAGAAATATCACAAAGGACATGAGTGCCAAGTGTTGTGCTCAATTGCAGTTTTCCGAAGTTCAAATTTTCCTCTCGAGCCATACCTCCAAAGATGTTGAGCTGCTTCAACAAGACATCAACAGCCTTCTGGGCAAGGAAGCTCTGGAGAATGTCCCTCATTCCAAAAAGGAAATTTGAATTAATTCAGTAGTACAACACCATGACAGTGTACAAGCTGAGCATATGGGGATGCACTCAATCCAGAGTTCTGTCTCTTGAAGGTCAGGCAATTCGGAATTGGCTAGCTGCCAGGCGTATCCATGTTACAGCAGTCCACTTTCCAGGAGTTCGGAACTCAAAGACAGACTTCACAAGCAGTGAAGTGGTTGCCTATTAAACAGCGTGTTTCAGCATAATATCTTTTGCGAATTGGGATTTCCTCCCATAGATCTTGTGACAAATGCAGAAAACAAAAAATCTCAAACTGCGCCTCCAGGTTTTACATTGCTGTTATGATAGACTACTCAGGAAACCTGACAAGATCTTACTGAAAAAGCTTTACCCCAGAGCGACTACTTTTTATTCTAGGTTTAACCAGCAGAAGGGCCTCAGAGGAGCATAAACAATGTATAGGAATGTAATTGAAAAAAAGGTTTGTCATAGGTAGACCAGGCCTATACAACGGCCTTCTTTAATAGCATGGCAAAGAGATTTAAAAGGCACTATTTTTTTCCACTGGAGGCCAGTGCAAAGATGTTAGAGCATCTGAAACAGGAAAAAAATGTGGAAATCCTAGTGCCATTTTGGCGGCCACATTCTGAATCCTCGGCAACTTTCTCATTTGGCCAATATCCAACCAGAGTTGCAATCGTCCAGACGACTATGTATAGTTGCCTGAATCACCACTCAGTCACATTCTTTGGAACGAAGGGTAGAATTTTCATAAGCACCTTCAAAAGGAAGAAGCAGGTTAAAGTGGCATGTTTTACCTGCTCAGCTACGTAACGTTCCAGCTCTTAATATACACCCACATTTGTAATCACCTTGACAGGGGGAGACATAGGTAGAACAGGCCTATACAATTTGTGGGGATTGTCACAAGCAAACATCATACAGTGTAATAAGGGTCCAAGGGATATTTTAAGACCTGCCCGGGTTACAATCCCCTAATAACAATATTCATAACAAAGAAACCCAGGGGTCTAAAGCGGAGGATACCATGAAACCTCCAGAGAAAAAGTCTACCGTGCCTACCTAGGTGCCCCGAAAGCCAAAGGACAAGATAGTCCAATTATCAGAGTAGAACAAATATCGCAGAACTCAGGACCAACAGTGAAAGTGAGTGAAACCCAAAAGGTGTCTCCTGGATTCCCATCAAACTCTTGTAATGATCAATTTTATCACTTGGTTATCCAACAGGGAGGCTGTGTCTCTACATCATTGAGACAGAATGCCCTTCCCATAGACGGAGTTGGGTTCTGACCCTCTCTACCGACAGGATTTTCGGACCAGATGGGATCAGCTCCTGAGAGCCCCTCTAATCCAGTCGGAACGTAACCACATCCCTCCTCAGGACCATCTATCCAGGCACCTGGGTACCTACCTGAGGATGGGGAACTCGCAATATACAAGCATAGGTTTTCTACAATATCCTATTCACACCAACTAGTCTCGCGGCCACTTAGGCCCAGACTAATCTACCCCGGGGCAGGTCTGATTATATACTCTCACACACTGATCTCCCTCAGTGCTCACTCGACACGCAATCCAGCATGTCTACACACATGGGCCTGCAGTCCCAGTGCTCTCATTTACACACGGTCCGCAATCCGGCAGACCTACACACTGACCACAATCAGTGCTCTCACTATTTCATACAAACACAAGCCACAATCCTGTGGGTATACACACTGACCACAATCAGTGCTCTCACTAACGCCACTTACCAATGACGACCACTTTCCTATGAATACCTTCAGCTCTCTGTCTCTCTATGTTGGGAAGTCTCTCTCTCTCTATTCACTAAGGGCTTGCTACTACAATATTAGGAGTTAGAACAGCTTTCCAAATTGAAGTATGTACCTTCTGCTCTTGGCATCAAATGTTCCCTCTCTCCCTACTTGCTCAGTCACTCCTTACCTGATCGGGATTCGCATCCGTTCATGCAAACAATGTCTGACTAGAAGACCAGGTTACCCTGATTGAACAAGAATACAAGGCACATGTCGGTTCACTAAGAATTGGGGAAGTTTTATTATAACAATGATGAAACATACACAAATCTGTGGGATCTCTATGACTAACAGTAACTTTAACACACCGCTGAAAGAAAAGGATTAGACATACAGTACAAGGTTATCTGCGGGGTAACAGGAACTTTTAACACACCGCTGAAAGAAAAGGATTAGACATACAATAGCCTAGGGAATAAGGACAACATTAAGGTGTAATTGTAAAGGGGACTAGTTTAGACTACCTCACCTATTAGAAGGAAGATTTCTCTCTGACTCTGGTGGGATCAGGGCTCTCTCTCTGTCTCTGGTGGGATCAGGGCTCTCTCTCTGTCTCTCCCTCCGTCACCACATCACCACGCCTCTGGTTCAATTGCTCCAGCTGACAGCCTTAGCTCCTCCATCTGCTTTGATGCTCTCTGCACTGCTCTCTCTTCAGCTTCAGCAATCATCTGCCTTCTTTCTCCATTCCAGAACTGCACTCTATTCTGCAGCTCCAGCAAACATCCTGCTCTCTCTCTCCTCTGCAAGAACCAAACTGCTCTGACTCCAAGCTGAACTGACCACTCCTCCTCTCCTGCAGCTCGCTATTATGGATTCCTCTCCCCTCATGGAAATTTCCAACAGAGGGCTGCCTCCCACCGAATTCCTGTGCCAGCTCCAGAGCTCTTTGCGCAACCGCAGTGGCCAGCTGCTTGTTACGTCTGGGCCCAAGAGACAAACACATTTCTCGGATAAGAAGCAGTCCTGACTGGTTTTCCTCTAGCAGACAACAGCCTTAACTATAAACTTTACCTTTCCCCCTGAAGCCTCTCAGCTCCATCAAAATGGAGTCCCTCTAGTTCTGGGCCTATACGCCTGAGAAGGATGAAATAACCCTTAGCTCTGTCAGAGTACCTACATAAACCATACCAATGTGTAATATAAAGTCAGGACCACAGGATCCAACCTCTACTATAAGCAAAAATGACAGGCCAAAGCCAATAGGCAATAGATGGCCTCTTCTAGGTCTGGAAGAAAGGGCTTAAAAGGGCCAACACAAGCTAGGAATACGTATCCTAGATGTGAGCAAGATTAAAGTCTATATCACTGCCCACTAGGGCCAAAAAGCCTGTCTAAACATTCCACCCTTAGACTTTATTTTGCGAACATCTATAAACAACAACATCCATATAAACAAACATCAACATAATCTATCAACAAAACCAAAAAACCAAAAAAACTCTCTAAAATAAATGACAACTTAAGGAAATTCCACCTGAAACTTAATGTAGGGAATACAAATCTAACAACCAACTGAAAACAAATCAAAGCATCCTTGACCTGAATGCTGAAACATATCTAAGATTTGATCTGATAACAACAGAAACTATCCAAAGCATCCTCAAACTAAATGTGTCTCAACTTCTAGTGATAACTAATGAAATCTAGTGATATAGGGACTTATTTGTTGAATGAAAACAGCAAGGGGCCTAAATGGGGCCTACCTACTTCGGACAACTTAAGAACTAACTGTGCTTCAACTTCTAATGATAAAACATCAAAGGGCCTAAATGAGGCCCACCTACTATGGACAACTTAAACTAATGATAACTCATGAAATCTATTGGTGTAGGGCCTTGTTTGTGTAATAAAAATAACAATGGGCCTAAATGAGGCCTACTGACATTGGTCAACTTAAGGAAAAATTTGGTGAAATCTGAGAAATAAACATGACAAACGGTCCTCAAGGTCTGGGCAAACATTACTAATAGATGTAGGACATAATCATACTAAAAGACACACCTCCCAGGACAACTGAAAGTCTAGGGTAACCACCCTTGGATCAATCAAAGTGAAAGTGTAATAATAGGAAAATAAAGATAACCCCATTCCTACAAAATAGCGGATGTAGCACTATGCACAATGAATCAAAGGAAATTTATCTAAATGTGGTGCATACATAAAAGCACAAAACAGTTAGCACCTAGTTTCTCACTGTATCACACTGTGGAACACATGTGTGCACCACCATTTTTTTTCTTCGTTCCTTCATTGGCAAGACTGTTTTGCAGAAAACAGGAAAACTATAATAGGTGAAAGAGAAACCATTGTAAGATATCAAAGCATCCTAAAAAGTAAATATAATACTGCATAAACATTAAAACATGAACAGGACTATAATCTGTGTATGTGGGGCCTGTTCGTGGTGATTGCAAAGAAAAACATGGGAATAATGCAGGCCAAGGAATTACATAACAAATTCCTTTTGTCAGAAATATTATCATAATGTGTACTTTTAGAATAAAACATTTTAAAAGATGACTATTGGCTTTGTCAACCAATTGCAGGTTGTAATTCAAATTTCAGGAGTTCAGTCAAAGTAAGATGCCTTGTAGCATCATTTTAGTGTTCAAGGCAGTCAATTTTGGGACATCAGTGTAGGTCACCACCCTGCATCTTCATCTGTATCTGGTACCAAGGAAGCACTTCCTCCGCCGTTCATCCACCACCAATCCGGTCTGGTCTGGTTCCATCTTCCAAAAATAACAAACTAACATAAAAAAAATGAAAATAAATAAGTAAAATAATAAAGGGAGTGGGAGGGGGGGGGTGGGCCGACGCACACACCAAACACCACAACCCAGCAGCCTAGAACGAGAAAACCAGTATCATTAATCTAGCAAGATAACATTTTCCATTTAAAAAGCACCCCAAGTGCTTTTCATTGTTGAAAGAAACATCCTAATTAATTAAAAACATTCTTCTGAAGTCAAGGATTAATTAAAATCATATACTTTTAAATTTGTTTGGGCAAAATCTAATTTTTTCATACACAGCCAGAAGGGCTGGGGCTAAGCAACACCCCTAATCCTCTGTGAGACAGCCCCTCCCTTCAGAAAGATGTTCGTGCTCAGAGTTTTGAATCCACTCCAAAAAAATACGCAGAAGCCAGGCTACAGTGTGAAGTAATTTGAATCACTGCCAAGTGCTGATCTCATTGCAGGAGCAAGGCGCTGCCAAGCACTCGGTTCAAGCATCTCTAGTCTCTAATCAGGGAAGCACACCCAGGCCTACTGTATCTAACTAACTCCAAGGGCCAAGAGTCTGCCAACTATTCTGCATGTACAAGGATCCCTTATCTGAAGGCAATGAAGCTGTCTGCGCCGACAGCAAGGAAGAGCGACTTGACCCCTCCCTTACATAAACATTTCTTGCGCGGAACAAAATTGGATGTTGGCCAATGATAACAAGACAGGCACTGCTCGGTGCTCCTAGAGGGAAAGGCCCTCCCTTCACAAAACAGCTTTTCTCTGAGCCAGGCGAATTCAAGGTCAAAAATACATTCCCTGGAAGCCAAAACAACTCTGTTCCCATGAGAACCACTGTTCTCAAACTAACTAAATTAAATTAAAAACTTGACGAAAAGCATCCTAATATTAATAAGTAATAAGGGCATATATTTTTTGTAATTAAGTGACATGCTAGCATTTTAAAAATAATACAGTACTGCTGCTAGCTGCAAAAGAAAAAATATTAGCAGACACATTATATCGTAATTCTGGAAAATAACATGTGAAACACCATAATTTTGCATTGCAGGCCAGATTCATCCGTTTTTTCAAATAGTCATTTTTCTAACTGAGTGGGTAAAAAACACACAATGGTCTGCTACATATCAGAAACATTTGCATTTGAAAAAGGTTCAGCTTGCATTTGAAAAAATAATAATGAGAACACATTTGTTTTAAAAACACAGGGTTGCATTTCACTAATTAAAAGCACATGTTACCGTGCACTGTTGGGCAAGAGTAATTATTCACAATCTGTGATCATTCCAAAACACCGGTTGACATATTTCTTTCTAGTTGGAAAACCCTCAACGAAATAATTAATGAAAACAGCCCGTAGCGTATACTCTAACTGGGCCATTTTTTTTATTTCACTCATTTTAAATCATGCATTCAAAAATAATTCTCCACACGTCTGTGGATGCATATTAAGTAGCACATTTAAAAGAACACTGCTCCCTCCGTGCAAACCCTTATCTCAATCCGACTGGTTGATTTATAACTTACCGACCTCTAAGAGTCAGACACATGAAACATCAGGTCCAAGGCAAACCCACGCTGACAAAGCACATAGGCAGAACCCAGAAACCAATGAAAGTCAAATCAAACCATCATTCATCTAAACACTCACTTACTTTTAGTGTCAGCTCAAATAACCATGCATGTTAAACAGCATGTTAAAATAAATACTGCCATCTCAAATCAAGATATTAACCCTTTGGCAGTTCAAGCACAATCATTCCCCAATGTCTGCAGTACATGGGAAATTCAAAAACTTATCACTCCACGTTTTCACATAACACGTACGCACATCTTCAAAACGTTATCCCCAAGCACCCGAAAGAGATCCAGCTCTCTCCTGCCTAACGTAATGATAACATGCCATGTAAGCCATATCCACATGGCACTATTCTCAAACCATATTTACAAGAAAGTCAACAAGTTCAAAAAATGACAAGCTCTTCACAAGGAATATATGCAAGGCGCAATTCACAAGGAACACAGCAAGTCAAAATGAGAACATGCTCCTCACAAGCCACAATTACATGGCGCTATTCACAAGCCATATTTACAAGGAGCTATTTACAAAGAACTCCACAAGTCATATTACATTGAACACATTTCACATTGCACAGCATAAGCAGATGCAGCAAGCAATTTATTGGGCAATTTAAAAGCATTTTTCACACACATTTGTACAATTGGACCATCACAAAGATGTTACTGGCTCCCTCATGTAATGTCATCCTTCAACCCTGACAGTTCAAACACCAAAATGAAAACCATTTCTCCCACCCTACATAAGCCAAATGCCATGATGTACTGCAATCTCCTCACACTGCAACTGTTCAAGCCCATAGGTCACACAGGCTTCATAAACTGCAAGACTACGCCAGATGTACCGACAGGATTTTCGGACCAGATGGGATCAGCTCCTGAGAGCCCCTCTAATCCAGTCGGAACGTAACCACATCCCTCCTCAGGACCATCTATCCAGGCACCTGGGTACCTACCTGAGGATGGGGAACTCGCAATATACAAGCATAGGTTTTCTACAATATCCTATTCACGCCAACTAGTCTCGCGGCCACTTAGGCCCAGACTAATCTACCCCGGGGCAGGTCTGATTATATACTCTCACACACTGATCTCCCTCAGTGCTCACTCGACACGCAATCCAGCATGTCTACACACATGGGCCTGCAGTCCCAGTGCTCTCATTTACACACGGTCCGCAATCCGGCAGACCTACACACCCCTCTGTCTTAGGTGCTCTCATTCACACACGGTCCGCAATCCGGCAGACCTACACACTGACCACAATCAGTGCTCTCACTATTTCATACAAACACAAGCCACAATCCTGTGGGTATACACACTGACCACAATCAGTGCTCTCACTAACGCCACTTACCAATGACGACCACTTTCCTATGAATACCTTCAGCTCTCTGTCTCTCTATGTTGGGAAGTCTCTCTCTCTCTATTCACTAAGGGCTTGCTACTACAATATTAGGAGTTAGAACAGCTTTCCAAATTGAAGTATGTACCTTCTGCTCTTGGCATCAAATGTTCCCTCTCTCCCTACTTGCTCAGTCACTCCTTACCTGATCGGGATTCGCATCCGTTCATGCAAACAATGTCTGACTAGAAGACCAGGTTACCCTGATTGAACAAGAATACAAGGCACATGTCGGTTCACTAAGAACTGGGGAAGTTTTATTATAACAATGATGAAACATACACAACTCTGTGGGATCTCTATGACTAACAGTAACTTTAACACACCGCTGAAAGAAAAGGATTAGACATACAGTACAAGGTTATCTGCGGGGTAACAGGAACTTTTAACACACCGCTGAAAGAAAAGGATTAGACATACAATAGCCTAGGGAATAAGGACAAGATTAAGGTGTAATTGTAAAGGGGACTAGTTTAGACTACCTCACCTATTAGAAGGAAGATTTCTCTCTGACTCTGGTGGGATCAGGGCTCTCTCTGTCTCTGGTGGGATCAGGGCTCTCTCTCTGTCTCTCCCTCCGTCACCACATCACCACGCCTCTGGTTCAATTGCTCCAGCTGACAGCCTTAGCTCCTCCATCTGCTTTGATGCTCTCTGCACTGCTCTCCCTTCAGCTTCAGCAATCATCTGCCTTCTTTCTCCATTCCAGAACTGCACTCTATTCTGCAGCTCCAGCAGACATCCTGCTCTCTCTCTCCTCTGCAAGAACCAAACTGCTCTGACTCCAAGCTGAACTGACCACTCCTCCTCTCCTGCAGCTCACTATTATGGATTCCTCTCCCCTCATGGAAATTTCCAACAGAGGGCTGCCTCCCACCGAATTCCTGTGCCAGCTCCAGAGCTCTTTGCGCAACCGCAGTGGCCAGCTGCTTGTTACGTCTGGGCCCAAGAGACAAACACATTTCTCGGATAAGAAGCAGTCCTGACTGGTTTTCCTCTAGCAGACAACAGCCTTAACTATAAACTTTACCTTTCCCCCTGAAGCCTCTCAGCTCCATCAAAATGGAGTCCCTCTAGTTCTGGGCCTATACGCCTGAGAAGGATGAAATAACCCTTAGCTCTGTCAGAGTACCTACATAAACCATACCAATGTGTAATATAAAGTCAGGACCACAGGATCCAACCTCTACTATAAGCAAAAATGACAGGCCAAAGCCAATAGGCAATAGATGGCCTCTTCTAGGTCTGGAAGAAAGGGCTTAAAAGGGCCAACACAAGCTAGGAATACGTATCCTAGATGTGAGCAAGATTAAAGTCTATATCACTGTCCACTAGGGCCAAAAAGCCTGTCTAAACACCCTCAATTACTCCTAGACCATGTGATCAAAATGGGGATGGGACTAAGTGCAGTGCAAAAAAATAATAAGTGGTGAGTTAAAAAAGGATACAGGGTCAAAAGAAAAGAGTTTTTTATTGGGCTTGCCCTTTTCCTAATTAAAAACAAGAACAGTTGCAAAAAACGCGGTTTGAAACAAATAACCGCTTATGGGCCAACATGTTTCATAGATACAAAAGAAGGGGAAAGGGGGTCCTAGGGGATGTTTACCGACCAAGCATTGCTACTACCCCTATACATATATATATATATATATACCAACAACAAGTAGCAATCGGTCAAAGAGAACCGACAAACTGACTATGTATCTGTAAGGACGTGACCTCAACTGAACAAATCAAACCCAGGGTACTTTCTCGGTGAGAAAAAATTCCCATCAGATTACCGACCTGTACCACCCTACATCATATGGAATCCTTCACCATGAAGATAGATTATTGTACCCTCGGTAGATATGGCAAACCTCAGCCTAATCTCACAAATATGTCCCAGTACTCGTGTGATGTATCTAGGTGTCAAGTGGTAATTTGACTAGCAGTGCTGAAAAGGTGAAAATAATAAGTGACTGGTGTGAAACCACATAAAATTGGGTAGTGAAGAGGTGAAATATTTTTAATTGGTACCAATTCACTCCCAAGATAATAATAACAGTGCAAATAGTATTATAAACAAAAGACTACTAAGATAGATATTGGCTCAACATGTTTCTGCAGTTATACGGGGCCAAAAAGTCTCCTACTGCTTCCTCGGGACCATGAGTGCTACTGCTAGATTTAAGTGAAACAAGTGAAACAAAATTTCTTTTTCTTTATATCACCTGGAGTTCTCCTGATTTCGTGGTCCAATGTGCGCCAATATACCAAAAGAAGCAGACAAACAAACAAATACATAGACAGAAAGACATACACATTATAATTAGTAGTGTATCCATGTCACATTATGGCATCAAGATTTAATAATCATTTGTAGGACTGACATGCCTGTATGTCATGTTATTCTTAAATGACATATGGTGATAATGTATTGATTCGATTACATTGTCACTTACCTATATGGCAGGAGAATGTCACCCCACCTCACCTGGCCACAGCGCAGGTAAAACGGAGCACCGCTCTGATAGGGGAAAAAAGGAAGGTATTAAAGGAAGGACCTCATAGATCGCAAATCCGTGTTCATACGAACCGCTCAAGGCATGAAGAGTATCATAATTAAATAATACATTGTTAGTGTTTTTCGATTGTGTGCCTCACCTCTATATTCAATGTCACAACTCATTATTTCAACCAGTGTTAGAGGTACCCATCAGTCGAAAACTACTCATAAGTTCGAATTAAAAAAAGGCATTCTTTGCGTCGCTGACGCCTTAATTAATGGAAAGGGTAGACATTGACATAATCGCAATCAGTCCACATCCCATGCTTAAGGAGCCGTATTGAGGCGCTGTTATGGCTTGGCTAGAGCAGTAGCTTAGCAGATTGTCAGCGTTATTAACAGGAAAACCGCCCATTCAGTGCGCCTCGTTGCCTGAAAGCAACTCGTGTACCGAGCGAGTACACACTTTCACTTAGAACACAACATAAACTCTCCGATCTCAACTCGATGAGAGTCATGTTGAAGATCGTGAACCGGCCTGCGCTTACCTATCCGTCGGTACCCCGGACGTCCTACTGGGCTGTCTGTGGGGAGGTACCGGAACAGAGCGGCGGCGGCCATTATATTGTTCAACTTCCTCAAAAATTTGACGCATCCTGTGACGTCATACGCTAGTCCCCTGGGGAGATGGGAATTGTAGTTTGCACCAGCAAAACACGGTGTGATGTATTCATACCGCTTATTCATAAAATTCATTTTGCGAAACAAATGTGAAAGTTCTTCTTTTTTACCTTCGTAAGTATGTTAAAAACGAGATGAATAACCACTACATCGTATTAAACTTATATGCAGCTAATATATATAGCTATGGCCACTCACGTGATACGTAAGACCCATCCAAATGCTAACTATAATCAGAGGCATTATCATTGTTTTGAAAAAATTGGTATCAAACCTGTGAGCCTTATTTGTTCAAAACTGAGTTACAATATGGATGCCCACTGTGCTCAACAAGAGCGCAGAATTGGAGATCGTAAGTACATCCTGTTAAACTTATATGCAGCTAATATATGTAGCTGTGGCCAACCACGTGATACGTTAGACCCATCCAAATGCTAACTATAATCAAAGGCATTATTATTGTTTTGAAAAAATTGGTATCAAACCCATGAGCCTTATTTGTTTAAAACTGAGTTACAATATGGATGCCCACTGTGCTCAACAAGAGCACAGGAGCCATCCAGAAATGGAGATCGTAAGTAATAGATTGCCATATAGATCATCACTGTTTAAGGTGTTATAATGTCAACCAAGGGATATCTTCGTTCAGTCCCATTTTATCCGACTGCAGTCTGTAGACCCATTTCTGCTGACGTCTAAATAGGAAGGCACTTACATCTGTAATATTTGAGATGGAATAAGTGGCTGTTCGAGTACTGTCCAACGTAAGTCCGTGGGCGCATGGCGTACTTCTATGAAGTGATTGGTTCATCTTGTCGCCTGTTTAGAGCATCTAATTGAGCCTTTATATTCAGAAATGCGCAATTTGACATTTCGGGTAGTCATCCCTACATATTTTTTATTGAAGGGACATGTAATCAAGTACACGAGGTTCGTGCTATTACAATTTGTGAACCTCCGTTGCTGCCACGGTCAATCTCTTCCAATGTCGATGCTCATTGTTTTTGATGTTTGTGGGCAAGCTGCGCAGTTACCGCAGGGATGATGGCCCATAACTGCTGGCATGTCCACAGTGTCCCTACTGCTCGAGGGATGTCGCATTTAGGGCTAGTATGGACCAGTTGGTTCCTCAAATGTTGTCCTCTCTTGAATGTGAATAATGGGGGAGGCAGTGTCACAGTGCCTGTGTTTAAGATGCCCCAGTGCTTTCTTACAATTTTTTTGATCTGGTTGGACTGGGTGCAGAACGTGTTGACACATGTTATTCGTCCATGTCTTGGCTTCGGGGGTAGAATTTCTAACAGACTCTCCCTTTTATTATTTGAGACCCTTTGATTTCCGAATAAGGCGGTTAGGATATTGTTTAGCTGCCAAATCACTCGCCAGGCTATTAGCATGGACTTCAAATGCGGACGTGGTTGAGCAATTCGGTTGTATTCGTAAGAATTGCCCGTAGGGCAGATTGTCCCGTAGTGCTTTCGGGTGGCAACTTTCGTAACTAAGTAACGAATTTCTCGCCATTGCCTTGCGGTACAATTCAGATTCTAAGCCTGTGGGAGTAGATGTGATCAGTAAGTTCAGGAATGCCAGTTTTTCTTGTTGTATTCTATTGTGAACTTGAGGAATTGATTCCGCTCATTAAACCACTCATGGAAGTTTTTTAATTCATCCACAGTGCCGCGCCACACTACTAGAACGTCATTGGTGCAGCCGATTTAGGTGCTGACGCTGGTAGGCTACAAGGGACGCTATCTTGGGGGAAGGAATAGGGTTGCAGTCCAGTAGTTGGACGCTTCCCGCCTGCCCGACCAGGTATTTAATCACGTAGCTTCTGTCAGGGCTCAGATTTGCTTGTGCTCACCCCTGAGGCGGAAGCCGGGGGCTTTCTCCTTGATATTCCTTGCCCACGGGCATTTACTTGATTGTTTGCAGAAATAGGTTGCTCCGAGGCCCCTCAATGCCATTTCCTGACCGGTGCAGCCGATTTAGGTGCTGACGACGGTAGGCTACGAGGGACGCCATCTTGGGGGATGGAATAGGGTTGCGGTCCAGTACTTGGACGCTTCCCACCCGCCTCCCACTGGATAAAAAGATGACGCCTTTCCGTCCACGCAGCGGGCGGGCGCAGCGGGTGCGCCAAAGGCGCGCCAAAGGCAAGCCCGTCTGCGCCCGTCCGCGGCTGACCGGGGCATGGGGCCAGAACTCCTGCCCCTTTTATCTCCAATGATAGAAATAATAAAACACTAATTAGGTATACGACCAATGACCTACTTGCCCTCCGCCCCGATGTTGAGGATAGCTGCCGACATACCATGTTAATGGACTCCCCAATGCCACATTGTGCGACCTGCCGCTATTCCACTGGTGAGGGGAGGAAGGATGAATTGATGCTGATAAATATGAAGCTGTACGGGTTTGTGAGTGCTGGTGGGAACAGGAACTGAGTCGGAGGCTTGAAATAAGGATTTTAAGGATGGCTTTATTTTCAGATATGCTCTACGACGTCTGTTGGTGGGCCTTACCGTGCAAACTCGTCCGGTTCCGTCTTGACCCCTCTAGGGAATACAGGTTCCAGGGTGATGCAACTACGTCGGGTATGGAAACCCGTCAGCCGTCCGCTTCTTCAGGTGTTGCTCTGGGCGGTGGTTAGCTCCTGTTTGGCAGGAAGAAAGGAAAGAGAAAAGGAGGAATCAGTCTGGGGCTCGTTACAGACGCAACGTTAAGGGGCCTGGTATGTGAAGGACACCAAGTGTTGTGCAGAGTCACGCCACACGCTCGCTTTCGTGCTTGACTGTGCTTGTGAAGGTAGGGAGGGGTAGTGGAGACTATACACTTTAAACAGTGACTTCTTCACTCGTTCGTTTGACCACTACGTGCAACCCAGCCCGCCACTTTGCCCCGTACCTTTGTAAGCCACGCTCCTCCCGCGGGAACGTGGTGGGGCGAGTCGCCTGTCCGTTGGCCTCCTGGCTTGTAGTCCACAGCTGGGCTCATCAGGGTCTCCTCTCGACAACACTCCGTCTCCGATGCAGTACGTAGAACTCTCGCGCCTTCTCCTCCTCGGGAATCGCCGTCCGCTGAGTTCCTGGACGCGCCTCCTTTTGGCTCCGTGACGCACCAAGGGGGAGGAGTCCCGTCTTCCCCAAAGCCAGCAATAAAGGGACCGTCTGCCTTCTCCGCTGTACTTTCCCAGTCCGCGCCATTGTCCACACGAGTCCAGTTCTCCAGCCATGACTGGGTAGGCTGTGTTGTGGAGACAGAAAGGGGCGTAAGGGGGGAGACACCTGACCACCAGTCCATTTCATCAGTACAGTTCATATCGTGCCGTCCTGCCCCGTGACACTCCTCCCCCCCTGGAGTCTCCCGATCAGGGAGAGGAAACACTCGGGACAAAAAGTCTGCATTTCCATTGTCCTTACCCTTCTTATGCTGCACAGTAAAGGAATAGGGTTGAAGGGACAAAAACCAACGCATTACCCTTGCGTTCAAAGATCTGTTCTGATACATCCACTTTAATGGAGCATGGTCAGTCTGCAAGACAAACGGCTTCCCTTCCAGATAGTACTGTAGTTTGTCGACAGCCCATTTGATGGCTAGACATTCCCGCTCCACTGTAGAATACCTACACTCTCTGGGAAAGAGTTTGCGACTAGCATAGAGAATGGGATGTTCTACTCCTATCTGTGACAGAACAGCCCCGATCCCTACATCAGAGGCGTCAGTGGCGAGTACAAACGTTTTGGAAAAGTCGGGGGACTCCAGTACGGGAGCGCTGGTTATGATTTTTTCAGATCGTCAAAGGCCTTCAGTGCATCCCTAGAAGGCGTTTGTATTTCTTTGGGCCTGACATCTTGCCGTAGCAGATCAGTGAGTGGTGTTGCCACCTCGGCAAACTTGGGGATAAATCTACTGTAATAACCGATTAGTCCTAAAAAGGCCAGAAGTTCTCTTTTGCTGGTCGGGAACGGGATGTTCTGAATAGCCTTCACCTTTTCGGACTGTGGAGAAATAGTGCCTTTTCCCAGGACGTATCCAAGGTATTTGACACTATTAAAGGCGGCTCTAGATTTTTTTGCATTAATGTTCAAGCCGGCCTCCTGCAAAGCTCTCAAGATGATTTCCAGATGCTGTAGGTGTTCTTCCCACGTCTTGCTGTAAATGACGATGTCATCTAAGTATGCGGAGCTGAATGATGGATAGGGTTTCAGGACCTGATTCATGAGACGCTGGAACGTGGTAGGTGCACCGTGTAAACCGAACGGCAATACCGTGAATTCGTACAAGCCATCATCGGTGACAAACGCTGTCTTTTTTCGGTCTTCTTCACGGAGGGGTACCTGCCAATACCCTTTGGTCAGGTCTAGAGTGGTGATAAAGACGGCATCGCCCAATTTTTCGACTAGTTCGTCCACTCTGGGTATAGGGTATGCATCAAATGCAGAAACAGCATTCAGGGCGCGGAAGTCCATGCAGAACCTTTTTGACCCATCCGGTTTAGGGACCATCACAATTGGAGAAGACCAACAACTTTTAGACGGCCGGATTACGCCTAGGCGTAACATCTCCATCACTTCTTTCCGGACGGCTTCTCGTCTTGCTGCGGGGATCCGATAAGGCCTCTGCTTCACGATTTTTCCTGGAGGTGTTTCGATATGATGTTCCACTAGGGTTGTTTTCCCAGGTAGATCGGAGAAAATGTGCGAAAAGGGATGCAGGACGTCCTGCAGTTCCTTTCTCATGTATGGCGTTAGGTCTGTGTTTACCACCAGATGGTTTAGGGTCGATACCGCCTCGGTTGGAGTCGGAAGCGTTAAATTATTGCTTCTTGGAGGCGGTCCTATCCATTTCTTCAAAAGATTCATATGATAGCTTTGTGTTTTGTTAGCAGACAGTTTCAGTTTGTACGTGGTATTGCCGATTGTCTCAACCACCTCATACGGTCCAACCCACTCGTTTATATGAGTTACTGAGGGTAGAAGGAGTAGAGCCCAATCACCGACTCGGAGTTTCCTTAACCTGGTGCCTTTGTCATATTGTGCTTTCTGCTTTTGTCTTTGTTGTTCCAGATTCGTATGGGCAAGACTTCGGAGTTTTCCCAGTTTGGAGCGGAGCTGAATAGTATACTCCAGGAGGGACTTCTGTTCTTCTGCCTCTTGTGTCTCCCACGTATCTTTCGTTATTTCGAGCAAGGATCTAGGAAGGCGACCGTACAGAAGTTCGAAGGACGAACAGCCCAAACTACTCTGTTTCTGAGCCCTGAGCACATACAAGGCAAGTGGGAGTAGACGATCCCAGGTCTGGCCTTCTGTGGTGAGCATCTTCTTTAAGGTGGCTTTCAACGACTGGTTATATCTCTCCACCAGACCATCGGTCTGGGGATGATAAACGGACGTCTTCAAGTGATGGATGTTCAAAGATTTGCAGACTTCTCTCATGAGACGTGATGTGAATGGAGTCCCCTGGTCAGTAAGTATTTCCTTAGGGAAACCAACACTGGCAAACAGCTCCACGAGGTTTTCTGCTACGTTTGCTGTGGTAGGTGCCCTTAATGGAAACGCCTCTATGAACCTGGTCGCATAGTCCACTATTACGAGGGCGTATCGGTATCCTTTGGAGGATTTGGGTAAGGGTCCGATTAAGTCCATTCGTACTCTTTCGAAAGGGACCCCTACTATCGGCATTGGTTTAAAGGGGCCGCTGGGGGTCTATGAGTGTTCTTCCCTGGCAGATTTCACACTTTTGGCAATACTCCTGTACATCCCTGCATACTCCTGGCCAGTAGAAGTAACGTAATATACTCTCAGTTGTTTTCTCCTTTCCAGCATGGCCTGCTGTCAGGTGAGCATGAGCAAAGAACAGGACCTGCTCACGGAAAGTCAACGGAACCAGAAGCTGGGGACTTTTCTTCTTGTCAGCCTGTCTGTATAGGAGCTTGTTTTGTATCAAGAACTTGGGGAAAGGAGAAGTAGTAACGCCCTGGTCGGCATGAGTGGCCTCCCATGCGTTAAAAAGAGATCTGTCTTCAGCTTGGGCATGCCTGAAATTACGATCCAGGACCCAGGGATCAGGGGTTAAATATGCCGCTTTGGGGCCTTCTATCGATTGAGGTCGTTCAAACGCTGTCTCCCTAAATAGGGCTAGGAATCTAGGATTGTCCACCCCCAGGATCATGTCTTCGGGTAATGAGTCCACAACTCCCACTCTCACTACATAAGCTGGCTTATCAGTCGGACATATAGTGATATCAGCTAAAGGGTAAGGTTTGACATCCCCATGAACACAGCGAATATGCACAAGGGAGCTGGGGACGTATTGACTAGGCAGGACTAGGCGTTCCTGGACCACCGATTGTCTGCAACCGGAATCTAAGAGGGCTTTCACCAGACGATTATTGATCGGCATACTCACGTAGAATGAGGTTCCCATTTCTGCGGTGTATAGAATGGTTTTACGTAGATAGCCAACCTCCATAGGCTCCTCCGGTGGATGTTTTCTTGGACACAAGCGGGCTATGTGGCCCCATTCGCCGCATTCAAAACACTGTGGGCCTCTGGGTGTGGTATCCAGTCTAGGTGGCCGTGGTAGGGGGGTTCCAGTATTGGTTTTAGTTTTTTGTCCGGTTTAACTGATGGAGTGTTTTTGTTAAACTTTTCTTGTTCCCATCCTGAGTTTCGAGGTTGGGCTCTTGCATAAGTGGCGGCCATTTCGATAGCCTGTTCTACCGTGAGTCCTGCATGTTGTCTCAGCCATCTCTGAGACCCGTAGGGGAGAGCCTCCATAAACTGCTCCAGGTAGATTTTAGCAAGGATATCTTCTTTGGTACATACTTCCGGTTTCAACCATTTGTCCGCCATCATCTTTAGTCGGAAGAAAAGAGTTTTTGGGTTTTCCCCAGGTATTCCTTTCTCTTTCCTAAAGCGGACACGATACACTTCAGGATCAAGACCTAAGTGGTCCAGTATCACGTTTTTGATCAAAGTATAGGGAGCAGTTCCTGCAGGGTTGGCAACTTGGTATGCGAACTGTGCTTCTCCCGTAAGTAGAGGAGCCAAGAAGAATGGCCATTTTTCCTCCGGCCAACCCAAGGCTCTAGCTGCTCGTTCGAAATTCATGAGGAACGCGTCAGGGTCCCCCCCATGTACATACTTTTGTAGAGCTATCCCTGAGGGACTGGGAACATGTGCTCGGCTGTCCACAGTTACTGTGCTCGTTGGAAACGTTGTTTTTTTCTGTATGCTTTCCAGTAGAGCACTGATTGTGTTCGTGAACAAGTCTCGGTCGGCTTGTGCTGTGCTGATTTGCTGCTCCACAGCCCATTCTAGTTTTTCCTGCCCTTTCACCAGGTGTTGAATGAGTGCGTCCATCTCCGATATACTGACGGACTGAGGTGGAGATCCCACTTCTGACACCAGTTGTACGGGTTCGTGAGTGCTGGTGGGAACAGGAACTGAGTCGGAGGCTTGAAATAAGGATTTTAAGGATGGCTTTATTTTCAGATATGCTCTACGACGTCTGTTGGTGGGCCTTAACCGTGCAAACTCGTCCGGTTCCGTCTTGACCCCTCTAGGGAATACAGGTTCCAGGGTGATGCAACCACGTCGGGTATGGAAACCCGTCAGCCGTCCGCTTCTTCAGGTGTTGCTCTGGGCGGTGATTAGCTCCCGTTTGGCAGGAAGAAAGGAAAGAGAAAAGGAGAAATCAGTCTGGGGCTCGTTACAGACGCAAGGTAAGGGGCCGGGGACGTGAAGGACACCAAGTGTTGTGCAGAGTCACGCCACACGCTCGCTTTCGTGCTTGACTGTGCTCGTGAAGGTAGGGAGGGGTAGTGGAGACTATACACTTTAAACAGTGACTTCTTCACTCGTTCGTTTGACCACTACGTGCAACCCAGCCCGCCACTTTGCCCCGTACCTTTGTAAGTCACGCTCCTCCCGCGGGAACGTGGCGGGGCGAGCCGCCTGTCCGTTGGCCTCCTGGCTTGTAGTCCTAAGCTGGGCTCGTCAGGGTCTTCTCTCGACAACACTCCGTCTCCGATGCAGTACGTAGAACTCTCGCGCCTTCTCCTCCTCCGGAATCGTCGTCCGCTGAGTTCCTGGACGCGCCTCCTTTTGGCTCCGTGACGCAACAAGGGGGAGGAGTCCCGTCTTCCCCAAAGCCAGCATTAAAGGGACCGTCTGCCTGCTCCGCTGTACTTTCCCAGTCCGCGCCGTTGTCCACACGAGTCCAGTTCTCCGGCCATGACTGGGTAGGCTGTGTTGTGGAGACAGAAAGGGGCGTAAGGGGGCAGACACCTGACCACCAGTCCATTTCATCAGTACAGTTCATATCGTGCCGTCCCGCCCCGTGACAGAAGCTGACATTATTAAATTGTAGATCCCTCAAAAAACACAAATTAGAGATACATGATTTGGTGGTAGAGGGTGATCTCGATGTGCTCTTCCTAACAGAGACATGGTTAGATGAAGCCTCAACTCCCGAAACTCTAGAAGCTGTCTCCGCAGGATATGGCCTGCTCAGAATTGACAGAGAAAGGCAGAAAGGTGGGGGATTGGCAATGATCTATAATTCGAACTACATTGTACCTTAGGGAAGACTACGTTGCCCAATTGTGAAGGTGGTTTCTCTACGATAAAAGCCAACTCCAAAAATATTATTAATGGACTCCTCTTATACCGGCCTCCAGGCAAGACTTCACAGTTCTGCAATCAACTGACAGAGCTGATAACTCAGCATGCACTGCGGTATAAGAAATTTCTCGTTTTAGGAGACCTCAATCTCCACTTTGAGAATCCTAATTGTAAGGAGGCACAGGTTGTGGTGGATGCTCTGAAATCCCGGTCGCTCAAACTACAATCCACTTCCCCGTCGCATCAACTGGGCCACCTTTTAGACCCCGTTTTTGCCAACTGGGAAGGTATTAAAATTGCCACACCATTGCAAATTATATGGTCAGATCATTTCGTTATTCCATTCGAAGTTGAAATTGGCCCCCAGGATTGCAGTGTGACCAAAGCTAGGCCTCTGAAACGTAGAGACTGGAAGAAGTTCCTGCAGGAAAACTTGCAGGAAAATCCCCTCCTCCCAACGACACCCTGCTTAAGGCATGGGATGGCTACGAAAAATGGGTGTCTAGGGCTTTGGACACAGTTGCTCCATGGACACTCAAGACCCCTGCCGGGGTAAACTAAAACTGCTCCCTGGTTCTCCAAATAACTTAAAGAAGCTAAAGCTAAATGTAAAAAGACTGAACGGGGCTGGAGGAAAAATTATAATCCAGAGGATAAGCTGAACCATAAAAGAGAATTAAAAATATATCACAAACTTGTAAGAGCAGCCAAAGGCGCTCATTTTAAAGAACGTATTGAATTTGCTAAAAATCCTACCAAGGAACTCTTCGATTTATAAAGAGCTCACGGTTCCAACCAGGCTTGAGGCCCAAGATACCTACACTAATGAACTATGCGATGACATCGCAGATTTTTTCGTAAAAAAAAGTGGATTTAATACAGGCCACCTTTACAGGTAGCATGCCGACTAAATACTCGGTAGTGAGAAGTGACTCTGCTACCAGGTCCCATCTGACTCACTTTACAGTTCCGGAGAGGTCAGACCTGCTTACCATCGTAAACGGTATCCAGTCCGGCTCTCCCCTTGATGTGATCTCCCCCAATCGTTGTAAAGGAGTCTTTGACTGTATAATTGATCAGATTGAACACTTGTTCACCTTATCTTTTCAGGAATGCCACGTGCCGGACGTATGGAAAATGGCACAAGTTATACCCCTGAAAAAAAAGCCAATATACATATTTCCCAGCTACAAAATCTCCGCCCTATCTCTCTCCTCCCCTTCTGTGGGAAAGTAGTGGAGAAGATAGTAAACAGCCAACTCATGAAATTTGTCGAGGAGAACTCTCTTCTCCATTCCACACAGTCAGGGTTTAGAGCAGGTCACTCTACAGCGTTGGCAGTTCTCTTCTCCAAAGAATGTCTGAGACAACTTGCAGATGAGGGGCAGACTGCAGCGTTGGTTCTATTAAATCTCAGTGCAGCTTTTGACACTGTGCTGCACTCGACGCTGCTGTCTCGCCTCTCAGACCTGGGAGTAGAAGGACCAGCCCTGGAATGGATAGAATCCTTTCTAGAAAACAGGAGTTTTCAGGTACACTGCCCTCCTCACAAATCGTCTCTTCGCAAACTGAGACATGGGGTTCCACAGGGCTCAAGTTTGAGCCCCACGCTGTTTAATCTGTACATTGAGCCCCTAGCCCATATTGTGGAAGCTTTTGGTGTGGATATCGTCACATATGCTGACGATACCCAACTAATAATTAAACTTACCCACAATCAGGCAGAGGATGCCACTAACTTTTCCAACTGCATGCGGTCTGTGGCAGGGTGGATGAACAACAACTGCCTACGCCTTAATGGCGATAAAACAGAACTATTGGTGGTTGGAAAGCCCCCCTCTGCCTGGTCGCAGGCCTGGTGGCCAACAGAATTAGGTGCGATCCCCCTCCCGGCGGACTCCGTTAAAAATCTAGGAATTTGGCTGGATGCGGAGCTTTCTTTCAAGCAACAGATTAGCAAAATTACGGGAAAATGTTTCGGAATACTAAAAACACTCCGTAAAGTCCTAGATCTGCTCCCCATCAGTGCCAGGAAAACACTTATTCATGCCCTAGTCACTCCACATTTGGACTACGGCAACGCTCTTCTGCTAGGCCTAAGCAGAAAAGGCTTACACCAATTGCAGTGCGTCCAAAATGCTGCTGCCCGCCTGGTACTCAACCTTCCACGCAGGGCATCGGGAAAAACGGCATTACTAAAACTTCACTGGCTCCCTATTGAGGAGCGCATCAAGTTCAAAGCTCTTTGTTTTGCCCATCGCATTGCCCAGGGAAAAGGTCCAGGTTACCTGCGAAACCTTCTCACTATCCACCGCCCCACCCGGAACCTCAGATCTGCTGGATCGATGCTGTTTCAGCTTCCTCGCTGACTAGGATGGGAGGTAGCTCCTTCCGCTTTCTTGTGAGTAAGCACTGGAACAATCTCTCTCTTGACTTGCGCATGGAGCCCTCAGAAATGAGATTCAGACTAAAATTAAAAACTTACCTTTTCCCAAGCCAATAATTGTCTCTTTGTAGCCTAGGACCCAGACTGGTTCCGGACCTTCGGCCTCTTCAGGGAGCAGTAGCATTTCTAAGCGCGGGGACACACTGTCTTGAGTGTAACCAGGCGCTCTAAAAGTGGTTTTATTATTATTATTATTATTATTATTATTATTATTATCGATGTCACGTTTCCACAGACACCCTAGAAAGGGATTGGTGTCTGCGAAGATGTGATCCTGCTCGAACCTGTGTACATATAAATTAGCGAGACTAGGGGCAAAAACGCTACCCATGCTAGTCCCGCTAATCTGTAGGTAAAGCAAGTCTTCAAACTGAAAAAAGTTTTCAGTCATTGCCAGCGTTGCCAGCGTCATTATAAGTCTGACTGGAGTTATGGAGTTCAGCTCTCTCTCAGCCAAAAGACCCTCAATGACTTCAAGAGTTTCCATCTGATGTAACGATGTATATAAACTCTCGACATCAAAGGACACCAAGAGGTCTGTATCTCTGTCATATTTGATCTCAGGCAAATGCCTGAGGACATCCTTGGCGTCCTTTAGAAAGGTTGGCATCTCCTTCACCATGGGTTTGAGGAAAAAATTGACGAAAGTCGATAGTGGTTCTAACAAAGAACCTATCCCTGAAATTATGGGACGTCCTGGAGCTGGAGGCGGGCGTTGTGTTTTGTGTACTTTAGGGAGTTGATAAGAATAGGGTGTTCTGTGGTTGATCGTACATAAGTACTGCCCTTTTTTGGTTGTAATCCACCCTTCTGTCAGTGCTTCCTTGACTAAATGCCCAATCTCAGTTGTGAGCCTCTCTGTAGGATCAGTTGTCCGTTTCCGATATGCCTTGGTGTCATTAAGTTGGCGCAAACATTCATTGCGGTAAGTGTCTATGTCCAGCAGGACAATGGCACCGCCTTTGTCCGCAGGTTTGATTACGACGGATTGATTATTAGCTAGTCCTCTTACTGCCTCTTGCTCTCTTTTGGATAGGTTGATAAAGGGTCTTTGATTGTATTGAAACAGATTTCTCAAGTCGTGGTCTGCGGCCTCTTTGAAAGTGAGTACTTTAGCTGGAAGACCCACAGTAGTTGGATTAAAGGTCGATGGCCTCTTTAGGTCTGTGTTGTCATCAAAGGTATATGTGTCATAAGGACTCTGATTCTTATTGGCAAACAGATAGTGTAATCTAATCTTGCGAAAAAATTTGCCCATTTCTATCTGGGCAAGAAAAGGATTTCCTATGTTTGTGGGAACATTTCCCAGGCCTCTTTTGAGGACTTTTCTTCAATGTTGGTCAATGTATAAGAGCTAAGATTGATTACAAGACTGGCCCTGCTGATGTCCCTGCTTGGTCTTGGGCAATCTTCTTACCGCTCCTCAGATCCATGGTCTGAGGAGGGAGGTTCCAGCGGACCTGGCCTTGTTGCTGTGTCCGTTGTCGTCCTCGTTTTCTCCGGCCAGACTCTAAAAAAGGTTGCTGGTTGTAATCTTGATAGAATTGTTGTGGGCCAAATGAACCCATCATAGGCGGGTAGGGAGGAGGGCCCCAGGGTGAAGGTTGCCACCAAGGAGGACACTGCGGTTGGCCAAAGCTTTGGCCATAACCTCTCCAACCTCTCCTATTATTTCCTCTGCCCCTATATTTAGTCTGTGTGTTACCGGAATTTGATCCATCAGAGTCGCTTGACCCGCCATCTGAGCTGGAGCTCCCATAGGAAGATCCTCCTTTTTTGCCCATGTTTATGTTATGTTATGTTATGTTATGTTATGTTATGTTATGTTATGTTATGTTATGTTAAAATGGGACTTTTATAGCGCAACGGCTACTCCAAAGGAGTGTCCCGGCGCTTTGTGCTCCAGACCAAAGAAAAGCTGGAAAACATAACAGTAAAAGAACAGGGGCCTGAAATAGGGGACGAACTATCCAGAAAACAGCCAAGTTTTTAAGTCTTTCCTAAAGACGAGCAGATTCGCGGTATTCCGCAGAGACACCGGTAAGGAATTCCATAGCTGGGGAGCAAGGAATCTAAAGGACCGGCCGCCAAGCCGAGCCCTTTTGATACGTGGTACCCGAGCCAGAGCCAATGTTTCTGACCTGAGGGATCGTGTAGGTCGGTAGAAATCCAGCCTCTTCTGAAGATATTTAGCGCCATTGCCATGCAAGGCCTTATGGGCAAGGGTCATGGCCTTGAACAGTATCCTCTTCCGCACCGGAAGCCAGTGGAGGGATACAAGAAGGTTCGAGGCGCTGGTGTGACGGTGCAGGCCAAAAATTGCACGAGCGGCAGCATTCTGGGTAACCTGCAGATGCTGGAGGAGATATTCTGGCAGACCCAGATAAAGGACATTTGCGTAGTCCAATCTGGATCCTATAAGTGCCTGAACAGTGATCCTCCGATGTTCCTCCGAGAGAAGGGGAAAAAACTTGCGTATCATTCTGAGGATCCCAAAGCATGTTCCCGTAAGAGTCGAAACCTGGGATTTGAGCGAGAGCTCGTTGTCAATTTTAACTCCCAGGTTCTTAGCCCACTTGGAGGACTGAGTGGGAGGGAACATGTCAGCAGGCCACCATCCATGCCAATCTGGTTCCGATGGGCATCCGAAGAATAGTATTTCGGATTTGTCCGAGTTGCACTTGAGGCTGTTATGATGAAACCAATTAAAAACAGCCCCAAGGCACTCACGGATCCTTTCTCCATCGAACTCTTCGCTCTTACAGCAGGTGAACAGAAGCTGGGTGTCGTCAGCATAAGAGACGATCCGGGCCCCATAGGACTCCGCCAGTGTCGCCAGAGGGGTCATAAGGATGTTAAATAGAGTGGGGCTCAATACAGAGCCCTGAGGCATGGTGCAGGTGTATAGTCATCACTTGTGTAGGGATATACCTTCTCCATGGAGAATTTTGCTAAATCCTTCTTGAACTTCTCCAGTTTGTTAAATAGAATGGAGTCTCTGAATTCTTTACTAGATTTATTGCCCTCATCCTGGTTTTTTACAAAACTTTACTAGATAAAATGGTAGTTCTTATTTGACCTTCCAATACTTGGATTTCTACCAGGATTTTGTCCGCCGTTTTCTTGGCTGTCTTGATAATGATTACCAGCCAATCGCGTGTAAATTTCCACGCTACAAGGGGCCAATCTCTCAGAAAGTCCTTATCATCCAGAAATAGGCGTGGAGCATTGGTTACGATAAGTCCACTCGGGGCACAATTACCCCGCAAGTATTCTACCATTACTATGCCGTGAACACAAACTCTAGCTTGGTTCTTTTTAAGTATTAGAATTTTTGCCCATCCTTCATCGCTGTTAACTTGGGCTATAGGTATGAGGTCCAGCATGCTAGGATTCTCAGAGAGAATTGTCTGAACATCGGCTTCATCAAATGCCAAACCTAGATTAGTCGCCATGATTTTTTCACAGTAAGGTTCCAAAATTACGATGCCTCTAAGTTGCTATAAAGTCCCTCAACTAAACTACACTTCTAATTCCACCTAGTGTGCAGAGTATAGAAATTAATCTATACGGACCCGCAGCCTCAGCTGCTCAAGAACATAAATACAAAAGAAGAGAAAAGGGGGTCCTAGGGGATGTTTACCGACCAAGCATTGCTACTACCCCTATACATATATATCTACCAACAACAAGTAGCAATGGGTCAAAGAGAACCGACAAACTGACTATGTATCTGTTAGGACCTGACCTCAACTGAAGATGTAAAACATCTAAATCAAACCTAGGGTAATTTCTCAGTGAGAAAAAATTCCCATCAGATTACCGACCTGTACCACCCTACATCATATGGGATCCTTCACCATGAAGGTAGATTGTTGTACCCTCGGTAGATTTGGCAAACCTCAGCCTAATCTCACAAATATGTCCCAGTACTCGTGTGATGTATCTAGGTGTCAAGTGGTAATTTGACTAGCAGTGCTGAAAAGGTGAAAATAATAAGTGACTGGTGTGAAACCACATAAAATTGGGTAGTGAAGAGGTGAAATATTTTTTAATGGGTACCAATTCACTCCCAAGTTAATAAAAACAGTGCAAATAGTTGTATAAACAAATGACTACTAAGATAGATATTGGGTTGACATGTTTCTGCAGTTAAACGGGGCCAAAAAGTCTCCTACTGCTTCCTCAGGACCATGAGTGCTACTGCTAGATTTGAGTGAAACAAGTGAAACAACATTTTTTTTTTTATATCACCTGGAGTTCTCCTGATTTCGTGGTCCAATGTGCGCCAATATACCAAAAGGAGCAGACAAACAAACAAATACAAAGACAGAAAGGCATACACTTTATAATTAGTAGTGTATCCTTGTCACATTATGCCATCAAGAATTAATAATCATTTGTAGGACAGACATGCCTGTATGTCATGTTATTCTGAAATGACATATGGTGATAATGTATCGATTCGATTACAATGTCACTCACCTATATGGCAGGAGAATGTCACCCCACCTCACCTGGCCACAGCGCAGGTAAAACGGAGCACCGCTCTGATAGGGGAAAAAAGGAAGGTATTAAAGGAAGGACCTCATAGATCGCAAATGCGTGTTCATACGAACCGCTCAAGGCATGAAGAGTATCATAATTAAATAATACATTGTTAGTGTTTTTCGATGGTGTGCCTCACCTCTATATTCAATGTCACAACACATTATTTCAACCAGTGTTAGAGGTACCCATCAGTCGAAAACTACTCATAAGTTCGAATTAAAAAAAGGCATTCTGTGCGTTGCTGACGCCTTAATTAATGTAAAGGGTAGACATTGACATAATCGCAATCAGTCCACATCCCATGCTTAAGGAGCCGTATTGAGGCGCTGTTATGGCTTGGCTAGAGCAGTAGCTTAGCAGATTGTCAGCGTTATTAACAGGAAAACCGCCCATTCAGTGCGCCTTGTTGCCTGAAAGCAACTCGTGTACCGAGCGAGTACACACTTTCACTTAGAACACAACATAAACTCTCCGATCTCAACTCGATGAGAGTCATGTTGAAGATCGTGAACCGGCCTGCGCTTACCTATCCGTCGGTACCCCGGACGTCCTACTGGGCTGTCTGTGGGGAGGTACCGGAACAGAGCGGCGGCGGCCTTTATATTGTTCAACTTCCTCAAAAATTTGACGCATCCTGTGACGTCATACGCTAGTCCCCTGGGGAGATGGGAATTGTAGTTTGCACCAGCAAAACACGGTGTGATGTATTCATACCGCTTATTCATAAAATTCATTTTGCGAAACGAATGTGAAAGTTCTTCTTTTTTACCTTCGTAAGTATGTTAAAAACTAGATGAATAACCACTACATCGTGTTAAACTTATATGCAGCTAATACGTTATATACGTTATGATACGTTAGACCCATCCAAATGCTAACTATAATCAGAGGCATTATTATTGTTTTGAAAAAATTGGTATCAAACCCGTGAGCCTTATTTGTTCAAAACTGAGTTACAATATGGATGCCCACTGTGCTCAACAAGAGCGCAGATTTGGAGATCGTAAGTACATCCTGTTAAACTTATATGCAACTAATATATGTAGCTGTGGCCAACCACGTGATACGTTAGACCCATCCAAATGCTAACTATAATCAAAGGCATTATTATTGTTTTGAAAAAATTGGTATCAAACCCGTGAGCCTTATTTGTTCAAAACTGAGTTACAATATGGATGCCCACTGTGCTCAACAAGAGCACAGGAGCCTTCCAGAATTGGAGATCGTAAGTAATAGATTGCCATATAGATCATCACTGTTTAAGGTGTTATAATGACAACCAAGGGATATCTTCGTTCAGTCCCATTTTATCCGACTGCAGTCTGTAGACCCATTTCTGCTGACGTCTAAATAGGAAGGCACTTACATATGTAATATTTGAGATGGAATAAGTGGCTGTTCGAGTACTCTCCAACGTAAGTCCGTGGGCGCATGGCGTACTTCTATGAAGTGATTGGTTCATCTTGTTGCCTGTTTAGAGCATCTAATTGAGCTTTTATGCTCAGAAATGCGCAATTTGACTTTTCGGGTAGTCATCCCTACATATTTTTTATTGCAGGGACATGTAATCAAGTATACGAGGTTCGTGCTATTACAATTGGTGAACCTCCGTTGCTGCCACGGTCAATCTCTTCCAATGTAGATGCTCATTGTTTTTGATGTTTGTGGGCAAGCTGCGCAGTTACCGCAGGGATGATGGCCCGTAACTGCTGGCATGTCCACAGTGTCCCTACTGCTCGAGGGATGTCGCATTTAGGGCTAGTATGGACCAGTTGGTCCCTCAAATGTTGTCCTCTCTTGAATGCGAATAATTGGGGAGGCAGTGTCACAGTGCCTGTGTTTAAGATGCCCCAGTGCTTACTTACAATTTTTTTGATCTGGTTGGACTGGGTGCAGAACGTGTTGACACATGTTATTCGTTCATGTCTTGGCTTCGGGAGTAGAATTTCTAACAGACTCTCCCTTTTATTATTTGAGACCCTTTGATTTCCGAATAAGGCGGTTAGGATATTGTTTAGCTGCCAAATCACTCGCCAGGCTATTAGCATGGACTTCAAATGCGGACGTGGTTGAGCAATTCGGTTGTATTCGTAAGAATTGCCCGTAGGGCAGATTGTCCCGTAGTCCTTTCGGGTGGCAACTTTCGTAACTAAGTAACAAATTTCTTGCCATGGGCTTGCGGTACAATTCAGATTCTAAGCCTGTGGGAGTAGATGTGATCAGTAAGTCCAGGAATGCCAGTTTTTCTTGTTGTATTCTATTGTGAACTTGAGGAATTGATTCCGCTCATTAAACCACTCATGGAAGTTTTTTAATTCATCCACAGTGCCGCGCCACACTACTAGAACGTCATCGGGGCAGCCGATTTAGGTGCTGACGCCGGTAGGCTACGAGGGACGCCATCTTGGGGGAAGGAATAGGGTTGCAGTCCAGTAGTTGGACGCTTCCCGCCTGCCCGACCAGGTATTTAATCACGTAGCTTCTGTCAGGGCTCAGATTTGCTTGTGCTCACCCCTGAGGCGGAAGCCGGGGGCTTTCTCCTTGATATTCCTTGCCCACGGGCATTTACTTGATTGTTTGCAGAAATAATTTTAAAAAATTATAAAATATTTTAAACAGCTAATTTTTAATCTGCTTGCACTACTGACCCCTCGGTGTGAGATTTACGTTGCTCTGAGGCCCCTCGATGCCATTTCCTGACCGGTGCAGCCGATTTAGGTGCTGACGCCGGTAGGCTACGAGGGACGCCATCTTGGGGGATGGAATAGGGTTGCGGTCCAGTACTTGGACGCTTCCCACCCGCCTCCCACTGGATAAAAAGATGACGCCTTTCCGTCCACGCAGCGGGCGGGTGCAGCGGGTGCGCCAAAGGCAAGCCCGTCTGCGCTCGTCCGCGGCTGACCGGGGCATGGGGCCAGAACCCCTGCCCCTTTTATCTCCAATGATAGAAATAATAAAACACTAATTAGGTATACGACCAATGACCTACTTGCCCTCCGCCCTGATGTTGAGGATAGCTGCCGACATACCATGTTAATGGACTCCCCAATGCCACATTGTGCGACCTGCCGCTATTCCACTGGTGGGGGGAGGAAGGATGAGTTGATGCTGATAAATATGAAGCTGTATGGGTTCGTGAGTGCTGGTGGGAACAGGAACTGAGTCGGAGGCTTGAAATAAGGATTTTAAGGATGGCTTTATTTTCAGATATGCTCTACGACGTCTGTTGGTGGGCCTTAACCGTGCAAACTCGTCCGGTTCCGTCTTGACCCCTCTAGGGAATACAGGTTCCAGGGTGATGCAACCACGTCGGGTATGGAAACCCGTCAGCCGTCCGCTTCTTCAGGTGTTGCTCTGGGCGGTGGTTAGCTCCCGTTTGGCAGGAAGAAAGGAAAGAGAAAAGGAGGAATCAGTCTGGGGCTCGTTACAGACGCAACGTTAAGGGGCCGGGTACGTGAAGGACACCAAGTGTTGTGCAGAGTCACGCCTCACGCTCGCTTTCGTGCTTGACTGTGCTTGTGAAGGTAGGGAGGGGTAGTGGAGACTATACACTTTAAACAGTGACTTCTTCACTCGTTCGTTTGACCACTACGTGCAACCCAGCCCGCCACTTTGCCCCGTACCTTTGTAAGCCATGCTCCTCCCGCGGGAACGTGGCGGGGCGAGTCGCCTGTCCGTTGGCCTCCTGGCTTGTAGTCCACAGCTGGGCTCGTCAGGGTCTCCTCTCGACAACACTCCGTCTCCAATGCAGTACGTAGAACTCTCGCGCCTTCTCCTCCTCGGGAATCGCCGTCCGCTGAGTTCCTGGACGCGCCTCCTTTTGGCTCCGTGACGCACCAAGGGGGAGGAGTCCCGTCTTCCCCAAAGCCAGCATTAAAGGGACCGTCTGCCTTCTCCGCTGTACTTTCCCAGTCCGCGCCATTGTCCACACGAGTCCAGTTCTCCGGCCATGACTGGGTAGGCTGTGTTGTGGAGATAGAAAGGGGCGTAAGGGGGGAGACACCTGACCACCAGTCCATTTCATCAGTACAGTTCATATCGTGCCGTCCCGCCCCGTGACACTCCTCCCCCCCTGGAGTCTCCTGATCAGGGAGAGGAAACACTCGGGACAAAAAGTCTGCATCTCCATTGTCCTTTCCCTTCTTATGCTGCACAGTAAAGGAATAGGGTTGAAGGGACAAAAACCAACGCATTACCCTTGCGTTCAAAGATCTGTTCTGATACATCCACTTTAATGGAGCATTGTCAGTCTGCAAGACAAACGGCTTCCCTTCCAGATAGTACTGTAGTTTGTCGACAGCCCATTTGATGGCTAGACATTCCCGCTCCACTGTAGAATACCTACACTCTCTGGGAAAGAGTTTGCGACTAGCATAGAGAATGGGATGTTCTACTCCTATCTGTGACAGAACAGCCCCGATCCCTACATCAGAGGCGTCAGTGGCGAGTACAAACGTTTTGGAAAAGTCGGAGGACTCCAGTACGGGAGCGCTGGTTATTATGTTTTTCAGATCGTCAAAGGCCTTCAGTGCATCCCTAGAAGGCGTTTGTATTTCTTTGGGCCTGACATCTTGCCGTAGCAGATCAGTGAGTGGTGTTGCCACCTCGGCAAACTTGGGGATAAATCTACGGTAATAACCGATTAGTCCCAAAAAGGCCCGAAGTTCTCTTTTGCTGGTCGGGAACGGGGTGTTCTGAATAGCCTTCACCTTTTCGGACTGTGGAGAAATAGTGCCTTTTCCCAGGACGTATCCAAGGTATTTGACACTATTAAAGGCGGCTCTAGATTTTTTTGCATTGATGTTCAAGCCGGCCTCCTGCAAAGCTCTCAAGATGATTTCCAGATGCTGTAGTTATTCTTCCCACGTCTTGCTGTAAATGACGATGTCATCTAAGTATGCGGAGCTGAATGATGGATAGGGTTTCAGGACCTGATTCATGAGACGCTGGAACGTGGCAGGTGCACCGTGTAAACCGAACGGCAATACCGTGAATTCGTACAAGCCATCATCGGTGACAAACGCTGTCTTTTTTCGGTCTTCTTCACGGAGGGGTACCTGCCAATACCCTTTGGTCAGGTCTAGAGTGGTGATAAAGACGGCATCCCCCAATTTTTCGACTAGTTCGTCCACTCTGGGTATAGGGTATGCATCAAATGCAGAAACAGCATTCAGGGCGCGGAAGTCCATGCAGAACCTTTTTGACCCGTCCGGTTTAGGGACCATCACAATTGGAGAAGACCAACAACTTTTAGACGGCCGGATTACGCCTAGGCGTAACATCTCCATCACTTCTTTCCGGACGGCTTCTCGTCTTGCTGCGGGGATCTGATAAGGCCTCTGCTTCACGATTTTTCCTGGAGGTGTTTCGATATGATGTTCCACTAGGGTTGTTTTCCCAGGTAGATCGGAGAAAATGTGCGAAAAGGGATGCAGGACATCCTGTAGTTCCTTTCTCATGTGTGGCGTTAGGTCTGTGTTTACCACCAGATGGTTTAGGGTCGAAACCGCCTCGGTTGGAGTCGGAAGCGTTAAATTATTGCTTCTTGGAGGCGGTCCTATCCATTTCTTCAAAAGATTTATATGGTAGCTTTGTGTTTTGTTAGCAGACAGTTTCAGTTTGTACGTGGTATTGCCGATTGTCTCAACCACCTCATACGGTCCAACCCACTCGTTTTTATGAGTTACTGAGGGTAGAAGGAGTAGAGCCCAATCACCGACTCGGAGTTTCCTTAACCTGGTGCCTTTGTCATATTGTGCTTTCTGCTTTTGTCTTAGTTGTTCCAGATTCGTATGGGCAAGACTTCGGAGTTTTCCCAGTTTGGAGCGGAGCTGAATGGCATACTCCAGGAGGGACTTCTGTTCTTCTGCCTCTTGTGTCTCCCACGTATCTTTCGTTATTTCGAGCAAGGATCTAGGAAGGCGACCGTACAGGAGTTCGAAGGACGAACAGCCCAAACTACTCTGTTTCTGAGCCCTGAGCACATACAAGGCAAGTGGGAGTAGACGATCCCAGGTCTGGCCTTCTGTGGTGAGCATCTTCTTTAAGGTGGCTTTCAACGACTGGTTATATCTCTCCACCAGACCATCGGTCTGGGGATGATAAACGGACGTCTTCAAGTGATGGATGTTCAAAGATTTGCAGACTTCTCTCATGAGACGTGATGTGAATGGAGTCCCCTGGTCAGTAAGTATTTCCTTAGGGAAACCAACACTGGCAAACAGCTCCACGATCTTTTCTGCTACGTTTGCTGTGGTAGGTGCCCTTAATGGAAACGCCTCTATGAACCTGGTCGCATAGTCCACAATTACGAGGGCGTATCGGTATCCTTTGGAGGATTTGGGTAAGGGTCCGATTAAGTCCATTCGTACTCTTTCGAAAGGGACCCCTACTATCGGCATTGGTTGTAAAGGGGCCGCTGGGGGTCTATGAGTGTTCTTCCGCTGGCAGATTTCACACTTTTGGCAATACTCCTGTACATCCTTGCATACTCCTGGCCAGTAGAAGTAACGTAATATACTCTCAGTTGTTTTCTCCTTTCCAGCATGGCCTGCTGTCAGGTGAGCATGAGCAAAGAACAGGACCTGCTCACGGAAAGTCAACGGAACCAGAAGCTGGGGACTTTTCTTCTTGTCAGCCTGTCTGTATAGGAGCTTGTTTTGTATCAAGAACTTGGGGAAAGGAGAAGTAGTAACGCCCTGGTCGACATGAGCGGCCTCCCATGCGTTAAAAAGAGATCTGTCTTCAGCTTGGGCATGCCTGAAATTACGATCCAGGACCCAGGGATCAGGGGTTAAATATGCCGCTTTGGGGCCTTCTATCGATTGAGGTCGTTCAAACGCTGTCTCCCTAAATAGGGCTAGGAATCTAGGATTGTCCACCCCCAGGATCATGTCTTCGGGTAATGAGTCCACAACTCCCACTCTCACTACACAAGCTGGCTTATCAGTTGGACATATAGTGATATCAGCTAAAGGGTAAGGTTTGACATCCCCATGGACACAGCGAACATGCACAAGGGAGTTGGGGACGTATTGACTAGGCAGGACTAGGCGTTCCTGGACCACCGATTGTCTGCAACTGGAATCTAAGAGGGCTTTCACCAGACGATTATTGATCCGCATACTCGCGTAGAATGAGGTTCCCATTTCTGCGGTGTATAGAATGGTTTTACGTAGATAGCCAACCTCCATAGGCTCCTCCGGTGGATGTTTTCTTGGACACAAGCGGGCTATGTGGCCCCATTCGCCGCATTCAAAACACTGTGGGCCCCTGGGTGTGGTATCCAGTCTAGGTGGCCGTGGTCGGGGGGGTTCCAGTATTGGTTTTAGTTTTTTTTCCGGTATAACTGATGGAGTGTTTTTGTTAAACTTTTCTTGTTCCCATCCTGAGTTTCGAGGTTGGGCTCGTGCATAAGTGGCGGCCATTTCGATAGCCTGTTCTACCGTGAGTCCTGCATGTTGTCTCAGCCATCTCTGAGACCCGTAGGGGAGAGCCTCCATAAACTGCTCCAGGTAGATTTTAGCAAGGATATCTTCTTTGGTTCATACTTCCGGTTTCAACCATTTGTCCGCCATCATCTTTAGTCGGAAGAAAAGAGTTTTTGGGTTTTCCCCAGGTATTCCTTTCTCTTTCCTAAAGCGGACACGATACACTTCAGGATCAAGACCTAAGTGGTCCAGTATCACGTTTTTGATCAAAGTATAGGGAGCAGTTCCTGCAGGGTTGGCAACTTGGTATGCAAACTTTGCTTCTCCCGTAAGTAGAGGAGCCAAGAAGAATGGCCATTTTTCCTCCGGCCAACCCAAGGCTCTAGCTGCTCGTTCGAAATTCATGAGGAACGCGTCAGGGTCCTCCCCATGTACATACTTTTGTAGAGCTATCCCTGAGGGACTGGGAACATGTGCTCGGCTGTCCACAGTTACTGTGCTCGTTGGAAACATTGTTTTTTTCTGTATGCTTTCCAGTTGAGCACTGATTGTGTTCGTGAACAAGTCTCGGTCGGATTGTGCTGTGCTGATTTGCTGCTCCACGGCCCATTCTAGTTTTTCCTGCCCTTTCACCAGGTGTTGAATGAGTGCGTCCATCTCCGATATACCGACGGACTGAGGTGGAGATCCCACTTCTGACACCAGTTGTACGGGTTTGTGAGTGCTGGTGGGAACAGGAACTGAGTCAGAGGCTTGAAATAAGGATTTTAAGGATGGCTTTATTTTCAGATATGCTCTACGATGTCTGTTGGTGGGCCTTAACCGTGTAAACTCGTCCGGTTCCGTCTTGACCCCTCTAGGGAATACAGGTTCCAGGGTGATGCAACCACGTCGGGTATGGAAACCCGTCAGCCGTCCGCTTCTTCAGGTGTTGCTCTGGGCGGTGATTAGCTCCCGTTTGGCAGGAAGAAAGGAAAGAGAAAAGGAGAAATCAGTCTGGGGCTCGTTACAGACGCAACGTTAAGGGGCCGGGTACGTGAAGGACACCAAGTGTTGTGCAGAGTCACGCCACACGCTCGCTTTCGTGCTTGACTGTGCTCGTGAAGGTAGGGAGGGGTAGTGGAGACTATACACTTTAAACAGTGACTTCTTCACTCGTTCGTTTGACCACTACGTGCAACCCAGCCCGCCACTTTGCCCCGTACCTTTGTAAGTCACGCTCCTCCCGCGGGAACGTGGCGGGGCGAGTCGCCTGTCCGTTGGCCTCCTGGCTTGTAGTCCTAAGCTGGGCTCGTCAGGGTCTTCTCTCGACAACACTCTGTCTCCGATGCAGTACGTAGAACTCTCGCGCCTTCTCCTCCTCCGGAATCGTCGTCCGCTGATTTCCTGGACGCACCTCCTTTTGGCTCCGTGACGCAACAAGGGGGAGGAGTCCCGTCTTCCCCAAAGCCAGCATTAAAGGGACCGTCTGCCTGCTCCGCTGTACTTTCCCAGTCCGCGCCATTGTCCACACGAGTCCAGTTCTCCGGCCATGACTGGGTAGGCTGTGTTGTGGAGACAGAAAGGGGCGTAAGGGGGCAGACACCTGACCACCAGTCCATTTCATCAGTACAGTTCATATCGTGCCGTCCCGCCCCGTGACAGAAGCTGACATTATTAAATTGTAGATCCCTCAAAAAACACAAATTAGAGATACATGATTTGGTGGTAGAGGGTGATCTCGATGTGCTCTTCCTAACAGAGACATGGTTAGATGAAGCCTCAACTCCCGAAACTCTAGAAGCTGTCTCCGCAGGATATGGCCTGCTCAGAATTGACAGAGAAAGGCAGAAAGGTGGGGGATTGGCAATGATCTATAATTCGACCTACATTGTACCTTAGGGAAGACTACGTTGCCCAATTGTGAAGGTGGTTTCTTTACGATAAAAGCCAACTCCAAAAATATTATTAATGGACTCCTCTTATACCGGCCTCCAGGCAAGACTTCACAGTTCTGCAATCAACTGACAGAGCTGATAACTCAGCATGCACTGCGGTATAAGAAATTTCTCGTTTTAGGAGACCTCAATCTCCACTTTGAGAATCCTAATTGTAAGGAGGCACAGGTTGTGGTGGATGCTCTGAAATCCTGGTCGCTCAAACTACAATCAGCTTCCCCATCACATCAACTGGGCCACCTTTTAGACCCCGTTTTTGCCAACTGGGAAGGTATTAAAATTGCCACACCATTGCAAATTATATGGTCAGATCATTTCGTTATTCCATTCGAAGTTGAAATTGGCCCCCAGGATTGCAGTGTGACCAAAGCTAGGCCTCTGAAACGTAGAGACTGGAAGAAGTTCACGCAGGAAAACTTCAGATCCGCCCTACTTAAAGAATCCCCTCCTCCCAACGACACCCTGCTTAAGGCATGGGATGGCTACGAAAAATGGGTGTCTAGGGCTTTGGACACAGTTGCTCCATGGACACTCAAGCCCCCTGCCGGGAAAACTAAAACTGCTCCCTGGTTCTCCAAAGAACTTAAAGAAGCTAAAGCTAAATGTAAAAAGACTGAACGGGGCTGGAGGAAAAATTATAATCCAGAGGATAAGCTGAACTATAAAAGAGAATTAAAAATATATCACAAACTTGTAAGAGCAGCCAAAGGCGCTCATTTTAAAGAACGTATTGAATTTGCTAAAAATCCTACCAAGGAACTCTTTTTGATTTATAAAGAGCTCACGGTTCCAACCAGGGTTGAGGCCCAAGATACCTACACTAATGAACTATGCGATGACATCGCAGATTTTTTCGTAAAAAAAGTGGATTTAATACACGCCCCCTTTACAGGTAGCATGCCGACTAAATACTCTGTAGTGAAAAGTGTCTCTGCTACCAGGTCCCATCTGACTCACTTTACAGTTCCGGAGAGGTCAGACCTGCTTACTATCGTAAACGGTATCCAGTCCGGCTCTCCCCTTGATGTGATCTCCCCCAATCGTTGTAAAGGAGTCTTTGACTGTATAATTGATCAGATTGAGCACTTGTTCACCTTATCTTTTCAGGAATGCCACGTGCCGGACGTATGGAAAATGGCACAAGTTATACCCCTGAAAAAAAAGCCAATATACATATTTCCCAGCTACAAAATCTCCGCCCTATCTCTCTCTCCTCCCCTTCTGTAGGAAAGTAGTGGAGAAGATAGTAAACAGCCATCTCATGAAATTTGTCGAGGAGAACTCTCTTCTCCATTCCACACAGTCAGGGTTTAGAGCAGGTCACTCTACAGCGTCGGCTGTTCTCTTCTCCAAAGAATGTCTGAGACAACTTGCAGATGAGGGGCAGACTGCAGCGTTGGTTCTATTAGATCTCAGTGCAGCTTTTGACACTGTGCTGCACTCGACGCTGCTGTCTCGCCTCTTAGACCTGGGAGTAGAAGGACCAGCCCTGGAATGGATAGAATCCTTTCTAGAAAACAGGACTTTTCAGGTACACTGCCCTCCTCACAAATCGTCTCTTCGCAAACTGAGACATGGGGTTCCACAGGGCTCAAGTTTGAGCCCCACGCTGTTTAATCTGTACATTGAGCCCCTAGCCCATATTGTGGAAGCTTTTGGTGTGGATATCGTCACATATGCTGACGATACCCAACTAATAATTAAACTTACCCACAATCAGGCAGAGGATGCCACTAACTTTTCCAACTGCATGCGGTCTGTGGCAGGGTGGATGAACAACAACTGCCTACGCCTTAATGGCGATAAAACAGAACTATTGGTGGTTGGAAAGCCCCCCTCTGCCTGGTCGCAGGCCTGGTGGCCAACAGAATTAGGTGCGATCCCCCTCCCGGCGGACTCCGTTAAAAATGTAGGAATTTGGCTGGATGCGGAGCTTTCTTTCAAGCAACAGATTAGCAAAATTACGGGAAAATGTTTCGGAATACTAAAAACACTCCGTAAAGTCCTAGATCTGCTCCCCATCAATGCCAGGAAAACACTTATTCATGCCCTAGTCACTCCACATTTGGACTACGGCAACGCTCTTCTCCTAGGCCTAAGCAGAAAAGGCTTACACCAATTGCAGTGCGTCCAAAATGCTGCTGCCCGCCTGGTACTCAACCTTCCACGCAGGGCATTGGGAAAAACGGCATTACTAAAACTTCACTGGCTCCCTATTGAGGAGCACATCAAGTTCAAAGCTCTTTGTTTTGCCCATCGCATTGCCTAGGGAAAAGGTCCAGGTTACCTGCGAAACCTTCTCACTATCCACCGGCCCACCCGGAACCTCAGATCTGCTGGATCGATGCTGTTTCAGCTTCCTCGCTGACTAGGATGGGAGGTAGCTCCTTCCGCTTTCTTGTGAGTAAGCACTGGAACAATCTCCCTCTTGACTTGCGCATGGAGCCCTCAGAAATGAGATTCAGACTAAAATTAAAAACTTACCTTTTCCCAAGCCAATAATTGTCTCTTTGTAGCCTAGGACCCAGACTGGTTCCGGACCTTCGGCCTCTTCAGGGAGCAGTAGCATTTCTAAGCGCGGGGACACGCTGTCTTGAGTGTAACCAGGCGCTCTAAAAGTGGTTTTATTATTATTATTATTATTATTATCGATGTCACGTTTCCACAGACACCCTAGAAAGGGATTGGTGTCTGCGAAGATGTGATCCTGCTCGAACCTGTGTACATATAAATTAGCGAGACTAGGGGCAAAAACGCTACCCATGCTAGTCCCGCTAATCTGTAGGTAAAGCAAGTCTTCAAACTGAAAAATGTTTTCAGTCATTGCCAGCGTTGCCAGCGTCAATATAAGTCTGACTGGAGTTATGGAGTTCAGCTCTCTCTCAGCCAAAAGACCCTCAATTACTTCAAGAGTTTCCATCTGATGTAACGATGTATATAAACTCTCAACATCAAAGGACTCCAAGAGGTCTGTATCTCTGTCATATTTGATCTCAGGCAAAAGCCTGAGGACATCCTTGGCGTCCTTTAGAAAGGTTGGCATCTCCTTCACCATGGGTTTGAGGAAAAAATTGACGAAAGTCGATAGTGGTTCTAACAAAGAACCTATCCCTGAAATTATGGGACGTCCTGGAGGCGGGCGTTGTGTTTTGTGTACTTTAGGGAGTTGATAAGAACAGGGTGTTCTGTGGTTGATCGTACATAAGTACTGCCCTTTTTTGGTTGTAATACACCCTTCTGTCAGTGCTTCCTTGACTAAATGCCCAATCTCAGTTGTGAGCCTCTCTGTAGGATCAGTTGTCAGTTTCCGATATGCCTTGGTGTCATTAAGTTGGCGCAAACATTCATTGCGGTAAGTGTCTATGTCCAGCAGGACAATGGCACCGCCTTTGTCCGCAGGTTTGATTACGACGGATTGATTTTTAGCTAGTCCTCTTACTGCCTCTTGCTCTCTTTTGGATAGGTTGATAAAGGGTCTTTGATTGTATTGAAACAGATTTCTCAAGTCGTGGTCTACGGCCTCTTCGAAAGTGAGTACTTTAGCTGGAAGACCCACAGTAGTTGGATTAAAGGTCGATGGCCTCTTTAGGCCTGTGTTGTCATCAAAGGTATATGTGTCACAAGGACTCTGATTCTTATTGGCAAACAGATAGTGTAATCTAATCTTGCGAAAAAATTTGCCCATTTCTATATGGGCAAGAAAAGGATTTCCTACGTTTGTGGGAACAAATCCCAGGCCTCTATTGAGGACTTTTCTTCAATGTTGGTCAATGTATAAGAGCTAAGATTGATTACAAGACTAGCTCTGCTGATGTCCCTGCTTGGTCTTGGGCAATCTTCTTCCCGCTCCTGAGGAGGGAGGTTACAGCGGACCTGGCCTTGTTGCTGTGTCCGTTGTCGTCCTCGTGTTCTCCGGCCAGACTCTAAAAAAGGTTGCTGGTTGTAATCTTGATAGAATTGTTGTGGGCCAAATGAACCCATCATAGGCGGGTAGGGAGGAGGGCCCCAGGGTGAAGGTTGCCACCAAGGAGGACACTGCGGTTGGCCAAAGCTTTGGCCATAACCTCTCCAACCTCTCCTATTATTTCCTCTGCCCCTATATTTAGTCTGTGTGTTACCGGAATTTGATTCATCAGAGTCGCTTGACCCGCCATCTGAGCTGGAGCTCCCATAGGAAGATCCTCCTTTTTGCCCATGTTTATTAAATGGTGCAGGTGTATAGTCATCACTCGTGTAGGGATATACCTTCTCCATGGAGAATTTTGCTAAATCCTTCTTGAACTTCTCCAGTTTGTTAAATAGAATGGAGTCTCTGAATTCTTTACTAGATTTATTGCCCTCATCCTGGTTTTTTACAACACTTTACTAGATAAAATGGTAGTTCTTATTTGACCTTCCAATACTTGGATTTCTACCAGGATTTTGTCCGCCGTTTTCTTGGCTGTCTTGATAATGATTACCAGCCAATTGCGTGTACATTTCCACGCTACAAGGGACCAATCTCTCAGAAAGTCCTTATCATCCAGAAATAGGCGTGGAGCATTGGTTACGATAAGTCCACTCGGGGCACAATTACCCCGCAAGTATTCTGCCATTACTATGCCATGAACACAAACTCTAGCTTGGTTCTTTTTAAGTATTAGAATTTTTGCCCATCCTTCATCGCTGTTAACTTGGGCTATAGGTATGAGGTCCTGCATGCTGGGATTCTCAGAGAGAATTGTCTGAACCTCGGCTTCATCAAATGCCAAACCTAGATTAGTAGCCATGATTTTTTCACAGTAAGGTTCCAAAATTACGATGCCTCTAAGTTGCTATAAAGTCCCTCAACTAAACTACACTTCTAATTCCACCTAGTGTGCAGAGTATAGAAATTAATCTATACGGACCCGCAGCCTCAGCTGCTCAAGAACATAAATACAAAAGAAGGGAAAAGGGGGTCCTAGGGGATGTTTACCGACCAAGCATTGCTACTACTCCTATACATATATATCTACCAACAACAAGTAGCAATGGGTCAAAGAGAACCGACAAACTGACTATGTATCTGTTAGGACGTGACCTCAACTGAAGATGTAAAACAGCTAAATCAAACCTAGGGTAATTTCTCAGTGAGAAAAAATTCCCATCAGATTACCGACCTGTACCACCCTACATCATATGGGATCCTTCACCATGAAGGTAGATTGTTGTACCCTCGGTAGATTTGGCAAACCTCAGCCTAATCTCACAAATATGTCCCAGTACTCGTGTGATGTATCTAGGTGTCAAGTGGTAATTTGACTAGCAGTGCTGAAAAGGTGAAAATAATAAGTGACTGGTGTGAAACCACATAAAATTGGGTAGTGAAGAGGTGAAATATTTTTTAATGGGTACCAATTCACTCCCAAGTTAATAAAAACAGTGCAAATAGTTGTATAAACAAATGGCTACTAAGATAGATATTGGGTTGACATGTTTCTGCAGTTAAACGGGGCCAAAAAGTCTCCTACTGCTTCCTCAGGACCATGAGTGCTACTGCTAGATTTAAGTGAAACAAGTGAAACAATTTTTTTTTTTTATATATCACCTGGAGTTCTCCTGATTTCGTGGTCCAATGTGCGCCAATATACCAAAAGGAGCAGACAAACAAACAAATACATAGACAGAAAGGCATACACTTTATAATTAGTAGTGTGTCCATGTCACATTATGCCATCAAGATTTAATAATCATTTGTAGGACAGACATGCCTGTATGTCATGTTATTCTGAAATGACATATGGTGATAATGTATCGATTCGATTACAATGTCACTCACCTACATGGCAGGAGAATGTCACCCCACCTCACCTGGCCACAGCGCAGGTAAAATGGAGCACCGCTCTGATAGGGGGGAAAAGGAAGGTATTAAAGGAAGGACCTCATAGATCGCAAATGCGTGTTCAAACGAAACGCTCAAGGCATGAAGAGTATTGTAATTAAATAATACATTGTCAGTGTTTTTCGATGGTGTGCCACACCTCTATATCAAATGTCACAACACAATTTTTCAACCAGTGTTAGAAGTACCCATCAGTCGAAAACTACTCATAAGTTCGAATTAAAAAAAGGCATTCTGTGCGTCGCTGACGCCTTAATTAATGGAAAGGGTAGACATAGACATAATCGCAATCAGTCCACATCCCGTGCTTAAGGAGCCGTATTGAGGCGCTGTTATGGCTTGGCTAGAGCAGTAGCTTAGCAGATTGTCAGCGTTATTAACAGGAAAACCGCCCATTCAGTGCGCCTCGTTGCTTGAAAGCAACTCGTGTGCCGAGCGAGTACACACTTTCGCTTAGAACACGACATAAACTCTCCGATTTCAACTCGATGAGAGTCATGTTGAAGATTGTGAACCGGCCTGCGCTTACCTGTCCGTCAGTACTCCGGACTTCCTACTGGGCTGTCTGTGGGGAGGTACCGGAACGGAGCGCCGGCGGCCATTATATTGTTCAACTTCCTCAAAAGTTTGACGCATCCTGTGACGTCATATGCTAGTGCCCTGGGGAGATGGGAATTGTAGTTTGCACCAGCAAAACAAGGTGTGATGTATTCATACCGCTTATTCATAAAATTCATTTTGCGAAACAAATTTGAAAGTTCTTCTTTTTTACCTTCATAAGTATGTTAAAAAACGAGATGAATAACCACTACATCGTGTTAAACTTATATGCAGCTAATATATATAGCTGTGGCCACTCATGTGATACGTTAGACCCATCCAAATGCTAACTATAATCAGAGGCATTATTATTGTTTCGAAAAAATTGGTATCAAACCCGTGAGCCTTATTTGTTCAAAACTGAGTTACAATATGGATGTCCACTGTGCTCAACAAGAGCGTAGAATTGGAGATCGTAAGTACATCGTGTTAAACTTATTTGCAGCTAATATATGTAGCTGTGGCCAACCACGTGATACGTTAGACCCATCCAAATGCTAACTATAATCAGAGGCATTATTATTGTTTTGAAAAAATTGGTATCAAACCCGTGAGCCTTATTTGTTCAAAACTGAGTTACAATATGGATGCCCACTGTGCTCAACAAGAGCGCAGGAGCCTTCCAGAACAGTTGCAAAAAACGCGGTTTGAAACAAATAACCGCCTATGGGCCAACATGTTTCAGCCTACAGGGATAGTGGTCCAAGGCTTTCTTCAGGGCCTCTGTTTTAAAAATGAATGCTACTGCAAATGCTATTTTAATGCACAACTGTGACAAACTTAATATTTCAAAGGATATATTTAACTGGAACTTGGTTCCTTTTCCTCCGTGTCAAATTGGTGTGTTATTCACCTGGAATAAAATATAACAAACAACACATGTTGGACACCATGTTCTGAACTGAGCGTCCTACTCTGAATGCATAAAGATTACAATCAACAAAAATTCCCCAGGATGAGACTTTAGATACCATCAGGTGCATCCTGGGATAGATTGACCTAGGTTCAATAACTCCTGTCCCATTTATCATGGCTTTAGCCAAGATCGCCATGAAGGACAACCACTTTAAGTATGAGGATACCATCTACCTCCAGACCTCGGGGACCAGTACGGGCAGTATTTTTGCGCCAAGCCTGGCGAACCTCTATGTTCATAATTTTGAACAAGAGACAGTACTTACAGTGAACAACCCTTTTTTCCCGTCAATAATATGGTGGAGGCGCTATATTGACGATGTCCTAGTGGTGTGGCGAGGTGAAAAAGAATCGATCCTTCTGTTCCACCAGTGGTTAGACACTCAAAATAGATACCTACGCTTCACGGTCAAGATCAGCAATGAAAGACTCGCCTTCTTAGACCTGTTGATTTATGTCACTCCGACTGGTCTTGAAAGTGAGTTATTTCACAAACCCATGGCGAGGAACTCACTACTACTGTATGAAAGTCAGCATCCCAAGTCACTTCGGGACAATTTGCCCTATGGGCAGTTTCTCCGTGTCTGGCGGAATTGCTCTACATCCGATACCTTCAACAAACATGAGGCCAATCTTTCTAATCAACTTCAAGCTAGACAATATCCTAAGAGGATTGTCAAACGTTCTCGGAAACGTGCAGAAAATAATCACCGCGAGGATCTTCTGGCGCCCCCGTAGAGAAACAACCTCTTAATCGCCTCACATTTGTCAGTACTTTCAATACAAAGCCCAATTGCATTCAACGTATTGTGAGACGACATTGGCGTATTTTGAACTGTAGCAATGATAAAATCGACCCTCCATTGTTTGCATTTAAGCGATCAAGTAGCCTGCAAGATCGTTTAATACACACTCACCCGAAAGAGAATCCTAAAAGAAAGATTGGGACCTTATGGGACACACCAGCGGTTACTGGACACCACCCTTGTGGGGGATGTTCAGTTTGCCCTCAAACCTGTAATGTTTCCCATTTAGACATTGGCACTGATCGCCCTTGGGAATTAAAACAGTTCACGAACTGTAATACTACACACGTTATTTACCAGCTTACTTGTTCCTGTAATGAGAGATACATTGGGATGACGACCCGAAAAGTCCGCACACACATGCTGGAGCACAAGAGCTCCTTCAGATGTAAAAAGAATGTTTCCAAACTGGCTAAACACTTTCTGGATCACAACCACAATGAATCAGACTTTAAGTGGACTGTCTTGGAAAAGCCATATATCCCTTCTCATGTTGGGGATGCATCCAAATTCCTATTCACCAAAGAACAAAAATGGATATATAAATTATCCACTGACAGTCGGGGGCTTAATGATGAAATACCATGGACCAGCTTGGGACAAAGCTAGACACTGGTTCAGTGATATGGCCCTCTGAATATAGTAAGAGATGGTGTAAATTAATATACTATAGATATCCTGAGAGAGAGCTACTTGCCTTTCATGGAGGTTTGCCGATTATAATATCTGTTGCCCTTATGTTGCTGTCAAAATATTACATCTCCCTTCCCAACTTCAGGGTGAGTGTAGACAGGCTGGCTTTTTGGTCAATTACTCCTATAAGGATTATGCTCACATTTGGACACAACACTTTAGCTTTTTTGACTGCACTCCTGTACTAGGCTTCTGAAGCCCGAACACGGGTACTTTGGCGTTGCAAATATTACAAAGTTACTCTGTATGAGAGTCGGTCCCTTAAGATAATATTTTGCATTTAGTCAGTTTGGCTGAACGCATAATTGAAAATCATTTTTCTTGAGGCCTTACGCCCTGAGACAGACATGCAATGACACTGAGAAAACACTTCCCTCTCGCGATTTTGTTATCTCTAATTTTGTAATAAAGTTTGTTGATGTTTCTGCTCGAATTTGCCTGTTTGTCCATTAGTTAAACCTGTATAAAGTTGTTTGACAGTGTTTTTCCATACATTCCAACAAGCGACGATTTTTCATCAATAGGTCATTAGCATTAAACACATGAGTTTATTTGTGCTCGTGTACAATTTCAGAAGAATACTACCCTTCGTGTAAGTCAAGGTGAACTATATATATCAGTAGTGTGACCGTGTATACGTGGAACTACTCTTTCTCGGCGTATGACTTCATCTTGTGGTCCGCGAACTCTGGTGAGACTACGCGAGAAAGATCGGGTTTGATTGTAGTTCGCTCCATTTTCACTACGGAGCTATTTGGAAGCCGAAAAGAAGTTTCCAAACTGTTTTGTCGCGAGGGAAACAATATTGTTTGAACATCCTACCATGAACAAACAAGTCCTACGATTGACCACAGACATCGGCGAGGTAATTACAAATAACCCCTCCCTGATCCGTTCGTTGCCTCCCCCTGACTCAGGATCCGCCAGAGGCAATGACGGACAGGTAAGGGTGCTGTTTGTTTGTTGGAACAGACCTCTTTGGGCGTTTTGAAGTTTTTGAAACTCAGAAGTTTTTGAAACTCTCTTTTATAATTACAAAATAACCATTGGGTTTCCCTACTGAGGGTTGAGCCGGTTTGTTGCGTTGTAGGCAAGGATAATGGGTATACTTGGAAGTAGGGGAAACATATGTGGGCTCAGCAAATAATAAGACAGAGAGGAAGGGAATAGACTCCTTCTGCCACAGAGCGGGCCTCATATTTCCTGAGCCTGGTCCAGGAGAGGTGAGGTCCAGTCCCTGGTCTATCTGGGTGAGTGAATAAAAAAACGTTTTTGACTTTTTGTTGATTGTAATCATTATGCATTCAGAGTAGGACGCTCAGTTCAGAACATGGTGTCCAACATGTGTTGTTTGTTATATTTTATTCCAGGTGAATAACACTCCAATTTGACACGGAGGAAAAGGAACCAAGTTCCGGTTGAATATATCCTTTGAAATATTAAGTTTGTCACAGTTTTGCTTAAAATAGCATTTGCAGTAGCATTCATTTTTAGAACAGAGGCCCTGCAGAAAGCCTTGGACCACTATCCCTGTAGGCTGAAACATGTTGGCCCATAAGCGGTTATTTGTTTCAAACCGCGTTTTTTGCAACTGTTCTTGTTTTTAATTAGGAAAAGGGCAAGCCCAATAAAAAACTCTTCTTTTGACCCTGTATCCTATTTTAACTCGCCACTTATTATTTTTTTGCACTGCACTTAGTCCCATCCCCATTTTGATTACATGGTCTAGGAGTGATTGAGGGTCGGAACCCAACTCCGTCTATGGGAAGGGCATTCTGTCTCAATGATCTAGAGACACAGCCTCCCTGTTGGATAACCAAGTGATAAAATTGATCATTACAAGAGTTTGATGGGAATCCAGGAGACACCTTTGGGTTTCACTCAGTTTCACTGTCGGTCCTGTGTTCTGCGATATTTGTTCTACTCTGATAATTGGACTATCTTGTCCTTTGGCTTTCGGGGCACCTACGTAGGCACGTTAGACTTTTTCTCTGGAGATTGTCAGAAGCAGAAGTCTGTGAAAGACATGCACAATGTATGTCTCTGGTGTCTAGGGTTTTCACACAGCTCCAAGTCTTGCAGGGACTACACCTGAATGAAGGCCATTCAGGACCACAAAGCCAAACAGTATGTCACTGAACACAGTCAAACGGCACGTTAGAGTTTGCCCCAGTCAATGACAGGGACTCTTTCCTAATCTAGAGACCGTTCAGGCAAAAGTTATTTTTCTCACTCCAAATCTTCAGGTAAGAACTGGTAGTAGAAAAATCATAAAAAGACAACCCGACACTCTCAACCAGAAAAGTCGCTGGAATGTCAAGGAGCTTCTTGATGTGTGACCCGGTGTTCTACAGAGGAAGCAATTCCACAAATTATCCCGAAGCACCCTGAGTTTTATGATCCAATGATGACAACCAAAAGGCTGTTAGCTAAAACAAGGCTGCTTATCTGACTAAAAGAAATGATAAAGGCTGTGCTCAAGAATGGAGTCAAACACTCTCATTATAAGCGCAAGCAGAAAAAAATTATGATTGTAAAGCATGCCTCTCTCTCTGTATGGGTTGTGAAGATATGCATCTATCATGCCTAATGAAACTAAAAAACTTCCCTCTTTCCCTCTCAGATCTGGGCATGATGCTCAGAATAGTTACCATCTTGAAGGGTCCATGTGGAAGATGGAAGTTCACTCTCTACAGGTCTAATAGCGCGGAGATACCCCTTCGGGATTGCTTCCTGCGCTTTATAAGAAATTAAAATAAATAAAATAAAATAAATAATACTGGGCAAAACTCTACCCACACTTTCTGAACCATTAAAAGAATGGAGTAAAATCCCATCTGTTTCTCTTCAGGTGGAACTTCTGTTTTGGCTGATTTGTCCAACTGAACTTGAATCCCATCATCAAAACCTCAGGCACCGACTGTGCTCTTGTTAAGAAGCCAATGGGCAATGGATCCATTACTAGCAATTCTTCCTTGGGGTCACTTCCACCTGTATCCATTAGCTGGCCATCTACTTCAACTCGGGACCCAACATCTCAGGAAATCGAAGCCTTGATTCCTGTGATGCCAGAAATCAGTCAAGATCTCCAGTTGTAGCTAATTCCAGAAAACCTCTCTAGGGATCACTGTTAAGCTCCTCCTACAGTCAGTATCCTAACAAATGATGCCAGCAGTATTGGGTGGGGAGCTGTGTGGGAGAATTCAAACTTCAATAGCCCATAGCAAATGGTTGAGTCATGTTAGTTTTCCGAATGGAGAGAGTTGGCTGCCATATAGATAGCTCTTCTGTGGTTTTTACCCACCTGCAGAATCGCTTGATCTGTATTCAGATGGACAACATGTTAGTCTGAGCATATATAAAACATTGGGCGATGCAGCCTCCCCTGTTTCTCCTTTGGGCTGAGAAAAATCCCCATTCTTTTGCGGCAGTCTATCTTCCCGTGAGGGGGACTGGGCCACTTGACATCTTGAACAGGAGGTTCCCAAAGTTGATATATCTCTGTTTTGCTCCTCTTCTCTTTCAAGGGATTGTCAACAGCTTGATCAGCCCCAGTTGTGCCCTTTTGTGATGAAAGAGAAATCCCTTCTTCTGCAATCCTGCATGCAGTCCCTTAAAGGATGACCTAAGCAATAGATGCCTTGGATGTCCCTTGACCTCCTTCCAAGTGTTTGGAGAAAAATACAAGAGGACAGGGCAGAAGACCTCTTAGTGGTACAGGAATGGTGCATGAGACCATGGTCTCCCCTTCTTTTGAGGAGGTATGTTGGTTTTTATTGGAAATTCCCAAGTCTTTCCATCTCCTCTTAAAACCCCACTTCTCATCCAGATTCCCTAAAGCGTCTCCATCTGGCACTTGAGGGGTTAAACCTTTTGGCCCAGGGGAGTTCAGCTGACTCCCCTGGGCCAAACTATCAAGGAAAATTCCGACCTTAAAATTGTCATTTGAAAAACTTTGAATGCTAATGCAGAGGCAGACGGTTGTATGTCGGAACAACAAGTTCCTTTACAATGCCTACCTTTACAACCCGATCTCTACAACGACTGCTTCTTAACCACAAATTGCTTTACAAAGGTTCATAGTAAACTGCATGGTAAACAGCGATCTGTAGCTAAGTTTACCACTCCCCACCCTCTCCCCATGAGCCCTAAATGCACCCCCAACCTCCTTAAAACTATCCCGAACCCTCACTCCCTCAAAACTACCCTGAACCCCCTCCCCCTAAAAATTACCCCGACACCCTTAAAACTAATCTGAATATCTCCCACCCTCTCAAAACTACCCCAAACCCTCTCCCACCCCTAAAACTACCCTGAATCCACCCACCCCTAAAGACGACCCCAAATTCCTCCATCCCTAAAAACTATCCGAACCCCCACCCCATAAAAACTATCCTGAAGCGCCACCCCATAAATCTATTCCTAATCCCCACCCCCTAAAAACGACCCCAAACCCCCTCTCCCTAAAAACTACTCCGATCACCCCCACTAAAAACTACCCTGTACCTGACCCCGTACCTGACCCCCACCCCCTGAAAACTACTCCAAACCTGTCCTCTTCTCTTTCTTTCTTTTCTTTTTCACGCCCATCCTAAACACTAGACCGACTTTGCCTTAACCACACACATGCGGAGTCATTGTTCAGGCAAGTCGTTCGGCTTGCAGGCTTCCGGAACTTGTGGCTCTTGCCTTGTTGTTCCGGATGTTCCCCGAGGCAGAAGTCTGCCGCGCGCCCCTCCCAAAGTCCTGCAAGCCAATCAAGCTTTTGGATTTCTTTAGTGATGGCTTCAGACTGAGTTTGCAGTATGTACAATCAGAGCCTAATGGACGGCAATTAGGGCTTTCTGCCCATTCACAACCCACTCCCAATCAGGTCCTGCTTTGTTATCTGTTCAAAAGGTGAGGAATCTGCAGATAGAATTCTCTATTGGAAGAACAAGTTACTTACCTTTGGTAACACTCTTGTTGGCTGAGGCTATATCTTGCCGCAGATTCCTCACCAACACTCCTATCTTCCCCTAGTCTAGGAATCTGCACACTGGCCTACCGATTTGCTTTTGGGCCCTGCATGCGGGAGCTCTGAAAGTCTCGAAAGCAACTGCTGTCAGAGCACGTGAGTGATGCCTATATCAGCTCCGCACATCACCAGAGCAGAACGGCATTGGTGTGAAGCTGCACAGTGGCACATACCATCACATAGATGTACTGCAGAAAAATTTCTAGATCAGTCTGATTCCTTGGGAATATTCAAAAGGTCAGGCGTCTGAGGCAAGATAGAGTTATCTATCTGTTCTTTTCCCAAAAATGCTCTTTAACTGATGCGATTTATGGGTTCAATAAATATAGTTGAAGTATACATTCTTCAGTAACTTTTTTGCTTCTAGCATCTTTTTTTCTTTTTTTTTAACCTTCTGGTGTATCTTTTTCTTGTGTACCTCCCTATATTCAACTTATTCGAAATTTATCATTATCAATACTAAGGCTGGGCTGGGCCCAATTTCTTTGTATTAACATCCTATGTGCATAACAGTGGTGAAACGCAAGCTGCCCGGGGTCACTAATGGAATAAGAGACATGATAACCATTGAAGGATTTCTGAATCGCACGGTGAGGGTGGCTTCCAAAGACATTGAAATAGCGGAAAGACGTTTATCTCTGGAACAACTTTTTATCACCCAGGCTCGTCTTCCGCAGCCACTGTACCTGTTATTAGTGGAGCCTCAGCTGCATGACTTTCCAAACCCCAGTTCATCCATAGAGTTTTCTCACACTCAGTTGCTTGCGAGCCCCCACTTGTTTTCATCATCACCTGCCTCAACCTCTGGGCCCACTACAAAACGACAAAAGAAGCCCTACAAAGCTCAGACCCGGAAGCACCAGGTTTTTTCCGCTATATTGAATGATGACGAGTCTGTGCCAACACCTTTCGACCTAAATGGTCTAACTGATAATTATGTTCCAAATTTAAATCACTTATGACAAGATCTTTCGACCCACATGTGATTGTTTGACTCTCCACTGGCAAAATTAGCTTTTTAGCCAGTGGATCCGGCATAAGCTATGACACTCAAAGAGCTCCAGCATCCACTTCATAAACTATACCTGTTGTTCAATCTTTGCCGAAGAATTCCTTGAAAGCTAGTGATATGGCAACGTCACACAGAGAGGCATCCTAATCGCCCACTGTGATCTGGAGGAGCAACGTCAAGAAGGTGTACCTACTGCAAGGGTGGATTCCCTGGCTGAGGCAGTAGTTGCTCGTAAAGCGGCATTAGCTGTTTATCTCCCCTCCCCCCTCTCTGTGGGCTTATTTCATAGTTCTAACATATGTTCCTCTTACACCCTCAAAGACTTCTGAAAGAACTGAGCAGTTATAGAATAAAGTGTGCCATTCGTTTAAACATAACGTTAAGTTCAATAAATAGTGTTATAATTGCATTTTGATGGCACAGAGGGTAGCTGGGTAGGGTCGCTACATAAAGGAATACAATTTTGCCTTTGTAATAATTAATTTTAGATTTTCCAACCAGGCTGCTTGGAAATTGGATTCAGCCAGTTCTGGTCTCTTGTCTTTATCCACTATAAAGTTTTTCCTCTGGGCTATTTCTGTCGGCACCGACCCCATTTTCTTCTGCCCATTATATCCCTTCCAGCACGTACACTATTATGGGGTCTCTGGTTTTAGAGAAGCCTAAAACCCAGATAGCTACTTTTAACTTGTTTGCTGTTGTCACAGACTCTAATGATAATGATTGCCGGTTAAATCATAAATTGTACCATCAGCAGAGCTATGGCACTATCGAAGAGAAGGGAGAATCCTCTTTTTCTAAAGATTGTCCTACCTTATCACCTGTTTGTGTTGGAATATAGCAGGTCTTGGCTCTAAATCTTACTTGGAACCTTGGACAAAACTAATTAAGAAATATGACGTGCTACTCATGCAAGAGACTCGGATGCCTTCAGAGGTTTTTTTCAAACATTACTTATGTTTTTGTAAACCTGCACCCCCTCTCCGGCGAGATGGGCTTGCCTTACTACCTGGATTAAGGCTGCATTAAACTGTTCCATTTCTTCTATATATGTGTCCAGTACTTTGATTCAAGCTTTTTATCTCCTTTGGGCCGACGGGTTTAGTTTTTTGCTGGACAACTTTTATAATGATGATTTTTGTAATAGGGCCAATAAGAGTTTTTGTTTATTGTCCAATTTTGTCACCAAAACAAGCACTGAGCACTTTACTACAGGACTACCTTTAAATTTACTGTTGGCAGAGGTTTTTAATGCTAAACTTGGGACTTCAAATCAGTCTAATATTTTTAATCCTCTGTTTTCTAGTGATTTAAAGGGTGAGATCGCATGCAGAGATGCAAGGTGGGAATATCTGTATAATTTTTTGCCTCAGTTTATTTTGTGTAATGTTATGGAACTTGTCGGTTTGGGGCCCCCAGGAGTCCTTACTTTTATTTATAGGGCCAGTTGTCCAAAAATGTATTATATTTTTGCTTCTACGGAATTGGTCAATAATATGCGGGAGGCAGCTGTTACTCCACAAACGTTTAGTGACCTTAACCCTCTTGAGGTTACTTTAGCAATCCCTGTGGATAATGCAAACCTCAAGCTACGGGGTAACACTGGGCTCACCACCAAAAATAGCGGACGCAGACTGGTCTGTAAAATTGTGGATTTGGGGTGTCTTCTGAACCGTTTTGTGAAAGACAACTATGATATAGTGGGTCTTGTTTATCAGAGACCTCTGTGCACTCCGATGTTATTGATGCCTTTGTTTCCATGGGCCTCCGTATAAGGGATAAGGCAATCCAGACCAAAGGTGGGGTGCCCTCTGTGTAGTTTGATTCCATGTGCAAGTCTGCAAATGCTAATCCTACACAAATGGGATGAATTTATCCTTGGTTAATACTGGTGCTCTCATTAGACGTACTAGTTATTTTATATATGTAAATCTTTATGCGGTGCTCAAGGGGAGGGGAATCACCCTAACACCTCCACAATCAAGACCCTCGGGTCTTTTTCAACATAATCCCAATCCTTAGCAAACGCTTAATAAAATCAACAATCAATCAGTAATGATCACACGGAGAACTTCTTCTTGGTCTTTGTTTTTAATTTTCGGCGCCTAGCCAACACGTGTTTTGTCGTTGGGGTAATACTCTGCGACTTCTTCAGGGCTACAAAAACATAATGAGACCATTTTCGCATATAGTTATACGTTCAATTGTAAGATACAGTCCTTTTATAAAGTGGTGGAAAACAATGCACCACTGTAAAGTATTACTTCAATTTGAATAAAAACACCTTTCCAACTTTCCAAGAGTGGAAACCCATGCAAAAAAGCACTCCCGGTCATTATATTGGGATCTGTAGTGTCTGTAACACTTGTTACATGAGATGATCCCCTATATCTCTTATGTCTATATGTCTGAGAGCGTGTTGCCCATAATCTTAGACTGCCTTGAAATGTAACACCGGTAATAAGGAGGATGTAAAGCAATGCAGGAGGGACTAAAGAAAGGCACTGATTAAGTGTAAAACTGTCATGTGTATGAAGATCTGGTGGCCTCGTGCAAGTGTAAAGATGCATATGTTTTTTTAAATATAGTGAACTCCAATAAGTTATCTAAGGCGTCAGTTCACGATTTGGCACAGAGAGTGGTGGGTTGTTCATTTTGAATCTTTATAGTCTTTACCCCCAGGTAGCTACACCTCTTGTGAATAATCCCCTCCCATATACCTCTTAAAGTTGCTTTTGGTTTAGCAGAGGTTATAGTGGCAATTCAACAAATCCCTATATAAGGTACCAGCCCCAGACGGGGGTTCAGATAGACCTCTATAAGAGCAACATTACATTTTGGGGACCCCTGTTGACGAATGCCATCAATGCATCCTCTATGTCGGGTATATCTAGACCATGAAGATCCACTATAATTATTCCCATGTTTAAAAATTCCAACCGCACGGCTCCAGGCTGTTGTGCCCTATATCTCTCCTAGACTCTACTGTTAAGATTATAGGAAGAATTGTTCTCGGAAGGTTTCAACAGTGGACCACAGAGCTTAATATTATATCAGATGTTCAGTATGTTTTAGAGAGGGGCTTTGAACAATTGAACAATGTCTGAACCTTCATTTACTTATCTCCAAATACACAATGGCTAAGCGCTGTTCTTTTTACATGACCTTTATGGACCTCTCAAGTGCATTTGATAGCGTGAACTGGCACAAACTGTGGGATATTCTGAATAATATGGTGTGGATTCGGACCTTGTGAATATCCAGCATAGCCTACATTATGATCTTTTTGCATCAGTGCACCATGGAAACTCAGAGGAATGTACCAGTTCTTTTGAGTTGGCCAGGAGTCCAGCAATGAAGTGTCCTTGCCCCAATCCTGTTTTTATTATGGATCAATGGATTTAAGGCATCTTGTTGACCAACAGGCCGGATATGCCCATGGTTAACACCAAGTTGGCGCATATCCTGTATGCAGATGATGCTATTATCATATCTAGAACTCTCAACAGCTTAAAGAAGCTCTAAGGTTATCCAGTATTGGGGTATTTTTCATAGATTCACATGCCTGAATCATTCCCCGTCGCCGAGGCGGGAGTTCCACGGTAAATAAAAAAGCAGTGCCAAAAGCAATTTGTAGTAGTAGGCCCTAGAAAAGGCCTGAGGCCTAAATTATAGTAGCCTATCTACCTCATTATGCTAAAAAGACCAAAGTCTTTGCTCCAACCAATCAGCTTACAGTACCCTCTAGAACCCTCTCTGCAGAGCCAGTTCTCTTCAGATTTTCAACGCACGTCGTGTGGAAGGGAGTCTCCCTGAGTCTAGACTCAGTTTTTTCTTCAGAGCTTCAGGATGTCTGACAAGAAGTCCTTGTTCAGACCTTGTAGAACCTGCGAGAAGAAGAGGGTCCATGTTGATGATCAGCGTAAGGACTGTATTTATTACCATCACCCCAAACATGAGACAAAAAATTGTAAGATCTTTCGCACCTTCCTTTCTAAGACCTTAAGGGATAGGGAGGCCAGAGTCCTTTTGTGGCTAAAATCCTCTTCCATGAATGATGATGACATAGCCTCTACCTCTAGCAAGAGGGCGAGGTCTCAAGAGGATAAGGCAAGTGAGGGGAGAAAACAAGCGAAAACCTCCCACTCCACTTCAGGCTCTTCACAGAGATCTCAACATTCTGACTCTGGAGCCTCAGCCACCAAGGATTCCTCAAAGAAAACCGTGAGTAAGAGCTCTGCTGTGTCCTCACCAGTGACTACTATTTCTACTTCAACCTCCTCTTCTACGGCTATGATTCCACTACATCTATCACTTCGCCTATTGTGTCTACAAAAATTTGTATTGTGGCTAAAAGAACTCTGGTAGACGGCTCGTCGACGAAGACTTCATCGTCAACGAAGCCTTCGTCGTCAAAAAGGACCCCGTCGATGAAGTCCTCGACGCCACCGTCGACGACTGTCTCGTCGACGAAGAAAGCATTGACAACATAGACAACGAATCCGTCGATGGCTGCTCCTTCGACCACGAGCCCGTCGACAGCTGCTCCGTCGATGACAAGCCCGTCGACGATTGTCCCGTCGACGGTAGCTCTATCGACATCGAGTCCATCGATGACGGTCCCGTCGACATCGAGCCCATCGTCGACGGTCCCGTCGACGGCAATTCCTTCGTCGTCGACCTCGTCGACGATAATCCTCCCATAGACGACGGCATCTTTTCAGCTGGCAGCTACACCTTTGTCACCGGTGCCATAAAAACTGATGGATTCAGCTTTACTGAAGCCTATTATTGTGAATCAGGCTTTTTTGTACCCCACTTTCAACGAAGACCTTTCAACTTGTATGTTACAAGAGGCAACAAGGTTCTTATATGTCGCCACTTATGCCCTCTCATCTTCTAGAATCCTACTCCGATGAGGAATAAGATGACTTTGAGGATGATGATAATGAAGGAGCTTTTGGTGTGGCGCGTCACCCATCTGATCTCATCATCAAGTGTCAAGATGATGATGAAGACGACGCTCACTGTGAGCATTACTACTAGGAGGACATTATAGTACCTCATTCTTTGGAACATCAAAGACGGCCTAAGGTATCAGAAGTCACTCATTTACCTCCTACCCTGATACAGGATTTACAGGCTATGCTGGTAGATTATAAACAATGCTTTCCGCCACAAATGCCTCAACCTATTACTCCTTATCCTCCACCTCAAATTCCACCGCTTTCTCCAGTCGTGGAACCTCCGCAACCTGAGTTGCCTCCACGAACCCCAGACACGTCATCAGAGGAGGAAGTAGAGGAAGGAGAATTGCCTAACGCACCTTCATCAGACCAATGGGATGATTACGTTATCCACATGCCATCCCCCCCCAACTCCTCAGCCTTCAGATTAACCACCTGAAGATGTAGGTGGGTTCCACAATCTGATGCAGAGAGCAGCAAACAGATTTAAACTCCCGGTGACGGTGGAGCAAACGGAGTGCTTTCTTCACGATTTTAAAGAGGAAACCAGAAAGGTGTCTAGAGCCATTCCTATCATTGATTACATTTGGAAAGAAGGCCTCAAGGTAATGAAAAACCCCGCTTCTATACCTGCTGTGTTGCCAAGAAGTGAGAAAAATACCGTGCCCCACTCAATAGTCCGGCGTGCCTTATTGGTCATCCACGTCCGGATTCTGTAATCTCTCAGGCTGCACAACAAAGGTCGAAGAACCCGGCTACCCCTATTTCTACACCACCTGGTAAAGAGAGGCGACGTTTAGACCTTATTGGTAAAAAGTTTTCCACCACGGCTGCGGCCTCCATCAGAGCGGATAATTGTTTGCCGATTATAGGGCGCTATAATGTGGTCCGAAATGGCTGGTTTCATAGAGCTGATTCCAGAGGACAAGAGGCAGGAAGCTCGAAAAATATTAATGGAAGGAGAGCGCGCTGCTGCAGAATCCATCGACTGCGCATTAGATATTGCAAACACAAATTTCAGACAGTTGGCAGGAGCGGCTGTCTTAAGACGTCAAGGGTGGTTGAAGGCCTTTCGTCCAGAGGTCCAATTGAAAGTACTTGACATGGCATATGACGGAGAGTCCCTCTTTGGGAAACATGTCGACTAAGCTCTCCAAGCAATTAAAACAGATACGGATACTGCAAAATCACTGGGGTCTTTGCAGTACAAAAGAGGATCGTTCAGAGGCGCGAGAGGACGCAGTTATTCGTCCAGAGGAAATTATTATCAGCAAGGCAGGCAATACTAGCAGCAATACCGCCAGAACTATCAATCCTCGTATCACCAGTCTGGATCGTCTGGTTTCTCTCGCCAAGGAGGAAGAAAGAGCACAAACTATCAGGGGCGAGACACTCACAAGAAACAGTGAGGTCAATTGGGCGCCAATTTCAATCCCCTACCTTCCCGTGGGCGCAAAGATATCTGCCTTTCAACAACAATGGCATCAAATAACAACAGATCAATGGGTGTTAGACCTGGTCCAACATGGTCACACCCTAGAGTTCATCACCAAACCTCCAACAACTCCGCCCAGGGGTCTCCCTCCCCCTCGTCTTCACTTATTGATCAAGGAAGTTCAAGCAATGCTTCTCAAGAACGCTGTAGAGAAGGTTCCAATGCATCAGAGGACAGGTTTCTATTCCCTCATAAAAAAGAAATCAGGGGAATGGCGACCGATCCTAGACCTACGCAATCTGAACAGATATCTCAATAAGCAGGGATTCGAATGGTCACTCTCTCGGACATTTTCAACTGCCTCAACGAGGGAGATTACATGGTTTCCTTGGACATGGAAGATGCATACTTCCACATCCCAATCCACCCAAAGCATCGAAAATACCTCAGTTTCACTGTCGCTGGTGCCCACTATCAGTTCAAAGCCCTCCCATTTGGCCTCAAGTCGGCCCCAAGGATTTTTACAAAGTGCCTGGCTCCTGTAGCAGCAGCTCTTCGATCAGCAAAGGTACAGGTCTTCCCGTACTTGGACGACTGGCTAGTCAAAGGTCCATCAAAGGCCAAAGTAAAGTCCGACATTACAATATGTCGCAATCTCTTTGCATCGCTAGGCCTCACAATCAACAAGAGCAAATCTCAGTTGGTTCCGAAGCAGAACCTACTGTTCCTAGGAGCTTGTCTAGACGCAGTAGGATGCAAGGCATTCTTGTCTCGAGAGAGTCGACTCCTACTACAGGCTTTGGCCATAAAACTATCAAGAAAAAGATCTCTTTCAGTTCGCCTATTTGCATCACTTCTGGGGATGTGCTCTTCGGCAATCAACCTCATTCCATTAGCACGTCTAAAGATGCGGCCTTTACAGGAAGAGATACATCGTCAATGGCAACAAGCGACAGGCTCTTTCGAGGACACCATCAAAGTCGCCAACAGGATGGTGCATGCTCTTCAATAGTGGACACAGCTGAGCAATCTGGAGCAGGGGCTCACATTCTTGCAAACTCCTCCAGATTTCATTCTGACGACAGTTGGGTCCATGGAGGGCTGGGGAGGTCATCTCCAGGACTTACAGGTGCAAGGAAAATGGTCTCAACAGCACAAAAAATGCCACATCAACAGTCTAGAGTTGAAAGCCATTTTTCTTTCTCTTCAAGCGTTCCTCCCCAGGATAACAGGATCCTCAGTCCTGGACAGAAAGGACAACACTACCAGCATGTTTTATATGACCAAGCAAGAGAGAACGAGATCAGCAACATTGTCCAGGGAAGCCCAAGAGCTATGGCAATTGTTAACAATTCACCACATAACTCTCAAGGCAGAACACGTCAGATGTCTCTACAACACCTTAGCCGATAAACGGAGTAGGTCCTCGTCAGATTGCCATGAGTGGGAACTGCACAACAACCAATTGAACAAGGTGTTTCAGAGATGGGGCAAGCCGATGTTGGATTTATTTGCAACCCAACAGAACAAGAAATGCCGGTATTACGCCAGCAGGTACCCTCAACAGGGATCAAGGGGGAATGCCCTGTCTTTGCGATGGTCAGGGATTTATGCTTACGCCTTTCCTCCGATCCCTTTGATTCCACGAGTAGTACGCAAGATGAAGTTGGAGAGTTGCCGCCTTCTCCTAATTGCTCCCATGTGGCCTCGCCAGTATTGGTTTCAGGAGCTCATGCTACTCTCACAGGAGCCACTGATCAGGCTGTTGGTAACCCCAAAGCTACTGTCACGCAACGAGGGTCAGATACTTCACCCAGACCCTCAATCGCTGAAATTGCACGCATGGCTCCTAACTTCCTACAATTTGAACATCTCCAAATTCCTCAAGACTGCAGAGACATTCTAAAGAAAGCAAGAGCCCAGAGTACATTAAAAACTTATCATCTCAAATAGAAGCGCTTCTGCGCTTGGTGCATCTCAAACGCTTTACACCCTATAGTGGCGCCAGCAGAGAAAATACTGCCTTATTTATTGCATTTGGCATGATCTGGTCTTTCTTTTTCTTCAATAAAGGTCCACTTAGCGGCCTTATCCAGATACAGGAAAATGGCTAACAAGCATTCGCTATGCTCTTCATCGTTAATTAAACAATTCATGAGGGGTCTTTTCCGGGCTTATACTCCAGTAAAGCCTTCACCACCGGAATGGGAGCTCAACACAGTCCTCTCACAGCTGATGAAGCACCCGTTCGAACCCATCCATAAAGCTGACCTAAAATTCTTGACATGGAAGGTTGCTTTGTTATTAGCACTAACTTCCGCCAGAAGAGTGGGAGAAATTCAAGCCTTCACTATAAAGGAACCCTTTTTGCATTTTTCCCAGGACTAAGTCACTTTGCAGATGAATCCAACCTTCATACCAAAGGTGCCTTCCCAATTTCATCTAAATGAACCAATCAAACTGAAAGTTTTCTTTCCAAATCCTACAACCCCGGCGGAAAGAACATTGCATTCTTTAGACATCAAACGATGCTTAAAGTTCTACCTCCAGAGAACCAAGAATTTAAGAAAATCAGATCAACTGTTTGTAGCTTATGGCCAGACTACATTGGGAAAAGCGGTCACTAAAGCCACAATTTACAGATGGATAGCCTCCGCCATTTAGTTCTGTCACATCAAGGCTAATCGACCATTGACAAGGTCTGTTCGATCTCATTCCACAAGAGCTGTGGCAGCGTCTGCAGCTTTGTTTGCAGGAGTGACGCTTGAGAACATTTGCCGTGCTGCGACATGGAAGAATGTCCACACGTTTACAAGACACTACAGCCTGCAATCAGCAAATCAGGATGATGCGGCAGTGGCCAAGCTGTTTTACGTCACCTGTTTCCATAAGGAGTACATTCAGGTACTAATGTTGGCTTATTTCATATAATGTACATTCAATTCAGTATATTGTTTATAATATGCAGACATATGTTAACATATTGTGTGTTTCTATGGTGCTAAAAGTTCCTTTCCTGTAGGAAATTGCACGATTTCTATGTTGAATCTGAACATGATTTTTTAATAGATCAATCTCTAGGCGATTGTTGGTTGTTAACTATCCATTCATGGGGTGCACTACAATAAGTCTCCCACCATCCGCAACCGACTTTCCCTGGCTTACTGCTTGCTATTCTGATTCAGGCATGTGAATCTATGAAAGATACCCCAATACTGGATAAGAAAACAAGTTACTTACCTGTAACTTCAGTTATCCAGTATTGGTAACTTTCATAGATTCACATGCACCCACCCTCCTCCCCGGAGAGTCCGTTCTCTAAGTTTGGGATACTTGTTTCCCACCTGTGCTACAAAGATCTGAGGAGAATTGGCTCTGCAGAGAGGGTTCTAGAGGGTGCTGTAAGCTGATTGGTTGGAGCAAAGACTTTGGTCTTTTTAGCATAATGAGGTAGATCGGCTACTATAATTTAGGCCTCAGGCCTTTTCTAGGGCCTACTACTACAAAGTGCTTTTGGCACTGCTTTTTTATTTACCGTGGGACTCCCGCCTCGGCGACGCGGAATGATTCAGGCATGTGAATCTATGAAAAATACCCCAATACTGGATAACCTTAGAGCTTCTTTAAGCTGTTGAGAGTTCTAGATATGATAATAGCATCATCTGCATACAGAATATGCGCCAACTTGGTGTTAACCATGGGCATATCCGGGCTGTTGGTCAACAAGATGCCTTAAATCCATTGATCCATAATAAAAACAGGATTGGGGCAAGGACACTTCATTGCTGGACTCCTGGCCAACTCAAAAGAACTGGTACATTCCCCTGATTTTCCATGGTGCACTGATGCAAAAAGATCATAATGTAGGCCATGCTGGATATTCACAAGGTCCGAATCCACACCATATTATTCAGAACATCCCACAGTTTGTGCCAGTTCACGCTATCAAATGCACTTGAGAGGTCCATAAAGGTCATGTAAAAAGAACAGCGCTTAGCCATTGTGTATTTGGAGATAAGTAAATGAAGGTTTAGACATTGTTCAATTGTCCAAAGCCCCTCTCTAAAAACATACAGAACATCTGATATACTATTAAGCTCTGTTGTCCACTGTTGAAACCTTCCGAGAACAATTCTTCCTATAATCTTAACAGTAGAGTCTAGGAGAGATCTAGGGCACAACAGCCTGGAGCCGTGCGGTTGGAATTTTTAAACATGGGAATAATTCTCTCACCATCCGCAACCGACTTTCCCTGGCTTACTGCTTTCTATTCTGATTCAGGCATGTGAATCAATGAAAGATACCCCAATACTGGATAAGAAAACAAGTTACTTACCTGTAACTTCAGTTATCCAGTATTGGTATCTTTCATAGATTCACATGCACCCACCCTCCTCCCCGGAGATCAGTTCTCTAAGTTTGGGATACTTGTTTCCCACTTGTGCTACGAAGATCTGAGGAGAACTGGCTCTGCAGAGAGGGTTCTAGAGGGTGCTGTAAGCTGATTGGTTGGAGCAAAGACTTTGGTCTTTTTAGCATAATGAGGTACATCGGCTACTATAATTTAGGCCTCAGGCCTTTTCTAGGGCCTACTACTACAAAGTGCTTTTGGCACTGCTTTTTTATTTACCGTGGAACTCCTGCCTCCCGTCACACAATTCCCTGGTTCAAGTATATTAGTTCTACTGTGGCTAGTTTAGGTAGACCTGACTTGTTCACCGGCCCTGAGAAAATATCTTCCGGTGATAAGGCATTACCACAAATATTTTGAAGGGTAGATCACCTGAAATAGAGTCCATAGAATTTCATGGTACCATAAAACAGCTCAAAACAGCAAAGATAAATTAGAAAGTTAGAATATACGTTGGGATTTCCAACATATCTGATTGTGGACTTAGCAGCCAGATGTAAATACATTGGCAAAAGAAGGACTGGCTACAAATGGCACATTTACAGGAAATCTGAAATGGAGGGCCGATCCGTTGAAAGTCTTCCTTTCGCACAATGGAGCGCCAGGTGAACAGAAGGAGAACCCAAGCATCAACATAAGGGAGAATGGGGAGAATGGGGAAATATTATTTGTTTTTCGAAGTACAAATTGGCTGGGAAAAATTTTTTGCCTTTACTTCCTAACTTGGTAACCGTTCTTCAGCTAAAGCAATATATTCAGTTGCCAGCTTTCTGTTGGCTTCTGCGTCCCCCTACTACAGTGGAGAGGCTACACTGACCAGATACAGAAATAACTCTCTGTCATTTTGTTTCAAGTTATGACTGTTTCCAAGAATATGGCTTTTATAGAGCAGAACATTAAAAGATAGAGCCCTACAAAGGGAAATGCTAATAAGTGTCCAACACATCTGTACCAAGGAAAAATTGTACATTCGGCTAGAGGCTTAGTCACCACTCCTGATTCTTTCAGAGACACGCAGCTGTAAGGGATTTAGAAGGCGGTCACTTAATCTTCTTTTCACCACCTGACAAACATTATTGCCTGGCCTAGGAGCCTGGACTAAGCCACTGTAATATTGGTAGTTCAGCATTTATTCTTCTTGGTTATCCAAGACCCCTAAACCCAAATTATAAGGTATTTCTGGGGTATTGTTCAATGATAGAGTCTGCAAAATAAGTGTTATCAATGAGAAACTGTAGAGGGAACGTAGTATCCATCAGAAGCATTTATATCAAAGGTAAACAACATATTTCTTCTAATCTTTTAAAAGACACTTGCTTTCCAATACAGTGCTTTGAGAGGACACCCATTCCTAAAAAGCTAATTGAGAAATACAGGTATTTTTGAACTTCCCCCGTTTTAGTGCGCATGCGTTTCATTTCACGCATGTGCACTGTCATTCAATTGGACGCTGTGTTTCAACGAGGAGAGCCTGTGTGGGGACTACATGCTCCAGGAAGCCACGAGGGCTGACAGCTGACCACCCGCCCCTCCCCCTGTTACCGGAAGTACTTGAGAGAGCCTTCGTCCCCGCTACTCTGGACGCGCGCGGGGGTGCGCCGGGCCAAGGGCGGGCCCGTTCTAGGCCGGAGAAGGCCGGGCCAGGCTCACTCTCTAACTTCCGGCCTCGGAGATGGACGACCAACGTTGCCTGGTAAGTCAAGCACCAGAGTCTTCCTAAAGGCAGTTTAAACCTTCCATTTATCGGAAATGGCGTTGGGTGCAACTAAGGACAAGTCGATCATTAAAAGTGGGGGCATGATGGGAACACTGGACTACTTCTTTACGAAAGCATCCAACGTGCTTGCGCAGGAGATAGCAGTAACAGAACGACGGCTATCAATCGACGTGCTGGCATATTCCTACCAGTAGGGGGATAGACATTCGCCAGCCAACTCAGTTAAGCAGGGCGTGTCATGCAATAACTCTTCTCTTTCTAGGTCGACTAATAATCGGACAAGCAACCTGGCAGACCCCGCAATTGTGTTAAGGACTCCAGTCGAGTTATCCTACTCAAAAAGTAGGTCGATAACTATCCCTCTAACGAACGGGAAAAATCATACACCCAAGCCACAAGGAGCTATTAGTAAGAAATGGGCCACGGGACATCCAACAAAAAGGTGCCTTACCAAACCTAAGAGAAGAAGACAGGAGCAGGTTGAGCAACAATCTCTGGCACCCCGTGAAGAGCCCAAGCAAGTGCCACTCGATGCAGAATTTGCGGCTATTGACATTCAAAATGCCGAAGCGCCCATTGTGACTAATGACTTCTGGGTTATAGTGGTTGTCCTTTTCTCTGATTTACTATCTCCCTTAAGTCTTAGACTGGCTGCAATCGAGGCTAACTTATTAATTCTAACTAATACCTCCAACTAGTCTGAAGGGGCCGCAAAGAAACATCCAAGGGCTGATTACAAACACCCTCTTCCGATCCCAAATGGCAAACACTGCTGGCCCAGCCAAGCTACCTGCACTAGATCTCGGTCCTGCGGTCCTACATCACAAGGGCCGGGCAGTGTGGCAATGGGCATAACAGGACGCACTACTGCTGCTGTAAATGCTGTCCGGGGCACAAATGCACGATACAAATCCATACCACGCAATGATTCCAACACATCCATACAGCTACAACGTACTGGTAATTCCAGGCGCGTCCGAATTAATTTACCGCCTGAATCTAGTCCCTATGTGGTGGTTTTAACTGGGGTTCCTGAATTGAATAATGAGAGGGAGGAGTCACACATTTCCCTTAAGAACAAAGTTACAGATTGGCTTAACAAAAATAGGCCTTTGCCGCCAACTGTAACTAGCGAAATCTTATTTGTTCGTAGGGTGTCATGGCTGGGCAATAGGGCAAAGGACCTAATCGGCGACTGTGTACTGCTAAATTTTAGAGACACACGAACGGTGTCTCACATTTGCCAATGGGCCCAGTCCCAATCTGTGCAGGTATACATTTGCTCCCCCTGTCATACTTCTATCCCCCGGGGCAACTGTGCATTAGTAAAGGTTCTGAACAGCCCTGGAATTTGGTAGGGCACCCAATGACGGAGGGAATCAGCTACTGCAGATATAGAGACTTTCCTGGACCAGAGGATATAAGCCTAAACAATAGATTCAGTACCCTGGACCAGGTGGATTGACGGTGGTGTAGTCAGGGGCCCACTAATGGGGAAGTGACTGTCACAGACATAGCTGACAAGGTAGCGGGTGGACTTGCCAAAGAAAAGAACAAACACACCTCCAGAGGGGTTAGGAAGGTGGGAAGTTTCAGGGAGGCAACACTAATGCCACCCATCCTAAGCAATAGCCAGTCCCCTAGTGATAGAAGTAGCGAGTCCGGAACCCTTGTAGCTGTGGCTGATAATCTACTGTCGCCCACAGTGCATACAGTGACCCGGACCAATACAGGCAGCAGCGATCCACTTAAAGAAACTGCTGTGGACCCTGATCCAGTCCCACTTAAAATACTATTGTGGGATTTGGCAGGACTGCCTAGTAAACTGACCTGTCCTGACTGGGGCTCCTTTGTGGATGAAAGCGATGTGTGCCTCTTTCAGGAGACATGGGCTCGTACTGAGCTACACTGGACAGTTTTTGCCACATTTTATGTCCCGGCGGTATGGGGAGGGAAAGGACGCCCGTCCGGGGGCCTTACAATTTGGGTTGGCACCCACTTGGGCTGCACAATCAAATCCCTAAACACTCATTCCAAAGACATCCAATGTGTGGTTCTTACCTGGCCTAACGCGTTCAAACCTGCGCTGATTATTGTTTATTCCCGCCCCGTAAGTCCAGCCAGCGAGTCTAGTACCATCGAGGACTTACCCCTCTTTATCCCAACAATCCCGACTGGTACCTGCTTGCTGGTGTGCGGTGATTTCAACTGCCACTACGAACCCCTTAAGGGGCTAAATGACGAAGCTCTAACTGCAGAGGACGAGCACTGGTCTATACCTGTGATTCAGGCTCCCTCCCCCAAGGCATGGTCGCCGCTAACTATTCAAATTACGGCACTTACTCTCAATCACTCTTTACGAGCCTGCAACGGCCGAACTCCTTCCGACATCCCATCCAAATGTACTTACAACAAACCAGGACAAATGCCTCTTCTTGATTACATTCTAGCTGAGACAAGGCTTTGGCCACTGATCATTGATTTTAATGTTGTTACAAGAGGAGACAGTGACCACAATGCCCTTATCCTAAAACTGGGTCTACCCTACAGAAGTAGGAGTGATGTTCCATCCTCCGATGTTAATGATGGTAATCTCACCCTCTCCAATGATAGGCGTAGAGTTAGTTGGCACAAATTGGTGGGACATCCGGAACAACTAGGGAAACTTTACAGTTCAGTAATCCCCTTGCTCAGTGAGATTGCAACGCTAATTAGCCAACCTCTACCCCATGACTATCCAAACTGGAGATACTAAATGAGGGTGTCTTGCTAAACTTGGCTGAGCTACTTAAACCTCGGGTGTCGGGGAGGGTAAGAAAACAACCCACTCTTCGTCTTTCAATTCAGCATGCAGGAAGGCTAACAAAGAGCTATTGCAGGCCTTCAAAGATAATGATAGAGCTGCAACCAAAACTAGGAGGGTGCACTACAAACGTTTGATCAATTGCGCTAAGGAAGAGTGGGGCCACTAAAAATGGTCCCGCTTATTGCTGGCGCTTGAAACCAAAGACTCCAGTAAATTTTGGACTATAATTAATAATGGTAGTAGTGAGCCGAAAGCAGCAATTGAATCGAACATAGCCCCGGAAGTTTGGGAAGGTCACTATTGGGCTTTATATTCCACCGAGGGTCCTATTGACCACACCCAGGACTCAGTCGACCAGGCTGCCCTAACATCGCAGCCTGAGGCGATCGAATTTGGCAGGTACCAGGGTCACTGCAATTAAGTTCGCCTACGACACCCTTTTGTTGTCTAAAACCCCCATGGGGGTACAGAGAATATTTGACGGCTTTCAGGAATTCTGTACTACCCGAGGTTTGGAGATCAACTCTTTAAAAACAAAATTTATGATCTTCAAAAACAAGGCTTCAGGGGTCTGGTGTGCTCGCGTGAAGTCCATGTGCGTCATGAGACTGCCGTCTGCACAGAAGTCGCCTATGTGCGCAACACCAGAGTCAAGCCATGGTTGAAGCACGTGCTCCGTAAGTGTCCCACGGGACAGGCTTAGCAAGGGTATTGTGGGTGCATAAGAGGTCGTCGCGTTCGTATATTTGATAGCTCTCTTCCAGTACCTGGTTGCTAGATGTAATAGGTGCGGCGTTAATATGGGCAGCACGGCATTTGGCAGGAGCAGGCGATGTATGGTACCTCGGTCTCTATCGGATGCGGTCATATTTATCTCATGGAAGTTACGACCCGCCAGCGAGTAGGCCAGCCATTGGAGCTGGCAGGCGTATCAATACGCCGCCATGTAAGGGACTCCCATACCGCCCTGAGACGTTGGTAGTTGTAACTTAGCGAGGCTTACACGTTGTCTCCCCGACCCCCATATCAGTTCTGTCAGCATCGTGTTCATTAATTTAAAGGTGCTCATCGGTATGAGGAGTGGGAGGTTCGTAAAGGAGTATACTAGTCGGGGTAGGACCACCATTTTGGAGATAGCTATCCTTCCCCCTATAGACAATGGCAGGGTAGTGCAAAATTGGATTTGTGTTTTAAGGGTTGTAAGCGCCCTACCCACATTACCATCTAGGAGGTCTCGCGTGTCACGGTATATTTATATCCCTAAGTATTTAACCCCTTCCGTGCGGGCGGAATTCCCCGCCCATGCTGACTCCGCCTTGCGCGGGCGGAGTCATGACGGAACGGTTCCGTCATCCGCACAGCTCACCCGTAGTGCATGAGGGAACCGTTCCGTCAGCAGCATGGAAGGGGTTAAATGTCGAGGGCGCCATCTGGAACCTATGTGGGGGGAACTGTAACTGGCCATCTCTCGTAGCGCCACTAAAAGAGTAGCCATAGGATTTAGTTGCATTAATGGCAAGGCCCGATATTACTCTGAAAGTTTCAAAGATGTCAGGTATAGGATCGAGTCAGTCCGACATGTCCCTAACGTATAGTATTATGTCGTCTGCATAGGCCGACACTACATGTGGCACTAGGTTACGCAGTACACGCTGTGGTGCAGCTAGGGCTCGGAGTCTATGCAGCAACGGCTCTAGAGCCAGTATAAAAAGTAGGGGCGACAATGGGCAACCCTTTCGCGTTCCTCTAGCTATCGTGAACTGGCCCGAGATGCATTTATTAGTGCGGACACATGTCGTCGGGTGCAGGTACAAGAGATTTACCCATGCCAGATATGCAGACAGTATGCCGAATCGCGCCAGGGCTGCAAACATATAGTCCCATCTTAGGGAATCAAATGCCTGCTTCAAGTCCAAGGAGATACAGCTCTCTGCACCACTTCGTGCGTCCTCATGCAACATTATCTGGCTCAGTCTCCTTAGGTTGAGCGCCGTGCTCCGTGCTCCGTGCTCCGGCCAGGAACGAAGCCACATTGATCCGCATGTATAAGCGCTGGGATGTATTGGTTCAGTCTTGTCGCTAATATCTTGCAAAAAATTTTATAGTCCGCATTTAGTAGCGACAGCGGTCTATAATTCGACAATTGTAAACCGGCTCTACCGGGTTTTAAAAGGGAGGCTATCAGTGCCTGTAGAGTCATTGGTGGTAGGGCACTAGCCGCTATTGATTCTTGGTATAGGAGATGCAGCTGTGAAGCTAGTAGAGCAATATATGTCTCATAGAACTCGGCCGGTAAGCCATCAGTCCCAGGGGTTTTATTCCGTGGTAAGGCTTTAATTGCTTGTCTGATTTCTGCGGTCATGATGGGGCGCGCAAGGTCATCTCGCTGCGCAGTCGTGAATTGTGGAATGGGTAGGTCCTCTATAAATGACTCGAAAGTCATGTCCGTCATCGGTGGGTGAGGGCCGTATAGGTGTGTGAAGTAGTCCTTAAAGGCGGTGTTGATGCCCAATTGTGTCCCTATCGTCCTTCCTAATTGATCATGGACCTCTACTATAGGGGCACACATGGGTGTATTACGCACCATGCGTGCCAGTAACGGCCCGATCTGTCTGCCTGAGTGTGTTGTCTAGCCGTGTATTCCCTGTAGTCAGTAACCCGTAACTCCTCAAGTAGCTCTGCATGTTGTATATGGACCTCTTGAAGTTGTGTGAGTTGATGGTTTCTGCCCGCAGCCCTGCTTTCCAGCATTGCTAGTCTGCCCTCCACCTCCGTGAGTTTTTCCACCACTGTCTGTCGTATGCCTACTTTTGTGCCCATGGCACTCCCCGTATGGTCACCTTGAAGGCGTCCCATTCTATTTGTCTGGTGCTAGCTAGGCCCGCGTTCTCGGCAAAGAATGCAGTTATGGCTTCCGAAATTGTGTTTCTGAAGACCGGGTCCTCAAGTACCCCTGGCGGCAGGCACCAAGTTGGTATCGGGGTTGGGATCCTCCCCCATTGCATTGCAGTTCTACCGGGTTGTGGTCCGAGAGTGTCTTCCCCATGTGAATTGCCGAGTTGATGGACCCCAGGAGTATGTTAAAACAGAAAAATCGATCTATTCTGGTATGCAATTTGTGTGGTGGTGAGTAGAAGGTATACTCCCTATGTCCCGCGTGTTTGATTCTCCACGCGTCTGACATGTTCCAGCATACCGCCCAGTTTGCTAGTGCCTCTGCCTGCTTTCTGCTATCGGCGGTTTGTAATGGGGGTGGGATCTATTGAGGGAGATATCCAGGACCGTATTGTAGTCCCCACCTATTATCCATCCGTGTTCATACCAGTCTGATATTACGCCGCTAAGGGTGGTAAGGAATTTCGCCTGGTCCGTGTTGGGGGCGTAGATGCAGCCCAGTACTACAGGGGAGCCGTCCAGTATCACTTATACAAATACATATCGTCCCTCCCTGTCCACCCGTTTCTCTATTAATTTAAAGGGGATGCAGTTTCTTATCCATATAGCAGTCCCCCAAGAGAAAGCCGAGTAGGCGGTAGCAAATAATTGGCCCTTCTATTTCTTGTGTAATTTGGAGACTTCCACTCCATTTAGGTGGGTTTCTTGTAGATAAGCTATAATAATCTTTCTTCTGTTCAATTGTGCCAGTATTCTGTGCCTCTTGTGCACTGAGCCCATTCCTCACACATTCCAGGTGCAGAACTATATGTGTTAGGTGTCGTCATAGTGAGGAGAATATACAGTGAATGCTTTACCCATTACAGCAGTTTTGCTGGACATTATGAAGCTTGATCTGAGTGCTCTAACTACGTTAAACTGCTCAACCTTAAGGTCCTCGCTCCCAACCAGCTGGGGACCGAACATCTGTTACCCAACGTGGGCAAAACAATTAAGCGCAACTGTGCCTTCGCCTGGGGGGGTGGGTCCGGTTGCACTTACCAGCTAATTGTCCACTGATAGTCCTTGAGGTGCACCCTGTTATAGCAAATAACCCCAGTCCACATATGCCCACCTCATCCTGTTCATATTATATAACTACATAACTACATACGTTACCATCTTGCGGCTTCAACACAGGTATTCAAATTTCATTTGCCATTTGCGCTGTGATACGCGGAAAGAGTTCCAGGCTAGTGTCCGATTCCGAAACTTCTGTGTGTGTGCCAGACTGATGATCTGCGCTTGTCCGTTCCTGGGCGTCGTAGGTCGCCCGGGCCGTCGTTGTCAGGAGTGCTGTCTCTACAACTGTCCCTGCCAGATCCGGCGGTTGGGTCGAAGTGGTGATAATATCCGCTCCTTGAGTGTGACCCGACTAGTGCGTGTTCGGCTCCATCCAATGCGAGGGGTGGTCTCTTTGTGTCCCTGCCAGGGGATCCTGCGAGGCGTGAGCGTTACCTCCATCCATTCCGACGCTTCCTCCGGGGTATCAAAAAAATAAGTTTTGTGGTCATGTATGATTTTTAGGCGTGCTGGGAAAAGTAGAGCGTACTTTAAGTTGCAATCCCGCAGTGCACGTTTCATTCCCAGGAAGGTCGTTCTAGCTTTCTGGACTGCTGGGGTGAAATCCGGGTATAGCAATTTTGTCCTGTTCTCGTATTTCACTGGGGCGCTCTCTCTGGCAGCTTTAAGGATCGTGTCTCTATCTTTGTAATGAAGTAGGCGTGCAATCAAGGGGCGTGGGGGAGCTTCCGGTCTGGGCGGTCGCGGGGGTACCCTGTGTGCGCGTTCCACGCTGTAGAGTGGGGTAAGGCCCATTGGTGCCACCACGTTTTTAAGCCAGTCTTCCACAAACTGGGTGGGGTTCAATCCCTCGCTGCGCTCCGGAATGCCCAGGATGCGGACATTATTGCGGCGGGAACGCACTTCCACGTTGTCCACTCTGTCCCGCAATCCCTTGAGCTGACGCTCCAGGTCCTCCAGTCTCGTGGAATGCTCAGTCTGCTGCGGTATCAGGTCATCAAGTGCCATCTTGTAAGCAGTCGCTTTCTCTGCTAGTTTATTATGGTCCACCTTCAGTAGAGATAGTCCCTTGGATATTGCATCCATGCGTGTTTCCAGTGCTTTTTTAGAGACTCTTTTTTCAGACAATATTAAATCCAATTTCGCATCTTGTGAGCCCATTCCTGTAGGTGGTATTACGTCATGGTTGGACGAGGCCAGCCCATGGCTACACATTGTCCTTTTATACATGTTCTTAAATTGTTACATGAAACTCATTTATTGTTTTAACCATTTTAACCTTGTTTAACATCTAAGAAATCTGACCAATTGTCTTTGTGGTAAAATTTTGCTGAAATAGTTTTTTTTATAATTAATGTATATTAACATCTATTTTGTACTGTTTTTATACATTATTGTTCTCTTTTATGGCATACCGCCGAAATAAAGATCACTGAATGAAGTTGAAAAGGAATCAAATACAAGTATTACTATTGTAGATTACTGTTGCATCCCCATAAATATGTCAACAAGGTTAACTCCCGCAGTAAGAGAATGAGCTTCTTGGTTTGCTACAGCTGCCACACAGCTACAATTTTTTATTTCTTTTACTTTGTTAACACAGCATCCAAATGCAAAAGGGTCAAGCGATGGAGCTAGCATCATTGTCCGGGAGGTGGCACGAGATTGCAGACACCAGGAAGACCATACACCAATCAGGCCCCCATCTGCGGGAGGAGATCATTGTGGACGAATGGGATCTGGACGGTAAGAGAAAAAGCTGTTAGATACTTAACCTCATAGATGCTATTAAACATTCCTCCCCAGTGCTGCGCTGTCCATTGGAACTAGTGCTGAATGGACGTCCAATGGTCGTGCGCAGCACTGGGGAGGTAGTGCTGCCGTCGGCCAATGCACCGAGGCAGCACTTAAGGGGTTAAAATATGCTCTAGGTTGACATGCAAAGAAAAGAAAATGTTTCATTGGCAAATGTTGTTTGGTTTGTTGCTAGCAGTATTACTGAAGCATTTCTTAGGAAGGTTTTGCCAGTTAATTAGCAGTTTGACTGTTTATTGAGACATCCACACCTCGGAAAGTGTTTTACTTTTCAAATGAGTAGCATTGGTGTCACTCATCAATAACACATGGAACTCTCATGTACATCTATGTTCAGACCAATATAAACATAATCCTCTATCCTGTGTGTAAATGTATAGCCCACTATGAATTTCATTGGTGACGAGCAACGATTATTCATAGAGAGTGTATGCCAGCAGTCTGTACCAGCCTTGACACAGTTTTATGGTGGTACCATCTAGCATGCCCGCTTAAGAAGGGCAAGACTTTCACACAGGACACATTGATAGTTATCTCATCATGAAGTCAAGAATTGAGAAAAGGGACATTTAAAAGGAGGGTACAAGCAAGCTCCCTTCTTGACATGGGGCAACAAAGTACCATGTTTAGGTACCCTCACCCGCCATAACAGAGCTCATTCTCCCTGGCCATATGCAAATGTGAAATCACATGGTGACATAACTATTTTCCTGCTTGTTACTTACAAGACACTGTGTACAGTTCCCAAGGGCTTTGGAAGAGGTGCCATATATTAGAAGGTTGAGAGGCTTTCTGGGACGTAATTGCTTCTCTAGACTGTGTGTCACTTTCAGGTCCATTCCTACTTTCTATTTGGACATGGAGATTTCAAACAAATGTTACTTCAAAGGTTAGATTAAGGTTCTACTTCTGGGCACACTATGTTGCTGCACTGAGAATCTGAACATGCCTTCCTTCATTTCAAATCATTCTCATTCTGATGTGCTGGCTCGGAGGTTAAAATACAGATGAACTCATAGTTTGCACTGAATTGTAGTCATAACGCTTGAATAGGCCTGTATATGTGGCGCATTCCGCACATGATTTATGACTTAAATGAAGATTCATATGATGTCGAAGTAAGAGAATAACTTTTCGCTTGTTGCCTGTAGCCGCTGTTTGTGTGGAGCCTGCCGCCTGGGGAAAAACCAGGACTCGCTGTCTGACTAAGTCACGGACCACCGGAGGAGGAGCCAACTTTCCTGCACCGTGCACTCAAAAGTGCTGCACATCTTCCTTCGGTTCGGTACGCTTGTTGCCTGTTGCCTGTAGCTGCTGTTTGTGTGGAGCCTGCCGCCTGAGGAAAACCGTGACTCGCTGTACCAGGAAGTCACAGACGACCGGAGGTGGAGCCAACTTTCCCACGCCGCACACTCAAAAGTGCTGCGCATCTCCCGCGGCGCAGGTGTTGCCTGTTGCCTGTAGCCGATGTTTGTGTGGAGCCTACCACCTTGGGGAAAAAACTGGACTCGCTGTCCCAGAAAAACATGGACGAGTAGGTAGAGGAGCCAACTTTTCCGCGCCACACTCTCAAAGGTGCTGCACATCTCCCACGGCGCCAGCCATACCTGGGCAAAGCCTGGGCCAAGTGCGGGGCCGCCCGCACCCGTCAGAGATGGGAGAAGGCTGGGCTGGGCCCACTCTCTTGGTTCTCTGACTCGATGGGGTCAGGTGGCAACTGATTGACATTTACATCTCTATTCTCACAGCCAGGACTTCCCGGGGGGTTTATATTAGGACAAATGCCTGGACGATACTGGACTTGGACATTCCCGTGCAGGTAGGACCGTTTATATCTCCATTTTAATGAGTGAGCTGTGTTCTGCTGTGCTTAAAGACCCAAGGTTCGGGTGCTGGGCGAATGCTTGGTACAGAGCAGCCCCCTGTTTGTTTATTTAATGAAGATGGTGGTTATGGTCAAAGTCTTCCTGTCTCTTTGATAACAAACCCAATTTCCTGATGGACACAATTTTCCAAACACTCTGCTTTTTCAGTGGCCACATTATTTCGAGACATCATCTTTGGATTAGTTTGAGGGACATATTCTTTGGCCACATCACTTTAGGTTGTCCGGATTGTTACATTGGGAACAAGCAGGCCACTTGCTAAGGAAATGGTGAATACTGTGTCCACTATAGACTCTTTCCTGAAGCGTGCCGTAGGGGTTTTGGATAAGGAAATCGAGTTGGCTGCACGTCGATGGGAACAGGGGCAACTGCCCGATCCACTCGACCTTCTTCCATCAGGACGGCGTACAGTTAACTGACCCCCAGACAAATTCAGCAGTCCTTGGATTGGGTCCTGGAGCGGGAAAAAAGTAAGAGAAAAGAGGAATTACCCTTCAATCGTGAGTTATGCTAAATGTCAGAGAACCCTTGGCTCGCACTCCATCCCCCCAGATTCTAAAGTTGTATTTAGTCCAAATTTGACGGGCTTCCTTGACACTTTTAAAGTATCCTTGTTTTCAGCACTGGACCTCAAATTAGAACCTATTTTTCATCGCTTTTCAGCAATTGAAAAGGATCTTTAAAAGTTAACTACGCTCCCTCAAGGCAATCCTATTGTGTTGTCCACTCTTCCTCTGGGCCCAACTGCCCCGCCTACCAGAGTGTGTCATAGCATGGGCCAAAGTGTGCAGGAGCTTAGTACAAAGATTTCACCTAAGGCTGCGACGGAGTGTGCAATTCAGTGTTCATGTCGAGAAGCACCTTCCGTATGCTCACTTACATTGGCTCCAACTTTGAACACAACTTCGTTAACAGCAATAACCACCAACGCCGGTGCCTCTTTACAGTTCAAGCAGAAACCAAACCCAGGAATTGTTGCAAGCAGGTCCAACACGATGTCTGGCAGAGGGTCAGGAGGTACCCACTCAGGAGCTTCAAGCGACCCTGCCCTGAGTTCTTGTACTCTACACCTGCTATCAGAGTCAACTCCTTTAGTAGTGGTTTTAGCAAATGTACTCCGACTTGCTCCGGGTACTAAGAAAGACTTTGATTAACTCAAGAATAAAGTTGTGCATTGGCTAAATTCTAATATTGTTACAGGGTTGCGGGTAGATAGTCACATAATTATGCTGCGTAGAACATCAGGGTTGGGCAGAGTCAAGAAAAACTGGGATGGGGATTGTGTTATCATTAACTTCAACAGCCCCTTTGTGGTGAATGCCATCCTTAGCATGGTCTCCCAACTTAAACCTAGGGTCCTAATACAACCATTGTGGCTCTCCCACTGGGTTACTTTTATAGGCCCCAGATCCATCGACTTGTCCCATATAGTAGCTTACAGGGGGGCCTTCGGACTTGGGTCAGGGAAGTCAGCACAAGGGAATTCCAGGTATAGCTACATGTTATAGGTTTGTGACCCTGAGCTCATTAGATTGTTATGATTGACTGAGTCCAGTTCCTCCCGAACCATTTGCCCTTTCCACACAGTACTCCGGGGGGCATCTGGGTTATTCAGAATTCAAAGGGTGTAACTTTGTTTCCTGGAACATTACAGGGCTGGTAAGCAAGTTTGATGATCCAGACTAGATGCCGTTTTTTAAGAATGTTTGAGTAATCTGCCTTCAGGAGGCATGGGCCACCGTAAACAGTTATTATCTGAAAGGTTACAAAACGTTCTTTGTGCCAGCCACTCCCACTACTGCAGGAAGAGCTAAGGGGGGTTTAGTCAGATTGGTTTTTTTAGCTGTCCAAGTCAGCTCTGTCATGTTGCCCCAAGACTTCCCCACCGTATATGTGCTGTTGTTATCTAGGAGGGCAAACAATGTATTGCTTTTAAATTTGAATAATGTGGTAGCCTGCTCATTGTAAATATGCACCATTACGTGGTTGGGCTTTTGTCTGAGAAACATGAAGCAGAGCAAGCAGATCTGCTCTAATGGTCTTATTGCAGGGGACTTTAATGTCCATATACGTGGGGACCCTAAGTCTGGGGGGGTTAAAGACATGAGGTGTGCACATCAAGCCGGTCTGCATATGTAGCATAACTAGCAGGGCTCTATACTTAACAATATTTTGAATGAGTTTGATTTCTTGTCTGCTCTGAACAAGTTGCCCCCGGGCAAAAAGGATGTTGCCTCCACTTCCACTGGGAGAGGTGTGAGTCTTTCATTGACTTTATTATTTTTTCTACACATTTTTTTAAATATTTTAGATTTTACCATAAAGGAGAGTGTGTACAGTGACCACAACCTGGTGTGCGTTTCGACTGGATGGCCCGGGTAGAAAAATTTGCCAATCGTCGAGCAAGGGGGGCTCTGACAGCTGTGAATGAGCAGAGGAGACTGAAGTGGGTACAGATTCTACCAGACCAGTTCGATGAGTCCCTGTTCACTCAGTGTTCTAAGGAGCTACCCACTTGCTCAGACAGGGCGGCATAACCGACAGACATTTTGGAGGCTTTTGGAAGCATATCAGGGGCTATAGCCAACCTATTGGAGCCCTGGGTAGGCATCCTTATATAGGTCTGAGATGATTTGACTCTGAATGCTCCTGTGCCTCCATGAGACTGAAGGAGGTTTTGAGTACCACACCAAGAGATTCCCTGACTGTCAAGAGGTATAGCAGACAATATAAGGCCACTCTGGCAAAGCATAAGAAAGAGCATGCCTGGTCAGATCTGTTAGAGGGCAGCATTGTGCGCAACACCTCTAAGTTCTGGAGCATCATTAATAGCCCATTTTTAGCAGAAGATAGTGCCAACATACTTGATGCCCATATTACCGAGGATGATTGGAGAAGTCACTTTGAGGGTATGTTCCAGCCTTCACCCCTCTCGGGGGAAGTCAAGAATATCGGTGAGGGTAAATCTGAGATCATATTTAGTGCACAAGAAGTAAGATCAGGTATAATGGGTGTATCTAAAAATAAGCCCACAGGACCTGATGGGATCCCCCCCAGACATCTATATTTCTAACTTGGACATTTGGGTACCCGCACTGACCTAAACAATTAATGCTGCGGTCATAATTGGCCGCCCAGATACTTGGGAATTATCTACCATTGTCTCTTATTTTGGGATAGAACTCACTGCTATAGGCCCATCTCCCTTTTGGATTCTGTTGTAAAGATGGTTGGCCGGCTGATCCTTGACAGGCTTGCTAGCTGGGTAGATGACAGCAACATTCTGGCGGAAGTCCAATATGGTTTTCGCCCCATCTGCTCAACAGTGGACCGGAGTATAAATTTATACATGGTCTTGAATAAGTACACCGTCACCTGCACTGGCACCATCTACTTAGCTTTTATGGATCTGTCTTCCGCGGTTGATCGTGTTAACAGGTCCAAGCTTTGGCAGATGATGCTTTCTATTGGCATTTATAAAGACATTGTTTTGTTTTTGAGGGATCTCCATAGGGACACCAGAGCTGTAGTACACTATTCTAAAGATCTTAAAGTAACCCCGAGTTTCTTATACAGGGAGGGGTCCATCAAGGGTGTATCTTTGCCCCTTTTCTTTTTAATGGGTATAATAATAATCTGGAGCAGGTCCTTTTGAAATTAAATACTGACTACCTCCAGGTGGGCAAGCGAATTTTGCCGATCCTCCTGTACGCTGATGATGCTGTCCTCATGGTGAGGACAGCGAGGGGGTTACACTGCCTACTGAACTCCTTTGTACATTTTATGGAGGACTTGGATTTCTTGGTCAATAACAGTAAATCATGCAGGTGGGCCAAAGTCTAGCTGAGCCCTACACATTTTTGGTGGGGGCTACTCCGGTCCTTAAGACCCACGTTTTTTCATACCTATGGGGTGGTCTTTGATGTAGCCATGAATTGACACCCCTTGACAAGCTGTTAGAAAGGGGATTTTCTTAGGGGTATTGCTGCTGTTCCTAACTTTGCTTCCAGACTAGGAATTAGACCGATCGCAGCACTTTTACAGATTTATAAAGCTAAATTTATCTAGAAGGTCACCTATGGGAGTGAGATTTGGGGCTATATCGAGCATGGTGTATTGCAATCTGTTTAAAACACTTTTCTGAGATGGATTCTCTGCTTACTGCAGTGTATTCCATCGTTTACAGCCCATGAAGAATTTGGAATGGCTTTCCTCTCAGATGTGTTGGTTTTTCGCCCTTTATCACTGTGGATGAAGAAGGGAACTCACCAAAGTAAGGAAATCCTAAGGGGTTGTCTCTCCCTTGACCACTCTAACAGTTTTTGCTGGTTAAAGTATGTTAGAGAAAGTTTTACCAACATGTGAAGGGCTGATCTTTTTGATAACTCAGAGGGAATCAGTGGAAGGGATATTTACTGGACGAAGGAGAACTTCTTCGAAATGCGTATGTGGGCCAGGGCAGAAGTGGAGGTGAGGAAGCCCAGCGTTCATAGGTATTCCTTGCTGAAGACGGTGTCATCAACTGAGCTCTATCTTTTATGGTTTAAACGTAACCATGATCGTTTTTTGGACCTGTCTCTTTATCTTTTGGCCATCACCGTGGTGCATACAGAGGGCAGTGCCTCTTACCCTGTGGTTGCGACGGAAATTCTCACAGGACATGATGCACTTTTTGATTGTCTTGTCGTTTTTACGAGGTTCCCAGAAAGTCTTTTATTATTCCTAATCTCAAGAAAGCAAGTTTAAGGCAGGTTAGACCTGCTTTTAGCTTTCTACAGTTTCTCTCGAGTAACTCACCGTACTACACATTCTTAGCTTTATAAGTGCTGCAATTAACTTGGGTCCAGATGCAATTAATTTTTATAGATACATTTCGGACACTGGGGCTATATGAAACTGCTTATATTATGGATTTGTCAAAAGTGTCTGTTTTTTCACTTTGTATTATGTACTGTTTGTGTTAAATTATTTGATGGAGTTTTTTAAAGGAGTCTGTTTAATTTTTATTTGTTTCTTGTAAAACCCGAATAAAGTTGATGATGATGATGAACTTTTCCTTTTTGTGTTGGGTGTTCTCGATCACAGTTCCTTTCTGATATCCCACTTGAAATTACTTCTTCCTCCCGCCGTGGTTATGTTTAACTACTGCCTGGTGCAGCAGACGCCTAAATTGAAAATCATTAGATTGTGAGAGAAGGGTCTCTTCTCAAGTAGGGGCAAACAGGGCTAGCACATCCTAATTTTGAGCTTTAGTACCCTCCACCACGAAGGCACAAGAAACTGTAAATAGTTGTTTTTGGTACGTATGGGCCCTAATCAGATCTACCTTTTCCACTTTGTGGCTGGATTCAATCTTGCTAAGTTACAGCCTCCATTCTGCATCAGCAAAGGGAACAGATGTGGCTTCTGTCTCATTTCTCACCAGATTTTGATATTGCTGGCACTGCACCAGAGTCTATGCTCTAGTCTGTGGTTCTGGGTTAGACATTGACTGGTCCCCTATTTAGAAAGATTTGCAGTATGGTGGACACATCAAGCTTTTTGATGAGGGACAGTTTGGCTTTGACTTGGAGCAGAATGCGTATGTCGATTCTGATCATTGTGTAGAGTTCACCAACATGCTGTCATGTCTACTGGTTTATGACTCCTTTCATGATGCCTTGAAAGCCAAGCTGAATGCTACTTTGCAACCATCCTCACCCCAGGCTAGAGTGGTACTGATATTACTACTGCAGCCACAAGCAGCCCTCCTCCAGTAACTCTTACGTGGCTACCAGTCCTGCTGGCATTAACCCCATTTCCTCTTTAGGACTTGCCAGCAATTTCTCTGCAGCCTTTACCAGCTCATCTTCCTGACACCCTAGCAGGACCAGCAGGCCGAGACGAGGCTCCAACTGGCCCTTTCTGACGTCAACTAAATGCAAGACGCTGCCCTTAGTTGACCAAGAATTGAACCTTAGTGCCAGAGGCAGTGAGCAATAGGAGGTATTCAATACAGTGCATATCTCAAGCTATTGAGGCTATGCCCATTAATATGCCTATTCTCCCTCTAGAAAATTGGTGTATTTCAATGTTGGACTTGCGCATCCTATTTGTAAATATAAAACGGCTTGCTATTTTGCTACACGTACCCGAAAACTATACCATGTGCTTGGGCACTCTGGACAATAAATACCTGTTGTCCAATTACACTTCCACCTCCTTTTCAGGCACCTCCCCTGCTTAGGTTTTGGTGCTGATTGCAGTATCTATGAAAGGTAAATTGCCATTCTTCCTCATGGGCTTGTAGACAAGATATCCTGAGCCAAAAAACAGTACTAGGCCCTCAGTCTCATTTTCAGGAGGCAAAGTGATACCTCTGGTATGAGTTCAGCCCTATGTTCTGACTGTGATCAGAAGGTTATTATCTGCATGGAGAAGGAAGCATGGTAGCAGAAGATACCGATAGCCCAGTATCTCACTGATGCCACTTCCAGACCTCGAACACTGGTCTTTCTGTGCTCAGGCAAGCATGGCTGAAGTCCTCAGACCTAAAGCCTAACTTTAAGTCCTCGACCTGCCATTTAGTAGCATAGCCCTCTTTAAACTCTGAATAACTAGTTTCTCCACCATCCCAAAATCAGTATTTCACTGCCATGTCACTAAGTACAATCTAAGAAGTACCTACTGGGACTCAATCCTCCTTTCAGCAGGAAACATCTTTCAACTTTCGATGCCATGGCCCCTCTTTGCCCCAAACCATTAATACCATGCTATTTGTTTTAAGTAATATGAACAGTTTCATTTTAGTGTATGTATCAAATATGTGTATTTACTGATTTCTAAACTAATTATTACATTTTTTGCATAGCCACATTTAACGTCCAACCCACAAAACGTAAACCTTCATGCTTTCCAGAGCATCTGATGCAAATGAATGCCAAGCAAGTCTCACGCCATGCCTTCCTCAAATCATGTGTGGGCATGTGGCCTGGACTGCTTGCATACTTAACACCTCTTTTTGAATTAGACTTATTGGCAATACAGTGAAGGAGATACATAGTGGTGAATGTATCTTTTCTAACACAAAGATTGTCAGCCAGGGCACTGAGAATATTTACGTATAGCAAGTTTGGCTTCTCACCTATGTTGTCCAAGAATTAACAAATCTGGTAGCCTTTGGGAAAACACCCCTACCACACATTCCTCCACAGTTTGTGCTATAGTTTTAGCTATTTTGAGTAGGTACACAAACGAGAATAAAACACGGAAAGGGGTCTTTGCCTTGACAAAGAAAGCCCTTGCTATTCAACTAGAATTGCTTCTGACATTCCTACAGTTCATCGTTGCTTTTCATCCACCAAGTTCTACTAACATGTTACAACATAGACCTTGAATGTGCCCTTCGTGGACAGAATCTATTTCAGCATAAAAGAAGTTGATTTATTGTGCGCACCTACACTCTCCCCTATTAATTCGACCTCAGTCTGACCGATTCCCTATACCTATTATTCGAGGACCTAAATGCTACAGCTCCAGTAATTGTAATCACTGTGCTTAGTTTTTTAACTTTGTTTTGAAAATTGTGCGTCACAGAAAGTGTTCCTTTGGGCTCAATAAATGTTAGAAAGAGAAATCGCAAAGTAGGAAATGAATAAACATTAAGGACTGTGACCATAGGGCAGTGTCTGAATTCGGACTGTTTTGTTCACTTTGCTTGAACTGGTAGCAGGTGTTCTGATGGCATTGTAAGAGATTTATTAACACGTTTACATTTTCTTTTCTTCGACTAAATGTGATAAATGAGCCCTGGCAAACATTTGTCCCCTCACAGCACTGTCTCTAAACTAGGGCACCTGCTTGTGGAACCTGCAACCAGGCAGCCTTCTTATGGACATAATGGCATCTCATCAAGTAGGTATGTATTACGCTGATACAGTCTCCTACACATTTTCTGTACGTTTTATATAACTGGTCAGCCTTTTGTTATTTCCAAGCATTTTACATGTAACTTCAGATTCACTTTTATATTTTTACGAATTCCTTGAGGTGGAATTTTATTGTAATATTTGATAAAGACGACACAAATTGAAAATATTCAGTGGCGTTTCATTATGAATAATTTCCTGATAAGTATATTAAACACATTGCTCCTTTGTGTGAATATATTATTTAGTTCATAGAATGTCTTTGTATTGATGTTTGCTTAAGGTTTCATTTTCGCTTGTAAGCTGCATTGGAAGCAACATGTTGCACAACAGCCAAACCATGTCTGAAGCAATACACACGCATATCAGTGGTTTATTTTTTTTCTTTTGCTTTCCTAAGTCTCCCCATGTCTTTAAGATTCTTCCTGTGTACATTTACCACACCGCCAGAACCCTGCTTCTTCTGATGTTGTGAATAGCATAATAAGAGGGAGCAACAGTAAAGCGATGTAGGTGTAATCAGTCAAAGGTGAAGGTGATTGGATACCATTCTGACTTTGCAGGTCTAAAACAAAGGAAATCAGGGACAACATAGCAGAACAAGGACAGCTTTAATGGAAGTGTTAATATTCAGATGAGGCAGGGAGCATTGTGGCTCAAACAACTATGTGAATGCACATTTTACTGGCAAAAAGGCAGAAAGGGGGAACTTAAAATGGGATCACATCACACTGTTCATGTTCCCTAATATAGCCTTAAAATGCTGACTTTCAAATTTGGCAGAACCCCAACTGCCTGTTCTAAACTGTGTGGAAAATAGTTTTAAGTTATTGAAAAAATGTACTAAGACTCAAATTATTGGCATTTTCTTACATCTGGGAATAAATGGAGTTACAGTTCCTGAATTTCCCAAAGCAAGAGAAAGAGCGGCTCAATATGCGACTGAAAATAAATTCTGAACTATGTGGATTCCAAGAATCTTATTTTAGTAATGCTGCTGACATGTTGCTGCCAGTTTTCTGCCATTTTATACTATCAGAAATAAATTCAAATGATAGGATAAGGTATTGTCCACAACATCATTGACTACCGCAGGTATCTATTTAGATAAAAAAGAAATGAGTGCTAGAACTCCCTGGCGCTCCCCGGCACCAAAGACCCTTTTGTATGTTTTCTGGCACGCTCTGACTGGATTGAGGGTTTGTGCTATACTGTCTCTGTCCAAAGAGCCCACTGGAGGTAATACAGCAACTTCAACAAGCTCACCTAAGAAGGAGAAGGCGGGCCGAAAACGAGTGAGCCAGAACTTCAGTAAAAGATGACAGACACACCCCACCACCTGAGCCTGGCGAGTATGGCAGGAAATAGGATGCAGTGATATATGGGAGAAGATGTTGCAGGATAGTAATGAGCTATGGGAGCGCTCCGCATTAAAGGAGGAGGCAAGTGCGGCAAGAGGACACACCACAGTGGTAGAATTCAAGGACCGGGAAGTAGATCAGAATTGAAGGCCAAAGCCATCTGCACCACATGATTCAAGCAGAGTATTACCGTAGGCCAAGACATAGAAATAAAGAAAAGTTTCTGCTTACTCGATGATGGCAGCCATATTGGGGGAGGCTTAATATGTAAATACCTCTCCGACAAGACTGATAGTTAGCTGGAATCTTAGAAATAGAACCTCCTGAAAGAAAACAGGTTTTGGATTTTGGAACTATCATGAAAGACAATCAAAGTATGATTGAATACTTCATATCCAAAACTCATCTGAATTGATCTTGAGTGCCACTGCATGTCCCCTGGGCTGCTCTTCTTCAGGCTGCTTGTACCCTATTTGGAAGTTTTTTAAAGGCCAGGCTGTACTTAATACCGGTTACTGGACAGTCCAGGAAAGGATGATTTCAACCCTCAACAGACCAGCATTAAAAGTGTCTCCTGCACTTAGTTGAGCTCTGAATTGCTACCAGAAGCCCATCACTGAATGAAACTTTCCTCCTGATCCAGGGGGCCCTCCTAACCTATGTACTTTCATAGGCTTGGGAAATGTTTGCTAGGCTCCACACCACAATGTGCAAGCGATTCAGAAAAGGGGGTGGTGATGAACAGAGTGTCTGAATTAAGCAGACCACTCTTACCCAGTCAAAAGATCAGGGCTTGATCCATCACTGTTATTTATCTCCCTGCACCATCCCAGCTCAGAACCTGGCTATATGCAAATCAGTCTGTCCCTGGCCCAGTGCATCATGGGAACAGGGCAGACTAAACTACCAAGCCAATTCTTCACCAGAAAGGAGACAAGCTACCGGGGACCGGTTTCTGGCATTTCAGCCGTCTTCGGCCCGGCTTGCTTTAATCCTGATGGTGCAGTGAGAAAGGGACTCATGTCTGAGTATACCCTGCCACACCTATAGTGGCCAAAAACAATTCAGAAAAGGGGGTGGTGATGAACAGAGTGTCTGAATTAAGCAGACCACTCTTACCCAGTCAAAAGATCAGGGCTTGATCCATCACCGTTATTTATCTCACTGCACCATCCCAGCTCAGAACCTGGCTATATGCAAATCAGTCTGTCCCTGGCCCAGTGCATCATGGGAACAGGGCAGACTAAACTACCAAGCCAATTCTTCACCAGAAAGGAGACAAGCTACCGGGGACCGGTTTCTGGCATTTCAGCCGTCTTCTGCCCGGCTTGCTTGAATCCTGATGGTGCAGTGAGAAAGGGACTCATGTCTGAGTATACCCTGCCACACCTATAGTGGCCAAAAACGATTCAGAAAAGGGGGTGGTGATGAACAGAGTGTCTGAATTAAGCAGACCACTCTTACCCAGTCAAAAGATCAGGGCTTGATCCATCACCGTTATTTATCTCACTGCACCATCCCAGCTCAGAACCTGGCTATATGCAAATCAGTCTGTCCCTGGCCCAGTGCATCATGGGAACAGGGCAGACTAAACTACCAAGCCAATTCTTCACCATCAGGATTCAAGCAAGCCGGGCCGACGACGGCTGAAATGCCAGAAACCGGTCCCCGGAAGCTTGTTTCCTTCCCAGTGTAAGAATTGGCTTGGTAGTTTGGTTTGCCCTGTTCCCATCATGCACTGGGACAGGAACAGACTAATTTGCATATAGCCAGGTTCTGAGCTGGGATGGTGCAGTGAGCTAAAAAACGGTGTTGGATCTAGCCCTGATCTCTTGACTGGGTGAGAGTATTCTGCTTAATTCAGAAACTCTGTCCATCACCACCCCTTGTTGTTAAATATTTTGTCCACCCTAAGCGTGGAAGGGTATACTCAGATGTGAGTCCCTTGCTCATTGCACCATCAGGATTCAAGCAAGCCGGGCGACGACGGCTGAAATGCCAGAAACCGGTCCCCGGAAGCTTGTTTCCTTCCCAGTGTAAGAATTGGCTTGGTAGTTTGGTTTGCCCTGTTCCCATCATGCACTGGGACAGGAACAGACTAATTTGCATATAGCCAGGTTCTGAGCTGGGATGGTGCAGTGAGCTAAAAAACGGTGTTGGATCTAGCCCTGATCTCTTGACTGGGTGAGAGTATTCTGCTTAATTCAGAAACTCTGTCCATCACCACCCCTTGTTGTTAAATATTTTGTCCACCCTAAGCGGGAAGAATATACTCAGATGTGAGTCCCTTGCTCATTGCACCATCAGGATTCAAGCAAGCCGGGCCGACGACGGCTGAAATGCCAGAAACCGGTCCCCGGAAGCTTGTTTCCTTCCCAGTGTAAGAATTGGCATGGTAGTTTGGTTTGCCCTGTTCCCATCATGCACTGGGACAGGAACAGACTAATTTGCATATAGCCAGGTTCTGAGCTGGGATGGTGCAGTGAGCTAAAAAACGGTGTTGGATCTAGCCCTGATCTCTTGACTGGGTGAGAGTATTCTGCTTAATTCAGAAACTCTGTCCATCACCACCCCTTGTTGTTAAATACAATGTGCAAGCAGCATCTCGCTGGAAACCGCTAGATGAAGACATCCTCAGACTAAGGGGTTTATTATGATGGCGGGCGGACAACGTAACGGTACACGGGACCGATGATCAGAGGTGTGGCGGTCCAGCCATGGCAATTAGAATGCGACTGCCACGCTGGCTGGAAGTCTTGTGCACCCTTCTCCTGGAACTGGGTACTCGTTCCACTGTAATATGGCAGAAATCTGGCCTGGTGAAGAAGGAATACCCATCTGCTGTACGTTGTGCATCTGGTCTGGCCTTCTCGAACACACTTTGCCTTAATAAATAGTTCCCAAAATAACCTGAAATTAGCCGTGGTTTAGCATCTGGGCGAGCTGGCTGACCTATGTTAAATGGCACTCGATGTGCCCTTTGTATTTCCTGGGGCCAGTTCCATCCTTCCAATTCTGGGAAGGATTTCTGAAGCAGCTGAACCATAAATAGTTGTGCGTCTGACCCTTCTTTGGCGGTTTTCACTTTCTTCTAGCTTCCATTGGATATCAATAAGTTGTGCCTTATGTGCCTCCACTTTCCCCTTTGAACCTGCTATATCCACCTCCAGTGAAGCAGTTCATGATTCCACCTCTGTCATCTGAACGCTGATGTTATTACAGGTTCTTCCGATTTTCCTAACAGCCCCCTGAAGTTTCCGAGTGACAATTTGTGCACGTTTACTCTCCTTTCGGGCTTCCTCACGGTGTGCAACGACAAACTGCAGAATTGATTCCAATATGGGAGGCTCTGAAGTGGATTCTTCTTCGCTGGTAGGATGCTTACTGTTTCCTACCAATTGGTCTCCGAGAGAATAACTCCACCTTAAATCGTTTGATCTTGGGTTCTCAACTCTAGGTGCTCCGGGGAGTGTCTTTCGTGTGGTTGAAATAGTTTGCCTACCACTAATACCAATGCCAGATGCGCTGTCCTCCTCACTTGATTCTGCATTAAACCCAGTGTCTGATCCCAGATCTGACCAGGTGGTGTCCGATAGAGAATAAAAATCATTTGCTTCTAAGTCAACATCCCTCTCCCCTGGTAATCTATGAGCCCTTACGGGCCCCGGAGGTTCTCTTGCCTGTCCCCTTAAACCTTGCGCTATAAGTTACAGCTGAGTTCCCCCTGGGAGGTCATTCAGGATTTTATTTGTGCCTTATTTCCCTCTTCCCAGGTTTTCCCCTTGTTTTCTAGGTCTTCTTGGCTAAATTGAGTCACTAGTTGGTTTACTACCTCCTGTAAGAGCTCCGGACCCCCGAGGACCCCGTATCCTGCCAATTCTCCTATACCCGGATAGACTTAGATACATACTTCTGGCACAGTTCCGTGAGTTTTCTCTCCCTGTAGCACTGTTTCCCTGAAGCCCTCCTTATGCCCTTTTGGCTGTTAGTGCAATGTCTCGCCTTCTGGAGGCTCCCCCTGCTCCCCCACCTCGTCTGGGCCCACATGCGGCTTACCAGTTAGTTTTCTGCTCTGTCCGCTCCCTCCTACCGCAGCCCCTGCTTGCTCACTCGGCTGATCGGATCCTTGTATGCCAGAGCCCCTGCGAAGGTCGACGACTGACACTGCAGTACGAGGTGGCTGGGGCTATAAGCCCGCGCCCTTCCCCTTCCCGTCTGGGAGATTCTCTGCCCGGGCCTTCTGCCTGCGTCCATGGAGTGCGACGGGAGCCGTCTCAATCTCTGCCGGGTCACTCCACGGGGAATCCTGGAGGCCGGTCTGGACAGCCCCCTCTTCCTTTTGTGCAGACTTTTGTCATCCCCTCGAGAGCCACATACAACCCTTTTACAGGGTCGTCGTCTTGCTCCGGACCTTCCGGGTTTATACACTGCTGAAAGAATTGGCGCACATCAATGTGTCCATTAACCATATTGGGGGAGTTATGACAGGGGCCGGATTTAATCTCTTGGGAAGAACTAACTGTCATCACTAATAGATCACTGTTGAGGTTTAATTCCTTTCAATTAGCATTGTGATGGACACAAAAGTGGAGCATAGGCGAAAGCTGAGAATATGATGACCAGATACAGGACTCACAGCAATACAAAAAAACATGTATCAATCTGGTCCTGGGAGCTGATCGAGGCAGAGGACAGAAATCGGAAGTACACCTGTGGGAAGGATATTTATCACACACACATACACTCACCCATCTACATGCACATTGACACCTCCATGCATTCACAAGTGTGCAAATATACCCTTACCATTCACATGCGCACAGACACACCCCTATTCACAGCACAAGGATCACTAACGGAATATTGGAACCAAAACTATAGCGTGGACAGAATATCGTGGCAAAATGATTGAGGGGCAAAATATCAAAAGGTTACATTGCAAGTAGGTAAGTAAAGATTTACTGTGCTTAAATTCACATCTGTGTACCTTGAAGAGATATATATATATATATATATATATATATATATATATATATATATATATACATACATATACATATATATATATATATATACACACACTTTTCACCAAGCGCGAAACTGCGCGAATGCACTCCTTCCAGCATAAATCACACCACCATAAATTCCAGTTGGAGATGTCGTTTATTCAAAGCATAAGGGCCAGGACAAAACACCCTACGCGTTTCAGCGATAAACGCCTTGCTCAAGGGTAAATAAAGTTCATTCAAACAGTGCACATAAACAAACAGTGTAAAACCATGTGACATGAGGTGCATTGAAACAGAAAGCGGACAGTGATTCAACAGTCTGCATCGGCCATCTTGTAATGGTAAGGTTATACATTCCAGCATAATCTCATAAATCACTCGCGGCTGCCATTAGGTAGTTATAGTAAGGACCTATTTTCCATAGGAAATACGCAACATTCTATTTGCAATAACTTTGGCGCCAGTTGACGAATCTTCGCGAAATTTTCAAAACTCTTGGGGCGCTCCAGTACGCTCCTATCCTGAAAGTTTGGGGGTGATTCGTCAAGCGTGGGCCGAGAAAAAAGGAACCTTTAATTGCAGCTACAGCCCGACTGCTGAACGGAATTACACCAAATTTGGCAAAGAGGTAGTCCTTGGTTCACACTCGTGCCTTTTGGTTAAATGGTGTAAATCTGTTAAGTAGTTCTTTAGATATTAAAGGAAAAAAATACATATATATCTGGGTGGAGCCTAACAGCCCATCCCATCGTAAGATCTGATTGGCTTTCAGCATTTCATCCAAGAATTGTTGGCAGCCATCTTGGGGCCAATATACTCGATAGCACCTCATTAAAAAGCATTGCAGTTAATAGAAGGTTTTAAGACTTTAGTTACATTATAAATCATTTGTTGATGGTACCATACTCATTTTAGGAATTGTGGTGTGTTCTAAGGTGATTTTACCATGTGAAAAAGCCTTCTGCTGGGATATCATGAATCATGTTTGAGAGAAAACTGTTTTCTCATGCTTTTCCCACAGAGGTTTGGAAGGTTATCTATAAGCTAAACTGAGAGCATATTTTCTGTAAATTCACATTATCTTTCTCAGTCATGTGAGAATGAAGTCTGACATTCTCAGTAAAACATGTACATCCAACAAGGGCAGAGACTGTCAGTTGATTCCTTTGTGGTATGCTGCAGCTTCCCAGAGTGTTCTAAAGAACAACTAGAGTGCTAACAGCCTTATGACTTATGACAAAAGTATAGCACACCTGAAGCCATCTTGATTGGAATAAAGTGGTAACTCTTAAAACATTTAATTTAAAAAGTAATAAAATGAGGTGGTTTATTTTGCCATAGAAAGTATGATTAGTGCTGCAGAAAGAAACATTAGGGCATATTTTGAGTGACTTATCAAATTCTCTTCTATTTCATAAAATAATTCTAACATGCAGACTGAAACATGCACTTTGAATACCAACAGCAGACTTCCCTGGTGAGCAGTAGCTTTACTACAGTGATCTAATGAACAACTAGAGTGCTAACATTCAGAATTGATGGCAAATGTGTGACACATCTGAATGCCTTCCTGATGGAACCATAGTAAAAAACTGAAAGTATTTCCTACTGAGGAGACTGTAGTAAATGAGGAGATTAGGAAGCTTCATAACATATAAGTCTACAAAGATGGCCACCAGAGACAAAAGAGCCCAAATGTAGCACAAATATCACCCAGATGTAGCCCAAGTATAGCCCAATGACAGAATGTCCCAGAGTGTTCTAAAGAACAATTAGAGCGCTAACAGTTTTACTTATGACAAAAGTATTGATCAGAATAAAGTGGTAACACTTAAAACATTTAATTTGCATAGGAACAACATGAGGGGCTTCATTTTGCCATAGAAATTATGATTAGTGATGCAGAAAGAAAAATGTGGGCCCATTTTTACTTCTCAAATCCTCTTCTATTTAATTAAAAAAGTCTAACATGCATACTGAAACATGCACTTTGAATACCAGCAGCAGACTTCCCTGGAGAACAGTAGATTTACTACAGTGATCTAATGAGCAACTAGAGTGCTAACATTCAGAATTTATGGCAGTGTGAAACATCTGAATGCTCTCTTGATGGACCCATGGTAAACAAGCATTGAAAAAGCAATAGGTCTCACCATCGTTTAAGTAAAAGCAATTCTGTTTGTAATTAGGTGGCTTTTTAGCTTTGCTTTTATTAGTGTTTTTCAAACTTTCATGTACAAAACATGCATATGTATGCGTATATGTATGCATGCATTTATGTTTGTATTTATATAGATATGCAGATTCTATATGTGTTTATATATGTATGTATATGTATATATACACATACATATTTAAATGCATATATATATATATATATATATATATATATATATATGTGTGTGCATATGTGTTCATGTAGAGAGAGGTGTAGAGAGGCTAGAGGTGTAGAGGTAGCGGTATAGAGGTAGAGAGGTATAGGTAGAGAGTAGTAGAGAGAGAGGTAGAGAGTAGACAGTGAGTAGTAGAGAGGAGTAGAGAGAGTAGCAGAGAGTGAGTAGTAGTGAGTAGTAGAGAGTGAGTAGTAGAGAGTAGTAGAAAGTGAGTAGTAGAGAGTGAGTAGTAGAGACTAGGTAGTAGAGTGAGTAGCAGGGAAGAGTAGTAAAGTGAGTAGTAGAGTGAGTAGTAGAGAGTGAGTAGTAGAGAGTGAGTAGTAGTAAAGAGTAGTAGAGAGTGAGTAGTGGAGAGCGAGTAGTAGAGAACAAGTAGTAGAGAGTGTAGTAGAGGGTGAGTAGTAGAGAGCGAGTAGTAGAGAACAAGTAGTAGAGAGTGTAGTAGAGGGTGAGTAGTAGAGAGAGAGTAGTAGAGAATAAGTAGTAGAGAATAGTAGAGAGCGAGTAGTAGAGTGCGAGTAGTGGAGAGTGAGTAGTAGAGAGTAGTGGAGAGTGAGTAGTAGAGAGCAAGTAGTAGAGAGCAAGTAGTAGAGAGTAGTAGTAGAGAGAGTAGTAGAGCGTAGTAGAGTAGTGGAGAGTGAGTAGTAGAGAGTTAGTAGTAGAGAGTAGTGGAGAGCGAGTAGTAGAGAGTGAGAAGGAGAGAGCAAGTAGGAGAGAGTGAATAGGAGAGAGTGAGTAGTAGAGTGAGTAGTAGAGAGTGAGTAGTATAGAGAGAAAGCAGCTCTGCTGACCTGGTTCCTCTGGCTCTACAGCAGGTCTGTTCCCACAAACGTAGAGAGAGAGTAGTAGAGTAAGTAGTAGACAATAGTAGAGGGCAAGTAGTAGAGCGTGAGTAGTGGAGAGTGAGTAGTAGCGAGTAGTTGAGAGAGTAGTAGAGAGTGAGTAGTAGAGAGTAGTAGAGAGTGAGTAGTAGAGAGTGAGTGGTAGAGAGAGGGTAGTAGAGTAGTAGAGAGTGAGCTGTAGAGAGTGAGTAGTAGAGAGAAGTAGAGAGTGAGTAGTGGCGAGAGATTAGTAGAGAGCGAGTAGGAGAGAGTGAGTAGGTGAGAGTGAGTAGTAGAGAGAGAGTAGTAGAGAGAGAGCAGCTCTGCTGACCTGGTTTCTCTGGCTCTACAGCAGGTCTGTTCCCACACAACACCCAAGGAATAACACATCTCAAGACTTACGAGAAAGTGTAAATCTGCAGATACGTGTGAATGGTGCGCCACCCTAGAGGTGGTGTAGCGAGGCACAACAAGGAAAATGTTTTAATTTCTCCTCGTTTTTTCCTCTTTCAATGCATGCTGCATTCCACAGCACACATTGAAGGAGGAAAATGCCTTTAGTGATTGTTTTTGTGCAGGAAGTAGTCCCTTCCTGCACAAAAACAATCTCCCCACAACACAGATATCATTGCACCATGGTGCAAGGGTGCCTGCGTCACTGCATGGCTGCAGTTTGTGTGCTAGTGCAGAGGGAGCACAGAATTGCGACATATTCATGTAAATATGTCACATCCCTGTGCTTCAGAAGTGCCGCAGCGCGGTGCTGCTAAAGGGCTTTCAGTGTCATGCTGCAGCACTTCCTCATACATCTGCCCCTATAAATTCACCATACAGTACTAATGCATTCTTTCAATCAATCATGCTCTACACATACATTCAACCAAACTTTCAGATATTACCATTTAAATATAGTTCTTTTTTTAAAATCAGATAAGGTAGTTCTGAACTTTTTTTTTCTTCTGTTTATTGTTTTCTTTTTTTGTATAGTTTTTTTTAACAATGTTGTACTTTTTTGTGTTTTTTTTAAATTTACCAAAAAAGGAACTAAGTAAACAGTTAGCTTTTGGAATTCAACTTCATTACAAAAACAAAAAAATTGCATTTGTGGTTCAGTTGAGCTGCACAAATAGAGTCCACTGACTGTTCACCATAACAGATGATGGCTTTGCACTTAGTGCTGTGCTGCTGCAGAAAAGCAAATTCTGGGCGAATGTCTACTGGTGGTGCTGAAGTGGACGCACCGGAGGTGCTAGCATTGCCTGGTGGTGAATTTTTTGCTGCACGCCTCATTTCTTCTCGTGCCAGATTCTTTGGGTAACTGGCCCGCAGATGTTGATACATACTCGCTGTTCCACAGGAGTATTTCTTGTCACTGCCTCGTGACAGGACCCTGTCACACAGCAAGCATGTGACTTTTCTTGCGTTGACCTTTTTTTCTCCGGCAGGAAAGGTGAAACATTTTCATACCACTGATCCAGGCCTCCGCTTGGGTGGATCTTCCTCCAAGATATCTTCGTCTGAATAATGATGAGGAGCTTGCGAACCAGATGCCATTTCTCCAATGCAATTTTTTAAAAACACCCAAAAAATTCCCAAACCAGCTCTGGAAGAAGAAGAGATGTCTCTCATCACAGCTACCTATAACAGGGGAATTTCTATGGTTTTGTACTAGTGAAATGTCCAGATAAATATAACACTCATGAAACCTATGTTTTTTTCGGTGAATATATATATATATATATATATATATATATATATATATATATATATATATATATATATATATATATATATATATATATATATATATATGGAGTTGTATATTGTAAAACCTTCTTTACCAATAGAAACTTACCCTCACAATATTTATGTCCTAGATATTCTTGATGCGATATTTGGTTACAATATTCTGTCTAAATACCTAGCACACACTCACTGATGCACATATATTTATACATGCACATACACCAAATATTAAAAGCAACAACTAACTGGTTGCAGCGGTGATCTCAGTTGGTAGGCCTCTGGGTTTCTTACAGGTTTGGGTCAGCAAATGGGATGAGGCAGCAGTCCCTTACTCGTCACAGAGTAGGATGGAGTCAGTGAGACTGCCGACTCCACCTCACTCTGTGACAAAGCACCCAAGTCAATGGCTGTCAGTAATGCTCATGAGGTGAAGGACCTGATAGCGCTTTTCAGGGTTGAGGAGGTCACGCCCACAGGGCTGAGACATCTTCAGCTCGGCAAAGTTCAGCTTAGGCAGCCAGGCGTCTGCACATGTAGCGCATGTGTAGCACCTGGCTTCCTGACCAGAGCATAAAGAGTGCTTGTCAGGCTGACCTTTGCTCAGTCTGACAGACACTATTCTTGTCTGCCAAAAGGAGTGGATGCAGGGGCCCTCTGCCTTTACGGACACGCCGCTGCTGCCTTTAATTAAGTTGACTCTACAGTGGGGGAATAACACATTGGAAGCACAGTCATTGACAAAAGGCATAACCACTGCTTAAAGAGGAGGTTGGGCACATAGTAGACGACAACACCTGGATTGTGCACCAAAAATTACATCACTGTGTTGAGGAACCACAAAGGAGTGATGCCAGGCCTTTATGACCTATTAATACTACACGCCTCCTCCCCTATTGAATGATGCAAAGATGTATTTGTTGAGCTTTCTGGACAGACACTATTCCTTAGACGTCTGGGTGGATTAGTTAGAAGAGCATGATAAACAATTGAGAGACCCCAGACTCAAGTTTCCACATTTTAAATATTTTCCATGATTGGCATTGGTCGCCGATAAAACTGCACAGAGCAAAACTACTTCCACATACTTAGTGCTTGATATGCAAACAAGTGGGATGTGATAATATACACATTACATGACACTGTCCTAGAATACAACTGTACTGGTGGAATATATGGTAGCAATTGAGCAGCAACTAGACTATTGAATACGGCAATCAGCAGATCTGGCCATCCTTCATAACATGTCAAAAGTGGTGGGACTAAACAAACATAGCAGTTGATGGCTGGCCACAGCTTTGGCTGTGGACAAAATTTGTATGCTTCGGCTCTGGCACGATCCATCTGTGCCGACACTAAAAGTATGGATGGAATAAATGTGTTGAAGAACATCATCTGAAAAGATAAATTACCGAATTAAAGAATATACGGCTAACTGGACCAAAATTCAGAGAGAGAAAAGGTAGACTGTGATAATGTGATAATTGTTACACTCACTACCACTAGTTGTTAAAAGTAGCAGGTTACTGGGGGGGTGTCATGTTTATAAGAGATAAGGTTAACAGAGGTGTGTTTAGACATGCAATAGACACTGTGTGTAATGGAACTAAACTAAAGTGATGTCCTTTAACTGAGAGTTAACTGTACAAGTGCAACTGCAGCTTAAGTGCTTTAACTGAAGTTTCTGACAAAAATGGGTTAAGCGAGGGAAGGAAGCTAAAAAGGTGAGATACTTTATACACCAGGCAATGTTGGAACCTATTGGGTCCCCTTAAAATTAGTTTATTTTTCAGTCTCCTTCCTCCTTCTCTTATCTATATACTAATACAGTTATGTGTTGCAATCCAAACCCCATGACCAGATGAAGGTACCAGATGAGCAAAATGTAAAGTTTCAGTTACAGCTAGTAAGTCAACTAGATTGTTTGTTAATTCTTTGTTGAGGGGAAGTTGTGTACTGTTTTTTATTGTCTCAATCATTGCTTTAGCTGTTTTTCTTTCCTTTTCTTATTATTCCTCTTCTTTCCTCTACCTATTATTAACTTCTTAATATGAAAACATAGCAGTATTATAATATTGAAAACCTACTTTATGCTTAAAATATACATTCCTATAGAAAATATAATGATAAACAATTGTTGCGAAAAAATGAAATTATTGGCAAACCATATTACTTAGAGAAATGTGACTCTCTCTCATATTATGTCTGAGAGCAGTTATCTTTGTACATTTCCTAAATGATCAGCACCAAGGAAGCCATGCTAGATCTTTTGTCCAGTCTGCCATAACAGGAACTAGCAATGCTAGTTGATGGTCTCATTCAACTGACTGTAGCAGACTGGAGTTATCATAGGAAAGTCAGCAGAAGCCCACTTTGCATTTGTGAGCAATTGGGTTCATTAGAGCAATATATGAAGTGTGAGGGATAGATGCCATTTGACGTATCCAATGCCTGTATCTCAGCCCGTCAGACCATGACACTTCTACCTGCAGACATAGTTGAAAAATTTAGACCAGAGTAATCAGAACATGTTAGTTAAGTGCTTTTGAAATGTACATAGGTAGTGTACCCTTTACCTATCTGCTGACTCCAGAGCTGTTGGAGCTAATACTCCTTGAGGCATAGAAGATGTGTACTCCTGAAAGGTTTTTAGGTAGGCACCTGCATTGCCTTTGCCAAACCAGGTGTTGCATCCACACTTCTTGGACAGGGGATTGAGGAGTTCTACACCTACCCTCCTTCTCTAATCTTAGTCTCAAAATATAGTTCTTTTAACAAGGGATGTTTTCAAATTAGCATACAGAGGCCTTCATCAGAAACACACTGCCGCTGATAAATTTAACACAAAAGACCATTTAAAAGTGTCTAATAGAAGAGTACATCAAAGATGATGACCATGATTATATTGATCAGCACCTTGATGATCAGAATGTGAAAGACCCCCTTAACATTGGAGCACTGTTCTGATGATGATGCTTGGAGAGACTTTGAAGGAGTACCTGGAGATTCTGACTTCTTAAAGCTTTCTGCACCCAATTATCTAGATTTGTTTTTGGTCACCTAGCTTTTATACACATTGTTGAATATTGCCACAGTTTCTTGCAGGGCCGTACTGGAACAGATAATAGTGCTGTGCGCCAAAATAAAAGTGGCCCGTTTTAGCAAATCATATAGCAAAAAATGTGGCCCACATTTACAAAGAGCGAAGTTTTGAACTTGCAAATACATTTTTATAGGTGGTTTGCCAGGTAAGAGAGCATCTGTGCTTGGTACAGGCAGTGTTTATGGAAATATCAGGGAGCTCATCAGTAAAAACAAGCACACCAGACCATAAAACAAGTCTACAAACCTCCAAAAACAGGCACCACATTGTATTGGCATTATGCAGAGATATGTGAGACATGAAAACACAGGGAGTGGGGATTGGAGAACAACAGCATAGGCTGTTGGACATCCTTAGTCAGGCCATTCCTAATCATTGGAATGGCTGTAGTCCGTCAGTGATGCTCAAGATGGTAGAGGGCAGGGATGGTCACAAACGTACTTACCTAGTAACAGTAGATTTTCATACAGGGTGTTCTCACCAGATTCCTTCATGATCTCTTATCCTTGTGTCCCAACAGAGTGGGTAGCACAGTTTAACTGAAAAATGAACTGAAACGGTTCCTCTAGTGCAAAGCATTCTCTCGGCATGGAAGGCCAAATGCCTTAAATCATTCAGTCTGCCGTATGACTGAGGACTTCTGCTTGACATGCTATCTTTATTTTTTAGTGGATGTATGCAAACGAACACAATAAGAGAGTATTCTATAAAAGGTTGCCTCTTAATTCATCCTAGTGATTAATCATTTTTCTAACCTCATGATAGCACTGCAAAGAGTGAGTAAATGTTCTTTTCTTTCAAGGTTAGACATCTTTTATGTACAGCATTGGACCATCCATGGATACACATGCTCTGAATTGGTTCACTGATAGAATATCAATGTTAAAAATATCGATGTTCAAAATATCGAAAAAAATATTGACTACAAAAATATCGACTCCCATACCCACAAGTGCAACAGTAGGCTAAGTGTTGGATAGCGGAGAGGTAAAAATTACTATTCCCACTCCAGTGAGTGCAACAGTAGGGAAAGTGCTGGATAGTTCAGGGGTAAAAATAAAAGTAATAACTACTAAAAATGTAACACATATATTATATTACAAACAATTCTTATACAAAAAACATACATCACATACATATTAAATATACACTAAAATGCATAACAATAATAAAAAACAATATTTCTAACAACTATATTTTTGCAAACGATATTAAACACTTCGATATTTTTTAAATCAATATTACTTACTTTAAGTCGATATTCTTGACTACAATATTCTTGCTGTCGATATTTCTGACCCACGATATTAATGACTCGATATTTGTGCAACTCAATATTTTGTACTCGATATTCTGTCTCTGTACCCTCTGAATTAGCCTGTGTACCTTTTCAAAAATACGATGTAGACCAACTGTCTTTGTCATATTTTACCATCCTCCTCCAGGCTTACTATGAGGCTCTCTCACCAGGAACAGTTCAAGTGAATTTAAAGACAGTATTGCAAAAGAATTAATGTTGTGATTTGTAACAATTTTTATAACAAGCTTTTCCGACTTGTACGGTTTCAGTCTCCGTAAAATTGATATCTACCATTATATTAGGTTTGGTGATGGATCAGAAATGAGTTCACTGCATATTCAGATTACAGAATACCGGGCACTTTCCCAGGCTGCTGAGGTGGAGAGAGACAGGCTCATGGAACTTGTCACTGTGCTGCAAAAAAGGTAAGTGATCCAAATTGTTTTATTTTTGTATTTGCACACTTACCAAATACATCTCAACAGACTACTTGCTCCTGGAGGGTCTGTAATGAAAAATCTTGTCAAGTTATTCATTAATTTATTAGTTACAGGGCTGTCGGAAAAAAATGAAGCATGGATTAAATACATCTGATAAAGGTAAGTTGGAAATGGGGCCTTGCAGAACATGAGAATGTTGTTTTCTCTTACTGAAATATATTTACTTTGACCTGAGTTTTGAGAGATTCCCCATTTAAAAGTTCACAGTCTAATACTGGTGTCACCAAATACTTGAAAAAGTTACATTTGTGGTTTGAATAACAACCAGCCATGGAAGTGTAACCTCCCTCATCAATGTCATTTAACAGTGTCTCGTATTAATTCTGTTTTACACTCCGACGGCCGACCTGTTGACATTGTTGTATTTTTTTACAGCCTTGATTCTAAAAGGGCTTTCCTTTTGTACATTGATCCGACCATACACAATCGATTAGGCGATCAATGTTTTGTGAACTTCTTTGGAGCCAATAAATGGAAAGTTGTACTAAAAAGAACTATATTCAGATGGATTGTGTTATGCATCAACATCTGCTATTGGCTTGCCACGAAACATCCCCAGAAAGCTTGCATGCTGATTTCACTAGAGCAAAGGCTGGTACAACTGTGCTGCCATGCAGTCTCCCAGTCTTGGTTCATGAAGCACTATTGCCTGGACAGTCAGGTCTAGCGGGATAGGCATTTCATCCAATGTGTCCTGCAGAATTTCCTGGTCTGAATCATTCCACAGATCCATCACAAGTGGGATGTACTACTTTGATATCTATTCATAAGAGCAAGTTAATTACCATCAGTAATGCCTTTTCTGGTAGAAAGTTGATCTAACCAGTGGGTTGTCAGCAACCCATCCACCTCTCCGTTCAGTGGAATGGACTCACACAGTCCACTAATAAAAGATCACAAACTAGAGAACTGCACACCAGCAAATTCTGATTTCTGATGTCTCCGTGCCCTTGGCTGATGGCACGGAGAGAGATTAAAAAGAAAAGGATGTCTGTGCACATAGGTGGTACAGATATAGTGGCCCTTATGTCACTTCTTGGGCGAGATTGATCCGACACGGAGCCGCTCAATGCCACCTACCAGTTCGCAAGTGATTTGCTGTTTGCAAAATCTTCAGCGTGCAAGGGAATTGCTATTGAAAATCTCTGTATCCAGTCTTGTGCCTGTGGGTATTCCTAGGGTGTGGATTCTGCTGTTAGCTTGATTTTCTATCAGAAATAACATTATGGAAGGTAAGTAACCTGTTCATTTATATACTGCAGCCTAGACCAGAGAATGTATAAGAAATGTATAAGAGCATTTCACATGTGACTAATAATTATCATCATGTTAGGGAAGGAATAGACAAGAGATGGAGTAAAGAAGTATGAGTTCCAACAATGTTTGCCAGATGTTATTATTCTTCAACTGTATTAACTGTCTATGAGATAATAATAATTAGTGGAGCAGACTAAAAAGGAAGTCTTCTACTGAATTGTTCACTGAAATCAAAAGAATTTTGCTGTTCGGTGATATAATTATTTGTCCAATAGCTTATACTCTCTCTTAATCAGCCTCTTTTAAGGAAGTATTCCTCTAGGTATACATCACAAAGTAATTTCATTAGTGTGTACAAAGAACGTGTCTGTGTTAGAAGATGTTGATTAACTTTGGACCCTGAAGTCCAGGGTCCGAATCAGCCAAGTAACAGAAAATTCATTTTCAAGAGCTTCCTAGGTCATGATGTAGGTTTTTTGTGCATGCAGACAACTGATCTTCCAAAAAAGAAAGATGTTTGGCTAAATGTTTTGTGTAGGCTGCTTTTGCTCCTATAAAACTAAGTGGAATGGTGTTGTCAATCATTTTGTCAAGTCCAGTGTCTTGACTGATCCTGATGGTAGATACCCTTGGTTGAATGGCATATTGATTACTGATGCCCCTACTGAGCATTTTCAGTCTGAATCTTATTATAGGTAGAGATTTCAACTCCGTTCTCAGGCGTCTCTTGATTGGTGTTATGCTGTCCTCATTGAAGTGACAGTTTTATGTGACAACACTTTCTTTTTGCTAGGGTTGGGAAGCTCATGGTCCTTTGCATTCTCCTGTATTTGTGTGGAAACCTAACAACAAACTGTTGAAATGTGCTTAACTAATGAAGTATGTGAAAATGGCAGTAACCTAAGATGTATAATATAACAACACCAGCAGGCTTCAAGCTATATTGTTTGGGTTCCCTTAAAGCAGTATTCTTTGTGACTTTATAATAAAAAAGGGCAGGGGCACTTTATTAAACCAATTTAATATAACATTTTGTCAAGTAAGGCCTATATTAGGTGAATGGAAACATTGTGGCTTGAAGGAGCTGAGAAATAATATGATATATTACACAATGTTATTATATTCATGAGATAAGGTAAATTAACCTAGTTACAGTCGCAGATTCTAGTGCTTAAATGCCGTGTGCCCAGGCACTTTATCTATAACTTATTTAAAGCCATTGAATGCACAGGCAAAGCTATCAGTGCTTTGGCCCAACTTTACCCCACAGATATCTAGCACCATTTTGCCTGAGCAACGTATTCTCATTTTAAAAACCTATACAACCATACAGGCGAAACTAACTATGATGAGGGGTATGGACTTAGTTGCACAGCAAGGATTGAGATCACCTTGGGAGAAGTGGAAGGGGCCATTTTAGGCCTAACCAAAAATAAAGCACCTGGCCCTGACGGCATACCCCTGATCTATATCTCACCAAGGCAGAGCTGTGGGTTCCTATTCTTGCGAGGGTCCTGAACGCGGCAGTGGAAGCTGGCCTGCCACGCTCTTGGTCCTCGGTGACAATAGTCCCGATATACAAAAAAGGGAACAGGGATGACCCCCAATGCTATCACCCGATATCCCTGATTGATGTCACGGCGAAGGTGATGGGCCGTGTCATCCTAAATCGCCTTACAGAATGGGCAGATACCCACGAGATAATAACGGACACCCAATATGGGTTTAGGGAGGGAAGGTCCACCACGGACCAATGCCTTAACCTCTACTTGCTGATTGCCAAGTACACCATAGCCAGCAAGGAGGTGGTTTACCTGGGGTTCATGGACCTCTCTGCGGCATTCGACCACGTGAACAGAGAGAAGCTATGGGCCCTGATGATAAGCTAGGGGTGGACCAGGACCTAGTTAACATTCTTAAAGCCTTACATTGGAACACTACTGTCTCAGTTCGTTTCAACTCAGAGGGAGGCAGGACTTCCCCATTCCCATGTAATAGCGGTGTGCGGCAGGGTTGCATCCTAGCACCTTTTTTATTTTCCCGTTACATTAATAACCTAAATAGCGAATTATGTAAACTAGGAGTAGACTTCCCGCAAGTAGGCAGCCGTCCAGTCCCCGTCCTGCTTTATGCGGACGATACGGTGTTGTTAGCCCGAACACCGAGGGGGCTACAGAGGCTGATTGATGGATTTGTCAGTTTTATGAATACTCTTGACTTATCTGCTAATCTGGACAAATCCTATGTCATGCTTGCGGGGGCCAGACCTGACAAGAAGTTCTCCTACAAGATAGGCACCCACAAAATAGGTCAGGTTCAGTCCTTCTCCTACTTAGGTTTATTATTTGATGGGTTGTTAAAATTCAGACTTCTTGTGGAAAAACACTGCTCAAAACTGGCGGCTTCAACCGGGGCTAAAATGAGCTATGGTCGCAGGTTGGGCAGATGGTCCCCGGAGCAGGTTATGAATTTGTACAGATCAATTTGCTGTGCCACAATATCCTATGGGGCAGAAGTTTGGGGCTTTGAAAATATCCAACAGATACAGGCGGAGGAAAATAAATTTTTCTGAAGGATTCTTAAAGTCCCACATAGTACTCCTGCCTATATCATACACGAAGAACTTGGAGAAGCCTACATTGAAGACAAAATCAAGGTCAGGCCACTTTTGGCCTGGGTGAAGATCTGGTCTAACCCAGAGGCTGACCTCAGTAGACAAATTATCATAGATTGTCTGAATAGGGATAAAGGGAGATGTATTCCCTGGTTAAAATATGTAAAGGGCACATTAGAGGGCATTGGTTGTAAGAATATTTTTTTCTAATCCCGAAACAATTACATCCCAGGACAAAATGAGAATCTGAAAGAGACACGTTAGTGATAGATTCCTTACCTTAGAATATCCCCAGGCGTCAGACTGGATCCGGAAACTTTTGCGTAGCAATACCCCTGCGCGCTGGTAGGCGTCGTCTGCGGCTCCGCGTCCGTCGTCGGCGTCGTGAGCGCCGGGATGACGTCGTCGGAGTACTTAGACGGCGCCCATGCGCGCTGACGTCAGTTCTTCTTTTTTCCGCGCCAGCTAGCGCAGATCCGGAAGAAGCTCTACCCCCAGTCACTTTTTGACTGAAAAGTTTTTGATCCTTTTTGATCTCTTTTAGTCGACTGTCTCGACTATCGGTGCCAGGGATGCCCGGGTTCAAGCCTTGTTCGAAGTGCGGCCGACTCATGTCGGTCACGGACCCCCATCGCCGGTGCCTGAAGTGCTTAGGCCTCGACCACGACGATCGAACCTGCGTCGACTGCCGGGCCCTGACGTCGAAGGCTAGGCGGGAGCGGTCCCGCAAGCGTCTCGAGCTGAGGCACTCGGCCCCGCGCCGCTCCAGGTCCCGGTCCCGGTCCCACGGGAGGTCGAGGGACAGGTCGCGAGGTCGGAGTCATCGACGTTCCGGAAGTGGACACCGATCGTCTGGTTCCAAGTCCTCAGGTAAGAGGCATGAGAGGTCGGAACGACACCATCGGTCCTCCGACCCGCCCCGACGCTCGCTCGATGCGGCCGGGGACTCGGGCGACACCGCCCACGCGGCTCCGCGGGAGTCGCAAGCGTCGCCGCCTGCCCCACACCTTCGGGTCCCTGGGCACGGCGCGTCGCAGGAGGAGGTCGAGAGGTACCTCATGGCCATGAGGGCCCTCCCTCCTCAGTCGGTTCCCGTGGCGCCTTCGGGCCGATCGGCTCCGTCTGGAGGTCCTTCCGGGTCGGGCGCTTCGGCCCCGACGACGTCGGGTACTTCGGGCCCGGCGCCGCTGGCGACTTCGGTCCCGGCGCCGCGCGACCTCGCTGGATCCGGATCCGGATCCGGGACCTCGCCGGTCGACCTTACGACCTCGCCGGCGCCGTCCCTTCAGGTGTCGTCCCCGGCAGCCGATGTGGTTGCCGACCCCAATGTTTCCTACGGTCCTACTCAGGAGTCGGAGGGGCGCCGCTGGGCGCCGATTCCGTCGGCCTTTGGAGACTTCTATCTCCACGAGGAGGCCCTGGCTGTTAATCCTGGTCTCCAGGAGCCAGGTGACGAGGAGCAATGGGAGGGGTCCGAGGACCCTCTGGCACGTGATTGCCAGTCGCATCAGGACTGGACATATGAGCTTGGGGAGGCCAGTGGTATTGACACCTCGCCAGACACTGGATTTACGTCGCCCCCGACTGTGGCTTCGGAGGCGGGTTCTGCTTACAGCGTAGTGTTGACGAAGGCAGCTAAGGCCTTAAACCTTCAGCTCCCCGTCGCGGCCGTGAGGACTAATCTCCTCACTGAGGTCCTCAAACAGCAGTCCGGCTCCGCGGAGCCCCTCCTGCCGTTCAACGAGGCCTTGTGTGACGTTCTGCTGGGCACTTGGTCCAAGCCCGCCACAGGCCCCCCTGTGGACAGGAACGTGGCCAGACGCTACCGCCCGGCACCGGGCGACCCTTGCTTTTTGTCCACCCATCCCACCCCCGAGAGCCTGGTCATCCAGGCCTCTAACTCCCAAACCGCATTCCCGTCGGCCCCGCCCGACAGGGAATCCAAGAGATATGAGCAGTTCGGGAAGAAGGTCTTCTCGTCTGTGAGCCTAGGGCTACGGTCTGTGAACACCAACTGTCTCTTGGGCCGCTACACCCACACTCTGTGGGACACGGTTGCGGAGGTGCTGCCACAATGCCCTGAGGAGGTCAGGGCTAAACTCAGCCAAACCCTTGCAGACGGCCGAGATGCGGCACGCTTCTCTATCCGGTGTGGGCTGGATACCACGGACTCACTGGGCAGGGCAATGGCAACGACGGTGGCGGTTCGACGCCACGCCTGGTTGAGGTCCGCCAACTTCTCGGCCGATGTCCAGGCCACCCTTCTGGACATGCCGTTTGATGGCCGTCGCCTCTTCGGCGACAAGGCAGACCATGCGCTGGAACGTTTCAAGGACTCCAGGGCCACGGCAAAGTCCTTGGGCCTTACGGCCCCACGCCAGCAATCGGGTGCCTTTCGCTCCTTTCGTGGCCACGGAAGGGGCGCCCCACCACGGACCGTCAGCCACGCGCCGCAGAATGTTCAGCAACGCGGTGGCGGCCGTGGGAACCGCCGTGGCGGTGGTCGGGGCCAGCGGCGAGGCCAGTCCACACCTCCCTCAGCAGCCCCCGCCTCAAAACCTTCCTAGTCCGAGTTTTCAGGCCCATGTGACGCCTGTGGGAGGCAGGGTTCGCCATCACCTCTCCCACTGGCATTCAGTCACTTCGGACAGGTGGGTGCTGCAAATTGTCCGAAGGGGTTTCTCCCTCCCCTTCGAGTCTTCCCCTCCATCCATGCCACCTCAATACCACCGTGTGTCGGGGGATCACTTGCAACTTCTGCAAGAGGAGGTTTCGGCCCTCTTGGCCAAGAGGGCCATCGAGCGCGTTCCTGGGCCGGAAGTAGGACGTGGTTGTTACTCCCACTACTTTCTGGTACCCAAGAAGGGCAAAGGGGGCCTACGCCCTATCTTGGATCTGCGGAACGTCAACGGCTTCCTCCGGACGGAGAAGTTCAAGATGCTCACTTTGGCTCAGGTCCTGGCTGCCCTGGACCCGGGAGACTGGATGGTAGCGTTGGACTTGCAGGACGCCTATTTCCACATCCCCGTCCTGCCGGCGTTACCTTCGGTTCATGGTAGGCCAAGAGCACTTTCAGTTTACCGTGCTCCCCTTCGGCCTTGCCAGCGCCCCGCGGGTGTTCACGAAGGTGATGGCGGTGGTCGCAGCCCATCTGCGCAGGCAGGGGATATCAGTCTTCCCCTACCTCGACGACTGGTTGTTGAAGGCGGGCTCGCCCCAGTCAGTCGTCAGCCACCTCCAGACTACGGCCGACCTCCTGCACTTGCTGGGGTTCTCCATCAATGTGCCGAAGTCACACCTGTGCCCCTCTCAAAAGCTCCTCTTCATCGGAGCGGTTCTCGACTCGGCGCAGTTTCGGGTTTACCCACCCGAACAGCGGGTTCGGGATATTCAGGCTCTGATTCCTGTCTTCAGGCCGTTATCCCGGGTCTCGGTCAGGTTGACGCTGCGGCTTCTGGGGCTGATGGCCTCCTGCATCCTTCTGGTGCGTCACGCCAGGTGGCGGATGCGGGCTCTGCAGTGGGACCTGAAGTTTCAGTGGGCCCAGCATCAGGGCAACCTGTCCGATCATGTCCTGATCTCAGAGGGCACTGCGAAGCAACTGCAGTGGTGGCTTACGGACCGCGACTGGGTCAGTGGCAGACCCCTCTCCCTACCCCAGCCGGAGCACGTAGTTGTGACGGACGCGTCCCTCCAGGGCTGGGGAGGCCACATGGGAGAGGCGGAGATCAGAGGCCTCTGGTCTCCGGCGGAGTCCCGGCTCCACATCAACCTTCTGGAGCTGCGGGCGATTCGTCTTGCACTGAAGGCATTCCTCCCCTCTGTCAAGGGGAGCGTAGTGCAAGTGTTCACCGACAACACCACCGCCATGTGGTACTGCAACAAACAGGGCGGTGTGGGGTCGTGGACCCTCTGCCAGGAGGCTCTGCGCCTCTGGCAGTGGCTGGAACATCAGGGCGTGACCCTGGTGGTTCAACACCTGGCAGGCTCTCTGAATGCCAGGGCGGACGAACTCAGCCGCCGGTGCATGATGGATCACGAATGGCGTCTGAACTCGGACGTGGCGCAAGGTCTCTTTCGACAGTGGGGAGAGCCTTGGTTAGATCTCTTCGCCACAGAAGAGAACGCGCAATGTCAGCAGTTCTGCGCGTTGGAGTTTCCAAGGCGGCACTCGCTCGGAGACGCTTTTCGTCGCGAGTGGAGCTGCGGTCTGTTGTACGCCTTTCCGCCTATACCACTTCTGCCCAGAGTGCTGAAGAAGATCAGGCGCGACCGGGCCCAGGTCGTCCTTGTGGCTCCGGACTGGGCACGAAGATACTGGTATCCCGAGCTACTCAGCATGTCAGTCGATCCCCCGATTCATCTGCCTCTTCGGGAGGACCTTCTGTCGCAGCAGCAGGGGACGGTCCTGCACCCGAACCTGTCCAGTCTCCACCTACAAGCTTGGAGATTGAGCGGCGGCAGTTGAGGCCATTTGACTTGCCTCCAGAAGTCTGTGATATCATTCTGGCAGCCAGGCGTCCCTCCACAAAGTCGGTATACGCCTGCCGGTGGAACAGATTTGTGGCATGGTGCACAGCAAAGGCTGTGGATCCTCTCTCTGCACCCCTTTCGGAAGTGCTGCTCTTTCTTCTTTCCCTTGCCCAGCAGGGCTCTGCTCTGGGCACTCTTAAAGGGTACCTTTCTGCTCTATCAGCCTTCTTGAGGCTACCAGATCAGCCTTCTTTATTCAAGTCCCCTATTGTGAGTAGATTTCTGAAGGGCATCACGCACATGTTCCCTCCTGTTCCCTTCGTGATGCCCCAGTGGGACTTGAATCTGGTTCTCACCTATCTGATGTGTGCTCCCTTTGAGCCGCTTCATAACTGCCCTCTTCGTCTCCTTACTCTAAAGACGGCCTTCCTGGTTGCCATCACCTCTGCCAGGAGGGTGAGTGAGCTCCAGGCTCTTTCTTCTTCTCCACCTTTCCTGTCTGTTCATCCTGATAAGGTGGTGTTACGTACACGACCTTCCTTTCTGCCCCAGGTTTTCACGGCCTTCCACATCGGGCAGTCCATCACTTTGCCCACCTTCTTTCCGCCTCCGCACCCCTCGAAAGAGGAGGAGAGGCTCCACCGTCTGGATCCAAAACGTGCGCTCTCCTACTACCTAGATCGCACACGCCAATTCCGGGTGGATGACCAACTCTTCGTTGGTTACGTGGGCGCGAAGAAGGGAAAGGCTGTGCACAAGAGGACCATCTCTAGGTGGATCATCTTGTGTATTCAAGCATGTTACTCCATGGCGAGGAAGGAGCCCCCGGCTGGATTGCGGGCTCACTCCACTCGGGCCACGGCAATGACAACTGCCCTGGGCCGCGGTGTCCCCCTGCAGGACATCTGTCAGGCAGCCACGTGGGCCTCGCTGCACACGTTCGCAAGACACTACTGCCTGGACAGTCAAGTCCGGAGGGATGGCTTCTTTGGCCGTTCCGTCCTCCAGGACTTTCTGGTGTGATATTGGTTCGCAGACCCACCACCGGGGTTGGTATTGCTGGGGTATCTATTCTAAGGTAAGGAATCTATCACTAACGTGTCTCTTTCAGATGCACAAGTTACTACTTGTGTAACGATATATCTGTAAGAGACATTAGTTAGTGATAGATTCCTTACCGACCCACCCATCCTCCCCGTTCTGCGAACCGATATCTAGGGTTAAGGTCATCCCCTTTCAGGGCCCTAGTTTCATGGCACCAGTGTTAGTTCTATCATGGCTCTGCGTATCTGGCGCGGAAAAGCTGTGTTATCAGAACTGACGTCAGCGCGCATGGGCGCCGTCTAAGTACTCCGACGACGTCATCCCGGCGCTCACGACGCCGACGACGGACGCGGAGCCGCAGACGACGCCTACCAGCGCGCAGGGGTATTGCTACGCAAAAGTTTCCGGATCCAGTCTGACGCCTGGGGATATTCTAAGGTAAGGAATCTATCACTAACTAATGTCTCTTACAGATATATCGTTACACAAGTAGTAACTTGTGCGTTAAGAAGATGTATGGGGAATGGATAACTCTAAGTAGGGCGACTACTGAAGAAAGCAAACCTGCAGTCGCTGCCTATTGTCTTTTGAAATGCGAGATTGAAATGGAACCCTACCTCTCACTGACCCATAACGCACAGGATAGATTTTTAATGACTCGTTTTAGGTTCAACCTTTTACATCATTTACTGGCGGACCCCCCAGGTTTTACATTAACGGTTGAACAGAAGGGTACCTGCGGCTGCGACAATAGGTCTCCGCAGGATACCCTTCATTTTGTTTTATTATGTCCCTTTTATAGTCTACCCAGGCGTAAGTACCTTGTGGGAATCTTAAAAAGAGTAAAGTTCAAACACGCCAAGGTATCTTTATTGTTCCTTCAAAAGGCTAACGATGCACATACCCTGTTCTGTATTATGAATTTTATAAAAATGGCGGTCAGGATCAGGAATTCGCGCGGGAGTAGTTGATTGTCATGCCTGTTGATCAAGTCAGCCTTGAAAAATGAAATGTTATGAATTGAATTGTTTTTAATGTTTTTTAACTGTTTTTATGTACTTTTATGGTATTTTCAAAATGCTGAATAAAAGAATTTGATTTGATTTGATTTAGTCAGAGAATGGACCAGTAGGCCCTCAAAATAGCTCGCCTTGATAAAATATGCTAGTAGATGTGTTGAGGTATGAATATGGACCCAATTCAGGCCAAATTGTCAGATATCTTGTTGTTTGTTTTGTCTTTGGCTCCTCCTGATGTGATGCAATTTCTCAAAGGTTTAGTCCACATATTTTCTCCTAAATCCTTTATGATACCACAGTGGGACCTTAATTTGGTCTGTACCTTTCTTATGTGCTCCCTTTTGAGTTTCTGCACAGGTGTCCTTTACGACTCCTGAACATAAAGACTGTCTTTCTCATCGCTAAAAACTTGTTGTGTGAGTGACCTTCATGCTTTATCATTCAAGTCTCCCTACAAAACCTTCTTTCCGGAAATTCTTGTGTTGATGACTTGAGCAGCCTATATACCGAAAGAGGTTGCTCCTTTCACACTGGATATTACATCACTCCTTTGATATTCTTTAGTCCAGCTCACACCTCGAAAGAGCAGGAGAGATTCTATTGTTGGACCCCAAAAGAGCATTGAGCTTTTACATCGATCATACCATTGAGTTCGCCAGAGCAAAGAATGGCAAAGAAGTGCAGAAAGTACTTTGTACAGGTGGACTGTCCTCTGTACTAAGACCTGCTATCGTTTGTCCAAGAAGCAACCTCCAGAAAGATACAGGGCCCATTCCATCAGGGTCAAGACTCCTACCACTGTGTTGGCACATGAAGATATTTGTCAGGCTGCGACTTTGTCTTCAGGGTATATGTTGACAAAGTACTGCTGCCTTGTCAACCAGGTCCAACGGGAAGGCTATTTTCATCATTTGGTACTGCAGAACCCTTTGGTTTGGCCATTCCACAGACCCCCTGACTAGTGAGGTACTGCTTTGGTATCTAGTTTTATGGTAAGGAATCTGCAGTCTGAAGTATCCAAAAGAAGACAAAATTACTTACCTTCGGTAACACTCTTTTTGGTGGATAATCTATCTAACTGCAGAATCCTCACAGCCCTACCACATCCCCATCCTGTAGAATTAGTTATTTTCCATTAAAAAAGGTCAAATATTAGAGATCTACCCACTGGCATGAACAATTGGGATCTGCTTTCGAAGGCTCAAACAGTGGCCTGAACCGACGTCTGCACACTGGGTTGCACCTATATGCAGCTCCAGTTGTCACTTCTGGGTGGAGCGGGGTAGGCACTGAGCCACATGATGTCACAAACCTGCGTGCATGGGCTATGCTGGAAAATGTTCTGAATCCAGTCCGGCGCCTGAAGATATTCTAAATATGATGAATCTGCGGTTTGATAGAGTATCCACCAGAATAAGGTTTCTGAAGGTAAGTCACATGTTCTTTGCCAACAACAATTGCATTCTGTTTTTTACATTTATTGTAGTTTATACATGCAGTGTTAAAAGGGAAACTATGCATCCCAGAAAGTAAGTGCATTGTTACAGATCTATGAATCTTTAGGGAGATCACTGAGATCAACATGATTTGGGGATACTCAGTAACTATCAGAGAGGCATGGGCAACACACCACAGCATCCACTATGCAGGTGCAGCCTGCTGCAAGATCTTTGAGGAAGGAAGGGAGTTCATCCCTGCTTTGATTGAAAGCTAGCTATGAGTGTTTCAAGTGAAGAGATTGCAATAGTGGAAATATCAGCTCAAACTATTGCAGGACCACCTGAGAACTTTCAAAACAAAGAAATGTAAACAGCTTTCACCAGCTTTGTAGCAAGTTTCAGTATTTCGATGAAGGACGTTTTACATGTGGATGCTTCAAATTGAAAGTGTAAGAAAAAATATTCTAACCTTTTTGCCCAGGGTGAGAAAGGTGGTTGTCGGACTTTAAACAGAAACTTTAAACAAAGTTCATCACAAATTGCCTTTTGTACATGCATTTTGCACATGCACATGCCTTTTTCCAAACAAATATGAAATATGAAAAAAGAAAAACTGTGAAAAGTAATACAGCGAAAAGGTAGATTTTGAGTCACATTTCTCAGTCAGCTTAATTGCTTGAGCCCCTTCAGGTGCTGGCTCGCTCGAATGTCTGCCTTAATTTCAGAATTTCTCAGGTGTTTACATTTTTTGCAATAAAATGTTGTGTTAATGTTGGGGACTTGTAAAAAAAAAAGGTAGTCTCCCTCGGATATGTCACAATTTGTAAATGGCCTTCGCCTTAACGTTATGAAGTCATTCTGAAGCTGTAGTAAGCAATTGTGCACTGATCGCAGATAGTTTTGTGATTAAAACTTCACCAGATTTTTGTGTCTTGTGGTGGAAACTTTACTAGGGTTTAAAGAAAAACTAGAATGCAGCATACATTTACATCTGAAAGAAACAAGTTAGTGTTAGATTCCTTACCTTAGAATATCCCCAGGCGTCAGTCTGGATCCGGAAACTTTTGCGTAGCAGTACCCCTGCGCGTCGGTAGGCGTCGTCTGCAGGCGTCCCCTGCGGCTCCGCGTCCGTCGTCGGCGTTGTGCGCCATGATGACGTCGCTGGAGTATATAGACGCCGCCTCCGCGCGCTGACGTCAGTTCTTCTTTTTTCCGCGCCAGTGGACGCAGATCTGAAGAGCAGTACTCCGGTCTTTTGACCAAGTTTTTCGAATTGTTATTTCACTCTTTGTGCCTGCTAGGATGCCTGGGTTCAAGCACTGTGATGACTGTGAGCGCACGATGTCGGTCACAGACCATCACCGCCTCTGTCTCCGGTGTCTGGGCCCCGACCACGACGTGGACTCCTGTGTCGACTGCCGGGCCCTCACCAACAAGGCTAGGCGGGAGCAGTCCCGCAAGCTACTGGAGCTCCGGGTGTCGGCCCCACGTCGGGACCGGGAGTGGTCCCGGTCCGGCCGGAGGTCGAGAGAGCGTTCGAGGGAGCGGTCGCGGAGCCGCGCCGAGCGTTCCGGAAGTCGACACCACTCGTCAGGCTCATCAGGTAAGAAGCACAAGAAGTCGGGGCGTCGTCATCGTACCCCCGACTCCCCCCGACGCTCGCGCGATGCGGCCGGGGGCTCGGGTGACCCCAACCCCGCGGCTCCGCGAGAGTCGCCGGCGCGGCCTGCCTCATACCCTCCGGTCCCTGGGCATGGCGCGACGCCTGAGGAGATCGAGGCGTTCCTCATGGCCATGAGGGCGCTCGGTTCTCCGACGGGGCCTACGGCGCCTTCGGGCCCAGTGCCACCGTCTGGGGGCCCTAGCGGTTCGGGTGTCCCTGCCTCGGCGCCGTCGGGTGCTCCGGCCCAGGCGCCGCCGGCGGCTCCGACCCCGGCGCCGCAAGGGCCTTCGGGATCGGCGCCGGCTGGTCTTCCGGCCTCTCCGGCGCCGTTACCATCGGGGTTACCCCGAACCCGTCCCCGCGCGGCGCCGGTTCTCCGGTGCCGGCTCCGGCCGGCAACGGGGCTCCGACGCCGGCTCCGGGCGGCGCCGTCCCCTTACCTTCCCTGACGCCGGACGCGGAGCCGGACCGGCGTCGCTCGACGCCGGGCTCGGCGCCGGTGGGGCCCATGAACCCCGAGGAGCCGGTCTACATCGTTGACTCCGAATACGGAGAGGATGAAGAGTTCGGTGAAGGTTGGGAGGGGTCCGAGGACCCTCTGTCACGCGAGTGCTAGTATGACCCGGACTGGACAGGTGACTTGGGGGATGCCAGTGGTCTTGACGACTCTCCTAACCCTGGTTTGATCTCTCCTCCTACCGTGGCATCGGTGGAGGGAGCTGCATATTCAGTGGTGCTGATGAGGGCTGCCAAGGCCTTACACCTTGAGCTCCCCGTCGCGGCCGTGAGGCCTAACATCCTCACTGAGGTCTTCAAACCGCAGTCATGCCCACAGGAGCCACTGCTGCCGTTTAATGAAGCCTTGTCAGACGTTCTGTTGGGCACGTGGTCCAGGCCCGCTTCAGGTGCGCCTGTTGATCGGAACGTGGCCAGGCGCCACCGTCCTTGTCCGGACGACCCCAAGTTCCTGTCTACCCACCCCACTCCTGAGAGTCTGGTGATCCAGGCCTCGACCTCCCAGTCCGCATTCCCGTCGGCCCCGCCCGACCGGGAATCCAAGAGGTATGACCAGTTTGGCAAGAAGGTCTTCTCGTCCATTAGTTTGGGCCTGCGGTCTTGCAACACCGCTTGCCTCTTGGGCCGCTACACCCACTCTGTGTGGGATACGGTCGCGGAACTGCTGCCAGAATGCCCCATGGAGGTGCGGGCAAAACTCGGTCAGGCTGTGGCTGAGGGCCGAGATGCAGCTAAATATTCGATACGGTGTGGTCTTGATACGACCGACTCGCTGGGCAGAGCTATGTCAACGACGGTGGCGATTCGTCGCCACGCCTGGCTGAGATCCGCCAACTTTTCGGCAGATGTCCAGAATACATTGATGGACATGCCGTTCGATGGCTGTCACCTGTTCGGTGACAAGGCGGACCACGCTCTGGAACGCTTCAAGGACTCCAGGGTCACGGCCAAGTCCTTGGGTCTCTCGACCCAGCGTCAGCAACCGGGTTCGTTTCGTCCCTTTCGTGGCCAAGGAAGGGGCGCCCCCACACGTGCTGCCAGCCACGCGCCGCAACAATCCTTTCAACGCGGTGGCGGCCATGGAAACCGCCGTGGTGGCGGTCGGGGACAACGGCGGGGTCAGACCACACCTCCCCCCGCAGCATCTGCCTCAAAATCCTCCTAGTCCGTGCTTTCGGCCCCATGTGACGCCAGTGGGTGGCAGGGTTCGCCATCACCACGCTCACTGGCGCACGATCACTTCGGACAGGTGGGTGCTGCAAATCGTCCGAAGGGGCTACTCCCTCCCCTTCGAGACCTCTCCTCCAGCCATGCCACCGCAGAACCACCGTGTGTCGGGGGACCACTTGACACTTCTGCAGGAGGAAGTTATGGCCCTCTTGGCCAAGGGGGCCATCGAGCGCGTTCCTGGGCCAGAAGTAGGGCGTGGTTGCTATTCCCACTACTTTCTGGTACCCAAGAAGGACAAGGGGGGCCTACGTCCTATCTTGGATCTAAGGAACGTCAACGGCTTCCTCCGGAAGGAGAAGTTCAAGATGTTGACGTTAGCTCAGGTCTTGGCTGCTCTAGACCCACAAGACTGGATGGTAGCGTTGGACTTGCAGGATGCCTATTTTCACATCCCCGTCCTGCCGGCCCACCGGCGTTACCTGCGGTTCACGGTAGGCCAGGAGCACTTTCAGTTTATTGTGCTTCCCTTCGGCCTTACCAGCGCCCCACGGGTGTTCACAAAGGTGATGGCGGTGGTCGCAGCCCATCTGCGCAGGTTGGGGGTTTCAGTCTTCCCCTACCTAGACGACTGGTTGTTGAAGGCGGGCTCGCCCCAGACAGTCGTCCACCACCTTCAGATGACGGCAGACCTCTTGCACGACCTGGGGTTCTCCATCAATGTGCCAAAATCACACCTGTGTCCCTCTCAAAAGCTCCTTTTCATCGGAGCGGTTCTGGACTCGGCGCAGTTTCGGGTTTATCCTCCGGAACGGCGGGTCCGGGATATTCAGGCTTTGATTCCCATCTTTCAGCCGCTATCCCGGGTTTCGGTCAGGTTGACGCTGCGGCTGCTGGGACTGATGGCTTCCTGCATCCTTCTGGTGCATCACGCCCGGTGGCGGATGCGGGCTCTGCAGTGGGACCTGAAGTTTCAGTGGGCCCAGCATCAGGGCAACTTGTCCGACCACGTCTTGATCTCGGAGGGCACTGCGAGACAACTGCAGTGGTGGCTTACGGACCGCGATTGGGTCAGAGGCAGATCCCTCTCCCTTCCCCAACCGGAGCACGTTGTCGTGACGGACGCGTCCCTCCAGGGCTGGGGTGGCCACTTGGGAGAGGCAGAGATCAGAGGCATCTGGTCTCCGGCGGAGTCCCGGCTCCACATCAACCTGTTGGAGCTGCAGGCGATTCGTCTAGCACTGAAGGCATTCCTCCCCTTTGTCAACGGGAGTGTGGTGCAGGTGTTCACCGACAACACCACCGCCATGTGGTACTGCAACAAACAGGGCGGAGTGGGGTCGTGGACCCTTTGCCAGGAGGCTCTGCGCCTCTGGCAATGGCTGGAACGTCAGGGCGTGACTCTGACGGTTCAACACCTGGCAGGTTCCCTGAACGCCAGGGCGGACGAACTCAGCCGTCGGTGCTCGATGGATCACGAATGGCGTCTGAACTCGGACGTGGCACAAGGTCTCTTTCTGCGATGGGGAGAGCCTTGGTTAGATCTATTCGCCACAGAAGAGAACGCGCAATGTCATCAGTTCTGCGCGTTGGAGTTTCCAAGACGGCACTCGCACGGCGACGCCTTTCGGCGCGAGTGGAGTTGCGGTCTGTTATACGCCTTTCCGCCTATACCACTTCTGCCCAGAGTGCTGAAGAAGATCAGGCGCGACCGGGCCCAAGTCATCCTTGTGGCCCCGGACTGGGCTCGAAGGTACTGGTATCCCGAGCTACTCAGCATGTCAGTCGGTCCCCCGATCCGCCTGCCCCTTCAGGAGGACCTTCTGTCGCAGCAGCAGGGGGCGGTTCTCCACCCGAACCTGTCCAGTCTCCAACTCCATGCTTGGAGATTGAGCGGCGGCAGTTGAGGCCATTTGACTTGCCTCCTGAAGTCTGTGATGTAATTCTGGCAGCCAGGCGTCCCTCCACTAAGTCGGTATACGCCTGTCGGTGGAACAGATTTGTGGCATGGTGCACAGCAAAGGCTGTGGATCCACTCTCTGCCCCTCTTTCCGAGGTTCTTCTGTTTCTTCTCTCTCTTGCCCAGCAGGGCTCTGCTCTGGGCATTATCAAGGGCTACCTTTCTGCCCTTTCAGCCTTTTTAAGGCTTCCTGATCAGCCTTCTTTGTTCAAATCCCCGATTGTAACTCGATTCTTGAAGGGCATCACTCACATGTTTCCACCTGTTCCGTTTGTGATGCCTCAGTGGGATTTGAACCTGGTTCTGACCTTTCTGATGTGTGCTCCCTTTGAGCCCCTTCATTCTTGCCCTCTCCGTCTCCTGACTTTAAAGACGGCTTTCCTGGTTGCCATCACCTCTGCCAGGAGGGTGAGTGAGCTCCAGGCTCTTTCTGTCAAACCTCCTTTCTTGTCCATTCATCCTGACAAGGTGGTTCTGAGGACTAGACCTTCTTTCCTGCCCAAGGTTGTTTCGGCCTTTCACATCGGGCAGTCCATCACCCTCCCTTCCTTCTTCCCGCCTCCGCATCCTTCAAAGGATGAAGAGCGGCTCCATCGTCTGGACCCAAAACGTGCGCTTTCATTTTATATGGATCGCACACGCCAGTTCCGGGTGGATGACCAACTGTTTGTTGGCTACGTGGGTGCGAAGAAGGGACGGGCGGTCCATAAACGGACCATCTCTTGATGGGTCGTTCTCTGCATCAAAGCGTGCTACTCTTTGGCTCGAAAGGAGCCTCCTGTTGGGCTGAGGGCCCATTCCACTCGGGCCACGGCGGCTACTACTGCCTTGGGCCGGGGAGTCCCTTTGCAGGACATTTGCCAGGCGGCTACGTGGGCCTCGCTGCACACTTTCGCGAGGCACTACTGCCTGGACAGTCAAGTCCGGAGGGATGGCTTCTTTGGCCGTTCTGTCCTCCAGGACTTTCTGGTGTAGGAATGTATTGGTTCGCAGACCCACCACCGGGGTTGGTATTGCTGGGGTATCTATTCTAAGGTAAGGAATCTAACACTAACGTGTTTCTTTCAGATGAACAAGTTACTTACCTTCGGTAACGATATATCTGTAAGAAACATTAGTTAGTGTTAGATTCCTTACCAAACCCACCCATCCTCCCCGTTCTGCGAACTGATACCTAGGGTTAAGGACATCCCTTTCAGGGCCCTAGTTTTACATGGCACCAGTGTTGGTTCTCTCATGGCTCTGCGTCTCCTGGCGCGGAAAAGCTGTGTACAAAGAACTGACGTCAGCGCGCGGAGGCGGCGTCTATATACTCCAGCGACGTCATCACGGCGCACGACGCCGACGACGGACGCGGAGCCGCAGGGGACGCCTGCAGACGACGCCTACCGACGCGCAGGGGTACTGCTACGCAAAAGTTTCCGGATCCAGACTGACGCCTGGGGATATTCTAAGGTAAGGAATCTAACACTAACTAATGTTTCTTACAGATATATCGTTACCGAAGGTAAGTAACTTGTTCATTGAGGTCAACGATATATAATTCTCAATCAGTGAATGCTAGCAGCACTGCCACCAGAGGCTGAAGCAGCAGCTCCCCTGGCCTTACTTGTCCCTCAACGTGTGTATGCATGATGACTTGATGGTGTAAGCAAAAGAAAAAGAAACAATTGATCTCCTTGTGTTTGCTTTCTTCGCCCAAAGTTGGCAGGGTGTGCCTTGCTTACTTTGCCACTGGATTCAAGCTAGCCTGGCTGATGAGGGGTGATACCCCGAAACCATTCCCAGGATGTTTGTTTCCAGTCCGGGGAGGACCTGGTTTGGCAGTTTGGGCCGGATTGTTCCCATGAGGGTCAGGGCTGAATTGCAAATGGCTGGGTCCAAACTGGAATGGCGAAGTGAGCTTAAGAACAATGATGGATTCAACCCAGATCTGTGACTGGGGGTGAATGTCTGAAAAGTTTCAGCACTCCGTCCATCATCTCCTTGTGTAAGCAAAAGTGACAGATGAATGTGATAACTGGGTGCAACGGAAAGAGCTTAGTGCAGTCCCAGTGATGGCGCAGACAGTTTTCCATTGACCAGACTCAACAATCCGTGAGCCAGGGTTCTCCAGGCCAGCTTCAGCATTACCAATGAGCAAACCAGGTACCACAGTTGCTGCCCCTGGTGATCCTTAAATGATGCCCATGGTTATGCATGGGGACCTTTGTTATGACTGATGCATTTACAGGGAATATTTGGAGTTCAGGCGGTGACGTTTTAGTGCTACGTTTCTGGCTACATTAATATCTGCGATTAAAGAGGGGGCTTTTGGTAGTTTTGTGGCACACAACTAGTTGGAAGAAATCCAAAATGATGGGGAGAGAAGCAAAGTGGGTAGGATGTATTGACCTTTTTTGGCCTTGACGCTTGCAGTTGTACTACTGAATATCGACACAAACAATATTGAGATAGAAGAGTGTTGAGAACAGAATATTGAGGGACAAAATATCGAAAGGCAAGTGCCTAGAGGGAAGTATATATGCACTATTTCTAATTCCACTTCTACATACCTTGAAATGTGTGGAGCAAGTATAGAAAATCTAGACGTACATACTTGTAAATATTTTCTTTTCAATATTTTGTCATCAATATCAGTGGTTCGATATTTAGGTTGCACAACGAGGTTTCGTAAGATGCCTATTCCTGGTTAGGAAGGTGAGTTGAAGATGGTGCTAAGACTGGTGTTTGGTTTGTAATTCAGGTTTGCTTGTACCATTAGATACTACTCTCATACACGGACAGTAGTGTATGCAAGGTACTACAAAAAGTAGATGATGTTTCACATATGTTCCTGGTGGATTTCTAAGAATAAAACAGTTATTCTGACTAGGATATTTTACTTATACTTACATCTCACACACTCCTGTTTTAAGCATGGGACGTTCTTCCCTTCGCATGACTGAATGGGCAGAAGGACATATGTTACAGGTGATATTTTGGGAGTTACATTACTTATTCTGACATCTTACAAGTATATTTGGAAATTTCTTAATAAGGTTTAGTAGGGCTGAGGCATATTCTAATTAAGCTTGGCAGGAATTGTGGTTCAAAGTATAAACAAGGAGATTTATTTCTGTGTGATTTTATTTTTGTATGCCACCATGAAAAGAAAGTAACCCAGGATTTTATTGCCAATGTAAGGATGGAAGAAAGCAGTGAAAAGGTCCTGGATGCTGAGAGGAGACTTCATGAGGAGAGACGGAAGACTGTGATATTGGAGCAGCAATTTGAAAAAATTAAGATGGAGACTGGGAGAAATCCTAATGCCCAAAAGCTTAGTGCAAGGAGCAGGCCAGGTAAATAGAGTGTTACTATACATACTTCTTCTTTTTGAGAGTTGCTTCATGTATTAAGACTTTGCACCTACTTCATTCAAGGCCTTGGTGTACCCCACAAATGCATTCATTGTCTTGTGTTAGCATTATATACAATGTTCCTCCCTCCTCTGTAGCTCTTCTTGCATCACTGAAAACAGGTTACCAAATCTTTCAGTTTCTAAATACCACCAACACATACTCCAATTATCAAAACTACCTTTCGTTGAAATGATCGCAAAGGCCCAAAATAATATATTCAGCCAAGGAGCCCACTAGCATAACGGGCGGATCGCCACCTCCGGCCCGGCAGTGGCAATCTGCCCACCAAATGCCCCAGTTGCACCCCGCCATATTAGTATGGCGAGGGGCACCACAACGGACGGAAAGACCGCCCGCTGCTTTTCGGCCGGTCGGATTGCCGACCGGGCGGAAAAGGCATTCAATATGGTAGCGGTGCCTTGCAGGCATTGCCATCCATATTACTATGCCAGCGGTGGGATGCCTTTCCATGGCGGAGACTCCTCCATGGAAAGGCATGCAGTGATCACTTTGGGGGCCTGTTGCGGGCCCCCAGAGGGGTGGGAGGCTGCCCTTGGGTTGTACCTATGGTACCCCCTACATTTGCATGCACAAGGTGGCAGACACTGCGTGATGCCTGTCACGTTGTGCATGCCAATGCACAACATGCATCTTTTGCAGTGCAGCGGGTGCTGCTTACAGCACCGCCCGCCGCACTGTAAAATATGCGGGATGCAACTGCCAGGGTGGGGGTCGCATCCTATTGGGCCTGGCGGGACTGCCGCACCTCTTGCGGTCGGTCTCGTTCACTGTTATGGTGGCGAGTGGATCGTAATGGGGCCCTTAGATGTTGAAATTATCAAAATGACAATACATCTTAAAGCACACAATTTCCAAAGGTTTGTTTGTATTGTGGGAGTGCCAGGTATAAATTCAGGAATCCATTATAATACATGTGTATGCTCTTAATTTGCTGAATTCCCTAAATCAAAGGAAACTGTCCTGCTGAAGATAGGTGTAAGGTAGGGGATTACACAATCTATGTTATCAATAAATATAAATAAAGTAATGCTTATACCACAAACCCCAAAAGTGTGAGTAATGTGTTTGACATACTCCCTTCATAATGGCCTTGTGCTAATTGCTAATAAAAGTGTGTTCATTGTGTGTGCATAGTGTCTTCTGGGCCTTATAAAGCATAGGCAGTAAGGTATTGTACTCTGCAAGTGGAATGTTTGCACGCTCACTTTTGAGCACTGCAAATTGACTCCACACTTCCAAATATACTATCCTTTTAAATAAATTGTGGGAGAGAACACACATTTTTCAGTTTCCTTTGAACTCCGAAGGTACACTTAAACCCACTATATGCCCCTAACAATAAGCAGTAATATTTATAATGGAATGGCTTCTTCTTCCATAACTTCACTTGTCAAAAGCTGACCTATTGAAGTGCTGTTTCCACTAAGTTTTCTGATGCATGGGATGTGTACCATGAAGTGACTATCTGTTACAAGGCAGCTTATTAGCCTAGTGTAAAGGCTAGGCAGAAGCTAAGCTTTTGGCAGCTCATTACAATTGTTCTATTGTGCATGGCCATGAGCATAATAAACAACAGTGGTAAGTTAAGGCAGTTGTCCATCTCCATCATATATCTAGAGGTGGGCGAGTTACTAAAAGCTCAAGCCAGGCTTGACCTGAAGCCTGGCTCTAGCTGGGCTTGAGATCCTGTTGCAACCTTTGAGCCAGTAACGAGCAGGGCTCATATGTGGCTCCTGCCTGCCTCCCTCCATGTGCCATGGATGTGGCTTTAGGGCCAGAGCTGTCGACTTTAGAATGGGGAACCAGGTTTGAGTCTTGGTGGCTGCCTATCATCCTGTGATTCTGGATAAATCACTTAATCTCCCCATTCCTATATTCAATGAATGTTGACCTTGTGTAATTCAACAGGTACTCATTTAAGGTTCTCCGAAGTAAAGTGCTCCAGTACCTTTGAGTCGAGTTTGCACTATATAAAACTACAGAAAAAAACAAAGCCTTAACATAAGAAAAGATTAATAGATACCCAGTTACTGGCTGATTTGTACAAAGTGAAACCAAAAAATTGGGTGCATTTCGGCTTCCCTGCTTAAATTATGTGACCTTATACCAATATTTTATTTCACCAAAACTCTTTTTTCTTCATTATCATGTATGAAAGTAATTTCAAACATGTAAATTCATAATACCAGTTATACAAAAACCTATTGTGTTTGATTTAATAGATAATGATGTTACTCTATATTATTCTGGACCACTTTCAGGGTTTACATGACAACTACCTTGCCTATTTATTCAGTAATGGTTCAGGTTTAATAGCTGTACCTTTTAAAAAAGTACTTATCAGTGCAGTGCTGTAATGTGATGTATTAAAATCAGAACTTGCACATGTTAAAGGAATACAGTCAGTCAGTCAAAAATTTACTTTATTTGGTTTATCACAACCATAAAGCATACATGTACAAAAGTTCTGTTAAAATAACAACAGGTTAAAAAATTCATGTGGTTAAAATTTGTTTTTAGATTCATTAATTATATACTTCCTCCCAGGCCTTATCTGTAGTCTGTTTCTGTTTTTTGGAGCATATTCTCTACAGAGTTCATGAATTTTACCCCGCGACATATTAGAATGTTTGAACCTGCTCCCATCCAACTGGTCACAGCTTGCCTACAGGTGCGGATCTGTAGCATGTTAAAAATGGGTTTCAATAGATTCTTCCTTTTTTCTATGGAGGATTCACATGTGCACAGGAGGTGACACAAGGTCTCACTGTGATAGTCACATAACCTGCAACTTCGTCCCTGATGCGTGCCTTTCCATGATGGGATCAAGTCTTTGGAGCAGTGGTCTCCCAGTCTAAGGTTCATGAATTTTGTTTTTAAAGATAGCCGGAAGTGCGCTATGAGGTAGGCTTGAGGTTTTAATTGTTTGTATGAATTTAAAATAGTCCATGCATGGCGCCGCTTGGCCAAAGTCTTTTTATCTTCTACCAAAGATAAGGCTTTTGCATTTAATTTGCAAATCTTTTTGAGAGATGATTCTTCCGGTGGTTTTTTCCAGATTTCCTCTATTTTGAGGGTTTCTAGTGATGCTCGCAGATCATTGCCCCATGAGTTGGCTTCATGTTGGTCATATTGTTTTTTTATTTCTTGCCAACATAAGTTGTTTAAAGAGCCAATTTCCGCCGATCTTAGTTTCCAGCACCATTTTACTAGGGCAGCTTTCCGTTGATATATTTGATTTTGTAAACCAAATTCCAGTCTTATTTGGGCCGGGGCTGATCCTTTGTATAGATGGAATACAGATTTGTATATTTTTGTCTGGAGAGTATTTAAAGTGGCTGCTTCTTTTCCATGCCATATTTCCAGTCCGAATGAGAGTGATGGTAAGACTTGGGCTGCCATTACCTTTAACAGGTGGTCGTATGAAGGACATTGTAGTTTATCTTGGAGAACTTTGTACGCGAAGCTCAGTGATTGTGCTTTTGCGATGATAATTCTTATTTGGTCTGAAAGTGACATGTTTTTACTTATTGTAACTCCCAGATATTTATAAGCAGTTGTTTCCTCGATTTGTCTGCCTTTTGTGTACCATTTGAAAGATCTTCTACTATTGCCCGCTAGTCTCACCACTTTTGTTTTTTTGATGTTTAGTTCTAGGCCTTCTCTCTCAAAATAGTCTGTTAGTTTTGATATTATTCTTTGTAGGCCTATTGGCGTTTGACTTAAGAATACTATGTCGTCGGCGTATTGGAGAAACTGAATGCTTTCGTTGGCTAATTTTGGCGGATGTCCGTTTGCATTCTGAAGATGGTCTTTTAGGTCAGCCAGATATATGTTAAAAAGGCTTGGGGAGAGCACGCAGCCCTGTTTAAGGCCATTTGTTATTTTTAATTCTGCAGATATTCTTCTTCCGTCTCCCAGTTTTATTTTTGGCCATGTTCCGCTATATAGTGCCATTATTGTTTCTATTAATGCCGGCGGTAGACCCCAAAGATCCAGTTTTTTCCATAGGCGTTTTCTGGGGACTCGGTCGAAGGCGGCTTTCAGGTCTATGTAGCAGGCTATTAATCCAGTCTTTCTTTTCCCTGCTCCTTCAATTAATAAAGACAGTGCTGACAGGTTGGTTAAGCAGCCCATACCTTCCCTGAATCCGGTTTGAAATTTAGGTATTATATTATTGTCTTTTATCCAATGTTGAAGTAGGGACAATATACAGGATGAGAAAAGCTTTGCCTCCACATCGATTAAAGATATTAATCTGTAATTCCTGGGTTCCATTCTACATCCACTTTTATGAATGGGGTGGAAGATGTTTCCTTGCCAGGATGGTGGAATCTTTTTTTCTTTGTGAATATAATTAAATAGTGGGGTCAAATATTTTGCCCAGAACTCGGAATCATATTTGAATAGGGCGTTCGGCATTCCATTTGGGCCAGCTGCTCCTTCCGCTTTCATTTTCCTTATTAGTGTGGTTAGGTGTTTGATCGTTGTCAACGGTGCTTGTTCCTCTTGGGCAATGTTTTCTTGCTGGACGTTCTTCCGTTGTCCGGGCTCTGTATCTTTTTGTTCTTGATCTTTTAGGTTTTTGGTTGTTTCTATGTTGATTGAATAGCTCTGGATGTTGTACAGATTGTTAATGTAAGCGGCCCATGTTGTTTCACTTATTCCTATATTGGCTTGTTCACCAACTACTTTTGAGAGTTTATTTATTATGTTCCAAAATTCTCCGCTATTTGGTAATTTACTTGTTCTTAGAAGGTCCACCCAGATTTCTTCTGAATGAGCTTTTTTAGCTTTTCTGCAGTCCTCTTTATATTCTTTCCTCATTTTTTGTATGTTATTGTTATCTGCCTCATTTCCGGACCTTTTTTCTGCTGCCCTTATTCTTAATTTTTTCGCAATTTCCCTTTTCTTATCTCTTAATTTGGTGTTGTACCACGGCTCTTTGTTTGCTTTGTGACCATCATTTGCCGGTGTATTTATTGCAAATTTTTCCAGCAAAAATGTATGTAGATTTTCCCAGTTTGCTATGGGTGATTGGTTTTCCATGCCCGTAGAACAGCTTTCATATTCTAACACTGAGTCCATTATCTCCTTTTTTATTGGGCCCTTGCTTTTAAGTTTTTTCAGTTTGTATATTTCTGGAATTGCGGAAAGGAATTCTAATTGTGTTTTCTCTTCAGTGTTTAACCTCATTATTGTCTCTTGTGGGAAGTGGTCGCTCTCAGGTCGAGTTTGTATTCCAAAGTATTCTATATTCTTTTTTAGTTCATTGCTTGTTAAGGTGAAGTCAATTATGGAGCTCTTTTTCCCACTGGAGAAAGTGGTTTTGGCGGGTATGTCTCCCTCCATTTTTCCATTTAGGATTGTTAGACCTAGTGGTTCCAGATCGCTCCAAATATTATGGATTTTGTCCTTTTTCTTATTTGTTTTGATTAGATTGCAATTGAAGTCGCCGGAAATGAATATCTCATGCGATTGGTAAGTTCTGTGTAAAGATTTTATCAGATTTATCAAAGTTAGTGCTTTTTCAAATTTGGTCTTCTTGTCTGGGTGAATGTATAGATTTATAATAAGTAAACTCCATCCAGAGTTCCTTTTGTTTACTTTCGGCTCTACTTTGATCACTTGTATCCAATTCTCTCCTGAGTCAAGCAGTTCAGTTTTCCAGTCAAAATTATTGGTAATGAAGATTGACAGACCTCCCCTTGGGTGTCCATACTTTGAAAATTTTTCTGCCATTATGTGATGTTCCTCGTATCCCATGATTTGCCTCGCGGTTACATTCCAGGTTTCCTGGAGTAGAATTATTTCAAATTTACTCAGGTAATCTGTTGTTTCTCTGTCTTGGGACATTTCATTGAAACCATGTACGTTCCACAAGCAAATCCTTATTTTTGTTTCTGGTATTGGGGATAAATTGGCCTTTGGTCTTTGATTGTTTTGTATCAGTTTGCATACATCAGGATCAATGGGAGTTTAGCGCCTGCGCCACCCAGGACCAATCATTGTGTTCCTTCAGATCCTGGTATAGTTGCTTTGTTTTAGTACTACTCAGGTCTTGTTCCGAAATAGATTTATTTCTTGCTCCTTTCAGGATTGTTTGGGATTTTCCCTTTACGTTGTTCGGTTGGGTAATCTTGTTGATTAGTAAGGGGAATGGGTATTTTATTGGGGTCAGACGCTCTAAGGTTATTCCCCATTCTATGAAATGTGTCCTGGTTGAAAATATGAGTTCTGCTATTTCTTTAGATACCCAGGTGGTACTACTTATTTCCGAGCCCGTGTCTGTATTTCCCTGGATAAATTCAACTGCTTTCAGGTCACTTGTTGTTATCCCCCTCAGTATTGGTATCTCTTCGATTAATCGAAGGATATTTCCCCTGTTCAGCGTGTCTGAATTTCCTTTTGTTTGGAATTCCAGCTTGAACAGTAGTTTGCATTCTGTTTCCATTCTTGCTGTTTCGGGCAGTCCGGTTTGATAAATTCTCCTTTTTCCCTCTGTTGGATCAAATCGAATGTAGGTTATGTTGTTGTTTTGGCCGGCCATAGTTGTTAAGTCCGGACGAATGGAATCTACTGTGCATGCTTGTTGTAAGAGGTGTGTTTTATCTTGATCTGTTTGAAAGTTTCCTTCATTTTGGCTTGTTTTATTGTATAACTCAGCTTCCTGGTCTCTGCATGTTCTTCCTTTGTTTCCCGCCGTAATGATCAGGCCAATATTTGATTTCCTCGCTTGATCGGCTTCTGTTTTATGGCTTTGCTTGTTTTCCTTTTTTTCCTTGGTGTGTGGTGAAATTTCTTCAGTATGCTGAATTAATCCTTTGTTGTCCCATGTTTCGCGTTCCCTTTTTGGATTGTTTTCCTTAGTTTTTTGTTGTTTTAAGACCTCTCTATAGTTTGATTTTAGCCTTTTGCTATTATCATTGGCTTCGTTTGTGATTAACTGTTCCTCGTCTTTTGATTTTCCTTGTGTGTTTGCTGTTATTTTAGTTCTGACTGGAAGTTTAATTTGTTCCTCTGCTTCGTCTAAGTTTGTTTCTTTGTTTCGGTCTTCTTTGGTAGGGGTGTCTGTAATTGGAGTGTCTGTGATTGGGTTTATTCTGGCCTCTTTTGTCTTCTGTTCAAAGATGGCGAAGAATTGTTTTGCCTGCTTACTTTTGGTAGCGTTTTTTCTTGCCTTCCTTGCCCGTTTCCGCTGTCTTTTTGTTAGAGGTTCTGATGTGGCTGATGAACCCATTGTTTTGTATTCTCCCAGACCTCTCTTTATTTGTTCGTTTTCATCTGTATCGTTTAAAGTTTTTTCTTCCTCGATAATGTGAATTATTCTGTTTTGGCTTCCGTTTTTATTTTCCTCTGTGTTGGGATTTTCACCTTTGCTGGTTTTCCCACTTGTTACTGCTAATATTTCTTTCAGGATGATCTACCTCCTTTTCTCTTGTGATGTATGACGAAATTTTTTCCAATTTCAAATTTATTCCCGATATGTGAGATGCAATTAGGTTCATCAAATCTACCTGCACGTCGAGTTTGTTGGATTGAAAGTTTAGTGCGTTAATTGCTTGTTGTAAACTTTTTAGGAGCACATCCCCCCAAAGTGTGGATTTTCCTTCCTTTTGTTGTGGGTGTGCCCCTATTGATCTGTTTAAACTTTCTAAAGAAGAAATAGTTATAGGGTGTTCTTCTTTTATTGTGCTCTTTATTATGGTAGAGTCTTGGCTCTTTTCCGCCGGTTGTCTTATTGGGCTTGATGTAAGGATTATTGGAGCAGTTGTTAGCTTCCTTTCTTGACCATTAGCTTTTCTTTCGCCGATGTTATCCGGGTATTCCAATTGTCTCAAGTTTTCTAGACTCAGTTGCGTAGGGTCGGCTTCCTTATGTGTGTTTTCTTCAAGCATTCTACGCAGTTCCGTTTCATCGAAGATTGAGAATGATTTGGACCACTCGATCTTTTGTGCGCTTTTCTGCAGATTTGTTTGGGGTCCTAAATTGCTCTGATTTATGGGGGCTGGGCTACTTTCGTTAACCTCATCTGATGTTTTGTTGGGTGTTAACTTTGTTTAGTTTTGGGGTGCATGGACTTGTGCCAAGGTTTTTATCAGCCAATTTTTTATTGTCGATTTTTCTTTGAGGTTAGGGCTTATACTTATTTCCGAGTCATTTCTTATCTTACGTTTTTTGCCTGATGAAATCGAGCTGGTTGGGTGTTTTGGACTTTTTTGTGATTTTACACTATTGCTTAGTGTTGTTACCCCTTGCTCTTTTAAGAATTGAAAATTGTATTTCAACATTTCGCCTCCAAACTTAAAAGGTTCCGCCATGTGAATAGGTGCCTGGTCAGATTGTTCGTTCCTGGTTGACTCTTCTGAATTACTTTTGTTCCCTTCATCTTTTTTCCCTTTTGCTGTCAACCTTCTTTTTGCTCTCTGTATTCGAGATTGTCGAATTTTTCCTGACCGCATGTTGGACAAATTTTCCGGAATTTTGTCTTTTCCTGCTCCTATCCTGCGTTGTCTTTCCCTGGAATCCCCAAGCCCGTCTGCCGCCTGCGCGACAGCTGCCGTCGGGGGAATACACTTGGGAGTATAAACGGGGATTGGGTGGTTAGGTAAGTAACTTTTTTGGCAAGGAGCGTAGAAATTTAATTCTATGTTACAGCAAATGGACTCAGTATGAATGATTGGTTCCGCTATCTCGGCGCGCCTTTATGACTTATTATGTCTTATTTGTCCGTCAGAATGTAACTTTTCTCATATGTATCACTCTCCAGCCCTTTTTCTCTGGTACCAAAGACTGGGTTGACTAGACAAGTACCATACAGGTGCCAGAATTTTCTACCGTCCCTCTCGGTTTTACCGCCCCCTTTGGCACCTTGGCCCTTGGACCCTTTAACCCCTGTTCTTTTACCCCTCCTTACTTGTTTCTTGATTGGGTTCTTGGTTGGGTTTAGGGGGTGTCGCTCGGCTTCTGGCGCTTTGCCTCTGCCTCTTGTGCTGGTTCTGTCTTTGTCTTTGTCGAATCGCTGCTCCGGCTATTGCAAAACCCCCCTCTTAGTCTCCAAAGGGGCTTCCAAATGGGCTTCCCAGTGTCCTGGTGTCCTGATATCCTGATGTCGGAAACTTTTTTATTTTAGCCGTACCTTTAAAACCCCCTCTTAAACTCAAGGGGCTCAGGGGCTTTTCCGCTGTCAATAGCCCTCTGTTGTCACGATCGTCTCCTTTGGTTAGCTACTGCTTCCGTGCCTTGCGTTGGTTCTGCCGTACTGGTTGCGCCAGCTCTGTCAGCTCTGTCTGCTGCACTGCCCTGGAGCCTTGCCTCAGCTCTCTCTTCTCCTCCTCCACAGCTGGTGCCCCAGCTTAATGTTCCGCTATCGCTTCACTTCGGCCGCGGTGCTGTGGTTCGCACCGCAGGCTTGAAGGCTCAGGGGTTTAAAAAGTCTTTTGTTTGGCAGCATACGGCATGCGGCTTTTGCTTTCACTGTGCTGCGGGGCCGCGGTGCTTCGGTATGCAATTCGCACCGCGGTTCACTCCGCTCCACTCCGCAGCTTAAAATCGAATTGCGAGCAGTTTATGAGCAGTTTGGGCGGCTCGTGGGCAGCTCTTACTCAGCTACGGCCACGGTTCTCGGCAGGAGCGCCGCCTCTCGTCCCCCGCCGCTGCACACCAGCGCTCACCGGTGCTCACCGCCGCTCGCCTCCTCTCGCCTACTCCTCTGCAGGTAACGCTCTCTCACTCTCGTGCGGGTCCAAAGTAAGTTCACTAGCAAGTTTTTTCAAAGCGGCACAAGAAGCAGAAAACACGGGCCAAGTCTGCCACAGAGCACAACAGCAGTCCAGGTAAGCACAAAGCAATCCCAACTTCGCTGGGAAAATTTCGTTTCACCTTCAATTCAGCTCAAAACGGCTCCGCCGCTGCACCACCTCCTCCTCTGCCTCCGGGCTCCCACACAGAGTCACTGATGAGGACGGGGGGAGGGGGGGGGGAGGGTGGCGGCGGACGGGTGCCTCAGGGGTGCTTCAGTTGAGCGCGGCGTCTCCGGCTTCTGCTGATGCTGTGGTGCATACCAAAAAGCGGCTCCCTCTGCTCCCCTTCACGACTTCCCTTGACAGGCGAAGTTGGAGTCAGTGCCGGTGCCGGGAGCCCTCCGGAGCCCTCTGGAGCTAGGAGCCTAAAGCCTGGGTTTCGTGGCCTGTTTTGCGGCACACACGGCACACGGAGCACACTTGTGGCTTGCGGCTTCACTGACCGAGTTGGCGTTCTGGCGTTTGCAGTTTGTTGAATTTTGAAGAGACAATCATATTTTATGTGATGTTTGTTGTATGATTTATATAGCAAACATTTTCAAGGCTCGGCTCATGCATGGGCTCGTAGGATCTGAGCCAGACCATTGGCGCGGCTCTTCCTACTAATTAGTTGGCCCGCCCACCTCTACATACTGCTAAACGTTGTGACTTCCACCCAATCGGGTTCATATCAGCAAGAGGGATACTGTTCTTAAACCTACACCAGTAAAGATTCCTAAAATAAAAAGAAAAAAGTCCTCCACTATCCAAGGCTTTGACAAGGGGGGCCAGAATCCTGCAATGCATAGTTCTAGCTGGTATTAACCTTACCATACTCCAAAGCGACTGTACTCGCCTTAGAGACATGGCATCAGAGTGGCTACATTGGCTCTAGTATCACTCACAATATTTCCAGTATCCACATCAATGTCATTACAAACCTCTTTCCCTATAACTCAAGCAAGTTTGTCAGTGATCTTCAAGACTCTGCATCACAATGTACGTTTTAAACTCCATAAAAATGTATGATGCACAATGTACCTTTTAACCCCCTAAAAAGTACCTGTGTCAATAAAACACACAAAAGAGAAGGTACACGCCCATTTGAGTCTACAAAACGTATACAAATGAGTAAATAAATTATTCATAATGTTTAAACTTGTGTCAGATTTTCCTACACTGGCACCAAGAAAACTTGTTGTGCATAATCGAACTACAAGACATCTGCAAAACGCATTAGCCACCAACCACTTCTAGTTCTTGGGCCTACAATTCAGTTTGGCATATTCAGCATTATCCAAGTGAGGTTTGGTAGTGGCCTTGCTTTTCCGACGAAAGAATATTTTGTCTACCCTAATAGATACCCTTGTGCTAGAATTCTACATCTACCAGAAGCTCTCTGCTGTGATGCAAGACTGTCATATAACAATGGCCATCCGTCAAAATCGAGAACTTCAAATATGTTTAAGAAAAATGGGAATCTCTCTATCCCTGAAGATCCAGTGTCTATGATTGTTTATAGATTAACTGTGTGAAAATGCATTCTGTTGATGAGAAACACTTTTTTATTCTAAAAGGGTGCCTTGTCTTAATTCAAGGCTTCATCCAGGAGCGTAATCTTGTCTTTTTTTGTATCAATGGATTTTTGCATTGTCGTCTTCCATTGATATATGCATTTGAGAGCATGCTAAAATGTTTGAAAGACCATTACAGACACATTTCAGTACACTGTGATGAATTGTTGATGCTGGTAGAGGCAGGTCTTCAGTTCTTCTCTGGAAGCTCACATGAAAGAAACATGCAGTAAGTTGTTGAGTTAATAGTGACAGATTCATGATGCCTTAGGAAAATGTATCATTCACTCAGATATAGCCCCTCCTGAACAGAATATTTCCTTCGCTTTAATAATTCCATATTGATTTTTTCTAAGTTGATGGGTACTTCTTTGAGGCCAGGCACAAATCAGAGCGTCAGTATTTTTTGTGGAATGTAGCCTCTCTAGATGCCATCACTGCGGCACGTAAAGATAGGGAGGTACATGACTTAAATTTCTCATGAGCCATAGACAATACTCCGAACTAATAGGCTTGTTTTGAGAATATAAATGCTTTACAAAAGTTACATCAGACTTTCATGTCTACATCGTAGGAATCTTCATTGAACTCATAAATGTTAGAATATCTCCTTCGCTTCTCCAGAACACTCTACAGTAATATATATGTCAATGTCAATTTATTAACAAAGATTGTGATCAGCAAAGACGCTATTATTTCAAAAAAACTGGAGACTGCAATTGGCCCTGACACAGCCCTTGCCTCTAAGCAGGGGGGGAGAGAAACTGCAGAGATGGCGGTAGAGCACAGCGGAAACTCTGGTATGGAGTATACTCCTCTGGATCCTGGGGCTAAGAGAAAAACTTTGACAGTTCCTGGCATGTTCGCTGGGAAGCCGGTAAGTCGTAAACCGAACTTCCAGCCTAAGCTTAATTCTGAGTGAACGCCCATCCAGCTAAGGAGTAAAAAAAATTGTTTCCACTGCGCCTGCTGTAGGCATATCAGATGCTGCTATGAATACGACTATGGCCACTATTACTGACTCCACAGCTACTCTAAGTACCCCCAGTGTCCCCAATACTCCCAGCAGCTCCAGCCATGCCATTCTGGCTGGGACTAATCCAGGCCAAGCAATACTCAGGGCAGATGATATGGTAGCAGGACTGGAGGATGTAGGGGTTCAATCCCCAGGGGAGAGTCCAGCATCAATTACCCCAGCGCCATCCTTGGTGATCACCCAAGGGCCATCCTTGGTGATTCAGCTCGAGAGACAAGTGGAGGATAGCATTGGCCCAGATCAAACAGGCCCAGATCCTGATTGGAATTCCTTCCCGGAGGAGGCGCAAGAAGGATGGGGCGCGATACCGGGACTCCTGATGTGGAAAACTTCTTTTGGATGACGGAAGAGTCGGATTCTATAGGGGGCAGCGATATGGAGGCCTCAGGGGGAGATGGCTCGGCCGACGATAGTGACACAGATAGCGCTCCCAACACTGCAGATACACTTAGACAAGCTGCCAGTCGTTCTAAAGGGGGAAAACATCCTGGATCCCGGCGCCGGAGCACCCACTTTGACTCTGATATACATCTCCAGTGGGATTATTCTAATACCAACCCAGGACGTGAAGGAGAAGAGGAAGGGATCAGGCCTCTGGTACTAAGGGCGATCCGGCTCCATCAATGTCTCTGATATATGCGACTCTCAAAGCTATGCAAATATAGACCCGTCAGGAACATAAAAGGGCCCAATAGGCTACAAAAAAAAATCCAGGGAGCAATCAGGAAGACAACTTAAACCTGCACTGAAGTTATGGTGCGCACAACGGAGCTGGAGTAGCGGGTGGTAGGTTATGGAAGCTCGAGGAGTCGGAAAACCGACAGCAACAGTATAATCTGCGCCTGCTGGGCATAGAGGAGAAAGCAGAAGGGGAGGATATACGCGGCTTTGTGATCAAGCTTTTCAAGTCTGCCTTCCCAAAACTTTCATTCTGGAACTGGGAAGCTGAGATTCAGCGCGTCCATCGATCCCCCCTAATGGCAAAGAAAAACCCCGGGCAGAACCAAAGACCACAAGCTATCCTCATTTTTTTGGGCTCGATGCAAAGAAAGTAGCGGAAGGGCAGACTTTCTTCGTGCAACCCGACTTCTGCAATACAACCGTGGAGAGAAGGTGGCGCCTGAGTTAGATGAGCTCTACTTTTCAGAAACTCGGTTGTGAAGATTATTTGATGAACCCTGCTCGTTTAAAGGTGATTCAGCAGGGACGGGTTAGGGTGTTCACCTCTGAGATTCTGGCAGGGAATTATCTAAAGGGGATATCTGGTAATTAGATAAGTCTGCATTAAAATTGGGCTCTAAAGAGGGGGGGGGGGAATAGGGGAAAAATGGAAAGGAAAAGGCCATGGGCTACAGGTATCCTGCCCTGTCCCCTCTCCTCCCCTTTTCCCTTTTGTTGAAATTTTTTCTGGCTATTGTTTTTTTTTTCTATGTTGTTGTACACAGGGGCGTGTGTTTTGTGGGATAATGGGTAAGGCGAAGGGCGATGGGGTTTGGCCCCTTGTTATCTTTTGTATTGGTTAGGGAGCAACAGGGGCACACTAACGTGGGAGGCATCATAAGGGTCTGTAGACCTTTTTTGCAGAAGTGAAGGGGGGAAGGGGTCTGGTGGGGGTTGGTTGATCCTTTTCAAGGGGAATGGAATTGGAAGCTATAGGGGCAGCCTGAAGATTTATCTCTTTTTTTTCTTCTTCTTTCTTTCCGCTCTGTACATTTCTGGTATGGTATACAAGTTTTGGCATGATGATGCAGATTTTTCAACTCTTGAGTGTGCGATGAGGGGCCAGTATTCTAACCCATTACTTAAGTGTCTGTTCAATTAGCTAACCTCAATTGGCATACGCTGGCTTTCTTTTAAGTCCCTGGTATATGGTACCAACATTACCCAGGGCATGTAAGTTAGAGTGTCCAACCAGGGCTGAAGCAACGATTGTGCCTCTCTGCTTGGGATAAAGTACAAAATGGCTCCCAACCTGTTTCTACAGCTTGGAAGAGCAGTCTTTTTAAACTGCTAGTTCACCTTTGCTATTTAAACCAATGGAACTAGCCTCCACTTTCCTTAACAATATATATGTCTCCCCTAAGGAAGGCTTATCAAGCCCTAGTGCAGGGAGCTGTATATTATTAAGTAGGACATATACTTTCATATGTCCTAACAGTAAAACTTCCAAATTGTCGTTTTAACTGTGGGAAGGTTAGTAGCCCCATTGTCTAATACAGAGTTACAGGCTGACTTCTCAGTCCTGCTAACTTCTGAATGGGACTACTAAAATGAGTACTTCAAGGTCTCAAACTAATTGTGGCATTAAACCTGACTTGATGCCTAAGTCGAATGTAATGTCACTTTTAGGGACAGGCAACGTTTACAAAGTTGCCACTCTGTTGTCCAGTTTATCAGGCGGCCTTTCGCATTCGCTGACCACCAGGCAGACATCTGCCATCCTGGGGAGTTGTCTGTACAACTCCCCGAGGCAGGAACAATCGAGTCTTGCTACAAATGGAGGTGTTTCCTCCCCCTTGCAGGAAACCACCATGGGTGTTGGCAAAAAAAGACAAGTTTCAAAGGGTAAGCCGCCTTTGGTGGGCTAATGGCGATCACACTTGTGTAGGACCTCCCATTAGTTCAGGTAGAGGGGCTGGCAGCAGTCATAGAGAGGGAAAACCAGATGCCAAACTGGTGTTTCCTTGGGCTGTAGCCCACAGGTAGCTCCAACTCTAGGTTGGGCTACCAAGCTCCTAACATCCAAGGAAGGGTTCAGACATCTTGGGAGTGTTCAGAATAGTGCACTCTGGAATTGGTAGATGCCACACTTAGCAGGAAGTCATCATAGAGTGGGAGGGATTATGGTTACCTATTGGCTAGTGACAGCATCATCTCCCCTGGGCACTTTCTGTGCATAAATATGGAACCCTTAGCACTGTGAACATCAGATCACATCTGAACTGGAGAGAGGACTGAAGAAAGTCTGCTCTGCTGACACCCATACCTGGCAAGAGAGGCTACACCAAAAATTGGACGGCACCTGCTACTCTTTGGGCTAGCAAAGAAAGGACTGAGCCTATGGTGGATTTGCTCAAGGAAAAGATGCTTCTGAGCACCAGACCATGGTCGTGATCTCAATGGCCAGTCAGCTGACCTCCTGTTGTAGCACCATGGCCTCAAAAGCTGAAGTCTCCCAACCCTGGCTAGTCAGTAGTCATTTGCAAGGAATCACCACTGACTGCCTACATGCAGCCAAGAAGACCTCCACACTGGACTCAAAAGTTGCACCCATGTCGGAAGAGTCGTCAAAGTGTGGTTTGGTCACCTACAGCGACATTAGCCCTCACCATAGGATACCACTGGACCCACTGTTCCACCCCTGTGGCTAAAGTCGCTCCACCTTATCTGTAGACCTAGGAACAACCTCAGGAAGGCCCCCGTTGACCGGACAGTACTCAAAGCCTCTTTTAGCATCCTGCATCCCTAGCATTAGGAACACTCCATTGAACAGACAGGCAACTGTCCAAATGCTGCTTATTGAACCCCATGATCTTCTCTCTCTGAGTTGGTCATCAGTCCGTGCCGGAGTAGCTAAACACAACTCTTTCAAAGTTTTCCACACTTTACAGTTACCACTGTTTGTTTGTGCTGTGGATTACAAATCTGAGATCTACATTTTACTTAAAAATCTATATCTCTGGAATCCTGCTGTGTATTTTGCTCATCTTGGTGTTTAAAAGTTCATACAAATATAAGCTACTTTTGTAAATTGATGTTGGATTTCTTTTGTGTTGTTTGACTATCTTATTACATTGTTTTGTGCTTCTAAATGCTTTACACTAGTTCCTTTGTTTAAGCCTTGCTGCTCGAAGCCACAGCTATCCAGGTTCGAGCTAGGGAATGTACAAACAAGCCTGACTACACCCAAGGTGGTTTCGTGAGTGTATTACACAGTAAGGTCGCACAACCATACCATATAAAGCACCACAATTTTTCACAAAATGGCTTAGTCATAACCAACCAACGTTTTACTGTGTCCACCCACCAATAATCGTCATTGTGACTTCCTAATACCTCCCTCTGTGTTTGTAACTACAGTGACACCTAGAAAAGTGGGAAAAGATCACAAAGTTGAGTTGGCCACTAAATAATGTAAATCATTACTACTCTCTATATTTCAACAGCTGTATAGCTTGATTGACATGAAAATAGTAGATGGTCTTTGGTAGAAATTGTGGGTTTGTCCTCATCACCACTCTGTTCTTGGGTATATGCAAGTAGAGTTCTTGTGTTGTGAGTGTCTGCGATTTTCTGACTTTCCGTAAGAAAGTAATAACAAGGTGATGAATAGAATGCTTAAACTAATCTAATCCACTGGCGTTTGCTCGCCGATCACCAGTGACTGAGATTAATTTAAGAATCCCGCCCATCACTATGTTTCTTTTGCAGTAAACACCAATAGTGTAATGGTTATTCCCTGATGTGGGACTTGTCCTCACTGTGTCATAAGTATAAAGCTGTACTTTATTGACAAGACCTAAATAGGTCAAAATATGCCTGGGGTTGCTTGTGCTCCCATCTGGAGGGTACCTGGCCCGGCAGTTTGGACTAGACCATTCCGAATAGAGTACGACCAGGACTGATTTTCATAAAGTCGGTCTCTGTCTTGAAAGGCGCAGTGTATGGTAAATGATGGTCTGGAATGCGGCCCAGAGCAGTTGCCAGTGGCTGATGTTAATTCAAGCTCTCCTTTCATTACCTTATGTTTTCAGTAAATGCCCAGCCAACATTCTCCCCATTTGCAGTAAAGGCCTTGTGCCACCTCCCGGGGTAACTGCCACCTGTGATCCACTATGAGTCACTGTCCCAGTTCATCCAACCTGGCATTCAACGATCTGGCCAGGTGGTTCACCTCCAGGTAAATCCCTTAATGTTTCAGCCATTTCCAGAGGCACAATGCCCTTGGCAAAGAGTCAAGGGCCCTACTCCGCCAAGTTTTTTGCAACACAGGGATGGTGTTGCCTGTTAGCACCTGTACACACCTTTCCAAAACACTATTGCATGGGCATCCATTCAATCAAGGAAGCACAGGTGGGACAGAAGATACTAAAACATATTTTGTAATATGCAAGCTTTTTTGAGCCGAGCCATCCTAGAAAGGAAAATAACCCGCTACATAATCAATGCACAGCCTGTGAATACAGAAAAGATTCATCCTGTTAAATAAAATGGCTTCTTACCTGTAGGAGTAGTTTTGCAGCTTTAGCAATTTTCTTGATCAACATGTGACCCTCCCACCTTCATGGAAATGAGGAGGCTGCTGCTGAACATGAAGTTTACAAAATATATGTTAAAGAGGTGTAGGGAGATACAAAAAGACAATAGTTGTCACGGAGAAAAACGAATCTGATGATAGTGTCAACACATTCAAAGGAGCTCCTGGGGAAGGCTTCTGACATCCCAGAGGGTTGCAGAAGACTCCAAATGGTCGACAGCGTCCAGGTGGGAAAAAAAGAGCTGCGAAGACAATTCAGGACCCAACCACTAGATGGCAGTGTAATGCACAACATGTTAATTCAGAATATTCTTCAAGCTGCAAGACTACTCCTACATGCAAGTAACCACTTTGTGATTTTATCTGGCAATAATAACAGCAGGATGAACTAAAAAAATAAAGTTCTCAGTTGTGGAAATACAGTTTTGCTTGCCACCACTGCTAAATGTTAAAATACTTTAAGGCAAATAACTTCATGCAAGCAGTCTCACATAGGGCCATATGTATCAAGCCTTTTTTGATTCGCAAAGGCTAATTAGCATGAATTGAAATGTATCAAACAATCGCATCTTAAGGAATCGCAAATACTTGCGATTCCTTAATTTGCCATAGCATTTAAGGAATCGCAATTTTGCGATTCCTTAAATGCTATGTATGAAGCATTTTCCTGTTGCTAATTCAGCTTAAGGAATCGCAATTTACCACCAACTTCCAGTTGGTGGTAAATTGCGATTTCTGTTCAAAATACACTAATTTGTATTTTTAATTGTGGCATGTGACGCACATACATGCCCATAGGGCATGTATGTGCGCCATATGCACACACATGTAATTTACAGGGGTGCAGCAGGGTGTCCTTGAGACACCCCTGCACCCTTGCAGTAATTCTCAAATTGCGATTAGCAAATTGCGAATTCGCAATTTGAGAATTATTTGGAAATCCTTCCTATTGGCCTCCTGGCCCATAGGAATGCATTGGAAATTATTCCTCAATTGCGAATTCGCAAAATGCGAATTCGCAATTCAGGAAGATTAAGGAATCGCTAATTAAAAGCGATTTTCTTCATACATACCATTTTGCGATTCCTAAATAGCGATTCCTTAAAAATCGCTATTTAGGAATCGCAAAACGGATGGCCCATAGTGAAATTGTGCATCACAATAGGGTTTGCGAATCAAGCACAATACTTGCTCCTTTTTATTTCTTTCCTTCAGATGTCCTTGTATTTAAATGGCAGCCGAAATCATAAGGGAATGCACATGTTTTGGCTAATGCTGCCTAATGACAAGTGTAGCAGTAGCTGGTACAAACTTGAAAGTGTACGTGGGTGTGTGTGCCCACTCTTCATTTTTTCACTTTGTATGCTTTGTGGAATGCAAATAAAACCCCCATTGTTTGTCTCTTTTGGTAACCACAGGCAACGTTCACTCTACCTCCAGACATGCCATGAATGTGAATGAGAGAAAGGACTGGTTTTCAGCACAGCTTTCGGAGGTGCCCTTCGAATCTCAGTTGGAAGAATTAACTACACGGTACATAGTTTTCCTTTCTCTTATCTGCTTACTTTTACTTAATTAGAAATGTAACACGAAGAGCTCACTGTACACTTTTGACAAAGTAGTGTTTGATTTATCCATTGAAATGTTGAAGTCAGTGGCAACTTATTGTTGATGTTGCAACCTAATGTTTTTAGCTAATGCTTCACATTAATGTGGCAACTTAATGTTTCTCTATGCAGACTTTCTTTGATGAACACGCACAGACACTCTGCTGGTGTGAGAACCTTTCAGAGTGTGACGATGGTTCCCCACTTGGCGTGAGCTTTCACTGTGCAGAAAGGTTTGTGGGCGGATTTTAGGGTTGCCAAGATAATCAGTACCACATGAGTCTTGTGGAGCTGTGAGCCATTCCCCTCTCCTGATTTTCATTCCTAACCCTGCAAATACCACACAATCCAAGTCCTTATATATAAAACCACAACCATGCACATTTCTGAAGGAGAAAGTGGAGGAGTGTAGTCTTTCTTCCTTGGCTCAAGAAAGTAGATTTATCACTTTTCAGAAATCATTAACAACATTTTGATTTTGATTTCTCCAGAAAATACCCTCAGAAGGTCTTAAACAGCATAGGAGCTTCCCCAGAGTGATAGGCATGATCTTTATCATCTGGGGTACCTGCCTATTGATGTCTTTGCTACCTGATAGAATGCTAGATACGGTCTGTTTTAATGTAGATAGTTATTACCTGGGGCCCATATTATGGAGGCAGTTCTAATAGATTGGATATTCATTGCATTGCTTATTTCTGGAGGATACCTGGTCTCCTGAATGTGATCACAAAATTACTTCATCACAAAGAAACAATTTTAAATGCTTTTGATTGAGCAAGGAGGAAGTCATTCGTGAAACTGCTGCACTGCATTGTCTGTAGGCCACTGGGTCACAGTAGAGTGGGAATGATCTCTTGCAGCATAGTGCTAGAGTCCTCTAGCCAAATTTCTGAACACTACACCTTCAGGCCTAGAGACTTGAAAGGAATACTTTAAGCAGTGGATCATGGTGGATGGGGCGGTTGATTTTTTTTTGTCATCAAATACCATCTTAATCTGGTTTTTCCTTTATGAGGAAAAACGTTCTCCTCTTATAGTGTTATTGCTAAGGAAAAGGAGGAGCATGAGGAAACAAAACATGCTGATACTTCCTCCCTGGCCATCTCATAAAAGGTATAGTGAGATGAATGTAACCACTAATTCTAGTAACTGAGGTATGTGTCAGAATCTCTCAAGGATGATATCAGCTCTTACCCACAACTTGGAGCATGGCTTATAAGAAGGCCTATCTTCATCTAGACATATATCATGCCGGATGTGCTTGATCCAAAAAAATATGGGAGCTTTTGAGATTATATGTGGTGATATGAGTTATTTTTTAAGACCGGTGTATATATAATTGTGTGGACTCACACCTCAATAATTCGAATTACTGATTACCTTTATCTTGTTATACATTTCTGTATTGCTTAACTTTTAATAATACGTAAGGCAATCCTGCAGTATAAACCCTCGATCGTGCTGTATAAAGAATGAAGCCTCTGAATTAATGGAGATAGTACATGAAGAAAACATCAGCCTAATAAGCTTAATGCACAGAGAAGTGACTCCCACAAAAGGTGATCTAAGGAGAATAAGAACCAGCATCTCCTTTCAGGCTCTTCCTGACACTACTGCTGTATGTCATTTGTTTGTGAGGCATGCCAACATACCGACGTTCTTGGAAGTACAGTACTTCTGCAGGTTTAACGTTGATGCTGACATGCAGAGACACCTCCGCGTCAATGGAGAAATCAAGCAATCTGTTGTTGCTGAAGCATTCATCATCATTGCACCCACCGTCAAGGCCTTTGCTGTCAAGACATCCAGCATCAAGACATTCATCGAGACATTGCTCATCATTTTGTTCAACATCAGAGGAATCATCGTTGAGACACTCATCATTATGGGAGATTGATGATGGTGCATTTGACACTGACTTTTCTGCCACAATCACCTTCTGGATGACTGCCCTTTTCAGTGTCTCCAGAGACATCTCTGTTACCATCAAGGTCTCCAGTGATAATTATAAATACTGAAGATCCACTGCACGAACCTTGTAACCTCTTCACCTTCTATCAAAGCCATGTATGACTCAACAACACTCTTTTTTGTTTCCCATAAGAAGGATCACTTTGTAATGCATTTTGAATGTTCCATCTGAAAATATTCCAGATATTTAACAACTAACTATTGAGCCTTCTACAAAACACAGCTCCCTCTATTTCTAAAAAAAAATAAGTATGATTTTTGGGACTCATTACCATACTGCTCTTAAATCCCTACCTCATTAACAGCTTCTCCAACAAAGTCATCAGATCACTACCTGTCAGAATGTTTTACTGAGAAGTGCAAAAAAATTAAATACAACAGTTGAGGTTACTCAGACTTCAATCTCATTTATAATGGAGACTGCAATGCTTTGCTCGCACCTAAGCCTATTTTACATTTGATATCTTGGTTTGCAAAACTGTTATAAGAGAGATGTCTCCAGCGATGATTGTTCAGAAAATACTGCTCAAATAATACAAACCTTTTGAGACTATTCAAAAATACAACACTTTTGAGTAGAAGTCAATATTCCCACTTTGGAGAACCGGGCCTTATGGGCCAGGCGGTGCAGGGCACGCCTAAATCCCCGGATTCACCTGCCTTGTAGCTAACAGAGACACAAGACACTCCGTTGAGCGTGGAAGCCAGGTTTATTAGCTGCGGCTAAGCACAGTTATCCTAGAAGTTACAATTGAAGTGGGTTCTAAGGAGACTGCCACTTCAATCTGTGGCGTACAATCTCTTATACTAACACATTTACAATATCCCACTCCCCACACACACAAAACGAACCAATGAGAAAAGTTGAAAAACAAGCTATCAGGTGTCTCAGAATACGCCTCTTTCTTGGACCCGTGTGACACCCCTCCCAACAAATTAATCAGTGATGGTATTCACAATCCCCTCTCGCAGGTGGCAGGACATGCTTGTGTATCTCAAAGGATAGTTATGTAATAGGAGCATACAAGAAGAGAATAGCAAAGGCCAGTCGGATAAGATAGTGTAAGGGAAGAATAGGAGAGGGCAAATAGTCGACTGAGACAGGGATCAATCGAACCAGACATGGATTAGTGAACTCGGCAAGACCCTGACATCGGGTTTTATGAACAAGGACAATAGAGTTACTTTTTAACTGAAAGGACACGTAGCAGCTGGAAAAGCAAAAGCACATCGTTCGCCGTGCTGCCCGAGTGAGGGCTATATACAAGGAACAGTATCCCAACCGGTATTGTTTGCAGACAATTATGTATGATATCTATTCAGTATTATCCAAACAGAAGAAGGAGACTCAGTTTGATTTTCATATGTGCTCAAGGCATCATTTTTATAAGCATTCTGAGAGGTATAGGGCAATTGTAATTAACAGTTAATATCAACACTGCAATTATTAAGTAATATGTGACAGCCCAAGGTTGTACAAGGTGCACCAGTGCAAAGGTGAGTGACACTACGGCGACACAAGTGACAGTGAGAGCAGCGTGGACTGCGCAAGGTGTATAGTGAGCAATTATGTACAGTGAATAAAAGCAACAAAGTGGTTTCAGAATAGTTCAAGCAGGTTGTTATTCATTTTTTTGTGAAAACCACTGTGTGAGAGGCGCCTAGAATCTCGCTGGAGGGTCGACAGCGTTTCGATCCGTAAGAGTTGGAATCATCATCAGGACAAGGGGGGCTGGAGGCAGTGCGTTTAGGCAACAGGTTGGTAACAAGGGTTGGCGGGAAATTTTCATGAGTTGAGGGTCTGTCGGGGTGCCTCGATGGACGTCCCGTGGCAGAGTAAAGGTCCGAACTCACATGATCGGTACTTCAAGTGCATATGAGCAAGAATTTAATTAAAGGGTTAACCAGAGCCGCGTGGTCCGTGGATGGGTCTGGCGCTAATCCCAGCGTGATTGGCGGGAGGAGCGGGGAAGTCAATCAAGAATTGGATTAAAGGGTTATCCAGAGCCGCGTGGTCCTTGGATGGGTCTGCGCTGATCTTAGCGTGATCGGCGGAAGGAGGGGAGTCGATCTGTCCTCGAGGTAGGAACAGGCGAGTAAAGCGCTGTCCGGGTGTTGCCTGAGTGAGGGCAACACAAAATAGCGACAGGACACAAAATGGCGGCTAGATACGGGACGAAATCTGAAATCGCAGAACCTCAGACCCTCCTTTTGCCATTACTCAGGCAATACATCAGGGACTCAAGTCAATCTGAGTCGATGTCAATGGCCATGAGGTCATTGAGGTGTTGCTGTAACATCATTCTAATGTTCTCTGTTTTTCGTGATGCAGGTTTCGGGACACACAGCGTCACAAAGACCACATATTGCTGGTCCACACTTCACACAAAGGCAACAAGAGAAGATAATAGCTAAGACCATTCCAAGGAAAGTTAGTATCTTCCATCCCCATCTGGACAGTAATCCCCAAAACCATCCCATCACAGACCAATCTCCTGTGTCCTGATGTATAGACTCGGAGATGGTATGTAACTTAGAGATAGCTTGGTATACTGTAGGGGCATTATCAGGAATGTAAACACAGCAACTAGACCCGATAAATTTACAGACTCCACCCCTATCTGCAAGAATAATATCTAAAACTATCCGATTTTGTAAAGTCATAAGACGATCCACCTGAAGCTTGGCTGTCACATTACTCAAGGCTCCGGAAGTTTCATTTATGGTAGCCTCAACAACACGAGCTAGGTGTCTGATGTCTCTGCTATTGGCCATTGGGCCCCAGAAAGGAAGCAACTCTTTGATGAAGTCAGCTGCCTCCTGTCATGCTGTGTCCTTCTGATCAAAGACTCCCCTACCATGTCTCTTTTTGTAATGACTTGAAGGAGCGGTATATGTTGGGGAAAGAAGAAAAGCCACATAACGTGTTCCTGAGAAGTAAGTATGAAGCCATGTATAGGCTCTATCATGACAGATGAAATATGTGCCTTGTGATGGCACTAACAGTGAGGGAATCTGAGGTGTATAGACATAGGTATGAGAACAGATACTCCTCTCTGGCTGATTCTTGACATTCTGACCATTAATTTGTAAGCAGAAATTACCTCGATGAGGTACAGTCCAGATTGACAGAGAGCTCCTTAGTTTAGCCTTTTCTGTAAGGCTAGTAACCTATTGTGTTATGTTCCATCCATCATATGCTCTCTTCTCATCTACAGGAATCTTGCTAATCTGAGCAATCTTATCCATAGTCACAATTCCCTTAATCAAAGTACTATGACTAAAGTCTGCTCCACCACCATATGGACTGCCAGGGGGATATCGCAACTAATTTTGATAAAGATTAGAAAACATAGCCAGATAAGCCCAGGCGGAACCTTCATAGGAGAATGGAAACAAATATGGCATGCCCCTCTCTGTATTATGAGGCATGAGCCCACAAACCCAACAATCAGTAGTATTCATTACTAACTGGTGTTGGTGTAATAGCTGAATAAACGAATTGTTGAAGTATTCGGTCCTCCTAATCTGTTCATGTGCTGAAAGTGTATAGAACCGGTGTGGGGAGACAGTAGCAGAAAAAGATACAGGGACAGAGGTAGGGACAGGTAACGGCTGTAGGACATAAACAATCCAACTTCCACACGCTAATAAAGTACATAAGCATATCAAAATACATAAGGTTATCCCACATGGACTAACCATCAGTTTCTTAAATCGCTGTTTCATATTTACAGTCTGATCATTAATTTCCACTTTAACATCCATTACTCTAAAGGCATTGCTCACGATAATCTTCCTAGATCACTTAGCTGTGGTTGTTAGCCGTCCTATGACACTGCAAGTCCTGTGGAACCTAGGTCACTACTCAGGTCACAGCTTAAGACTCCTTCCGTGACCCTGCAACTTGATGGATAGTGGAAGAAAACACATAAACAAAATGTCTTTTAAAAAAAAAGGTATAACCAGAAAAATCGTAAAAATGCAATTGTTCTTGACCATTCTCGGTCGCAAGTTATATCAAGTCTTATTGGGGATCGTCTGGTCCTTAAACAAGGCCTCTGGATTAACAGTGTTCAAACGCAAGTGTGTTGGGACGGCCTCCTGTAACACGTCGTCGTCTTTTTTCTCAGAGTTTGTGTGGTCCAGGCGTGCACTACTAAATGGTACGAATCTAGGCACTGTTTCACTTTCGTTGTCCGCTATACCCTCACAAACCCACTGATCAAAAGGCAAGGGCAGGGGTATCTTTTTACAGTGCACGCCATGGACCCAGTTCTTTTTCCAAACAACCTTTACTGCCATCCGTGTAGTTATTAGCACTTGACGTGGTGGGCCCCAACGAGGTTCCAGATTCCGCTTCCGCTGAAAATTCTTCACGCAGACCCAGTCGCCAGATTGGATGGAATGACCTGGGTCTGCGGAGGCCTCTGGCAAAGCATTTTGAACATGTTGGTGAAGAACACGTAATTTAGTGGTGAGGTCATGCAAGTAGTCAATCAGCATTGGGTATGGAATATCAGAAACATTTTTAGGTCGAGGCACTCCCCAAACATTTGCTGGTCGCCCAAAGACGACCTCATACGGACTCAAATCTAACCAGGAATGAGCAGTAGTTCTTGTAGACAGGAGTGCTAATGGTAAGGCATCAGGCCAGGCGAGACCTGTGCTCGCCTGAATCTTTGCCAATTTGAGCTTGAGAGTACCATTATAACACTCCACCAATCCCGCTGACTGAGGGTGGTTTGCCGCATGGAATTTCTGTTTGATACCAAGACCTGCACATACTTTCTGCATGATCTCGCCTACGAATTCACTCCCATTGTCAGACCAGACAATGCGCGGTAAACCAAACCTTGGGAAAAACTCCTTCAAATGAATTTTAGCAGTAGATAAGGCAGTATTGTCCTTTAGGGGGTAGGCCTCTATCCATCTGGAGAAGGCACAAACCACCACCAGAACATACTTGAGGTTATTGCAACGATCCATATGAATGTAATCAATTTGCAATACCTCAAAAGGATAGGTGGGGGGAGCAAAATGACCTGCTGGAGTAGGGGGTTCCCTTTCCTGAATTATGCATTAGACAAACAATGCAGTGCTTCACTACGTTTTCCGCACATTTAGGAATTCCCTCATTCTGCCATACTGGAGCCAAGATTTTACAAATGCCTTTTGCACTAATATGGGCTGGACCATGCGCCATAGTAACTACAGGTAGTACATAAGCGTCTGGTAACAGCCATCGTTGATGCTCTGACAATTCCGTCCAACACCCAGTCGCGTCCAACATTCCCGTACTTTCTCTCCACTTACTCAACTCTTTCTCAGTAGCCTCTTCTTGAATCATTCTTACACTTTCTATCGTGTCCTCACACATTCCTCCTTCTCTGATCCATCTTGCAGGGCCTGCAACGTACATTCAACTCGTAACATCTCTCGCTGACTCTTTTGCTAACTCGTCTGCAAAAGCATTCCCAAAACCCACATCATCGGTAATCTTTTTATGAGCGCTACACTTGATTATTGCTATTTGTTTAGGCAAAGCAAGTGAGTCGAGAAGATCAGTCACCAACTGGCCATGCTGTATTTTAGTCCCATGGGAAGTAAAGAATTCTCTTTCCTTCCACAAGCGACCGAAACTATGAGCCACACCGAAAGCATATTGGCTATCAGTGTAGACATTTACTCTCCTTCCTTTCTCCAAAACACACGCTCTTGTTAAAGCAATTAACTCAGCTGCATGGGCTGAATTCTGTGCGATACGCGCTGTCTCCACTACAGTATGCAAAGTAGTAACAGCATAATCTGCAGTTGTCTCTCCATTTGGAAGCTTAAAACAAGATCCATCCACCCATAGGATCCTGTCCGGATCCACAAGTGGTGTATCTTTTAGATCTATTCTGCCGTTCGTTTCCTCCTCTTTTCGGAGAAAGCAATCATGCTGTTCCTGAATGCCTTTCTCATCCGGTATGGGCAACAATGTCGCTGGGTTCAGAGTATTACACCGCTTGATATGTATATGACTAGCCAAAAGCATTAGCTCATATGCAGACAAGCGAGCACTCGTAAGGTGTTGTGTCTTAGTCCTATTCAAAAGAGTATCTACTGTATGTGGTACCATAACAACAAGGGTGTTGTCCAATACCAATCCAGCAGACTGACTAATAGAAATTGCTGCCGCTGCTGTAGCTCTGAGACAACTAGGCAATGCCTTGGCTACTGGATCCAACGTAGCCGAAAAATAGGCACATGGCCGTTGTTTGTCTCCAACTTGTTGTGTTAAAACTGACAATGCACAACCTTCTCTTTCATGCACATAGAGTGTAAAAGGCTTACTGTAATCTGTAGTACCTAACACAGGTGCAGAACACAAAGCATTACGTAAATCAGAAAAACTCTTTTGGCATTCATCGGTCCAAGGGAGAGGTTGTGGCGTATCTTTCAATGTAAGCGCCAGCAAAGGCTTAGCTAACAAAGAAAAATTCGGAATCCATTGCCTACAATATGAGGTAATGCCCAAAAAGGCACGTACCTCCCTCTGTGTGGTTGGCTCAGACATTTGTGCAATCGCTTGAATTCGTTCTGGGGTCAATCGTCTTCCCTCCTTCGACAAGAGATGACCTAAGTAGGTAACTTCTTGGCGGCAATATTGCAACTTAGAAGGGGACACTTTATGATGTAAATCAGACAAATGATGCAACAAAGAAACAGTGACATCCTTACAAACATCCTCTGAATCAGCAGCAATCAGCAAATCATCAACGTATTGGATCAAAGTAGCACCTGAAGGCAAAGTGAATGCGTCAAGCTGAGATTTCAAAGCTTGACTGTAGATAGAGGGACTTTCACAATAACCTTGAGGAGCACGCTTGAACCGGAAACTTCGGCCTCCAAGAGAGAAGCCAAAAATATCTCTACTTTCCTCAGCAATGGGAATACTAAAGAAAGCATTCTTTAGATCGATAACCGAAAACCATGCCGTTGAGGCGGGTATCATAGTAAGCAAAGCAGTGATATCTGGGACAACAGGAAACTGGGGGACAACAATCTTGTTGACCTCCCGAAGATCAATCACAAAGCTATACACAGGTGGTTGAGAAGGATCGCTGCGTTTAAGAACGGGGAGAACAGGACTGTTACAAACATTGCCTCTCGTTTCTTCAACCACGCCCTTCTGGACCAGATCATAGATAATAGCCATCAAGGCTCGCTCACCATCATTAGAAATCTTGTATTGCGGAATATGTGGCAGTTTAACATGAGGCTTGATAGTAACCACATAAGGAGGAATTTGTAACAAACCAACATCGTTCGGACCTGTAGCCCAAAGCGTAGCAGGAAGAGACTGCAACTCGGGTGGAAAGCTATCCTACGATAGATATATGGGAGAAACCAATTTCTTACCCAAAGTAAGACGCACATCAGAGGGGGAACAGTACAACGTTGCATGAAGACGTTTCAACAGATCCAGACCCAACAAATTCTCTCTGCAACCAGTCGTTAAAATAAGTGGAGCCTCCAGATCGTAAGGACCAATCGAAAGAGGCAAAGGACAAGAAACTGGGTTAGCAACTGGGGCGCCAGAAAATCCTACAGAAATGTTTGTTAAACCAGACAAAGGTGCCCCAGGGAGTTTTGAATGGATCATAGAACTTCTCATTGCACCAGTATCCAAAAGAAATGGCTCTGCAACACCCAAAGCAACTACCTCAACATAAGGCCCATTCTGATCCACTGGAACTGATACGACTCCCTTACTTTGTCCATGGCTGTCCTAACTGGAATGAATATCCTGAACCTCACCCTCAACACAATAATCATCATTGTAATATTGCGCAGACTGAGTATTCTGCTGATCAAAATAATTTGACGAGTTCTGAGGGGGAAAGGAACGCTGCCCCTGAGGCAACGCACCTCGCCCTCTACCCCTAGGTGCTGATTGAAAACCACCACGGCCTCGCTGTCCTTGAAATCCACCACTACGCTGCAATAAAACTGGACAACTATTCTTACAATGGCCTTCCTCTTTACAATAGGCGCACTGATTAGGACCCAGGAAAGGTCGTGGAACAAAAGGCTCAGGTTTCTGCAGTAACCTTTGAGACTGAATATGTTGCTGAAACTGACGCTGACCGGAACGAGGAGGATAAGCCTGCTGAAGAAGAACTCTCGTTTTTAAATCCTCAGTCTTCTTCTCAGCCTTATCTTTTTCCTCCTTGTCCCTATTCTCATAATATTGAGCAGTAGCCAATATTTGGGCAGAAGAAGAAACAGCCCAAGAACTTTCCGAATCTTTTAACTTATGAGACAATTCAGGAAGCAGATTGAAAACAAATTAATCCTCAAAAAATCGCTGTCCCCCTTCAGTACTGAAGTCCTGACCACTATGGTCAATAAACGTTTCTTCAAACCGAGTAAAGAAATCAGAAACACTCTCATCCTTCTTCTGTTTGCACGCAGCCAACTTATCCCAGTTAGCGCGTAAAGCAGGCATCATTGTCTTCATTAAGGTTATAATTCTACTAGGCAACTGTGTAATCAAATCATCTGGCTTAGCACCACCCACTTGTGCTGTATCTGCGGCAACTATATCAGCCCAAGTACCACCTAAAGCTTGGTCGTGGTCCTCTCTACGAATCCGAGCCCACAATGCTTGTGGAACTACATTCCCCATCAGCATATCAACCTCAGCCAAATTCATAATACATGCATCAACAGTCTGGGACAACTCTTTATAATAACCAGCAGGATTTTTACGAGGGTCCGGCAAAGACTGCTTAAGTGCTAAAACTTCAGCTCGCTTCCAAGGAACATGTACCCATACGCGCTGAAAATAAGCAGGGACAGGTTGAGCAGCACCTACTTGCGGAACCGCTTCCCTCCATACTGGAGGAACTTCTCGCATAGGATAATTCTTCGTTTTCTGTCTAACTGCAGGATCTGGTTCGGGAATAGTCCGGGAAGAATATAAGGACCTAAAAGTAACAAGTGTCTGTATGGCATCCTGAACATCAGGACCCACTATAAGTCCTTTATCAAACTTATCCTGTATCTCCAATAGACCCTGAGGAGTTAAATCCAATTCCATATCCTCCCATCCTTTAGTGAGTATGTCACACATAACATTAAAAACGTATCTTTGTGTAGGCGCGTTCCATTGGAGAAAGGTACTCAGTATATCGAGTACACTATATAATGGACCATTCATCATCCATCTATGAGCATGGGAGTCAAATACAACCCGTGGTTGGGAATCTGGTAGTTGACTACGGGATTGCCTTCGAGAAAAGCAGGAGTCCTATTAAACAAACCAAAGAGGGGGGAGAAAAGACCAGAAACAGTATCAACTAACCGATTACGAATCGGAGAAGATTCATTCATTCATTATGGGAGATTGATGATGGTGCATTTGACACTGACTTTTCTGCCACAATCACCTTCTGGATGACTGCCCTTTTCAGTGTCTCCAGAGACATCTCTGTTACCATCAAGGTCTCCAGTGATAATTATAAATACTGAAGATCCACTGCACGAACCTTGTAACCTCTTCACCTTCTATCAAAGCCATGTATGACTCAACAACACTCTTTTTTGTTTCCCATAAGAAGGATCACTTTGTAATGCATTTTGAATGTTCCATCTGAAAATATTCCAGATATTTAACAACTAACTATTGAGCCTTCTACAAAACACAGCTCCCTCTATTTCTAAAAAAAAATAAGTATGATTTTTGGGACTCATTACCATACTGCTCTTAAATCCCTACCTCATTAACAGCTTCTCCAACAAAGTCATCAGATCACTACCTGTCAGAATGTTTTACTGAGAAGTGCAAAAAAATTAAATACAACAGTTGAGGTTACTCAGACTTCAATCTCATTTATAATGGAGACTGCAATGCTTTGCTCGCACCTAAGCCTATTTTACATTTGATATCTTGGTTTGCAAAACTGTTATAAGAGAGATGTCTCCAGCGATGATTGTTCAGAAAATACTGCTCAAATAATACAAACCTTTTGAGACTATTCAAAAATACAACACTTTTGAGTAGAAGTCAATATTCCCACTTTGGAGAACCGGGCCTTATGGGCCAGGCGGTGCAGGGCACGCCTAAATCCCCGGATTCACCTGCCTTGTAGCTAACAGAGACACAAGACACTCCGTTGAGCGTGGAAGCCAGGTTTATTAGCTGCGGCTAAGCACAGTTATCCTAGAAGTTACAATTGAAGTGGGTTCTAAGGAGACTGCCACTTCAATCTGTGGCGTACAATCTCTTATACTAACACATTTACAATATCCCACTCCCCACACACACAAAACGAACCAATGAGAAAAGTTGAAAAACAAGCTATCAGGTGTCTCAGAATACGCCTCTTTCTTGGACCCGTGTGACACCCCTCCCAACAAATTAATCAGTGATGGTATTCACAATCCCCTCTCGCAGGTGGCAGGACATGCTTGTGTATCTCAAAGGATAGTTATGTAATAGGAGCATACAAGAAGAGAATAGCAAAGGCCAGTCGGATAAGATAGTGTAAGGGAAGAATAGGAGAGGGCAAATAGTCGACTGAGACAGGGATCAATCGAACCAGACATGGATTAGTGAACTCGGCAAGACCCTGACATCGGGTTTTATGAACAAGGACAATAGAGTTACTTTTTAACTGAAAGGACACGTAGCAGCTGGAAAAGCAAAAGCACATCGTTCGCCGTGCTGCCCGAGTGAGGGCTATATACAAGGAACAGTATCCCAACCGGTATTGTTTGCAGACAATTATGTATGATATCTATTCAGTATTATCCAAACAGAAGAAGGAGACTCAGTTTGATTTTCATATGTGCTCAAGGCATCATTTTTATAAGCATTCTGAGAGGTATAGGGCAATTGTAATTAACAGTTAATATCAACACTGCAATTATTAAGTAATATGTGACAGCCCAAGGTTGTACAAGGTGCACCAGTGCAAAGGTGAGTGACACTACGGCGACACAAGTGACAGTGAGAGCAGCGTGGACTGCGCAAGGTGTATAGTGAGCAATTATGTACAGTGAATAAAAGCAACAAAGTGGTTTCAGAATAGTTCAAGCAGGTTGTTATTCATTTTTTTGTGAAAACCACTGTGTGAGAGGCGCCTAGAATCTCGCTGGAGGGTCGACAGCGTTTCGATCCGTAAGAGTTGGAATCATCATCAGGACAAGGGGGGCTGGAGGCAGTGCGTTTAGGCAACAGGTTGGTAACAAGGGTTGGCGGGAAATTTTCATGAGTTGAGGGTCTGTCGGGGTGCCTCGATGGACGTCCCGTGGCAGAGTAAAGGTCCGAACTCACATGATCGGTACTTCAAGTGCATATGAGCAAGAATTTAATTAAAGGGTTAACCAGAGCCGCGTGGTCCGTGGATGGGTCTGGCGCTAATCCCAGCGTGATTGGCGGGAGGAGCGGGGAAGTCAATCAAGAATTGGATTAAAGGGTTATCCAGAGCCGCGTGGTCCTTGGATGGGTCTGCGCTGATCTTAGCGTGATCGGCGGAAGGAGGGGAGTCGATCTGTCCTCGAGGTAGGAACAGGCGAGTAAAGCGCTGTCCGGGTGTTGCCTGAGTGAGGGCAACACAAAATAGCGACAGGACACAAAATGGCGGCTAGATACGGGACGAAATCTGAAATCGCAGAACCTCAGACCCTCCTTTTGCCATTACTCAGGCAATACATCAGGGACTCAAGTCAATCTGAGTCGATGTCAATGGCCATGAGGTCATTGAGGTGTTGCTGTAACATCATTCTAATGTTCTCTGTTTTTCGTGATGCAGGTTTCGGGACACACAGCGTCACAAAGACCACATATTGCTGGTCCACACTTCACACAAAGGCAACAAGAGAAGATAATAGCTAAGACCATTCCAAGGAAAGTTAGTATCTTCCATCCCCATCTGGACAGTAATCCCCAAAACCATCCCATCACAGACCAATCTCCTGTGTCCTGATGTATAGACTCGGAGATGGTATGTAACTTAGAGATAGCTTGGTATACTGTAGGGGCATTATCAGGAATGTAAACACAGCAACTAGACCCGATAAATTTACAGACTCCACCCCTATCTGCAAGAATAATATCTAAAACTATCCGATTTTGTAAAGTCATAAGACGATCCACCTGAAGCTTGGCTGTCACATTACTCAAGGCTCCGGAAGTTTCATTTATGGTAGCCTCAACAACACGAGCTAGGTGTCTGATGTCTCTGCTATTGGCCATTGGGCCCCAGAAAGGAAGCAACTCTTTGATGAAGTCAGCTGCCTCCTGTCATGCTGTGTCCTTCTGATCAAAGACTCCCCTACCATGTCTCTTTTTGTAATGACTTGAAGGAGCGGTATATGTTGGGGAAAGAAGAAAAGCCACATAACGTGTTCCTGAGAAGTAAGTATGAAGCCATGTATAGGCTCTATCATGACAGATGAAATATGTGCCTTGTGATGGCACTAACAGTGAGGGAATCTGAGGTGTATAGACATAGGTATGAGAACAGATACTCCTCTCTGGCTGATTCTTGACATTCTGACCATTAATTTGTAAGCAGAAATTACCTCGATGAGGTACAGTCCAGATTGACAGAGAGCTCCTTAGTTTAGCCTTTTCTGTAAGGCTAGTAACCTATTGTGTTATGTTCCATCCATCATATGCTCTCTTCTCATCTACAGGAATCTTGCTAATCTGAGCAATCTTATCCATAGTCACAATTCCCTTAATCAAAGTACTATGACTAAAGTCTGCTCCACCACCATATGGACTGCCAGGGGGATATCGCAACTAATTTTGATAAAGATTAGAAAACATAGCCAGATAAGCCCAGGCGGAACCTTCATAGGAGAATGGAAACAAATATGGCATGCCCCTCTCTGTATTATGAGGCATGAGCCCACAAACCCAACAATCAGTAGTATTCATTACTAACTGGTGTTGGTGTAATAGCTGAATAAACGAATTGTTGAAGTATTCGGTCCTCCTAATCTGTTCATGTGCTGAAAGTGTATAGAACCGGTGTGGGGAGACAGTAGCAGAAAAAGATACAGGGACAGAGGTAGGGACAGGTAACGGCTGTAGGACATAAACAATCCAACTTCCACACGCTAATAAAGTACATAAGCATATCAAAATACATAAGGTTATCCCACATGGACTAACCATCAGTTTCTTAAATCGCTGTTTCATATTTACAGTCTGATCATTAATTTCCACTTTAACATCCATTACTCTAAAGGCATTGCTCACGATAATCTTCCTAGATCACTTAGCTGTGGTTGTTAGCCGTCCTATGACACTGCAAGTCCTGTGGAACCTAGGTCACTACTCAGGTCACAGCTTAAGACTCCTTCCGTGACCCTGCAACTTGATGGATAGTGGAAGAAAACACATAAACAAAATGTCTTTTAAAAAAAAAGGTATAACCAGAAAAATCGTAAAAATGCAATTGTTCTTGACCATTCTCGGTCGCAAGTTATATCAAGTCTTATTGGGGATCGTCTGGTCCTTAAACAAGGCCTCTGGATTAACAGTGTTCAAACGCAAGTGTGTTGGGACGGCCTCCTGTAACACGTCGTCGTCTTTTTTCTCAGAGTTTGTGTGGTCCAGGCGTGCACTACTAAATGGTACGAATCTAGGCACTGTTTCACTTTCGTTGTCCGCTATACCCTCACAAACCCACTGATCAAAAGGCAAGGGCAGGGGTATCTTTTTACAGTGCACGCCATGGACCCAGTTCTTTTTCCAAACAACCTTTACTGCCATCCGTGTAGTTATTAGCACTTGACGTGGTGGGCCCCAACGAGGTTCCAGATTCCGCTTCCGCTGAAAATTCTTCACGCAGACCCAGTCGCCAGATTGGATGGAATGACCTGGGTCTGCGGAGGCCTCTGGCAAAGCATTTTGAACATGTTGGTGAAGAACACGTAATTTAGTGGTGAGGTCATGCAAGTAGTCAATCAGCATTGGGTATGGAATATCAGAAACATTTTTAGGTCGAGGCACTCCCCAAACATTTGCTGGTCGCCCAAAGACGACCTCATACGGACTCAAATCTAACCAGGAATGAGCAGTAGTTCTTGTAGACAGGAGTGCTAATGGTAAGGCATCAGGCCAGGCGAGACCTGTGCTCGCCTGAATCTTTGCCAATTTGAGCTTGAGAGTACCATTATAACACTCCACCAATCCCGCTGACTGAGGGTGGTTTGCCGCATGGAATTTCTGTTTGATACCAAGACCTGCACATACTTTCTGCATGATCTCGCCTACGAATTCACTCCCATTGTCAGACCAGACAATGCGCGGTAAACCAAACCTTGGGAAAAACTCCTTCAAATGAATTTTAGCAGTAGATAAGGCAGTATTGTCCTTTAGGGGGTAGGCCTCTATCCATCTGGAGAAGGCACAAACCACCACCAGAACATACTTGAGGTTATTGCAACGATCCATATGAATGTAATCAATTTGCAATACCTCAAAAGGATAGGTGGGGGGAGCAAAATGACCTGCTGGAGTAGGGGGTTCCCTTTCCTGAATTATGCATTAGACAAACAATGCAGTGCTTCACTACGTTTTCCGCACATTTAGGAATTCCCTCATTCTGCCATACTGGAGCCAAGATTTTACAAATGCCTTTTGCACTAATATGGGCTGGACCATGCGCCATAGTAACTACAGGTAGTACATAAGCGTCTGGTAACAGCCATCGTTGATGCTCTGACAATTCCGTCCAACACCCAGTCGCGTCCAACATTCCCGTACTTTCTCTCCACTTACTCAACTCTTTCTCAGTAGCCTCTTCTTGAATCATTCTTACACTTTCTATCGTGTCCTCACACATTCCTCCTTCTCTGATCCATCTTGCAGGGCCTGCAACGTACATTCAACTCGTAACATCTCTCGCTGACTCTTTTGCTAACTCGTCTGCAAAAGCATTCCCAAAACCCACATCATCGGTAATCTTTTTATGAGCGCTACACTTGATTATTGCTATTTGTTTAGGCAAAGCAAGTGAGTCGAGAAGATCAGTCACCAACTGGCCATGCTGTATTTTAGTCCCATGGGAAGTAAAGAATTCTCTTTCCTTCCACAAGCGACCGAAACTATGAGCCACACCGAAAGCATATTGGCTATCAGTGTAGACATTTACTCTCCTTCCTTTCTCCAAAACACACGCTCTTGTTAAAGCAATTAACTCAGCTGCATGGGCTGAATTCTGTGCGATACGCGCTGTCTCCACTACAGTATGCAAAGTAGTAACAGCATAATCTGCAGTTGTCTCTCCATTTGGAAGCTTAAAACAAGATCCATCCACCCATAGGATCCTGTCCGGATCCACAAGTGGTGTATCTTTTAGATCTATTCTGCCGTTCGTTTCCTCCTCTTTTCGGAGAAAGCAATCATGCTGTTCCTGAATGCCTTTCTCATCCGGTATGGGCAACAATGTCGCTGGGTTCAGAGTATTACACCGCTTGATATGTATATGACTAGCCAAAAGCATTAGCTCATATGCAGACAAGCGAGCACTCGTAAGGTGTTGTGTCTTAGTCCTATTCAAAAGAGTATCTACTGTATGTGGTACCATAACAACAAGGGTGTTGTCCAATACCAATCCAGCAGACTGACTAATAGAAATTGCTGCCGCTGCTGTAGCTCTGAGACAACTAGGCAATGCCTTGGCTACTGGATCCAACGTAGCCGAAAAATAGGCACATGGCCGTTGTTTGTCTCCAACTTGTTGTGTTAAAACTGACAATGCACAACCTTCTCTTTCATGCACATAGAGTGTAAAAGGCTTACTGTAATCTGTAGTACCTAACACAGGTGCAGAACACAAAGCATTACGTAAATCAGAAAAACTCTTTTGGCATTCATCGGTCCAAGGGAGAGGTTGTGGCGTATCTTTCAATGTAAGCGCCAGCAAAGGCTTAGCTAACAAAGAAAAATTCGGAATCCATTGCCTACAATATGAGGTAATGCCCAAAAAGGCACGTACCTCCCTCTGTGTGGTTGGCTCAGACATTTGTGCAATCGCTTGAATTCGTTCTGGGGTCAATCGTCTTCCCTCCTTCGACAAGAGATGACCTAAGTAGGTAACTTCTTGGCGGCAATATTGCAACTTAGAAGGGGACACTTTATGATGTAAATCAGACAAATGATGCAACAAAGAAACAGTGACATCCTTACAAACATCCTCTGAATCAGCAGCAATCAGCAAATCATCAACGTATTGGATCAAAGTAGCACCTGAAGGCAAAGTGAATGCGTCAAGCTGAGATTTCAAAGCTTGACTGTAGATAGAGGGACTTTCACAATAACCTTGAGGAGCACGCTTGAACCGGAAACTTCGGCCTCCAAGAGAGAAGCCAAAAATATCTCTACTTTCCTCAGCAATGGGAATACTAAAGAAAGCATTCTTTAGATCGATAACCGAAAACCATGCCGTTGAGGCGGGTATCATAGTAAGCAAAGCAGTGATATCTGGGACAACAGGAAACTGGGGGACAACAATCTTGTTGACCTCCCGAAGATCAATCACAAAGCTATACACAGGTGGTTGAGAAGGATCGCTGCGTTTAAGAACGGGGAGAACAGGACTGTTACAAACATTGCCTCTCGTTTCTTCAACCACGCCCTTCTGGACCAGATCATAGATAATAGCCATCAAGGCTCGCTCACCATCATTAGAAATCTTGTATTGCGGAATATGTGGCAGTTTAACATGAGGCTTGATAGTAACCACATAAGGAGGAATTTGTAACAAACCAACATCGTTCGGACCTGTAGCCCAAAGCGTAGCAGGAAGAGACTGCAACTCGGGTGGAAAGCTATCCTACGATAGATATATGGGAGAAACCAATTTCTTACCCAAAGTAAGACGCACATCAGAGGGGGAACAGTACAACGTTGCATGAAGACGTTTCAACAGATCCAGACCCAACAAATTCTCTCTGCAACCAGTCGTTAAAATAAGTGGAGCCTCCAGATCGTAAGGACCAATCGAAAGAGGCAAAGGACAAGAAACTGGGTTAGCAACTGGGGCGCCAGAAAATCCTACAGAAATGTTTGTTAAACCAGACAAAGGTGCCCCAGGGAGTTTTGAATGGATCATAGAACTTCTCATTGCACCAGTATCCAAAAGAAATGGCTCTGCAACACCCAAAGCAACTACCTCAACATAAGGCCCATTCTGATCCACTGGAACTGATACGACTCCCTTACTTTGTCCATGGCTGTCCTAACTGGAATGAATATCCTGAACCTCACCCTCAACACAATAATCATCATTGTAATATTGCGCAGACTGAGTATTCTGCTGATCAAAATAATTTGACGAGTTCTGAGGGGGAAAGGAACGCTGCCCCTGAGGCAACGCACCTCGCCCTCTACCCCTAGGTGCTGATTGAAAACCACCACGGCCTCGCTGTCCTTGAAATCCACCACTACGCTGCAATAAAACTGGACAACTATTCTTACAATGGCCTTCCTCTTTACAATAGGCGCACTGATTAGGACCCAGGAAAGGTCGTGGAACAAAAGGCTCAGGTTTCTGCAGTAACCTTTGAGACTGAATATGTTGCTGAAACTGACGCTGACCGGAACGAGGAGGATAAGCCTGCTGAAGAAGAACTCTCGTTTTTAAATCCTCAGTCTTCTTCTCAGCCTTATCTTTTTCCTCCTTGTCCCTATTCTCATAATATTGAGCAGTAGCCAATATTTGGGCAGAAGAAGAAACAGCCCAAGAACTTTCCGAATCTTTTAACTTATGAGACAATTCAGGAAGCAGATTGAAAACAAATTAATCCTCAAAAAATCGCTGTCCCCCTTCAGTACTGAAGTCCTGACCACTATGGTCAATAAACGTTTCTTCAAACCGAGTAAAGAAATCAGAAACACTCTCATCCTTCTTCTGTTTGCACGCAGCCAACTTATCCCAGTTAGCGCGTAAAGCAGGCATCATTGTCTTCATTAAGGTTATAATTCTACTAGGCAACTGTGTAATCAAATCATCTGGCTTAGCACCACCCACTTGTGCTGTATCTGCGGCAACTATATCAGCCCAAGTACCACCTAAAGCTTGGTCGTGGTCCTCTCTACGAATCCGAGCCCACAATGCTTGTGGAACTACATTCCCCATCAGCATATCAACCTCAGCCAAATTCATAATACATGCATCAACAGTCTGGGACAACTCTTTATAATAACCAGCAGGATTTTTACGAGGGTCCGGCAAAGACTGCTTAAGTGCTAAAACTTCAGCTCGCTTCCAAGGAACATGTACCCATACGCGCTGAAAATAAGCAGGGACAGGTTGAGCAGCACCTACTTGCGGAACCGCTTCCCTCCATACTGGAGGAACTTCTCGCATAGGATAATTCTTCGTTTTCTGTCTAACTGCAGGATCTGGTTCGGGAATAGTCCGGGAAGAATATAAGGACCTAAAAGTAACAAGTGTCTGTATGGCATCCTGAACATCAGGACCCACTATAAGTCCTTTATCAAACTTATCCTGTATCTCCAATAGACCCTGAGGAGTTAAATCCAATTCCATATCCTCCCATCCTTTAGTGAGTATGTCACACATAACATTAAAAACGTATCTTTGTGTAGGCGCGTTCCATTGGAGAAAGGTACTCAGTATATCGAGTACACTATATAATGGACCATTCATCATCCATCTATGAGCATGGGAGTCAAATACAACCCGTGGTTGGGAATCTGGTAGTTGACTACGGGATTGCCTTCGAGAAAAGCAGGAGTCCTATTAAACAAACCAAAGAGGGGGGAGAAAAGACCAGAAACAGTATCAACTAACCGATTACGAATCGGAGAAGAAGTAGGGAGTAAAACTGGAGATGAAGTATTAAGCAAGGGCAGAGAAGGGCTACCTGTTACAAGAGACACAAAAGGCAAAGGAGACTGAGGTACAGAAGTTTGTGGCAAAGGAGGTGCAGGCGGTATTACTGGAAGAGCCAAGGGTGCAGGAGCCGGAGCTCCTGGCTGAACAACAGGTTGCTGCGCAGGTGGCAATAATACAGGTGCATTAGCGCCTGGCGCATAAGGCGGAGGCAATTTCAGCAAATGAGACATTAAGAGATCTTCATCAAGATCTTTACGTTGTGGGGGTAACACAGGATAGCGCCAATCTATTGCCATCCAATGCTGTCTATCTGAGACCTCAATCGCTCGATCAGTCTCATCATCTTTAAATTGCTGGGCAGCCTGTATAACCGTCATATTCTTTCATTTTCCTATCTCTTTTTGCTTGTTTAATTTCTCTCTGTTTGGCTTCCTTACGCCAAAGGCGGAAAGAGTCAAACATTGCCGGCCGGGCTTTTCTTTTAAACAAAATTGACTCCAGATTATCTCATATATCAGGCTCAAAGCTACCATTTTGTGGCCACCGTAAGACACCATCTTTCTTTGTGTATCGGATCAATGCATTGTTAAAGGCAATAGGACCAACACCATGCTTGGAATAGAGCTCATAAGTGGGAGTTCCAACCGGAGGAATCGGACATGATTCCTCAAGCCGGGAATCCCTAGAACAGCAAAAACAACAGAGTTTCCTAAATCCGCTCAGAACAGGCATTTTAAGCACACTGATCCGTTTACTAACTTCGAGGAGTGAAAGCAAAGAACACAGTACAAAAGTACTCACCCCTCGGCTTCAACTATTGCAACAGGCGAATAACAAAAATCAAAAACAAAACAAAGAAGTGGGCGCTACTCACGAATACTTAACTAGATGGTCTTCTCACGCCAACGGAGGTCCGTCTAACGTCTCGCGATACCAATCATCACCAGAGGGTCCAAGGCAGGGCGGTAGTCAGGGCAGCAGTCATCAGCAGCCGTCGGAAAGGAGTAGCCGCACTGCAAAAGACCTTCGGTCCACTTCGACATACAGGGGTCGCTTGGTGTGGCTCGTGAATCCTCCAGAATTTTCTTGCAGGGCTTCTCACAACCCTCTGGCTGAACCGCTACCACTAAAACCGCCCCACGGTGGGCGCCAGTTGGAGAACCGGGCCTTATGGGCCGGGCGGCGCAGGGCACGCCTAAATGTCCGGATTCACCTGCCTTGTAACTAACAGAGACACGAGACACTCCGTTGAGTTTGGAAGCCAGGTTTATTAGCTGCAGCTAAGCACAGTTATCCTAGAAGTTACACATGAAGTGGGTTCTAAGGAGCCTGCCACTTCAATCCGTGGCGTACAATCTCTTATACTAAACAGATTTACAATATCCCACTCCCCACACACACAAAACGAACCAATGAGAAAAGTTGGAAAACAAGCTATCAGGTGTCTCAGAATACGCCTCTTTCTCGGAACCCGTGTGCCACCCCTCCCAACAAATTAATCAGTGATGGTGTTCACAATCCCCTCTCGCAGGTGGCAGGACATGCTTGTGTATCTCAAAGGATAGTTGTGTAATAGGAGCATACAAGGAGAGAATAGCGAAGGCCAGTCGGATAAGATAGTGTAAGGGAAGAATAGGAGAGGGCAAATAGTCGACTGAGACAGGGATCAATCGAACCAGACATGGATTAGTGAACTCGGCCAGACCCTGACATCGGGTTTTATGTACAAGGACAATAGAGTTACTTTTTAACTGAAAGGACACGTAGCAGCTGGAAAAGCAAAAGCTCATCGTTCGCCGTGCTGCCTGAGTGAGGGCAACACAAAATGGCGACAGGACACAAAATGGCGACTAGATACGGGACGAAATCTGAAATCGCAGAACCTCACTTGATAGTCCAAACACGGTTTTGTAATAGAGTATGCTGTATGAAAGAAGCCTACTTCTCTCCAGTAACATCTGTTCCGCTAGACAGAGAGGGCAAACATTGATGTAGTGGGAAGGAAGGTGAATTACACTGCAGCAACTGCCTTCAATACTGACATGGCACTTTAGGAGAGTTTGCAGGTCTTAACCCATGACCACCTCAGACCCACTTTCTTGAAAGTGGTACATGAAGAACATCTAGTCTTAAGCCAGACCTTCAGTGTGCCTCCATAGAAGCATCAGAACTATCCATCTTAGGGTTCTGCCACAGTATTTCTTTGAGACAATCCCCATGGTTTATCTCACTTCCCTAAAGTCAAAAGCCCAGCTTAATATTGTGATCCTTCCATTCACTGGGTCTCGTGTTTGGTCCCCAAATGAATGATGAGCTGCTAGTTGTAAGGCAGAGGCAGAGACTCTGAAAGTGATTGGCCCTGATTTTTCAAGTCTCTACAGATGGCCTGACCTTTTTTTCACCAAGAAATCCAGAGGGTTCAGTCCCCTAAGTGGTCATATCATCCTCAGCCCATAGTGCAACAGCAATATCAACAGTCCTGATATCAAAGAAGATCTTCCAGAGGCAGGGGAAACCAACACCAACCTCTTCAGGGAGGTCACAGCCTCATCCCTCAATGGCTACCCCACGTATTTACCTTTGTGCATCACACCACTGGGAGGGTGGGCACCTTATCATTTTTAAGAGTGACATGAAATTACTTCTGAGAAATGTGTGTTACAAATTATTTAGAACAGCTGCACTCTCCAATTCAGGGCATGACCAATGTTCAGTCCAAAGAAGCCTGCTGTAAAACATCAGCTGCACTTCAGAAGGAAGCAGGAACACTGGCACGTAAGAATGAAGTATAGCCGATTCCTGGCTCTCCTAGAGGAAATTGTATTTATTTGAGATCTTTTTAGCATGTTAAAAAGCCTGTAGCGGAAATTCTCATGTTGGACCTCAAGTTCCCCTACAAGTGGATTTTGGTGTAGGTTCGCAATCCAATATTTCCCCACCTCAACCAAGAAAGTGGACTGGATCGACAAGATGAATATTTTTACATTCTAGTACCAAAAAACAAAATGTTTTAAGAGTCATAGTAGACAGCTCTTACTTTCAGTACAAAGTATTACCTTTTCAATCTGAAATTAGCTCCACGGCTTTCTCCCAATTGAATGGCAGTAGTGGTTGATCTTCTTCACAGAGACTTTTCCCTACCCATGTCTCTGCTTTTGACAAGTATATTGAGTTTTTGTTCTACACATAGACCGCAATTGATCACATACATTACGGTTGACGGCTTACAATAGAGCACTGATTCATAATAGAAAATGGTAATTTACATCTGGATCGACCTCAAAATGAACACAATTTTCACTGTATCCATGCATATGAGCTCATGTCATGATGTAATTCTAGTCAATCAGAGTTCGGTACAGATGCTTGGGAAGGTAACGTGGTTTGGAGGCTGGCCATTCTCACCAGTTCACGAGCCAAGGTCTGCTGAATTACTCCTGTGTGGTGGTGTTTTATGTAGGTTTTAGCTTGCCACTTTCTATCACATTTATGAGATTTATCTGGTATTATAGCTGAGAGATTTTCCATAGCATAAATGTTCCTGATTTTATCCCACAAGTAGTGTAGTGGTGAAGTAATTGGCTGTTTCAACACCTTTGCGAGTGTCATTCTGGCTGCCACCAACAAATGTGATATCAGTTTGCCTGTGGTTGTGATGAGTGGGAATGTGCTGTCTTCTCCGGGGGCTCCAAGGAGGACCACACTTGGCTTTCATGGGAGTGTGATGTCCATGATGTTTTTGATGTGCAGGTGTATTTATTTCCAGTATAGCTTAATGTGTGGACATGCCCACCACATGTGGAAAAATTTGCTTCTCGCCACACAGTTTTTCCAACATAACAATGAGATCCCGTTTGTGGCGTGTAAGCATGTGAACGCTAAATACTTCTGGGTTTGGAGGGTATGCGCGTTTTCTTTATATTGAAAACTTATGGAGAATTTTGCGGCCCTCTCTCATTCTTCCTCCAGGTGGTTTCTGAGATCTCACGTCCTAGGTTTATGTTGTCCTTGCCTGGATGTATTTGTGTTTGGATTTGGTGAGGAGGTCTAAGAGGTTTTTCTGCTGCCTTGTGATGCCTTTCCAGATGTTATGATTTGCATATAGGGATTTTAAAGGAGTTGTGTCATGGCTTGCCCAACTAGCCACAAGAGGTGATTTAACCCAGTGTAGATTTTGGAATAGCCTAACATAGTCTGAGTTGTCTAATCCCCAGTCCTTTATAAGTCTTTGTCTGTTCTTGAATAGGTCATCCAGCAGCAGGGGGTTGCGGTTCCTCCAGTTTTGGAGCTGGTGGGGCCGGAGGGAAATCTGTATTGTGTATTGTGGCTTTCAGTGGTGAGGGGTGCATGGTGGAGCCCTCTCTCCATCTTACCTGTTCCCAATAGTCTAAGAAAATGGCTTTGGGTATTAGCAAATGGGGGAGTGTAATCTGTGCAAGAGGCAAAAGCCATACCAGTGATCGCAGCAGTATCTGTGAAATGGGTTGTTCTGTATGTGTCCCGTATCCATCCCTTAGAGGCTTCTATGAGGTTTCATTCTAGGGCTGATCGTATCTGTGCTGCATGAATGTAGGTTCTAATGTTTGCAAAGCCATCCCCTCCCCCCGCAGGGGGTTTTAAAATTGTAGCTCTGGCCACCCTTAGGGCACGGTTCTTCTGAACAAAAGCCTATTATTTCTTCTGTATATGATCTATTAATGACTTGTGAAGGTACAGCAGAGTAACTGTACTGTAGAGAGGAATCTGGGAAAGAAATTCATTTCCACTCTATTACTTCGTCCCATCCATGAAATCTCTAGTATCCCCCCCATCGGTAGAGGTCTTAAAACAGAATCTGCAGCAATGGAGGAATATTGGCCCTATATAGGTATGTTGAATTTTGTAAAAGATGGATGCCTAGATATTTAATAGGGCCCATGAAACCGTGTGGCTTAGGGCCTCCTGCATCTCTTTGGCGTTCCCCGCCACCCATATGTAGCTAGATTTCGTGAAATTAATCTTAAATCCTGATACCCTGATGAACTGTAAAATCTCTTCTTTAAGGGATGTAGAGGGATCAGTGAAGGAGCAAATTATGTCATCCGCATAAAGGGCTGTTTTGAATTCCCTGTTTGCAATTGTCGACCCACTGTTGGTGGGGTTGGATGCAATTCATTTTACTAGAGGTTCCAGAGATAATGCGAATGCAAGAGGGTACAACAGGCTTCTCTATAGTTTCCCTAAGATCTGGAGGAGCTTTAAGGAAAGTTTCCCATTTATCTTGAGCCGTGCCACCTGTTTCTTATCGTTTGCCAATTTCCAGCGCCTCATCCTGGAACCCAGTGGGGTTTAATACAGCTGTGACATAGTGGTAATGGCCTAGTTTGTACCTAATATGGAGTTGAAGTCTCCCCTAAAATTACATGTTCCTTGGAACTCTAGGCTAATTTTGCCATAAAGTCGGTGTAGGACGGTTCCTTCACCCCATTCGATGCATAGGTGGAGATTAGGGTGACTGGTATTGTGCAAATTTCTTTTTCCAAACCTATCTATCGCCCAGCTTAGTCTTGCTGTTGGGACATAAGTTTAAATTGTATGCCTCGTCTCAAGTGAAATGCTACCCCTCTTGTTTTGGTCAAGTGCATGGCATGGAATTGGGATGGGAACCAATAAGATTTCAAACGTTGTGCATCTTTGCCCAGCAAGTAGGTCTTTAGTAATAAGGCAATGTCAACCTCTTTTGTGAAAAGCCATCGTAATAATGCCCGCCTCTTTATTGGCAAGTTGAGGTCTAGTGTATTTAGAGTGATTATAGTCCGCTGTGGCATCCCTAGTTTACGTGATTTCTGGGTCCAGTGAATCCCAAAGTGGGATTAAGGCACGCTTTGTGATGGAGGGGTGGAAATGGTAGGTAGGGCCTATGATCTCCAACTCAAATTGGGGAATCAGTGTAGGACCCAAGCAGAGCTTTCTTCTGTGGTGGGATGCAGAAAATAGAACAAAGTATAGCGATAACTTTGAACAGAGCTATGCCACAACAGAAGCATAAAGCAGTTAGCAAACATGCATGGTAGGATCAAAAAGCTTGCTAGTATTTTGGAAACCATTGTCCGTGTTGTGATGGGTGGGGCTACTTCCAGGAGTAGTTGCAGCGCTCCCGTCTCTGGAATCTATGACCCTTGAGAACCAGTGTGCGAGTATATGGCGTGGAGTTTCAGGCCATTAGTGGGAGGTTGACCCTTCGGGCTCTAACAATTTTAGGCAGAACATTTGTTGAAAAGTTGTTCAATTGTCCTGTCATGTTGTTGGAGACACGTCTCTATCTCAAACTGGCGTTTCAGGCACCTGTTTTCTTTCCATGTTTGGTTTGATTTTGAGGTATGCCAGGTTTGTCTCAAGGCCGGTGTGGGGGAGAGAGAGATCTGGTGCAGATTTTTCTGCTGTTTCATTGATGAGGTGTAGGATTTCTTTCACGTCTCGTACTTCAGTCACTGCAGGGGTCTTGTTTATGTATGCAAAATGTAGGTGAAAAGGGTACCCCAGCAATATGGTGTATGATCCTGGCAGAGGCACGTTGTAATGTCTTTGAAATTCTTACAGCGCACCAATGTATGGGTAGAAACAATGTGAAATATTAGGAGTGTATCATCTTTAAATATTAATAACTCTAATCTGTGTGCTGCGTTTTGATAGCTTCTTTTACCTTGGAAAAATGAACTCTTGTGAGCATATGTATGGATATCAAAAGGAGACTAGCTCTAGATTGGGTTAATCTGACATTAATATTATAGATTACTATTAATTACATAGCGACTCAGTATCGTTTTGCCAAGTGGCAGTGGCACCTGTTGGGTGTCTTTATAAAGCCCTCACCCACCAACCTAGTTGGTGGCATGCTTCATCATCGGGCCCACCCAGTGACACCTAGCGTGTCCCGGGTGTGCTTCGACGCCTGATTACAGCGGAGCAGGTATGTCACTGTGTGTGCGGTGTAGGGTGTTAAGGTATGTGAAGTTAAAACGGCTTGCCGGATGGTCCCTGGGGTGAGGATACTTAATTAAAAGGGCCTCCGTCAGCGGTTAAAAATAAGGCTGTGGGACGTTAGAGGCGGGTTACGACCTCCTACGTGCACAACCTTGTCAAAAGGGCAGCAGATGACGAACACATCTCCAAACAGGAGGCCGAATATCTCTGCCCGGATAACACCAGAACCCCATACTTCTACACAGTACCTAAGGTACATAAAGGGGTAATTCCACCACCGGGCAGACCAATTGTATCGGGCATCAACTCCGTTCTAGAGCCACTTTCAAGATATTGTGACTTCTACCTAAACCCCCTGGTACAAAAAACCCCCACTTACATTAGGGACACCAAACACCTTTTGCAGGTTATCGATAACATCCCCTTTGACCCCGAGACACAGCTACTGGTAGGACTGGATGTGGAAAGCTTATACACCAGCCTCCCACAAAATGCCACCTTACAGGTCCTACATGATATCCTGGAAGAATCCCCCTGGCCATACCAGACACCCAGGAGTTTTGTCATGAATTGTGCAGCCCTTGCCCTGAAAGAAAACTACTTTGAATATGAGGGCACCTTTTACCTACAAACCAACGGAACCTCAATGGGCAGTGTTTTCGCGCCGAGTGTAGCTGGACTTTACGTCCACCACTTTGAGAGCACACACATAAATACGGAAGCCAACCCGTTCAAGAACCACATACAAAAATGGCACCGATATATCGATGATATATTAGTCATCTGGAACGGGCAACAACCTGAACTAGACAACTTCCTGCAATGGCTCAACAACAGGGATCCATACCTCAAGTTCACCTGCACAGCCAGTAACCAGCAACTCGCTTTCTTGGACCTACAAATAACAGCTAAAGGTGGAACCTTGACAACAACAACATATTACAAACCCACGGCAAGAAATTCACTGCTGCATTTCAACAGCTTCCATCCCCGCCCCCTAAAAGAGAATTTACCCTTTGGCCAGTTTCTCCGCATTAGAAGGAACTGCTCGGATGTAAACGACTACAAAACACAATCAGCGGACCTAGCCCAAAAACTAGAAACCCGCGGTTACCCTAAGGCGATCATCAAGAAAACCCAGAAGAGGGCAAGAAACCTGAACCGTGACGCACTACTTGAAGACGTCACCAAAGAAAGCGACACACAACCTACTACATGTGTGACTACTTTCAATACTGCCTCCAATGAAGTGGCTAAAATAATAAAAAAGCACTGGAGAATCATCAATTCAGGGCAAAGGAAATGGGAACCCCCCAGGTTCGCCTACAAAAGGTGCCATAACCTCAGAGACCAACTAGTCAGTACCAGACCCAAACCACCACCTAAACCCGACAATACCATCCTCAATGCGTGGGGAATGCCCAAAGTAACCGGACACTACCCATGCAATGACTGCAGTGTCTGTCATTTGACATCCCACACCAAAACCCTGAACCTGGAACCTAATAAAGTATGGTCCCAAAGGAGCCACACTAATTGCAACTCGCAGAATGTGATCTACTTAATAACCTGCAGATGTGGACTCAGATATGTGGGCATGACCACTCGCAAAGTGAGGACCAGGATCACAGAGCACCGCAGCACAATGCGATGCAAGAAAAACATTAGCAAGTTGACAAACCACTTCATCACCCACGGTCACACCCCCAATGACTTCACCTGGACAGTCATTGAGCAAATACCAGTCAGCCCCATCAACAATGACAAAAAACTACTAAACAAAGAACAAAGATGGATATACCGTCTATCCACAGCCACGGATGGGCTTAATGATGCTATCCCCTGGAACTCCCTGACCCTATGATGGCAATCACATCACCAGGCCACGCAACTCTATTGAGCAGCCCAGTCTGTCCAAACACCTATCACCCAGGATATATAACGTCCCCTGGTCTTTATCACCCCCCAGGAAGTCCCTACCGCGTTACACTGTGCTAACCTGGCACTTGAGAACAACCTGGTGTCCAAAGCGCTATTCCCCTTGCCATGTTATTCATTCCATTTATATATACTAGCACCTGAGAACACCCAGGGCCTTAAGCGCTATCCATTATGCCCCATTAAACTGCCCCTGTCATCTATCATGAGCCAGTGCAGTAGGTAACGGAGAGGTATTTTAATTTACATATAGTAGCACTCTGGGCCATAATCGCTTTTCATAAAGCTACATCATGCTGCCCCCGCCACGCAATTTGAGCCAGTGCAGCAGGTAATTGAGCAATAGCGCGAACGGGGATACCCTCCCATTCGCGAACCGGAATACACACTACGGCGCATGCGCGGACCACTTCTCGGCCGCGCATGCGCTGTTCACTGCCGTCTACGCATGCGCGGACCACTTCCCGGCCGCGCATGCACTATCCACGGCCGCCCCGGCACCCGGCAGCCTCACACGCCCACACAGGCGCTTCAGACCGGGCACTTCAGCGCGCCAATAAGCAACACACCTGAGCGCTATCTAGACCCGCTTAGCGAGTCTCTCTACCATTGCTCTTTCAACAGGTGCCCTCAATTATTCAATCTCTGACAGTATATAAACCGGCAACAGCAGCCATTCACTACCGGTTCTGCGAAGGAGGCACAACAGGTCCCACGCTGGTGCTGGCCAGAAATCCTGTGAGTATGCTGAGTATCACTACAATAGGTAAGCGCTTCCCAAATTTTCTCCTACAGGTCCCCTAACCCCAGTGGTCCTACCTCTTTCTCCCTACTAGGGCCACACCCTGCCACTTCAATAACCTTGGAGCAAAAACAAGCCTTGAAAGCGTAAGAAATGGTCCTTGCGCCACAATTCTTCACCTTTCACTGCAGTAATTTTTACCGCTGTTTTAATCACTTCACCCTCGAAGTTCTAGTGCGATTCCACATTAATGATACCACCAGTATCATTACACTTGAGCCGCTCATAGCCTGCACTATTCGCTATTTAAGTCGGCTGTCATAATATATGATCAATACCTTCTAGTGACTCTTTCTCTCCTATGTTTGTCTTGTACCTGTCCTCAATGTTAAATGTACAGGTGACACATACCTTAACACCCTACACCGCACACACAGTGACATACCTGCTCCGCTGTAATCAGGCGTCGAAGCACACCCGGGACACGCTAGGTGTCACTGGGTGGGCCCGATGATGAAGCATGCCACCAACTAGGTTGGTGGGTGAGGGCTTTATAAAGACACCCAACAGGTGCCACTGCCACTTGGCAAAACAATACTGAGTCGCTATGTAATTAATAGTAATCTATAATATTAATGTCAGATTAACCCAATCTAGAGCTAGTCTCCTTTTGATATCCATACATATAAACCGGGGATCTGGACTAGCTTTCTGGTCCTCTCTCTCCCTCTTGATTCTCGCGCTCTTGTGAGCATACCCAGGGCTAATTTTCATTGTTAATGAAGGGCTGAATAGATTTGGTGCATTCAATCGCCAAATGCGATGCAGCGTGCCCAACAAAATTAGTTTTATTTATTTATATATTTATAGATCAATCCACTATGGCTTTTGAACAGGCTATAACATCTACCCTGAACATAATAGCGCCTATGTCAAGGGTTAAGACCAAAAATAAACCATCTCCTTGGTTTACAGCAGCACTAAAAGCCGAGAAACTGTCCAATAGAGCGGCTGAACGTCTCTGGAGGAAAACCAAAACCGCTATCGATCGAACTAAATACAAGGAAAGTAACTGTTCATACTTAAATAATATTAAACAGGCCAAAAAGCTGTATTTAACAGCGAGGATTGAGAATGCGGCTAATTCCAGCAAAGAGCTAAGTAAAATTTTGAAAGAGTTTACAACTCTTGAAGCTAATCAATCTACTGCTGTCCCTACACAAGACTGGGTTGATAAAATATCTTTCTTTTTTCATGATAAAGTGAAAGCTATCTATAGATCCTTCCCACAAGAAAACAACATTGACATGTATCCAGCTATGGAGGCCCAACCATCGGTACCCCTGCTGACTAATCGTAATACTGTGACATGTGAACAGGTATTAGAAGCCATTGTCAAGATCAAATCTAGTTCTCCAGCTGACCCCCTTCCTCCCTGCATCTTCAGGCAATTGGCACCTCGGCTGATAATTACATTAACAGAGATCTTTAATATGTCTTTGGACCAAGCGGAGGTACCAGAAAGCTGGAAGACAGCGCAAGTTAGACCCCTTCTAAAGAAGCCTACCCTAGATGCCGGTGAGCCAGGAAACTACCGCCCTTTTTCGCTGCTGCCATACTTCATGAAAGCGCTTGAAGCCCTGGTAAACAAACAACTTACCAGTCATCTAGACAGCCCTCTCAATCAGGGTTCCAATCGGCGCATAGCCGAGTAAAACGTCAGTAGTTGAAATGGTTGATAACATCAGGCTGGCGTTGGATAGAAGAGAATCAGCTATACTGGATCTCTTAGACCTGTCAGCCGTTTTTGACACCATCTCCCATGACATTTTGGTACAGCGTCTTTGGGAGAGGGGGGTCCATGGGAAGGTCTTGGACTGGTTCAAAAACTATCTAAAGGATCGCTCCACCACTGTGCCTCTAGGTTCTCCGGCAGCGTGCAGCAGCCCAGTATGTATTGGAGTTCCCCAGGGGTCTATTCTGAGCCCCATGCTTTTTAACCTTTATGTAACCCCTTTAGCCAGGATAATTAGGTCTTATGGGTTCGAGGCAGTATCGTATGTAGAAAATACCCAGCTGCTGGTCACCTTTGGTCCTGACCCCGCAGATACAATGATCCGGTTTAAAAACTGCATGACCCATATTGACAGCTGGATGGGCCAAAATAAACTACTACTAAACAACAGTAAAACCGAGATCATTCGGTTCGGCAGGGCAGAGGATCATTGGTCCAGCAGCTGGTGACATCCAGCACTGGGCTTATACCTGTTTCCAAAACAAAAAAATACACTTTCCATGAAAGCCCATGCCAATAATACATTGGGTACCTGTTATAGCATTTTGCGTAATTTACGAAAAATCTTCAAGTGGTTACCACTTGAAATCTGAGAGCCACTGGTACAGGGCCTAATTGTAAGCTGCATGGATTATGGAAATGCTCTACTGGTCTCCATAAATAAGGACCTTCTCTCCAGACTGCAGATTCTGCAGAACACTGCGGCCAGACTGATTTTAGATCTTCCTCCTAGGTCGCCTTCGTGCCCATATCTAAAAGTCCTTCATTGGCTTCCTATTAGGAAAAGAGGGTATTTTAAAATCTTGTGCCTAACACATAGAAGCATCTATATCACGGGTCCTGGCTATTTGGAAAAACAACTCAAAAGATATCAGCCCTTCAGAACCTTGAGGTCCAGCTCTAAACTTCTCCACACCCATCTGCGAGACCACACTGTGCGTATTGGAGGCCGCTCTTTTTCCCACCTTGCTCCTCATCTTTGGAATAATCTTCCACTCCATCTCTCGTCCATCTCAGATAACCTGCGCTTTTGCAGAGAATTGAGGACATGGCTATTCTGAATGAAATCTGACCTAATTTCTCAGATAGTGGAATCTTCCGTTAGCGCCATGAGCCCTAACAATGATTTGTGTGCTATATAAGATTCTTTGACTTTAACTTACCTCTAATCTGCCATAATCCGTAGTTTACTACACCCCACCCTGATCCTCCGCGCCCCATGTCAGCGCCCAGCAGCACTCCCACCATGGGCCGCTACTGGGTGTGGCTCTTTCCCAGGTCTCGTTAAAGCAGTGTTCGGGCCTGTCCCCTTCTCCCTGAGGTCATTATGTAGGATGTTGCGACTGCGGGCCCTCTAGTGTTTCAAGTAGATAAGGCTTGTTGTGTTTGGGCTCCAAGAAGTTGGGGATGATGTAGGGGCGGAGGAGGATCCCCTTACAGTGTTCACCTCAGCTGCTATAGGTCAGAGCTTGTGATGCCAATACTGTTGGTGGAGCAGTAATCCTGGTGCTAACGCTAGTCATTTTGAGATGGTGGGCCCAAGTTTTTATACTGGCCGCCACTGTGTTCCGCAGTTCGTGATAGCACTCCGCCCCCATTACCGTCCAACTGCATCTCTCTGCTTGATTTTCAGTGTGCCTCTTCAGACTCTACATTGTGCGTAGTGCAGTGCCCTCTGTGGACACACTTGATGTCATTAGAATCACAGACATTGTCCCATCTGCAGGCCTCTGCTTTTCCTGTCATCAGGGCTCCGTTATGCTTGTTGCAATGGCGTTGACCATCTTAGGGAGGATCGATCGGAGGATATGGTCTCTTCTGATCAGCGTTTCTCAATCAGGCATGGATCACTGATGCAAATGCCAGTCTCCATGTATATGACGTGGGGCTTCAGCAAGCTAGGGGTGTCATTCCGGGACCCCCGCTATGGGGAAACCTGCTAAACTCTGTTGTTGATATGATCACCCCATTGCAGCTCAGGAGAGATACGTCGTCTTGGCAAGTCCTCCCCCTGGCCATGCCCCCACCTACCCATAACTCAACAATTGGCTAATAAAGGCAGACTCAGTATGTTAAATTCATCTGGTCTCCAACTCATTCTTCAGCATTTAGACCTTCATGACAACTTCTAGAAATCTACAACCAACTTCAGTACAAATTCTCACTTACCTAAGGACCAACCTGGATACAAAAAGACAAGTGTATCCTTCAGAGTAGATAGTGTCTACCATTTTAATGAAATATCTCCAAATTCGAGTTTCCTTCATCAATTGCTTGTTAGATGTGAAAAATAAAATACTTATAAAGCATAACAATAAGGAAGCCTCGGTGCAATTGTCTTCTTTACTGACATTGATGGTCTCCTGCATTTTTATTGCTCCAAATACAAGGCTCTGCATGAAACCTCTTCAAAATGTTCAGCACATCAGTAGTCTTAATGATCAGAAAGACATGTTAAACCGGACCCTTCCTGCAAAACTGCCTCCCACGTGGTTTTATCAGGATTTTTCCATCTCAAATCATCGTAATAGATGCTTCCTTGTCAGGCTGGGGAACTCATCTTCAGAATTTAAAAGCATCATGTCAATGTGCTGAAGTTAAGGATAGTTCACCTAGCTCTCAAGTCTGCCTAGCTTCAGTGACAACAAACAGAATTCTAATTCAGACTGGCAATATGACCACAGCAGACTATCTCAACAAACAAGAGGACACCAGATCCAGGATTCTTTCACTAGAGGCCCCAACGATTTAGATGTGGCTCTTGGTGAGAACCGGACCTTAAAAGTGGTTTATCTTCTGGACCTCCAAAAATCCCAACCTAATTCTTACCAGATTCATCGTAGAAAATATCAGACAGGTTTTTGATGAGGACATGCTGGAAAGCATTTTTGTCAGAGTGGGGTCTTTGTCAAACTAATCTGATTGCTGCAGCTTAAAAGACAAAATGCCCAAGTTTTAACCTTGAGAGTGTGGGAGCTAGAATTGCTAGACCATATTCTTCTAATAGACTGGTTAGAGAAATGTTTCTGCCAATACCACAGATGCCATCTTTTTTAGCAAAATTAAAACCTTCCAACGTCCATTTCAAGGTCTTATATAGCCAAACCATTGTGGTTCCCAGAGAGCCTTCACCTTTCAAGAGGCCAAACAGCATGATGCAAGGATAGCTTTACTATCCCTTCCTGACGTCCTTGAATTTGGCAGCGTGGATCTTCAGATGCCGAAGTTTACCTGAAGAATTTATTATCATCATGAATGAGGTGAAAAAACCTTCAACAAGGACATCATTTGCTATTAAACTGACAGGCTATCTGTGGTATCCTGCTAAGAAAATGTTATCATTCTATATCTACATCATCTGGTGCAGTCAAATCAGCATTTGCATCTATACAAGTTTATTTGGCAGCTATTTAAGCATGCAGGAAGAGTACAACCCAAATAAATATTTCCTTGATCCACAGCTTTACAGAAGAGTTAAAGAAAATATCCTCCCCTAGAAGGCAACCTTCTCCTCCATGGAAGCTCAGTCTGGTTTCATCTAAAAGTACTACTGCTCCATTTCAACTTATACACAGAGCATCATTTCAGTATCTGACTTGGAAGTTTGCTTTTCTAGTAGCCATTATTCAACTGAGGCATACAACCAATAATGGTTGTGTAGTGTATGACATCTGACGAACATCACAATAGAAATAACACTTAAACCAGGGTTCTGAAAAAACATATGAATTGTAATTAAAATAATGTGATGTGCATTATAACATGCCCATTTAATAAACAGTATGTTGGCATGACTGGGAGAAAAATCAAGACTAGAGTATGTGAACACAGGAGTAATATACACTGTAAAAAGAACCCAATGAAAATGACGACCCACTTTCTGGACAACGGTCATATCCCTGATGACATGAGGTGGGTGCTACATGAACTTGACTGTGCCATACCATCGAAGGTAGGAAATGTCTCATTAGAGAAAGAACAGAGAAGGTCTTCAGACTGAAGACACATATCCAGGGCCTGAACAATGAGATACCATGGAATGCTCCTAGTAAATGAGACTTCTCCTTAATGGGAACTGTACAAGCTTGAGGGTAGTCTATGCATATGAATACATCTTGGCATTTCTCAGGCCACAAATTAACCCCACAAGACAAATTGCATGTAAGATGAATTACGATTTAAATGGATGTAGGTATGCACATACAACATTTTATTTTATGACACTTGTGAGAAAGACTAATTGACCCTTCAGACGAAAGTAATGACAAGGACCGACTACACAAAGTAAAAGGCATGGGAACAGTGTAAAATGTCATATAATCACTTGCATGTGACACAACATGTAAGCAATGTCAGGAACACTTAATGGATTTCGGACAACATTAAGTGAGCTGCTCTGATGGGGACTGTTACATTTGAGGGAAATGCTGTCCGAAATAGGTATCTCAACAGACCAGAACTCTTGAAGAAGTTAGTGCGTACTGCAACATGACAACCCATAAAAATACTTATTACCTATCGAGAACTGACAGTGACCCCTGCAGCAATGATTGAACCCTAGTAGGGCTGAGTTATAACCCACAGAGAAGGAAATATGTGGTTAGTTCACATTAGAGACCGATTATTCATTAATTGGCATGCATGATATTAAGTACTTCCAGTTGTCCTCTGCATGCTAGAGGAATATGGTATGTTTCATTATCTATGAGTGTACAGCACAAACACAAGTGTATGTGTGTAGTGAATTCATGCGTTTTGTGCCTCACATTGATGTGCATATATACAGGTATCAGCAAAATTAATGTAACTATTATAATGAGCTTTATGTCTATATTCCTGCCTCACAGTTGGAACGTAATAGAAACATAAGCATGCATAAGTGCATGCATGATGTGAAACTCACGAAGGATACCGTATGGGGCTTAGCCTCCTCTTGATATGGCTTACAGAATACAGGTAAGGGTGAAGGCCAATCGACCCTTGTAGTCGACGCATAGGCCATAAATGTAGACTATAGACTCAGAGGTCCTTCATTATCTTGCTGCTTCGCAATAGAGTACAACCATTGTACTCCCAGTTTTTAATCTCCCATGGGTAACCAACAATAATGTCTCATGGTTTTTGATTATAACCTAAATAATTCTAATCACAGTCTTTTTGTCCCTACAATATGAAGAGCTCCCAGGTAACTGTTTGAGCCTAACTAGTAGCACCATCTCACTGGGTGAGGGGTTGGATAATGAATCTTGCCACTGGACAATAAGGGCCCCATTAGGATGTCGGCGGATCGCCACTGCCATGTGGGCCGTGGCGATCCGCCCGACATTCTTCCCCACCCGCCACCCATTTTCCCCCGCCATTTTACTATGGCGGGGGGACCGCGGCGGACGGAAAGACCGTCCGCCGCTGTTCCGCCCGGTCAAGGAGTTGAACGGGCGGAAAAGGGTTTCATATGGTGGCGGTGTCTGTTAGACACTGCCATCCATATTAAAGGCATGCAGGAATGTCTTGTGGGGGCCTGTTGCAGGCCCCCAGGGACTCCAGGGGGAGTGCACATTGGGGGTACCTATGGTACCCCCCTGCACCTCACTGTACAGCGTGGCAGGCACCACGCGGTGCCTGTCACGTTGTGCATTGAAGTGCACAATGTGCATTTTTAGCATTGTGGCGGGCGGTGCTTTCAGCACCGCCCGCCGCAATGTTAAAAATGCGGGATGCGCCCGCCAGTGTGACGGGCGCATCCTAATGGCTCCCCCGGGGACCGCCGTTCTTATGGCAGGCGGTCCCGTTTTACGTCAGGATGTCCGCCCACCATCCTAATGGGCCCCTAAGTGAGCAAGATCCCTATATAAAAAAAAAAACTTCACGTTTTCCAAAGGCAGGTGTCAATGAACTCACTAGAGGCTGATGTGACTCAGCTCGACATCTTGGGCATCCGTGCCTCTTTGGTTGCAATGTTATGAATTGAGGAACTGATAAAGATCTTTTCAAATTTTCCTAATTTCCTCTTGTGGTTTATTGTGCATCACTTCAGTTTATGCTGTGAGCTAGGTTGAGACTCTATCTGCAGAGCAACCTTACATTGTTTTTGCACAAAAATAGAGTGTTATGAGACCACATTATCCTTTCGTACTGTAAAGATTTATGGATTTATGGATTTTCAAGTAAATCAATCTATCTTTACCTTTATTGAGCTATTCCACCTCTTCTTAAGACATGCTTCTTCACCCTTTAGAAGTTAGTAATGTCCTGAAGTTTTATTTAGACAGAATACAAAACTTAAGGAGTCTAACCAACATTTTGTCAACAACGGGCCACTTTCAACTGGCTTGCCACATCAAATCATTCAATTTCTAAATTAATAGTCTCTTTTAGTCTATGTGTTGTTAGTTGGCCAACAAATCTCAAAGTAAACAAGAGCCCATTCCATAAGAGGATATGCATCTACTGCGGCTTGGCTAAAGAATGTCCAAGCATAAGATTGTATAGAGCAGTCACCTGGTAGTTAGTCCATTCCGTCAACAAATTACCGTCTTACTCTGGCACACATACTGTAGTTCGTTAAGGTGCTCTACGGAATCGCTTGATGAGGTCCTATTTTTGCTATTGGTCTCTAGAGGACTTTCTTGTTGTTCAAGTCATGGAGACCATGGTTTTTGTGGGCTAAGCTGGCTATTCAATCCACTATTTATGACCATCACTGGAAGTCGTGGGATGCACAAGAAATGTTTACTTACTTGTAATGCTAGTACACAAGTATCGTCACTGACGTCGTAAGCAGCCCTCCTGCTGCCCCAGTCTTTTCACTTAGTGAATGGCAAGTACTTTATAAACTTTGCATGGCTTCCTCAGAAAGGACTTGGATCACCAGTCATGCTGCAGTATGGAGCTGTTATCTTCTTAAAGGAAGAGTGCAGGTTTTTAAGACTCCGGGCATTAAGCCTGTCGGGAATTTTCTTCCGTCATGTACTTTGTTACTGAATTTAGAGTTTGCACTCTTAGTTGCAGCACACTTAGGGGTTCATGCTGCAGTCTTGCCTTATTTATTACTAAACGTTAGAGCATTCAGAAGCAAATCTGGCCTGTTTTTGGAGGTTTTGTCTGCAGTTGAGAATTGGCCTCTTTACAGCACCCTTGGGGGTATACTTGATATGTTGAACATGAAGTGTTGCTGAGTCCCTTGAAGCAGGTGGAAATAGCCTTTTTATTACTTCAATGAAGATTCATAGGATGCAGAAATAGGGTTACATTTTATCTAATGCTTTCATTAACATTTTTATTTCTGATGGATACTCGCAGTTCAGTTTATAAATAATTTCCCTCATAGCTCTCCTCTCATGTGTTCTATAGTTATTCGATACGTGTGTTTGTTTGTTTGTTGCTCTGTCTAGCTCAGCCATTTTTGCTAATCTCTGTAGAGTGAGACAAATAAAGAAGAAAAGTTAAGTATGAGCTACCATCTTTATTGAGCCAATATCAATTCCGGTAGTAACACCTGTGCAGATCCCCAGCTTTAGGTGCCTCTGGCAACCATTGGATGCTACAGAAAAATCACCCCAGCAAAGTATGACACCTAGGGATATTTCATGGGATAATGCCTGTATTGGTAGAAACAGGAATACCATTGCCTAAGTAGTTCTGTTAATTGATGTATACCATGTTGTATCTTGTTGTTGGGGGCATCTGTTATTCCTTTCCACATTGTCAGATTTGATATTAAATAAATAACTTAGGCAGGTTTTAAGATTTGAACATTAGCTTCCCGTACATTCTTTGTTTCCCTTAATATAATGCAATATTGTTGAGTCTTTGCTGTATGATCTTGTATGGGTTCTCACTTGGGATGGGTTTGCCTCTTGTTTTCTAGTGTGTTCTTTTTCTTGCAGTGGTGATTTCTGAAAGATTTGGTTTTGGTGTTGCTTGGGCTCTCCATATAGATACCACTCACAGAGGAGTGGCAACTAGCACTTGCACCCTGTTCATTGGGCAAGCCTCCAGTAGGTTCAGTAGTTCACTTACATTGAGAAAGGTGCATCCATTTGTCATACCTCAGGCACTTAACTGTGATATTGGTAAAGAGGAGCACCTAGGAGAGTTCTTTCCACCATTCTTACAAGAAAGGCTACCTTTTTATACGCCTGCATGCAGACTCAGACTCCAGTCTGCAGCTCACAACAAAGTTCTGTGGATAATTGTAGGAAGGCCTCTGGTATCTAGTAAGGAATACATTGACAGTCTTCAGTAAGTCTTTGCTACAGTTCAGCATCATTAAATGGAGTATTTGTTTCTATTGTGCTTTCGGATCTCTGGGTAGCTGCACCTGCATAGGAAAGTTACTGATCCTGGCACTTTGGGGTTGCTTTAGCTGGTTCAGAACTTCGCTTACAGTGAGAAGGGTGCACCCAGTTATCGTAACATAGCCACTTCACTGTAGTAATGATTATGAGCAGCACCTGGAAGGGTCTTTCCCACCATTTTTACTAGTAGACCACCTTTTTTACACCGGAAGGAAGACTTGGTCTGCAGGATGCAGTCTATGACAAAGTGTCTGTGGAAAGGCTGCTGATATCTGAGAATAAAAATCATGATAGTCTTCATTATTGCTTTACAACGCTTCAGCATCATTTGATCCTGGCAATGTATATCAGCAATCGCGGGGGCCCAGGCCTATCATAAACCTGCCCATTGATACCGCAAGGTGGATGAGCCTCGTTCTTTATCATTCTTTGAATTCCCGAATGAGGGTTATAGGAAGGCCATTGGAACATTTTGGTTTATGTCTAAACTGATCTTGGGCAACCTGTTCTTCAGAATTCCATTATGATGTTCCACTGTCCCAGAGGATTGAGGGTAGAACCTGCACTGGACTATCTGAGTACAGTGAAATGCCTTGAAGATTTCCTTAACAACAAGGCCTCTGAAGTGTGTGTCATTGTCAATACCCATCTGTAAAAGGATTCCATATCTAGGAATTTGTCCTTCAACAGTAGTTTAGCCATAGCCAGCCATGTAAATGAACACTCATCGAAGCTTCTGCCCAGTTAGAGAAAAAACATACCAAACGAATATGGTACTGCACACTTCTTTCAATGTGAGTAAAATTAGTCTATATGTTTAGTAATGTACCCCAGGGCTGTACTACCTGGTCTGCTTTACCAGCGCTAAAGGCTTAGCAGACATGGAATGCACAGGAATACTGTGCAGCTTTAGTGCCAAAGAGGGGCCTTCCAATGCAGCTGCAATGCAGAGACCATAGCCCTGCTCCCCCTTTGTTCACATGTGCCTTGGAATGGTACTTTCTATTCCACTAAAATAACTAAGAAACAGGTCACTAATTTACTTGTGGGGCCAGCACACAGTATATTGCTGAGCTGATAACAGCAGTAACACTGCTTTTCAGTTGGAGGGAAAAGAAATGCAACCCTGTCTGTGAGAGAATTCCCTTTGATGATGCAGTACATTATTTGCTGACATGTAGGCGTGGGCGGAAAATCCGTTCCGCTCGCGGATTTTGCGGATTTTCGGGAAATCCGCAATCCGCGAGATTTGCGAATTTCCCGCAAAATCCGCAAATCCGCGAGCAGCGGATTTTGCTCGCACTGCTCGTACTGTTCGCGTGAGTTCGCGCCCCGCGAATAAGTGCAAAATTGCAGAAATACGATTTTAGCAAAACTGAAAGTAACTACTTACCAGGTTCAAAAGTTCAGGCTCATCATTAGTAGCCATTTCCTGGAGTGCTTCCTGAGGGGCCCCTCCAGAGTTCAGTTGCCAGTTGAAACTAGTATGTGACCCTGCTCTGAACCTCAGAATAGTTACACATATGCCACAAAGGTCCTGAATTACAGCTAAGGGAGACAAGCAGGAGCCAGGCTGGAAGTTAAAATCCATTAATCAGCCCCTAATTCATTATTGTCAGTTGGGGCAGGGCAGGTGTTGTAACTAATTTTGCAACAATGAAAGCACTTAGCAAGTGCAAAAGATCACTAATCAGGGCGCACTAAGGAAGCAGGTGCCAGCTAAAAAAATATTCTGTGACACATGAATCAGCCCCAAATTAATTCAGGTCACTTGAGGCAGGGAAGGTGTGCTTTGCTTTGCCGAAAATAATGTACACTGGACAACCAGAGGGTGTGGTGATGAAACAGAGGGTGGCATGGGTGGGCCAGAGGGTGGCATGAGTAGTCAGAGACTGGCAGTGGTGACAGAGAGTGGCAGTGATGAAGAAGAGTGTCCCAAACAGGCTGGACACGTAGAAACAACAAGTTCGCGAAACTTGCGACCCGACAGGTAAGTTCGCAATTTGCGAAAGTGTACAAAACCCTCGCGAACTGGCAGAAACACGTGATCATGAGCCACACCAAACTTATAATGGGCATTGCAGTGTTTATCCAGTCGAATATCACAAACTGTTGGAAATTCTATTAAGTTGGCTACCTGGGAGATAACTTTAAGGATTGAAGCAGATTCTGACACTCCAGGTGCAGAACAAGCTGCCACCAGTCCTGTCTCAAAGTGCAGGCAGCAACTGTCAATGAATAATACCAAGACTGGGATTTCCAAGGGGAGCTTATCAATCAAATTGAACTCATAAATCGACTGCTACTCTAGAGAGTGTCCCAACACTACAGGTTCATCAACCGCTGTTCTAATAAGAGAAAAGCAATAGTTACAAGGCACATTTAAATAGCCAAGTTTTCAAGCCACTGTTAAATGGCACAAAGGTGCATGGAAGAGTATTCCAGCGCACAAAAGTTCAATCAGAAAAGGAGGTGCCTCCCCATCTATTCCTCTTAGTCTTATGCACCATTACCAGCAATGCTGCAGCAGAGTGTAAAGTTTCTGGATGGATGATAAGGGGGAAGTCTCTTAGAAATTTGGGGCCTAGGCTATAGAAAGCTCTGTGAGCTAGCACAAGCTCCTTGAACTTCTCTCTCGCCCAAATAGGTACTCAATTCAACATCTTAAGGTGAGCCTGAACAGATATTTTTTTCAGGATGTTAAGCAGGAGCCGGGCTGCAGCGTTTTGCACCAACTGGAGTCGCCTAACTTGGGACCGAGTGAAACCCCAGTATAATGCATTGGCATAGCCGAGTCGAGATGTTATGAGGATATGGACAACCATTTTCTGGCAAGGAGCAGGGAACAGAAACCAGAACGTCCTTAGAAACCAGAAAAGGCCAAAACCGGTCCCAACTACACTCTCCAGCTGTGGTTTAAAGGACAGGTTGTTATCAAACTTCTCTCCGAAATATAGAACCACTGTGGTAGGGGTCGGGGGAAATGGAGCAGAACTAGGACAGACTTCACCCCACAACGAGTGGGGGGAGATCCAAGAACCAGCACCTCTGTCTTCATTGTGTTGCACTGGAGATTACTCCAGCACATCCACTGGAACACCGCTGACAGAGACACTTCAAATATTTTCTGCGTGCTAGAGATGTTCCAGTCCCAAGTTAGAAGACTCTGCTTGTCATCAGCATATGAGATGGCCTGCAATCCAAAGGATTCCACCATGGTTGCCAAGTGGGACATGTAGACATTAAATGGTGTTGGACTTAAGGCAGAGCCCTGAGGAACCACAAACTTTTAAGGGGTTTGCATCAGGAAAGGGTGGGTGACCGTATGAAACGACGCTGAAAGGTCCAGTAACAATAAGGCAACTTTCTTCCCGTTGTTCACAGCTAGTTTAATAGCATCAGAGACCTCTACCAGAGTGCATTCAGTGCTGTGTCCTGGGCAAAAACCCGATTGCAAAGGCGGCAGCAACTGGTTCACATCAAAATAACTGGAAAATTGGATGTTGACCAGTTTTTCAAGGATCATTGAGAATGCTGGCAACCGGAAGATCGGCCTATAGTTGGCCAGGACGATGTAGTCAGCCAAAGGTTTTAGAAGCAGTGGAATCAGCTTGGCTTTCTTCCAACGACTGGGGACTGTGGCCTGGTGCAGTGAGTTCTTTAGAAGAGCATTCAAGAAGGGATTGATGGCTTCAGCATTAGCAACCAGAATCTGGAGGGGACTAGGGTTTTTGGGGTAGCCCCTACTTACAAGCCTTTAGAGCTTTCTCAGAGTCCTTCAACAAAATGGTTTAGAACTCCATCAAAGAGCAGGAGTGTAAGGAAGGAGCTATCAAGGGCTGACCTCCAGGTAAATTGAGCTCACAATTATTAATAGCTGTAGGCACATTCTGCCTTCTAACCCATTAGAGTAAGAACTATTGCTCGTTCCTGCTGCATTTAAAGTCTCTATAATGCCCAGAATCTTGTTCTCAAAGTAGTCCGAAAGTTGAGAACAAAGTTTCGAAGAGTCTCCCGGGGACTGAGAAAGAGCGGAAAGATTGATAAACCTCTGAGTGATTTTAAAAACCTCTTTGGGTTTGCTGTGGGACACTTACTTTTTATTCCTCAAAGATAAATAAACCGCTTCTTTTTATTATGGCCTTTGTCCTCAGATAGATACAGCTTGCGCCAGGATCTTTCAAGCTTTGTACATTGTTGCCACATTAATCTAAGCTCCTCGTCAAACCTGGGGCCATAGTGTCCATAACACATGCCTCTCCTAGCTTTCATCTGATTAAAGCAATTTGAGAGACAGGAACTAAACAGTGTAATGTAACTTATCTTTTGATCATTTTGACAGACTTTTTTTTACAAGCCTCACCTGTGTCGCACTCTTTCTTGCACATTTGACTCACGCCATCATTTCACTCTAGCACTTTTCACATTTGTAGCTCCTTCTAATATATTATTATGTTAATCATTATCATCATATTTATACGAAAGTCCAAGACAGTCATAAAACCACAAAAATAGGTTCATGCATGAATAAAACAATCATCATAAAATAGTTAATAAAAATTCACACATTTACAGTAATATAGAATATAATGAGTACATACATCAATAAAACAGTAATAGTAAAGATGGTAATTTAAATTCAAACATTTACAACAATATACAGCAGATTTAGGAATGCACCCTATTCTTTAGCATACATCCTCATCAGGTAACATTTGCAGAAATCGAAGAGTTGCTCTACATTGATTTAATGTATACGCTCTTAAAAGTGGTATAAAAAATTGAGCTCTAAAAACACCATTAAAAAAGAATATAAAATGCAGAATAGTTTGTATTAAACACTGTCACACCGGCACACACAAACCATGTTCGGAGCCTTTCTGACCGAATCGGAACGTGTTGGACAGATTCCTTTCCGACGGAATGGAATCCAACTCGGATGTCCGGATGGCATACAACGGGCTCAGAGAGCCCGTCTGCCATCCGGAAATCATTCAGTACTCCCCCGGTCGCCTCTTTACGACCGAGGGAGTACGATGGCAGGTTTTCATTGCCTTTTCGTGCCGGTGTGTCCGGCACAAAAATGCATTAGAAAACTGTCTCTGGGGGCCCCCAGCAGGGCCCCCATGGGTGTGAGGCCTATGGTGCCCCTCCGTTGATCCTTGCACCCAGTGGCACGCACCTTGGGGTGCCGGCCACAGGGTGCAGGGATGAACTGCACCCCTGCATTTCACAATGGAGGCATGCATTCCGCTTGGAATGCATGCTTCCATTGTGAAGTATACGAGTGTTCGGTCGCATCGTACTTGCAGGGCCGTAACCGACCACAGCAGGTTGGTCGGTTATGGCTCCTGACCGTTGTCGGACGGACTCAGGTCCGTCCGACATCGGAATAGGCCCCTAAAAGTTTGAATATCAAATAGCCCCAATGGAAAACACAAAAGATGGATAATCATGCCAGCTCGAAATCGCTCAATAGTATGGCCCTCTCCCAACTACTGAGGACTCGAATCAAAAATGGATCTATACCAGCATTTGACTTGAGAATTGCATATTGTTGCACCAATGGATTTCTTAATTCATTACTTTCTCATTGCCGATATCTGTACTCTAAGAATGTCCTCAACAGCCATTTTATAATTCTTACAAATGGTCGTTCGTTGTAAACAAAACAGGCCTGCCCAGTTCCCCAAATGTATTTTAACAAAGGCAAACCTGGTATTTTTAGCCTGTGATCACAACTTAAACAATCTATAAATATCGCCTGGTTTAAAGTAACCTGGGAATTCTTGCAGACGAGAGCCATAACATAAGAGTTCCCAGCTCATCAAGATCCGCCAGGTCAGGTTGTTCATGGCAAAAATAATGGGAAGATTAATGGGAAAATGAAATGAGGTGCCTACTGAAATGGTTTTCCTCCATCTGCAGCGCTTGACAGTCTGCGTAGCCCCAGATACCATTCTCATAACTATTAATTAGCACAAATTGTGTTTTTGATAAATTTCCAAAAAAGCGGGAATTGGCTTACCACCCACAGCTTGGCTCACATTAAAGATAGAGCTAAATATTTGGGTTAACTTCAAGCTGTGATTTGAGATATTGCTAGCCCAGAATAAACTGGATTCAACTACTACCCCCAAATACGGGAAACCGAACACACTGACTAATTTATAGTCATTAATGGAAAGAGTGTGAAGTTTAATGCTTTTTGCAACAAAAACCAGGTATGTAACTGGGAAAAGTATGTTGCTAGATCCAAGCTAGACATTAACTGTACAAACGCTCTGACCAAACAAAGTAAGGCATTTGGAGCGCATGCAAGGAGTACGGCATCATCCGCATACAAAAGCACTGTCTGAGGGACAGTATTGAACAATGGGACATCTTGCATAACTAATTTCAAATGTTCATTGAGTATGTTAATATATAAAATTAACAAAAGTGGAGCATGGACGCGCTCTTGCTGTACTCCTCTACGCTGTCCTCCTCAATGTAACAAAGTATAAAAGTTCCTTTTTAGGTCTGAAACTAATCCTGGCCAATACATTTTGATGCATGGTTGTCAAAAAATGACCAGGCATGGCATCCAGACCCATGTCAAGTAAAAGCATAGTTCGATTTACCTTATCCAAAGTACATAAAAATTCATAAATGATAGGTACAATGGGCAGTGCTTTGCTACAATATAATACCCTGTAAGACAATCTAAGCACTGCTCCATTGCACCTAACCTCTCCCTAAAACCATGTTGATATGAAATCAAAACATTCTTTTCCTGTACCCAGTCACTAATTCTATTAAAGAAAACCCTTCCTTTCTTAAATATTGGCGCAATAAAATATCATGGCTAGGAAGAAGGAATTTCCATTCTAACATTATGTTTATTGGTTCTATATACAAAGAAAAAAAATAATTGGAATATAAATATTCTTTATTGCTATGTTGTCTAATGTGTAGTATGTGTATTTAAAGTGTATACAGATCGGCCAAACCTTTGGCAGCAGCTGATGCCCTTTTAATCAGCTGGTCATGGAATTTTTAAAAAACGTTTTTGACACTGATTCCAACAACTGAGATTGAAACAAGACATTCCAGAGTAGCCGAGATAGTGTTTGGCCGCAAATCTACTTCATATTTAAAAAAAGACCTTACAATAAGCTAAGAGGCCGATGAAATCTGCTGTCCAGAGTACTAGGCCAGATATACCACTCTAGCCTACGTAGGGAAAGGGTTGGATAACGTAGGGGTAAGCATTACTATTCCCACTCCAGTGAGTGCAACAGTAGGGAAAGCGTTAAATAGCGTAGGGGTAAAAACTACTATTCCCACTCCAGTGTGTGCAACCATAGGTAAAGCGCTAGATAATGTAGGGGTAAAAATTACTATTCCCACTCCAGGGAGTGTAATAGTAAGGAAAGCGCTGGACAGCGTAGGGGTAAAAATCACTATTACCACTCCAGTGACTGCAACAGTAGGAAAAGCGTTGGATAGCATAGGGGTAAAAATTACTCTTCCCACTCCGATGAGTGCAACAGTAGGGAAAGTGCTGGATCCCACAACAATAAAAATCAAAAACATCAACATTTTTATTAAATGTAATTTCCAATATTAACATAGTTATTATATCAAATTAAATATATTTGTATTAACAAAGATAATAAAAAATGTTTAAATACACATTAACACTATAATATCAATAACACACACCAAAAATTAATCACACAATTACAATTAATAATTACTAATTAATTAATAGAAATTACTTTATAAATATTTAATAATTAATCAAAACAAAATTAATTACTTACCACCCTTCACACCACTTACACATATAAACACCAGAACACACACCTAAAATAATTACACAATTAGAATGAATATTTACTAATTAATTAATGGAAATTAATTTATAAATCTTTAATAAATAATCAATAAAAAAGTAATTACTTACCACCCTTCACACCATGTACACATGTAAACACATGTAAACACCACAACACACACCTAAAATTAATCAAACAATTAACATAATTAATTATTAATACATTAATGAAAATTATTAACAACTAATTATTAACTATTAATTAATCAAATAACACATTTATTATTCTATAAATTTTATATCATTAAATTACTTCCCACCCTATTCCCATATAAACCCACAACCCGCTACGGAACTAAAAACACAAAATTCTAATACAAAATTATTAATTACTATACATTTTTATTTAAATCTATATAATTAAATTACTTCCCACCCTATTCCCCTATAAGCCCACAACCTGCTACAGAACTAAAAACACAAAATTAAACTTAAAATAAATTTAATAAATACTAACATTTTAAAACATATAATAAAATGACTAACAATTCTCAATAAAACCACAAAATACAGAACATTATTAATAATTCGATATTTTTGTCGACTATATTTTTGTAAACGATATTTAATACATCAATATTTTTTAAATCAATATTAATCACCTGTCAGTCGATATTCTTGTCCACGATATTTCTGTTGTCGATGTTTCTTCTCCACAATATTTTTACAGCGATATTTAGGTCCTTCGATATTTCTACATCGATATTCCTGCTCTGCTCCCTTAAGAACCATACACAGTATTTCACTCTAGTAAAATGGTTAAGGAAACTCATCCCGCTTTTCTCCAAAATGTTGTTTTTAATTTTCATGTGAACCATGCTACTTCTCTGAGGGGCAGATGTATCAAGATACCATTCTGCACTTCTCAAATAGCGATTGTTAAGGAATCGCTATTTGAAAAGTGCAAAATGGTATGTATGTAGAAACTCGCTATTTATTAGCGATTCCTTAGAATTCCTTAATTGCGATTAGCAAATTGCTAATCGCAATTAAGGAATAATTTCCCATTCATTTCTATGGGCCAGGAGGCCCATAGGAATGAATGTAAAATTATACTCAATTTGCGATTAGCAATTAGCTAATCGCAAATTGAGAATAATTTCAAGGGTGCAAGGGTGTCTTAAGGACACCCTGCTGCACCCCTGAATTTGATATGTGTACGCATATGGCGCACATGCATGCCCTAAGGGCATGTATGTGCGTCATATGGCACCTTTAGAATTTAAAAAAAGTGCTTTTTGAAAAGAATTTGCAAGTTACCACCAACTACAAGTTGATGGTAATTTGCGAATTCTTAGTCAAAAATCGCAACACTGAAATGCTTGATACATTTCAAATATTAAATCGCAATTTGCATTTTCTTAAAAGCCTCGCAATGTTAAGGAATCGCTAAATTAGCGATTCCTTAATATTGCGAGGCTTTTTGAATGATACATTCCAAATCCCGTTTTTTTTGTCGCAAACACTGCTATTTTCCGAATCGCAGCGTTTGCGACAAAAAAAACGGATGATACATCTGCCCCTGAGTGTTTTCTTTCGAAACCGGATCCCTCTTGTGGAAGTGTACATAGTTACTCTTGATCTTTTTACACTATGGTCCCATTAGAACTGGAATGTCATCCTCTACGTACACCATATCCATATGGATTTTATGGTGTTTAACCTTGTGCTATGAGATGCCTAATAATTAGTGTCAGGTAAACTGACCGCTTGTTCCATAAGAGAGAAAGCAGCTACTCCCCGAACAAACAAATTACTGACATTTGCCAGACAACTAGGAAGAGATCCGGCTATTCATTCTCCAGGCACTTTTGCCTAGAACTCCAGAGCTGAAACCTAAGTGGGTCAAGGCACATAATAGGATACTTCTGCTTTTGCAATATTTGTACTATCCGGTTATTTGACCAAGAATGAAAATCCGATAATGGAGAATGACAAATGTGCTTTTTAAACCTAGTTCTCCGTCATAGCAGTGGTCATTGAAGTCATAAAAAATGCACTCTTCCCTCCATCAATGTCTTTTGAATGAGTAAAGGTGTAAATTATGGATCCCTTAATCCTACTCAAAAAGAACTGAAATAAATGCCAGTACAGCTTTTTAAAACTGCTACCTATCAGACTGCATTTCACTTTTTCCTTGTGTATTCCTTTACATTAAGTAGCAAGGCTTATTTGTATACAGCAATGTTAGTTCTCAGTTCAGTTTAACTGTCAGAGCTTTTTACTTACAATGCATGACAATTAGATAATTTAGCCCATTATGTGCTATGGTATGTATCTGTCTTTAAAACTACCCACTTTGTTCTATATCAATATAATGTTTATTGTTGTATTTAAAAAGTATTTAATTATTTCTTTGACGGGTGACTTTATTCAGTTGTTTATGACTTCAGTGAACATTCTGGCCGTGAAGAAAAAATAATAGCAAGTTTATTGTCTTCATTGTAGAATCCTTTTTGATAATCCTAAATATCAGAATTTCCCCACCCTTGCACTGGATCACGTAACTCTTCTTTCCAATCTATATGAAAATGTGTACATATAGCAAAATACATCGCAATCCAATTGCACTGTAAGTGCTACCAATAGAAATAATTGCAGTCTTTTTACGGGGCCAATTTACAAACATTCCACTGTTTTTCCACTCTTTCTTTAACAAAATGAATACAAATCTGTAGATGATAGCCTAAAACTACTTTGCATCCTAGTCTTAAATTGCAGTCTGGAATCCTTTCAGAAAAAAGTATTGAAGGAAAATGCAGTCAGATTAAAAAGAGAGACTATTGCTATAAGAAGCCAGCAACTGCTCTATCCCATCATGCTTTGTACTGGTAGATGCTGGAGAGCTCAATTTCGTTTTTCTGGCTCACTCTAAGAGGCTCTCAGAACACTTGTTGTGTTATTCAACCCTGATTTTTTTTAGAAAATATTTCCAATTCTTTGGCCATAGGTTGTTATAGCTTACAATTGCCATCACTGTTTGTCAGCTGAACTGGCTGTGGAAGAACAAAAGCTGCCAATGTTATGTTATGTTAAGGTATTTTGTAAAGTGTGTGAATACCCTTGGGTGTCTTGGCTGAGCATAAACACACAGAAGTTGGAGCGACTTAGTTGTTAAAGAGCCAAGTCTTGATCTCTTTTCTGAATGTGAGGATGGATGGGATGGCTCTGATGTGGGCCGGACGTTTCGTCCAAAGGTTGGCTGTACTGACAGCAATACTCCTAGCCCCCCAGTCTGCTTTCCTGACTCTGGGGATCACTAGTGTTTTAGATCCTGTAGAATGTAATGGAGTGCCTCAAGAATTCTGGTCCTGAGTGGTGCAGACATTTATTGGTAAGCAAAAGGCTTTGAATTTGACCGGCTACGGACAGGGAGCCGATGCAACGTTCGGAGACAGAGGGAAATTGAGTGACATTTCAGGAGATACAAGACCATTCTAGCTGCAGCGTTCTGAACTAGTTGAAGTCTACTAGTAAGCTTCTCTTGTAGGTTCATGTAGCGGTGATTAAAGAAGTCTAACTTTGACAGGACTAATGCAGTGATCACGTTTCTCCTAGAATTATCCGAAATGTATGGCAGAATCTTCATAATCATCCTAAAGGTGTGATAGGATGAAGATACCACTGCAGAGACTTGTGCTCTGAGGCATTGATAATGACAATTAGGCTTTTGACTTTGGGCACAGGGATTGGAGGGGGGCTGAGCACGTTTGGCCACCAGGCTGTGACCAGGGGGGAGAGAGATTTCCAAGCAGTACCACCTCTGAGCAGTGTTTGCTCATACAGAGACGGCTGCTCTAATGTATTCTTGAAATTGTATGGGTCCAGACGGATCATTGTTGAAGGCTGCAACACTCAAATTTGGTATCATCAGCATAGGAGGTCGGATCAAGGTTAAAACTGTTAATAAGAGGGCCAAGTTTGGACACATAAATATTAAAAAGAGGTGGAATTAGCGCAGATCCCTAAGGGACCTCGCATGGCAAAGTGAAAGGTTCAGAATTGAAGTTGCCTAAAGCCTGAGTTTGAGTTCTATCCGAGAGAAAGGAGGTGAGCAGGGAGAGAGCCTTATCCTTGATGCCTGTCACTGCTAAACGATGGATCAAAGTCTTATGAACAACCCTATCAAAAACAGCAGATAGGTCAAGGAGAATGAGGGCGGCAGATCCTCCTCTCTCTAACGTGGCCATCATCTATTCCATTGTTTTGACAAGGGCAGTTTCTGTACTATGCTCTGGTCTAAACCCAAACTGAGTCGGCTCCACAATGTGGTTGTCATGCATACATTTGGAAAGTTCTAGGTTCCTATTTTTTTGACAATTTCAGAGGAGAGGAGAGGAGAGGGGGAGGCGTGATATAGGGTGGTAGTTATTGCGATCGGCTGAGCAGAGATTGTGCTTTTTTCGGATGTATGTCATGACAACGCGGGCTTTTACACCGCACTACCATTACGACGCATCCATTACAACGCAAGTCGTTACAACGACTTGCCTGTAGGCGCTGGATTTTGGAATAGTATGATTTACTCTTCCAACTCCAGCCTATGTAACAGTAGGGAAGGTGTTGGAATAGTAAATCTACTTTTCCTTAGTCTCTAGCGCCATCCAGCGCAAGTCGTTGTAACGACTTACGTTGTAATGGCAGCGTCGTAATGCCAGCGCGGTGTAAAGCCCGCATTGTCATGGTTGTCTCCCGCTTTTTTACTACGGGAAATATGGCAGCCTGCTTCCATCTGGGAGGAAATACTTCTGTGGAAAACATTGTGTTAAAAATTACTGAGAGATTGGTGCCAATCACCTCCAATGCTAGTTTGAATATCTTTGGTGGACTGAGGTCATCCTCTTGAGGAGAAGTGGTAGTGAATTCAAGAGAGGGTGGTAATCAAGCTCTAACTGAGATCTGATCCTTAAAGGCCGTGTGAGCAGAGTTCTCAAATGTATTAAAAATTTGATAAGATAGAGACTTCTAGCTGCAGATTCCTTACCTTTGAATTTCCCAGGCGTCAGTCTGGATTCAGAAACTTTTGCTGAGCAATACCCCTTGCGCAAGCCGTTGGCTGACTCCATTCGACTCCGTGTAATGTTTTTGTCGTCGGTAGCGTCAGTTATGACATCGCGGGACATTTATAGGCCCCACCCAGGCGCGCGGACGTCAATTCTTTTCTTTCCCTGCCAGTTAATCGCTGCTCCAGGATGAGCTACTCTGTCGCTTTTTGACAGGTTTTTCTTGATTTGTGTCGAATTTGGAATGCGTAGGCAAGGTATGTCTTCGAGGAAGCAGGTTTAAGCCGTGCGGTGCCTGCCACTGCATGATGTTGGTTACCGACCCCCACAGGGGGTGTCTCTGGTGTCTCGAGCGGGACCACGACTCTAAGTCACGCTCGGACTGCCGGACCATGGCTTCGAAGGCCTTGAGGAAGCGGGCAATGAAGCTCCTTGCGGCTCGGCAGCCGACACCGTCGAGTGAGACTCCGCGGAGGTCCCAATCGAGGAAGAGGATGTTGGGGGACCAGTCCTGGAGCCCTATGTCCTCTTCATCCACTCGAGGTCCTCCAGACACTCTGGGAAGAGGCATAAGAAAAAATAAAACAGTAAAATTCATCCGCTATGTAGAAAGCATCTAAAGGTACATCAGGGCAGGCCTGACTTGTTTAAAAGTCAATGATTTCAGCAAGGGGATTACAAAATGCTTACTATGCCAGCTGAAGTAAGGGCAGACCATTGTAAAGTGGAGCACATCCTGCGGAGACACATTTTCACAGCTGCAGGGTTCCCTTACCTCAGCCCGAACTTACCCACATGGCGACGCCAAAATATGATGCAATTAATTAAACCTGAACCTGGCCAATAATAACCTGTCGTGCTGGGAGCGAACCAAAACCAAATATGGTTCCATCCCCTCCACAGTTGTAAAAAGCATGTGATCCCTAACTGAAGGCTTCTGGAGTTCTAGACATTCTCTCTCCAAGCAGGATCATTCCACAAACAACCTTTTGACACTTCCCAGTTCCTGGATGGAGAGAGAGGTCTGGTAGTGAAAATGTCCGGCCTACCTATGGAGACAAAGTCGGCCTTAACATGCACAAACCAAGGTATACTAAAAACCCGATCCAAAGCCAATTAGTCCTCAAGAATCAACCGGCTTAACTTCAGCTACGCCCTGCTCCAGATCTTAATCCAGCACTTAGGGATATCAGGTCTGAAACATAACCAATCCCCAGTTCCTAATGTATAGAAAATGCTGGGGTTGACTGAGGGACCTGAACCAACTTACGCAAAAAAATATTCTCCGTTGTTGGATTCCGATCCAACTTAACGTGCCGCCAGACGTCACTTCCATCCGGCTGCTTTGCAATGCACTTAGTCTGATAGATTTTTAGTAGATCCCTTGGTACCCTGGACCCAAGCCTATGTGCAAAAGTAAAAACGACCCCCATTGTTTTGACAGACTCTGATCTTTTTACTTCAATGATGGGTTTCCAGCAATTATTAACATCAAATAAAACACCCAAGTAGTGGAAGGCCTTAACATTACCAGGGTAAAATTAGATACCTCCATTCTAAAACTCTGGAATTCTGGTCACCTTGCTTGTGAGTCAATAGGTCTAGGAGCCTCGTCCGCTGACGTCTCTCCAGCAGCTGACGAGGCGTCGGTGTCCTCAGAAGTCAAGTCGTGAATCAAAGCCCCCCCCCATGCAAGTAGGTCATCTGCCAGTCTATCAATTGGTCTTTCCTTTTTCATGTGATTTACTTCCACCCCAGCCCATTCTATTATATCCCTCAGCCATTTAGCTGACAAGGGAGGCCTAGGGTTTCGCCATCTAATGGCTATGTGCCTCATGCCCAGTGTCAACCCAAGTATTACAAAGCGTCTGGTAAGTGACTATTTTTTCTATGTGCGGATTAGACCCAGGAGACAGTGTTTGAGCTGTCACAGGATTGTCCAACTTGTAGCCCTGCGTAAGTCTTTTAATATCTCATCCCAATAAGGTGTGATTCGAGGTCAACCTCACAAGGCATGGAAAAGTCCACCAGTTTATGTCCGGAACGCACACACCCGCAATTCCTGTCGGGGTAAATAGCATGCAGAAATTAGGGGTTATGGTACGCAATGTGTATTATGTGGTGTTGGATAAGTTTAAATCTGGAATTCTCTGAGGCGCTCCATTACTCCTGTATGTATTTTTGTCCATTCTGCTGATGTAATGGGAAATTTGCACATCTGACACCACGTGTCTTCAATCTTTATGGGGATTTGCGGCTTGTCTGTTCAGAGGGCATGGTATATGTAAGTAAAGACTCTCTGACCTCCGGACATTGTTAATAGGGTAACAAGTGTCTGTGTGGGTACTGTGGCCTCACGGAACCCAGGCCGTATTTCACGCGATGTGGCCACAATCTTTGCATACTGAAGGAACTGTCCTCTTCCTAAATTTTTATTTTACGGAATTTTATATAGCGCAAACTTGACCCAAAGGTACATGAAGAAAAGTTAATTTTTGTTAGGCACAGGGAGATTAAGTGATCTGCCCAGAATCACAAGATGTTCGGCGTCATTGCCGAGACTCAACCCGGTTCCCTAGATTCGAGGTCGACGTCCTAGCCGTTAGGCCAACTCGTATCCCCAAATGTTTCAATTAGGTCATATAATGTGATGAAGTTGCCGCGCGGGTGACGCAGCGCCTCTCCGGTCATTGATCTAAAACCATTTTCTTCACTATTTGTGCAAATGGCCTGATTTTCCATACACTCAGGTCTGGTGCATAAGGCGCCCTGTGGAGCACCCCCGTACTGCCCATTCCCACAGCCTACTTACCAGTTTAATCACATGAGATAAAGTCCTGGGTGTTCTGTTACCATGAAGCGATAAGGCCCAAGATCATCATCGACGTATGTGCCCAACAGCAGGGATTTCTCCCAATTTGGCTCCTCATCAAACCGATGAATTGCATATTGAAGGTGTGACACCAAATAGTACAGCTTGATTTATGGCAATTCCATGCAGCCCCTATCCCACTCTAATTGTAGCGTTGACAATCCTACCCTACGTCTTTTCTCCGCCTACAGTAATTCATGTATGATTCAATTTAATTCTCGTAAAACACTGCAGGGGATTTCATACATAGTACCCTGCATTACATACAAATAACGAGGGAGTACGACCATTTTTTATAAAAGCTGTTTTTGCCATCAGGGAAAATGTCAGGGTGTTCCAGAAATGAATGGCCAGGCGGAGGTGGGTGAGCATGCGACCCCTATTCAGAGCATGACATTTTTGCACCCCATGTGCTGTGTACTTACCCAGATAACGCAGGTCATGCGTCTTCCATGGGAGGCCCGCTGCAGTAAGCCGCTCAAGCTCTACTCCCCTCAATGGCCCCATTGGGAGCAACATAGATTTTAGGCGATTCACACATAACCCCCAGAGCTTTCTGAATAATGATTCAGATCTAGGGTTACAAGTAAGTAACTTTTCCTTCCATTGTTGGGTTTTGATATAGGTGGGTTGGCAGATAGTGTTGTACTATCAGAGGAGACCCTCGCCTACCATCTTGCAGATTATTCACTATGGTTTTTATCTTTTTGGGGAGGGCCCATCAGATTCAAGTGAATGGTACCTTCAAGATTTCATCGACACTTAATAACAGGCCATGTCCCAGAACCAGGCACCTGCTGAAAAGAATGTTAGAGCACATCCATCCAGTTGTTGCCTTGTATGATACAGGACTGGGGGCCAGATGTACGATGGCCAAAATAGCGCCTCGCAAATTGCAAGTCTTTTGCGACTTGCCGTTTGCGAGGCACTATTTAGGATGTACATCAGTGTGTAACAAACTGTTAGTGATTCCCAATGGGGTCGCAAATAGAGAGACTCATGAATATAAATGAGCCTCTGGCAATTTGCAACCCCATTGGGAATGGCAGGCCCTCCCAGGTATGGTGGCCTGCTGGGCTCAGCAGACCACTATGTCTGGGACTGCTTTTAAATAAAGCAGTTTAAAAAAATGCAGCCAGTTTTCCTTAAACAAAAATTGGATGCATTTAAAAAAGTAAAAAATGAAACGTTTTTGATTCTATTTTTTCCCTACTGCGTTTGCAAAGGGGAAGGGGTTCCCTGGGGAACCCTTCCCTTTTACGACCCCATTACCACCATCTTGAAGAGGGTGGTAATTTGCGAGTGTTTTGCGTCCGCAATTGCGGACACAAAACATTGTTGCTTAGGGTTGCGTTTGATATTAGGAAGGGAATGCCCCTTCCTAATAGCGAGTCGCAAAACCCTATTTTGTGAGTCGCAATAAATTGTGACTCGCAAAATAGGGTTTGTACATTCCCCATGCAGTTTTTCCATGCGCAAATATGTTCCAAACCCGTTTGCGCATGCAAACATGTTTGTACATCTGGCCCTGGGACTGTAGCAGTCGCAGCTAGACTATGAACCTCAAAGCAGATTTTTTTTCTAAACCAAAACAGAACTTTTAAATAAAAAATGGTAAAAAAATACAAGGAGCGTCTTACCTTATATGTATTAGTCTCACACTATCGTAGAGAAGTGAAAACACACCCATGGTTATGCAGTGATATCTTTGTGTTAATTAACAGCAGTGAGGCATAAAGTGGCTTTTCCTAACAACTGCCTTTTCACTTTTGCTTCATACTTGTACAGTGGCCTCTACTCATTCACGAAGCATTTGATGCATCTCTGCTGCCTCTGTGAGGGATTTTAGTCAGTAGGACATCCATCAAATGGCCTATTTTTATTATATTAGTCTCTCTTTTTTCTCAAAGCGTCAACAGAGAAGTGCTTAGAAAAATGTCATCTTGGCTCATGTGGTGGCTATCAAACAACAATATCAATCACAGACATGCTTTGCCATTTTGCACAATAAATAAATTGCTAAAGTTTAAAATATATAAATTGCGTTATTCCTCCAGATATGGTCAACACCTAGTTCTCCATACGAACTCCGGGTAGCTTTTGCTCAGACACTCTTTTAAAAATATAATAATATTAATAATTATGATAATAATAACAAAAATGGTAATAAAAGTAACAATAATAATGCTACTACTAATAATAGTTATAGTGTGTGAAAAAGCCAGGGATACATAGTAAGTGCGGTCCTTGAGACAGATGACTCCAGTGAAATTAAGGTATGAGCGCAGGAGCAATATTTAATTATGTAGCACCCAGAGGGTGAGGTGGATATAATAGGAGAACTTATGTAAAAAGGAAGGACAACAATTAATGTAGAAGGTCAGATTTTAAACTCTAGTTGAAGAGAAAGTGAAAAGGGGAATTATTGTGTAAATCAAGAAAATATATTATTTGAGCAGATTTAGGAGTGGTAACAATACTGAAGAAGATGACAAGGTTATGTATAGGTAGAGAGGGAACAGTGAGATATATAGTGGGTGGGTGTAAAGTACAAAAAACCGAGTTAGAGTCTATGTTTTGATATATGGTAGACCCCCTCCTCGATAGAAAAGGCTCTATACCTCTCTGGGTTAAGGAAAATATTAATGTATATGAAAAGGAGGCTCCTTGTTTATAGAAATCTCATGTCTTTTTCTTTCTTTTTTTATCTTAGACTTGCTATCCAGATGGATGAGAACGAGGCACTCAAAATGACCTTGAAGAGCACACTTAAGTCAAAAGAAGAAGACCTTAAACTATACCATGATATGATGGCTCAAGTGAAAGAGATCTTTCTTCAAGCCCTGCGGCATCACAAGCAAGAAAAGGTCTAGTGATACAGAATCAAGCAGAACTATATCAAAATGGAGCAGAGGAGCCTGCAGAAAAATATGTCTCCCAATTTGCATACAGAAATTCCATGAGAAATTCCTAGAGAAAACTCATGTGGACTTATCTGCAGTTTTTACCACTCAGAATCAGTAAAATTAATTTTGTAGCTGTGGCAGTTGAAGTGGCTAAAGGCAGTCTCACTCCAAAGCAATTTACAAGACACAAGCTCTTAAAGTGCAATATTATTTCCATTTCACCTCCTGCCTTAGGTTTGAGTTTCGGGCCTTTGTGACAAATTGGACTCCACTGTCAGGGTAATTAGAGACTTACCCCAAATTTAACTTCTCAAAGTTCCAAATATTACCTGTGTGTACGAGACCGATATTCCGCTGTAAGCTACTATTTTTATATAACTACAGAGTACTGGATCCCAAAGAAAACTATGATAGATGTATAGTGAAAAAAATAGCTAAAATGGTGTGTTATGGTTATGGGCATGTGTAGCATTAATCAATTTCACAAACTACAGCTATATTTTGAGGAGAGATATTTGCTCAGAATGGTCAACTTCTAGTTTCTGCCCTTGTGAGAGAGTTAAAGACGCGAGGCAAAGCAACAGCCTATGAATCCTTCAAGGCTTAAAGCAAAAGAAAGTCTTACCCTCAGAATCTCTTGGAACAAAAATGAAGGAAACAGTTTTAATAGTTGTGTTTGAAGTAGTACTGCTTCAGAAATTCCCTTCTGTCCCTTCCCTCCACCCCAAAAAATAGCAGTGCCTTCAAAATATTAGGCTTAGGCTAATTTAGAATATTTAATTTCCATCCTTCTTACCGAATCTGTCCCCTACGGGTTTACACATTGGAAGGAATAGTCAGCTGGCATATAGTACATTCCTTCTACCGATACAAGCTAAGCTTTGGAACTTGAAACTGTGTTGTACTTTTGGACCCCAAAGTTCATTTCAGCAGAATACAACTAAAGAAAGTTGAAGCTGTGAGCAGTCCTTTTTGATGTTCTCAGGATCACTGACAAACACCACCGCAAATTATTTTGTGCGATTTTAGGAAATTTATAGGATGGTGCATAATGCATGCTGTGATGAGTCTACATTATGTTCTGAAAATTGCATTATAATTTCATAGTACTTCACTTTCAGCCTACTATTTCTGCTGTTCCTTCGTGCTTTGTTGGGTTTTGATCATATTCACATGTGTCCTTGCATATTAATTTAGTGCATTTTTGGCAGATCGTTGTAGTTTTTACAGGGAGGACTACACTCAGCTGCTTGTCTGGAAGTACTCAGTGAGGTTTACATGTAACTCTGCATTTCTACAACAATTCCTGCTCTTTATTTGGCTATTTGTGAAAGCCTTAAAATAGTGTACACTTACCTGTCAGAAGAAGGGTAAGATGCTTAAGACTGAGAAGGGAGCAGCTTCCTTGAAACATTCAGTAGCTATATTAGTACTGCTACCTCCCTCAGCTGAGCTACCTTTTCCCCTTCTAGCAATGTATAATGAGGAAAGTGGTACCACTTTTATTTTTTAATGGTATGTATCCATGAATATCTTTTCAAGTGGATGAGTTTGGTAATTTAAATGAGCATGCAGCAGTTGGACATGTTTACATTAGTAGGATATCTTTCCATTTCTCTTGAGCTGATGAATGTATTTCTCATGGGCTGCATGCTCGGGAAAGCCATCTGTGGAGTGTTTTGTGCTAGGCTCGTAATTTAAAGTCCGCAATGAAGTGGTTGGTCAAGCCAACATTGGGGAGTGGCCCGTTGCTTGTGGAGTGTGGTGTTAATGAAAAGATGGGTTTGACCTCATCTGTCACAGAAGGATGTATTTCGTGAACCATGAAGCTCCCGTCCTATCCCATGACCCTGCACTAGAATGTGTGACAGCAAGTGATTGACTAAACAGACATCAAACAGACAGACAGAAATACAATTCAGTTGCCTTGTCTTTAATGAAAGTAAATGTTATCAGAAGTTTGTTGGGTTATTTATTACCTCTTTCTGTCTCTGGCTGATTGTTGAAGTCTGCAGCTTTTCGTCTCTGTCTTCTGCTATGTTAACCTAGTTTCTCTGGTTGTTTAAGTCTTCTGGTCATTGAGAGGTCAAAACCTTACGTTACGAACTATGGCGTCTCACATACTTATGGGTATAACTGCTTCTTGGGCTTTAGTATAATATCCATTTTGAAAGCGTTCTTTTCTCTTATTGATGATCTTACATATGAAGAGACCATTTGTTCCATTATGAACTCTGATTCTAATTTTTTTGTTTAAAGATCCTTTGTCACTTAAATCTCCATAGTAGTTCCTCATTTTAATCCCTATTTCCAAAGTATTGGCTTTGTTTCGGTGGTGAAGATGCCGAGATATCTTCAGTTATATTTTTTCTGCAAAGAGAAACTTTGTTCTTTTCATAGCATTACAATTCCTTTTGAGTGAAAATGTTTCTCTTTCTGAAAGGGTTTGTACTTGTTTTTAACTGGCTCCTTGTTAGTGTTTTGGCATCTCCTTCCAAGTAGACCTTAATTCTGTTGTGTACAAATGAATGTCCAGCTCTTTCATTGGGATAGATTTAGCTTCCTACTGAAACCTTACTTCCTAATCCAGCTTGAGCTATTCTAGGGGTCTTCAAAATTAAGTACTTGTTATCAATCCCATACCCTCTACTTTCCTACCACTGTGTATCTCAACACCTACTATCGCTTTGACCTCTGCAATTTCTAGTGTTCTTAAAGAAGTATTATCTTTCCACCTCTAGTAACCTGTCTTCCTTTCTGTCTTCCAATAAGGACTTAATAGAGCTCGCACAGGTACTTACTTTTCAGGGGTTCCTCCAGGTTTACACCACTCACTAGCTAATCTATGCACAAAATAGTTTGATTTCTTCCTTGCAATGTCTTTGAATAGCTACCGATTAAGTGATCTGACGCAATTGAGATTTACTCAGGTAATCTCTGTAAAATCTTTAATGTTGTTATCCGACCATGCTGTTGCCGTATTTGTTCTTCAAGTGTGCATTCCCAGATTAGTATGTGGAATGGTTTCCGTTCTAACAGCCTAATATAGGGCTGTGTAATGAAAAGTCATGCTCATCTCCTTTGCAATGCTCCTAATACAACATATGTTAGACTGCTTTGGTTCTCCAGCTTTGGATCTTTAATAGGTTCACATTTGAATCATTCACTGTCGTCAAAGTGGGAACCCCTTGGGGACTTTAAAATGGTAGGACTGGGTAGTGACAGCTGTAAAGGCCAGAGACAGTCCCCTCTTTGTTAGCCTATCCATCTTGTTCTAAAGGTCCCAAACATCAGCCAGCGAGGTGAGAGTGCTCCTTGGTTCACCGCCTCTCAGATTTCTACCATAGGTCATTTGGAGGGCAGTTCCAGAGCTTTTCTCTTTTTCAAATGCAGCCAAGGAAACTTTTAGCCTTTTTCTTAGGCTTTAGGTAAACTCATTACCTTACTGTATCTGAGAAATATCCTCAATGGTGAAATCCAAAAGAGTTTGTTTAAGGCTTTTGAATCCTGTGGCAAAATGAGGGTTTTTCCTGATGACGCTCAAATGAGATGCATATACTTCCTCTATCCAGATCTGCAGGACCTTTTCTGCCAAGACCATCAATGACTGTAAGGGGAGACTTGTCAGATGGATCCAAAAAGACTTACGCATCTGAACACCTTTCTTCAGGGGATGAATCTGAGGTCAGTTCCTCTAAATCTGAGAAAAAAAGAAAATACCTAATGAAGCAGAATCCTCAAGGTTCAAAGCCAAGGCTACAGAGCTGAGCTCTGGAGGTGAAACACAAATGGCAAAAAATAATAATTTGAAAAAATCACAATGTACATTTCCCCAGAAAAAAAGAGGCATTCCCAACCTCTGCCTCCACCATCGTCACCACTGACTAAAAAAACTGAAAGTAATTCCACCATCGATGTGGAGCCAATCAACAACGTCATCAGTTACACTAGTCATTGAAAACTCATCTACGACTTCAAAGGTGAGGAGGCAGCATGGGGAGGAACTATTGGATATATCTAGAATGGAGCCATCAACAGCTCGCCCATGGACGTTGGAGTCTGCGATGAAACAAGCATCAATGATGGTTGTCGATGGCTTCCTCTGAGACTTCGTTGACCACACACCTTCGATGTCAATGCCTACACCTGCTCCTTCTCAACTACAGCCTAGTTCTAGGGTACCTGCACCATGCACATCTGAAGAAAGCCTTAAATTATACATCAACCGATCCAACAATTTTTAGATGTGCCTCAACCACTTTCCCTGATATACACATCAGATGATTTCCAATATACAGATGTAGAAGAGAGCAAAATACACCCAACTTACCCAGCGAGGTGAGATGAACAGGATGAATACATCCTACCAGATGAAAATCCGCCAACATCAATACCTGCTGACTCACCACCTGATGATATTGGCAGTTTCTACTCTTTGATCGAAAGAGCGGCAAAGAGATTTAATTTACCTGCGTCAGTGAAAGAAACTGACTGTTTCCTGTGTTACATTAAAGAACCGGCAATCAGTCAAAGCAATCCCATTAAAACATCACATCTGGCGAGAGAGTAGAAAACTTATGCAAACTCCACCTACTGTGGCAGCTGTAGTACTGCAAATTTAAAAAAAGATATACGCTCCCGGTGAATTCACCACTATGCCTCCTGGGTCATCCTAAAGCTAATTCCATTGTCATGTAGGCAGCACAGCGAAGATACTAGAAACTGCTGGCCCCCTGTACTGCATCAACATAAGAACGTAGAATGAACACGTTGGGGTAAAGATTCTCCTCTATGGTGACTGTCAATAAAGGCTGCTAATGCCATGGAAATCATAGGCAGATATATAATGCGGAGGTGTTTTGACATAACTCTGCATATTTCATTGTATATTTAATTGCTACCAGAGGATAAAAAGGATTTCAGACCAGCCACACCTAGGGCAGCGCTCACCCATTCCCCAAGAGTTGGCAACAGACCTCTCTAGATTCTTAGGTTGGATGCTATACCCTAATCCAAAATCGATCAAATCAGCAGACTGACTCCTGAGCACCATGAATTTGGATAACTAGTTATCTCTTAAGACTGCAAGGACATTATTCCACATCCAATTGTAAATGGAAAAGGTCCCCAATAGGTTCATCCTTTTCAATGTAAGCACATCAGATACATCCTTATCTTCGAGACCTGGCAAAATCTGGTCTTAAGCATGTCTCAGTCAGAGTTCACCTGACTGCAATATTACATTTTAAATAAATACAGAATTAGCCACGTATAAAGTCTCATAGAGTGGCAAAGGAGTTTCTAAAAAGTCTATTCAGAGTGTTCCCATAATATAGAACACCTCCAGCAACCTGGGAATTAAATACAATACTATTGCAGTTCATTTCAGTACCATTTGAGTCTATACATAGGCAACTTTCGAATTTTTTACCTGGAAAGCTGCATTTCTACTAGCCAAACATTGGTAAGTAGAGTCTGTGAGATCTACGCCTTTACATCACAAAGGCTTCCCTGCAATTTGTAAAACAAAGTCATAGTAATGACTAATCCAAAGTAGCAACTGAACTTTTCCTAAATGAGCCTGTAATTCTTAAGGCATTCTTTCAAAATCCGACCAGTCCAGTAGAAGGAACTATCCACTCACTTTACGTTAAAAGATGTCTAGAATTTATTTCAATATAATTAAACAGATAGGAAAATCTAATCCGCTTCTAGTATCTTTCTTGGTACCATGTAAAGTTAACAATTAAATGCCATTTTCCAAGAAGCATGGCTATTTTATGAGCACTTTTTTCGGGAACGACATTGATAAACATAGGTGTGTCTGTTTTTTTTCTCTCCCACCATCATCATGTATTGTACATAATATGCTAAATTGCTAACAGTTCTTACTACCTAAATTCAAGCATGTGCATATATGAAAGAACCAATGCTGGAGAAAAAACGTGTCAGTTACCTGTAACTGTGGTTCTCCTGCATTGGAATCTTTCATAGAGTCACATGAAACCTACTCTCCTCCCCAAAAAGAGGCTTACCTCACACAATACGCCTAGGGGTTTGGATTTCCCCTCTTGTGCTATGAAATCTAAAGTGTGAAGTCGTATGGGAGGGGAGAGCCAAGGTGCACTTTCACCTCACCTTGAGAATGAGGTAGATAGACCCAGAAGGTGGGCATTGTCTAGGACTTTCACAGCTGTCAGTGCTTAATACTGTTATTATAAGTTACGTAGGGACTCCCACTTCGATGCCGGTTAATGAGTCAAGCATGTGAATCTATAAAAGATTCCAACAATGGAGAACCACAATTACAGGTAAGTATCTTTTTTCTCTTATGCTGTCCAGCACCACTGCTCTCTTCTGTGGAATTGTCCTGCTCCCTCTGCAGTAGTGCTAGCTGCCAGACTATCTTGCCTCTGCTACTGGTCCATGACATACACGTTACACTGCTGCAGTACATTGGAGTGTTGATGCTGCTGTGTTAGGTCATACAGTGACTTTGTACGTTTGTGCTTTTGCTTTCACCACAGTCTACATTGTCCCAGTGGCTTGCAAGGATGTCTGTTCAGGGGTTCTCTTTGGTAAGTGTCACATAGGGCCTGTACCTTTTTTATTTGTTTTTTTACAGCCATACACGATCCATGTTCACTTATCAGGATGATGTGTTCAGTGGCAATGAAGTTTTCTTCATTATGGAGATTCACAAACCTGGCATTGATAAGGAGGACGAATTTGACCATTGGTGGCTCTTTTTTTGAGCTGTCCAGTAGTTTGGTCAAAACTTCTATACTTTGGCTCTGCTTATTGGGTACAGTGGATTCCTTTGTTGTATATGTGTTGAGAGCGCTCAGATTAGTTGGGTGTCCTCATCTGTGATTCAAAATGTTGTATGTATTTGATCAGGAGCTGGAGGGGCAACAACTTGCCCAAACTCAACAGCGTTTAGACGATGATCATGATCACAGAAGCAGTGTTGACCTCTATTGTCGAAGCTTTCTGTGGATATGGGACGCTGTTCCACCCATGGGAGTAAGGACAGTAACTCAGACTTTTAATTAAATATTGATTGGTGTCTAGTGCCTGATTTTTCACATTCACATTTAAGTCTTGAGCAAAATGTTATCATTCCATGCAGTGGGGTTTACTATGGTTGAGCCCCTGCATGATTGGTTCTATCAGGATATTGGAGCTATCTCCTTATAGGACTTCCATAGTATTTTCTCTGAAGATCCCATCTATTTGACCATGTTTCTCCCCCTCCATGCACACCCTCAGCAGGTCACTCTGCTGTGCCACACTTGGATGCCTTTTTCCCACCACACCACAACAGTTGAAAGAGAGTACAACATTTTGTGTTGCTGATTGCCTCTTCCCTTTGTGCTAGGTAAGCTGCATCTACTCTAAAAATACTTAAGATTTTGAAAACCTGGTTCTGATTGCTTTGAAATATTACTCACCTTCAGGTTAGGATTTCCTAGTAAATTTAATATGGAACTATTAAACATATAAATTCAATATTAATACTTTAGCCTGAGTAACATATCCACTTCACTGTGTACGTTCTAAGTTAAGGTGGTGAAATGAAAAGGTCTAAGCCCTGCTGTCTCTTCTCCGTATTTACATTTTCTACCACTTACTACAAGCGTGGGAGTCTAAGCAGTTGAATACAAACAATAACTTAAAATACGTTCAGAGCCAAAGTAGAAAAAGCAAAAAGTACAAAGGTGACACCACACCAATGATCCAGCTAAAATCTTAAATGGGATTAAGAACTCCATCTTAGGTTAAACATGGTTCTAAACTTTTGGAGACTTGAACGATTGAAGTCCAGTGGAAGACTAACTAGAAGCCAACAGGAATACAGTGAACACCAATCTTGAATTCAAGGAAAGAAAAGATTGTAGATAGGAAGGTACTGTAAGCAAGTAGGGATTGCTAGGGGCTAACCAAGGCAATGATCTGCGCTGTATCAAAATAATAACACTGATATCTAAGCTATTGGTAACTGAGTCCAAGTGCCACCTTCAAGGTACTCTGGGAAGTCATCCAGTATTGATGGTAAATCAAACTGTCAGAAAGTTGATTTGAACTAGAACAAAGGACAGAGGTGCCTCAGGAAAAGGGTGCAAAGAGGACCTGGAACAGAAAAGCAAATTCCAACACAGGATCTTATAGTGGACTAGAACACTACTTCTTTGAAGATTACTTGCCTAGCTGTAAGCTAGCCATGTTTAAGTACAGATTCCAGTTCGAAATATTGCAGTTGATCAGTAGAAAGCATTTTGGAGGATGTAGTGATTCTTTATTGAGATTACTGAACAAAAGTGAAAAGAGATGCACCGATGCCAGTGGAAAAATGGCTCATTGAGTTCAGTGCCCAGAGCGAACATGTATTCTGTATGTCACAGTAATACCACCTCAGGCTTCCAACCTTCTGAAGACCGTTAATTGAATGGCATTACATTGGGTAATAGTGCATCCCGTTGTTTACATCAAATAGAAGCATATATGTGTGGCATGAAACAATACATCAAGGAGTATTTTGATATCATCATTATTATGGGGACAATACTCTTGAATTCTGAGACATTGGTAGTCAACCCTTGTTGCTCCTGGCAATCACAACCATGGCTCTTACCAGTACTACAAGGAATTGTTAGGAGAAATCAAAAGTCAGGTGGTTGGAGCGCTATCCTGGACCAGTTTTCTTTAATAGGTTTTTAAGAAAACAAACCTTCAAAATAGTGCAGCTTCATAATATCCTCCCTTTGCTCCTTGAAGGAAATTCGTTGACGTTTATTTTGAGAATGTATCCTTTTTGATAGCCATTGACTCAAACCACAGGAAGGACCTGTGCTTCATTATTAGTTGGTAGTACTATCAGTTTTAAGTTCCCCTTTTGGGCAAAAGTTTGCCTAGAAGAATTTACCAATGTGACTCTCCAGTGGCAGCACACAGTTTTCTTTATTTCTGGTAACTGGAAAGATAGTGGCTCAGAGCACATCTCTAAGCACAGACAGCAAAGGCCATGTCTAGAACGTTTTAGCTTCTTCACCAGCCAAGCCTGTTGCTGAATGATAAGAAGAAATTCTTCAATCCTCATTGGAACGTTGTCTTCCTAGAAACACTTTCAACACATAATAAGGAGAAGTAAAACCATGAAGCTAAGGATGCAAGGGTTTTTTGACTCTGGTAAGAAGTCATGTTTACCTGTGGGACTATTAAAGGTATTCAACTATTTTATATAGGCACGTGGGTAAGAATAAAAATTGGTGATGATTCTACACTCTTGGGAATAATTTATACCCGATAAGAGCCGAAACAAGGTTGTGTGCTGACCCCTTATTTATTTAATTTATTTCTGGCCGATCTGCCAAAGGCTATTGATGAAGTCACTGTTCAGCCACCGAATTTAGGATACCAAACGATTTCAAATATTTTATACGTTGATGACGTTGTACTAATCAGTCAAAAGAAATTGGCCTATAACGGCTCATCAATGAACTCTCACGATACGCCCTTACTAAGAATAGTATGGAAATCAATCGTAAAAAAACAAAGGTCCTGGAGATAAGCAATCGCAGCTGGAACTACACTGGGTACCCATGCAATTGGTGGATATGCTAGAATAAGAAGTACAAATAATTAGGTGTTTTATTTGAGGGCAGGGGGGCTTTTCTTTCACACAAACAGAATTTAAAGCAGAAATGTAGTTCTCTTTTAACTGCTCTTTTTAACTGAAAAGATTTCTGGTCTGCTTCAACTTTTATCCCCTGTTAAAGATCAATTACCAATATTAACATATGGCGGTGAAGCCCTTCGCTGGTGTGACTCAGTAATACTTGATACAGTTGTTTAACAAATCTATGCACTCCTCTTTAGCTTACCAGTTAATGCCTCTGCAGCCCAAATTTGTTTAGAATTTTTCCCGACCTAACAGTAAATTAAAAGGATGGGGGCTTATCTTAAATCTTGGCACAAACTAGGAGCATCACCTGAACGATGCATTAAGTAAAACATGGTTAGAGTACTCCATAATTGAAAGTGCTCCTTCCCGAATTTAACTAGAATCTGCTAGAATCTCTCTTGGGGTTCAATTACTGAGATCATAACATCACTCCTGCAGTTTATTTAAAAAAAAGATACAATGTTTAATGAGTAAGCAATCAGCAGTTATTGATAAAGAACTACACGCAAAAAGATCACACGGCTGGATGTTTTTAAATGCCTATAACACCCTCAGACCACAGTCCTATCTAACTGTGGGTTGGTACAAGTACTTGAAGATGAAACATATGGGGTTTCGCTTTGGTCATCTTCCTGCACAGTCACACACCTTACCCTGGCTTCGGCATGAGGCCATAAGCCGCTGTCCTTTATGTGGGAAAGGTGTCTAAGATTTGATCCACCTTTACGTTTTTGCCCTAAACATTTCATTGAAAGGTGAGCTCTCCTGAGAACACCTTTTAATATCTGCGGTGTAGAGTCATGCAGACAAGCAGTTTTAGCCTGCTATAATTCCATGGATATTTTGTAAAAGCTGACAATTCAACAATTTATTTGATAAAAGCTGACCTGAAACTCAAGGTGAAGGAGGAAACCCCCCTCTCATGACTTATTGATTAAAGGATCTGTATCTAGATCATGGATTCTATTTTGTAACTATTATTGACTAATGAACTTGTATTTTACCTTGTGGCCTGACTAGTTGATACATTCATTTATACTTTTTAAAATATTTGCACAGTTAATTGATACATTCTGTGTTTAATAGACATTGGTAAGGCACAAATGCTTTTTTTTGTCCTGTAAAGTTCAAAACTCAACTGTGAAAGATGTCCATGTGGACTACACTTTGGGGACTGCTCCCTTATAACTATGGACATCTAGTGTACATGCTACACGCTGATCATGTATTTGGGATTATTTGTGCAATGCTTGAACAGATCTGCTTATGAATGATCCTCTAAACATCTCAGAGCATCAAGTATTCTGAGGTCACCTGCAGGTCAGAAACTGAGTCTCAGTTGTCATAAGAATGTGATTTGGAATCAATTGGTGAGGGGTGGGTTTGAAGGTATTTGTTTCGTTATATGTAATGATTATATTTAATCAAAAATGAATACACTTTCATTCCTTAGTAGTTCAAGATGTAGATGGTGAATTGACAGGTTCCTCGTTACAGACCAGTCTCTTTTAACCCCTTCGCTGCTGGCCCGTTTCCGCCGCTGTGCGGTAAACAAATGAACAGGGGCGGGCCATGACGAACCCCAGCCGTCATCAGCACACGAGCACCGTAGTGCATGACGGCTGGGGTTCGTCACCAGCATACAAGGGGTTAATCTCATGCCATGGCTCTTGAGTACCTGTAATTCTTTAACCTGGATATTTGAGAGGTTTGCAGTTTCTAAGAGGAAGACAAACCAACTCAAATGGAAAAGATTCTTGTTTTGGTATAAACTGGTCTTTTCTCATTTGCCTCGTCAAATCGCCTTATGCATGTCGCTTTTAGCTCAGCTGGGCATTCAATACTTGCCTACAGAAATTCATCTTTCTGCCATTTTGAGGTGAAGAGGGCCTGGCTCCTCGCCTCTGGTCTTGCAAAGAATAATCAAACAATTAATGTCAGTTTTGTTTTGTTTATAGCCTCTTATTACGAAGGTGTTCCCACAAAATGGTGTCATCAAAACTGACAATTCACCCATTCAAAATGCTGCACAAAGCAGATATTAAGTTTATACCGTGAAATACAGGCTCAGTTTTGGCTGTTACTCCATCCATATGAGAGAGAAATATAAAAACCATCTACAATGGTGTTTTTTCACCAGGTTTCATGAGAACAAGATGGTACTGCAACAAAACCCAACTTCATTATTAAAGTTTGGTCAGATTACTTTCGGATCAAACAGTCTCATTGTTTTCATGCACCAGCCTTTGCTTCATTGGAAGCTAAAAGGGTCCAATATACTATTTGGGTTGTACTACAAGCTTTAGTTGGATTAACTGTTTGTTTTGTTTGCTCAAGGATCAGGTTGAACTCATGCAGGGAATTGTCACGAGACAGCTTCTTGTGGCACCCATTAGTCAAAATAAAGAGACAGTGTTTTATTTGGCAGAGTTTGGGGATAATCAACCATAGTGATGAAAATCAAATACTTTAGTAAAGTGGCTGCGAGATTGCCGTGCTGTACATTCAATTAATATTGCTTAAATGTAGTTAGTCGAGGAGGTTTCAATGGAACAGATGGTGTGTGTTTAATGAAAGCTAGTCTTATCCACTGATCTACAGAGTGCATATCATAATATTTGATAACATGTGATTCCAAGAAAGATCCAATGTCAGAGAAGAAATGGTAAATTACCTTTGATCTCAGTTCTCGAAATTGCTGCCTTTCATATATTTTCGTGTGCTGCCATTGTCCCCACTGGGGTATATAACTTTCACACTGTGTAAAATATTTTGCTACAGATAAGGCCTTTGCACCTTGGGGCCAGATGTATCAAGGCTTTTGCGACTCGCAAAGGCTGAAAATCGCAGATTTTCGGCCTTTGCGACTCGCAAACGGCCGTTTTGCGATATTTCACATGTATGAAATAATCGCAATTTATTTAATCGCAATTATTTGCGATTCCTTCTTTTGCATAGCATTTAAGGAATCGCAAATTTTGCGATTCCTTAAATGATATGTATGACACATTTTTGGTGTGCGAATTTGTGTAAAAAAATCGCATTTTACCATCAACTTGTAGTTGGTGGTAAATTGCGATTTTTTACAAAAAAGCCCTAATTGGCATTTGTAAGGGTGGCATGTGACACTCATACATGCCCATAGGGCATGTATGTGTGCCACATGCACACACATGTAGATTTGAGGGGTGCAGCAGGGTGTCTTTGAGACACCCCTGCACCCTTGAAATAATTCTCAAATTGCGATTAGCAAATTGCGAATTCGCAATTTGAGAATTACTGCACAATCATTCCTATGGGCCTCCTGGCCCATAGAAATGAATGGGAAAATTATTCCTTAATTGCGATTAGCAATTTGCTAATCGCAATTAAGGAATTTTAAGGAATCGCTAAAAAATAGCAAAATTCTACATACATACCATTTTGCACTTCTCAAATAGCGATTCCTTAACAATCGCTATTAGAGAAGTGCAAAATGGTTTCTTGATACATCTGCCCCTAAGTCACTAAATTGTAGATACACATGAGCTGCACATGTTACATAAGCTAATATAGTAAATGTGTGCCTTTAATACTGATGTGTTAAATTATCATTGAATAATCCAAAACTTGAGAGTCTAAAAAATATACTAATGCTATAGAACTCTGTTTATAAGTAAGTAGGTGAGTTAGTCACTCTCTAACGGTGCTTTCTTTTATGATGGTGTTGCTGCCTGCCAGGACCAGAATGCTCTTTCAAGGCAGGAAAGTCTATAAAGGCAAATTTATCATCATAAAGAGATGTTTGGGGGAGTTATAGCCTGTGTTCACGTATAATCCTCTTTAAATGTTGATGAGTTCTGAGAGAGTGAAAAGAGTTTTGTTAGGGATTGGCAAAAACATCGCATAGGGCTCATCTTGTATTGTGTGAGTAGACATGTACTGCAAAATGGAACTGGCAAGAGAGAAACATCCTATGTAATTCGGTTTAATTGTAGTACGTATAGCCTAAGTAAGCTCTTTCAATATTGTTTCCTTCTGGTATATTTTCAGGCAGCATAGACACCATCATGCATGGTATTTCTTTGATATCTAATAAACTGAAACTTAAAGCTATTTTTTTAAAGATATATAGGTACGCTTACGTTTATTAGTCTGAAAGGCTCTGTACCCCAGAAAGCAATGATAAGGTTTGTCACAAAAGGGTTAGAAATGCATCCAAAAATGAACAGAAAAAAAATATCAGTTTATTTATAATTGTCTGTTGTGATAGTGAAATGATTCCTAATAACCCTTCTCTCAGCAGGATGCATTGATAAGACGTTCACTTTCCTAACCCGGTAACCATTGATCATGGGTCCAAACATTCCCATTCGTGGTATTCTTCATAAAGGGTGCCACTGTGTTTTTTATCCACCCTTTTTGGTTTGGATAGTTTGGTCTTTCTTCCAATGTATTTTATCCTTGTTATGGTCTATTTATTTGGGGATTATGTGGTTTATTTTGGGCATCTTTATGTTCATAATCTGTAACACACAGCCCACTGTCTAGATATCAAATAATTGATTATAGAAAGTAAAAACAAAAACATTGAAACTGTTGGAAGAATAGTATTAATCCATATTTGTTGTGTTTGATGGCAGCTTGGAAACAGAAAATACAAAACGTGCGGGAAGTGGGAGTAGTTAAAGAAAGACTAAATGGATGAGGCCTTAGAAAGAGGAATTGTAAGGGGAAAATTCTGGCTGTCAGTGAATGTAAGGAGTTATCCCTGATCATGGTGGAAGGAGAAACATTGTCCTACCCTCTGTCCCAAAAAGATTAAAAAATAATTTTTAAAAAGTACGAATTAGTTTGCTCTGCCTTGGCCTTTTACTTTTTACCCCTTATGTCAATATAGACATTATTTTACAGTTTTCTTTCCTTCTTACCTTTTTTACATTATGGAAAATGTAGGCCTTTTGCTGAAAATTGATCTAAGGTCCAGATAATTTTTATAAATCTGAAATCCATTTTTCTGTTGTAGAATACACATTTTTTCTTGGTCACCACATGGATGGTTGGTGGGCAGGCAGCTTTTTCGAGTTTGAAGTGTGGGATTCTAAGGTTTGGCAACAGTTAAGCATCAGAAGTATTCATGAGATGCACAGCAACACACTAATACAACCGTATGGAGGAGGTACTATAACAGCGTCCCTACATGGTCCATGCACCTTAGCACTCTTACTTTGCTTTTTGGTTCCAAGTTCCCTGTTTAAAGCAGTGAAAATGTTTAGTATGCCTCATGTATAATGTATACAAAGGCATTCTGGGGCCATATTATGAATAGAGCGCAATTTCCCTGTTTGCGCCATTACGTACCATTCAAAATGTGCACCAGGTGGATACAGGCACAGTGCACTGTATTACAAAGAATACGCTGCTCCCAACACAGCTGCAAACTGATGCCATGGTGGCAGTGCATTCAAGTGAAATACGGAGCAGCCGTTTAAAAGCTGCTCCGTGTTTCACAGTGCAGCTGGCAACCTACCTGCACTTTCAAGAGGGTAGAGAGATCCCTTGCTGGTGGTTGCAGTGAGTGACTGCACCGTCTTCAGGGGGATGTTTGGGGGGGTCCAGGGGACCCTATTGTAACCTTAAAAGGGCTGCTTTTAGAAGGGGCACAAAAATGTGCCACCTTTTTGTGGTGCTCTTTCAGTGCACCTTCTAAAGGCATGTTTCCATAATACATCAAAGATGCTGAGGCAAACCAATTTCCTGCTTGCGTGGGGCCAGGCTCCCATGCATATTAAGGGGATGTATGACGTTATCACGCATACCTTTACAACGCGGTATTTACAACGAATACCGTTACAACGCATAGCGCTTAGAGGTGCTGGATAGTGGTAAGTATAATTTTCTATTCCAACTCCAGTCCCAGTGGACACTAGGGAAGGTGTTGGATAGAAAATTAAACGTATTCCCTATCCTAGAGCGCCCCCCAGCGCAATGCGTTGTAATGGTATGCGTGGTAATGCCTGCGTTGTAATGGTAGTGCGTTGTAAAAAATGTGTGCTAAAGGTTGTATACCATATTAAGGAACACTCTCTTATAATCGAGCTGGTACAACATGTGCGCCAGCGCTATCAATATTACAGAAATAGACCAGAAGCGTCTGCAGCCCCCTCTGTAATATCGTTGTGATCCGGGGCCGCATAAAGTGGGCACACATGCCCATTGCGATCCCAGGGCACAATGTATAACACAGCCCCTGGAGCACTTATCCAGTAAGCTTGCACAAACTCCAATTCTCTCTCAACATTCCACTTTTCCCGTACCCCTTAGTTTTCTTATGGCTTGTTTTAACCCCATCCTGGCTCTCTCTTCAGTCTTGTTCCATTTTTTAATAAGGTAAGATCTTCTTGGTAATTTTGTTCTGTCATTTTTCTGGCAATTATGTATTTGTAATGGTTATGATTGTCAAATGTTCCCTCTGCCTCTTGGCATTCTGGGAGTTTTGAGCTCTAGCTTATGGAATTTCTGGTTAAAGACTAATTCTCTGGAACATCTCACGAAAAAGTCTGAGACTGAAAATCTTTCCAGGAAGAATTTAAATAAACTTGATTGTTCTGTCACTATACTTTTAGAATATAATGTCAACTTTATTGTTATAAAGTCTAAGGGCCTTATTACGAGTTTGGTGGTCCGACTGCCATAGTACCGCGTCTGCCCCCGCCAGCAGCCCACGGCGCTGGTGGACCAAAGATCGCCGTATTACAAGTTGACCAAGGGCCCGCGGTGTGGAGGCGGGGATCTTGCAGCACTAATATATTGATGCCTTTGTGTGCATTTTGCCTGTAAATGTGTCCGATGCACACATATGTATGATATTTGTGGAAAATTACCACATACCCATTACCGGGGTTCAGCTCATATATGGGCAGTTATGGCAATGGGTATATTGTTCGAAAAGGACCCACCTGTAGATCGCAGCAAGCAGGGTTGTAATCCTCGGCATGAAAATCATGCTGTGAATGGGGAACCTAGACAAAGGGATACACGTCTGAATCTGCCTGGTTGAAGAAGAAAGGGGTGAGTACGTACCCCAAATCCTTCGTCACCGCCACCTTGAAGCAGGCAGGCGGACCGCTGCAGTCTGTTTGTTGAACAGGCAACTCGTAATAAGACTGCCGTGCAGCTCCCCTGTACCTCCTTATGGCGACTGCCTTACCCCGCCTGCTGCTGGCTGCCTCGGTGGTCCAGCAACGGTCATCGCGGTCCGGCGGCGGTCTTTGCAACAATCTGCTCAACACATAATATGGTGGTCGGACCGCCGAGCTCACAGCGTGCCACAGGAGCCGACTGGACCCCTAAACATGTAATAAGGCCCTCAGTATGTTTTACCTCATTCTTAGCATTTCTATTCACCAAGTATTCTTGATCAGAATTGAGAGGAACATTCACTGGGCAGCTTCAGTATTGATCAAAGAGCACTCTTCTATGACCTTAGTGTCAGATATCAGGGATGCTGATCTCTTCATTGTGCTTCCCTGGATCCTCTGTCTATTCAGTAGATGCCGAGCCCCACAAGGGAAACTTATTCTACAGTGAATGTACAGTCCCATAATTTAGATCGGCTAAAGACTCTAGGATTGTTACTGGAAAAAAATCTAACATTCGGTTTTTAAAGAAATTTGGTTCCTGTAAAGCTTCAGAATAGCATAACTGTTCGCTCCTCTGTGCTGAAGAGGAAGGATGATGACAATAGCAGTGCGTGTTTAGCTGCATGTATTCAGATAACCAAAGTGCCTTTGATAGCCCCTAAATAATCTAAAACCTTTCCTTGTGATTGCTTATTTCTCTATCAGTAAAGATGAGTGATGACAATAGTGGTATTACTCGTGCAGGCTCAGTCACATAATTCCAGATAAACAGTGCCTTAGTTTGCCCCACGAGTCTAATCCCAGCCATTGTGATTGTCTGTTTCTCTCTCTGGCACCCACGATGGAGATGATAAAAATAGTACTCAAACAGGTGCACACATAAGCCCAGAGAAACAAAAGTGCCTTACTTTGCCCTCAAAGAGTTTTTGCCAGCCATGTGGTTGGTGATTCCTTTCTTTGGCACCGAAGAAGGGTCATGATATTGGTTGAACTCATGCAGATGTGCTAACTGAATTTGTACAGCCAAAAGTGCCTTAGATTGAACATAAACAGCTAATGCTAATGTTCATGATGTCTTGCATGTGTTGTTGGTAGAGCCAGATGGGGACCCTTGGACTCCCTCCAGGGCAGCAAATGGTATGCGTTTTTTTTGTGTTTTTTTTTTCTCTTGATGCATAAATACTGTAATGTAAAAGCCTCCTTTAGGACGCAATGGTAGTATTTATCGAAGTAAGATTAGGATCATTGAATATTGCTTTTGATGATACACTCATTAAAGCTCTTTTGAAGATACACATGGCAAGCTCCTGTATTTTTAGGCACTGTTTTAAGAATGGAGAAATTATACTCTTTTGTAGAATTGTATACTCTCTTGTCCCCATTCCTGTGGCTAGTTCTGTCACTGGCAAGTTGAGACACTTTCTCCCTCACTTCTGCAAAGGTGTCTCAGTTAATAGATCAATAGGGGATAATGCTTCATCCTAATGGCAGGAGAGAAGTCAAGAATAGTACCTTCTGCAATAACAATTTGCAATCCGTTCTATGACGATCTATCAGAATCTTTGTTCTCGCTCAGAATAGCAGTCTGCAAATCGAAAATAGATTTTAGAAAGGATGAGTTGGCTGAGTAAGTGGTGGAATAACATTCAGTACTCTTTTAGCTGAGTGAACAGATTGTCAAGAAACAGTTGTTTTAGCGGTACATTGTAAAATACCTGAGATTGAACAGTTAAATGCTTTTTTTCAGTGCTCAGTGTAGGCCTTTCTGATTCTCCAAGGGTCCATTGAGTTGAGATGCCGGATGTGAATGTTGACATTGTACAATTCCCTCCTGTGTCTAGAGAGAAATATATTATTGAGTTATGTACGACAGCAAGGTAAATGTATACTTTACCTCTATTATAAGTTAGTATTGTGCTTTTCAAAAGTTGTATGTCAGAGTTAATGTAAGATGGTGCATGAAGTCTTGCAAACATTCTAATGTTGGACTTTAGAAGCTATTAGGCACTGGAAGAAATTTCAAAAGAAACTGCAGACATGTTCTTAATGCCATTTCCTGTTGATAACAGTATGGTCTTTGGCTTCATACTTTGAGGTCTATGAACTTTTAACATTGTTGAACTATTTCTGCTGAAGGGTGGGTAATGGTTCAATGATAGTTCGTTTTAAGTTACTAGGCAAGAGTAGCTATGTTGCAAAAAAAATGCTGTTCACTCAGGGCTTGTTTAAAATTGAGTTGGGTCTTTTATTTCAAACAGCTGGCTTATAGTAAAATAGGCCTGAATCACCCCGTGTTTTTCCCCTCAACTAAAGACAAGCCAGAATGTTTGCGAATGACGGGACCGGATCCATACAACAATAACAAGAATGTCAGTCCTCTCGTGGAGGAAATTAAATCTCCCTGTCCCTACCTCAAACTTTCTCTTAAATGACTCTTTTCAAATAAAGAATGTGAGAATGACTCATGTCAGCTAAGAGTTAGAACCTTCCTTTGATAGCTGAAAAAAAAGAGCGGTCTCAGAAACTAAAGATACTTAATTATTCTTTCCTGTTGGATATCTTTTAGTCTTGATGGAGAGATTCCTTTTTATTTCATACCATGTAATTTTATTTGAGATGAAAATTTCGAGATGTTTCTATCACTGGTATTTGAAAAGTCTTGATTGCTACTTCCCTAAATTATTTTATAAAGTAAATTCAGGATAACAGAGATCTTCTGTTGACAGACCATTGTCTTACTGTACTTTACATCATCAAGCAGAGGTCAGTGATAGCTATACGTTTGTAACCTTGTGGATTTGGGTTTACAAGAATCAGATCAGCCCCATATGTAGCAAATCATCTGAATGAGTAGTACTCACAAGCACATCTGCTAAACTGTATAAACAAGACATAAGACAAAACTATAACCCATAGATGGTACATTCTTAAGAATGGTTCCAAAATGGAATATTTAACTAACACACTTCTTTATATAAATCCTTTGTTGATTATTGGAGCATGTAGCTTAACGAATATTTTAGTTATATTTGTTTTCAAATGTTAGATATGTTTTTACTTTCTACAAAACCACTGTTCTTGGGAGATGTGGGAGGGACATCAATAAGCAAACTGTCGCCCCAGGAGTTAATGCCTCCATCTGCAAGAGTAGACCTATAGATCACATATAGCAAAGCTATGGTTATTTGCTAGCTCTTGTGTAAACCAGTGAGAAATCAAGTTAGGCATTCAATGAATGTCTTCGATTCCAGTGCACTAAATTCATTGTTAATTGTAGTTGCCACTGCTGTATATCGATAGCCCATATATGAGTGCATATATTGAACATAGGTTAAAGGGCTTATTGGGCTCTAATCAGCGCTATGCAGAGAAAGTGCTGTAAATTAAGTGTGTGAATACATAAAGAACATTTTTGGAAGTAATATCTGAATCTATAAGTTTGATGCTATTCTTCTCTTTCTGTAAAGGTTATTGTTTTATGTTTGAAACTGGTACAGTACTTAGTAGCATGGCTCTTATGTAACCTTTATATGATATCCACTTAATTTCTGTTTTTGTGTGGTCTTTCCTAATGTGCTTCCTTGTTCCCCTTTGTTATTTTATTGTGTTATTTATTTATATATTTAATAGTTTTACATTTAATTGTGAAAGTGAGCTTATTGTATATCATATATGTATATATATATACAACTTTTAAATAAACTACATATCAAATACTATAGAGAGAAGAAAAAATAAAAATATTTCTTATAAAGTTTTAACTTATTCTTTCATTATTTTACTTTTTGAAAAATATTGTTTGTATTGAGGCATATTTCATTTGTATTCGGATTAATGAATTGTAGAATTGAATCTTCACTGAATTTAAATTCACAACAGCGATACAATAAGTGTCCCTCCGATGTTCCACCTTTGTGCAATCCAATAATATATGACAAATTGTTTCTTTTCACAGTGCACATGGTCAGCAAAGAATCTGATCCCTGTTCAGCCTAAACACACATTCATCATATCCAGGATCAGCAGTTGGTTGTAGCATCCATCTACTTTCAAGGTCCATTAAGGCCCTGACATACAGTTGCTTCTCCCAACCCCATAGATTCCTTGCATATGGGCCATAGGACAATTTAGACCTACTCCTGGATAAGTCATTCTCATAAACATAATTTCACCTTTTAATGACCACTTGTTTGAGCTGATGGAGCTATGAATATCCCATTAAGATCTGAAATAGCATTCACCTGCTCCATTCATCTGCCGATATACAAAAAGTGGGTGCGTACCGCAGACATGTTCCAGATGCCTCCTAATTTACCCAATAAACTGTCTAGGTTGGCACATTCTAATTAATAGAATAGCTCGGTGATCAAATATCAGCTGATAAAACAAGGAACAGTCCAAGTTATATGCCTCACTTTGATAGGAGGGGAGGTATGCCATCCAATGGCGTGCTTCCACCATACTACTGTAGAAAATCCACATCACATTAAGTCTTCAAAATTCATGTGGGAGTCCCAAGATCGTTTAGGGGCCCAAGATCATCTGGCGTTCATTTGGTTTGCCTAGTGTTATGTATTCTATGCCATTGGCTTTTACTGTACTGTGATCTGTATAATCTTCTTTGATATTATACTGTTTTTCAAGTTTATCAATAATTGGCGTTTTGAGAACCTATTAATTTACGTATTTTATTTATATTATATATTGGTGTATCATAAATAATAGTAAATGAATACCTAGTGTTGAGCATTTCCTAAGTATTACAGTTTGAAGACCTAGACCTTTCAGATAAATACATAAATGTCATTACTGAAAACAAAATTCTCTCACTTAAGCCACCAATCTCAAATTGCATTACAAGTGAATTCAAACAGTGCAATCCAGCATACAACATGTGGCGATGGCCATGTACCTATGAATCTAATAACAATAGTGGTTAGTAATATGGCCATGTAACTGAAGATGTTAGCTTTCAGTATATGTTTTGTTTATTGACATTTGTGATTCAGAAATAAAGTATGAAAAGATGTGTGCTGTAAGGAACAGTGTGAAATGTTCACTGCTTACCTTCTCGTGGTGGTTCAGTCCCTCACTTTCTATATTCAAAATCCTGGCCACTAACCAGGGGCAAGTTACATTTTAATAGGGAATCAACTTTCAGAGGGCAATGGAATTGGTTCAAGAAGTAGTAACAAAGATGCAGTACAAGGCTCAGGGATCGTTAGTTACAGTTGCATAACTAGCCCAGTCCAAAATAGTTGTCATTAGTATTTGTGGTACTCTGTCGTCATTAACTTTCTTTTTCCAAACTGGTTTGAAAGTGCATGGATGACAGGGCAGACCGGAAAAAGCTTCTTAAATCAATGTGTGTAGTGGTGTGGCACACTGGTTAGAGGCGGCAGACCTGGGAGCAGAGGAAGGCCCGGGACCAGGGTTCAATTCCCGACGCGGCAGGGTCGTGGACCAGGGTCAGCGGACTCGATAATTCTCACCTCTGTGTGTGCCTACTCTAACCAGGGATCACACTCGGCAACTCTGGGCATTTGCTTGCCTCATCTCCACAACGGCCCCCCACATACGCCCGGGATGCCTGGTTTCACCTTGGAGATACCCATTAAGGACCATCTCACAGGGAAAGCCAGGACGGGTTCCCCAGCGGTCTATTGCGCAGAGATACTCCTTCGGGAGTCGATTCAAGCGCGTTAGAAACCCATAATTAATTAATTAATTAATTAATGCTGTGTTTGGAGCTCCCATACAAGAGATTCCCTGTGGGCCCAAGAGCTCTATGCCATTACATATGCATCATCTGTCACCACATCTGGATGCTGTTTTTCTCTCTGTGTGGCAGCATTCAGGGATAGGCTTGCCCATACTAACCCTTTTGTGTAATTCTCTTCTTTTTCTGTCTCTCTGCTTTGATTGGCTATGACTGCAGATAAAAGAGATTTTGCTCTCGGATGCAGAAATGTAAACCCTCCCTCCGTTCGAGGAGTGGCGAAGGGGGTTCGACCTCTGCATGAGCATGCACAAAGCAGTATATGATACCATGGGCTGCCCTGACAACTACATACACAATGTAAAGGCAATGGGCAGACTGTCTGGGAATCATCATTAATCCAGGGGGCTACCCTACTGAAATATTCGATGCAGAAATGCATAATTACAGGGTTGAATTGGTTGGGTATTCTTTTGTGTCTGCCAGGCGTGGGCTTCTAATAGGCAACAGAGGCATGTTTTGAGGAACCCCTGCTCAGCATTCCCTCCTAGAAGGGAAGTATACCAGCATCACATTGACACCTGTTCTCAATAACAGAAGCACACTTTTTCAGATCCAGGCGGGGGCAGGTACAGTTTTTCAAGGTATATCCTATGTGGATTGGCACCAACAATCTTTGGTCACAGAGGAAGGGATGGGTCTGTGAACTCTTGCTTTATACAACATGGTAGAGGCGTCTTAGCATGTGCTAGGCAGATGGAGCGCCTGCTGGAACTAGGATTGAAAAGCGTGGAACCAAACTGTCCAGTGGCCATGAGATGCTAGGGAGAGACTAAAGAAAGTGGTAGATACTTGGTCATGCTCACCTCTCCCCTCTTGCTCAGGTAGAGTGAGGCTCTTCAAATCCTTCTTTGTTGTGCCAGCCCACTGCACCTTGTGCTTACACTAAGTGGTGTCACAGCCCACCCCATTTCAACACTGGCTGCTGGTAATCTCAACTAGGGATGATCTTGTGTGCACCACTCAACTATAAGGACCGAGAAAATATTTCTGGTGTGCTACTCAATTCGCTGCTGGGTTCAAGACCTCACCACAAATGTTTGACCCTCTCATGGGCAATGGACGGGTAGGAGGCCAAGTAAGCCTTTTGAGTTGATCACCATGCACAATCTGCTATGTGCCCACTGCTCAGATGAGGCTACTGGGGTTTTCCTATGCATCCTGCTCGCCTATTGTTCCCCGTGCGTCATACCACCTTCACCTGTATATCTTGAGCAGTTCAAGAAGTGCACATGCTTTCGTTGCTGGAGCCTAACTGGTATTGCTCATGGATTCCACACCTGCAGGCCGTGGTGCCAGTTCGCCACCTCTTGCACGCCCACCGTTTGGTCATGTGCACACTCTGCACCTCTAAGGACTGAGAGAATATTGCTGGTGCATGACTTACTTCTCGACTGAGTCAAAACCTCGCCCAGATGTTTGGACCCTCTCCTGGGCCATGGGCAAGTCGAGTGGCAACTATTTCTGGTGAGTTTGATGCCATGCATGATTTGCCTCTTGAGTCTTCTGCTAAGATCGCACTCATGAGGTTTTCCAGGCATGCATGCCCGCTCTTCCCTCCTCCAATCCCGCTCCCTCGTCTGTATATCATCGAGTCAAGAACCGGGTGTGTTGCTTTTGCTACTGCTTGGCTGGTGCAGCTTGGCTACCACAGGTCTTCTCCAATATCCACCACCATACTAGTCACATTACTAAATTAACTCAATGCCAAGAGGGCAGATGGCACTCGACCGAGTAGTGGGACCCCTAGCACATAGTCTGGGACATATGTTCTACCCCATGGCGGCCCTTTGTCGAAGCCTAGCTGTGAAATAGGAGATGACGTTGCTAGCCAGTGGAATACGTGAGAAGTAATGACTGCGTGATATAGGAAGGCGAGATATGCTGGGCGGTTGGTGAAACAAACTGTCCGGGAAATGCTCTAAAAGTAAGTGCCATGAGTTGGTGGTGGGAAGGCAAAAGGAATCAGGACAAAGAATACTGGTGAGAACGGGACTATGATATGACAAAGAGTGCCATTAAAATACCTCTGACAAAGAAACCCCCACAAAAAACTAACAAAGTAAGAAAACCAAAATATCGAGTCCATTATTATCATTGAAGCCAATTTGGGGGGGGACATGTTTTGTACAAAAGGAAAGGAAAAATTAGTTTTGGGTTAAGAAGAAGGCTTTATTACAGACTCGGTTTAAGTTAAAGGTTACTATAAGGGCTTGAGTTATGGAAAGTGACATGCTTAGTGGCACACAAAGGGTCAAGGGCTAGGAAAAAAAGTAACATTAGACCTAGGGTACAAACAGCGAGGCGAGGAGCGCGCTGCAGTGGCTGGCCGTCTGTAGTCTAACTTGACTGGGGTTTACCCTTTTATGGAGAACACATAATGGCCTGTGTGTCGATGTACAGTAAACTAATTTGTAGTGGAAACCCTACCTGGTAACAAGGAACTCCCCATACACATCTTTAGGCATCTAACATTAGGATATTTCGCATCAGAAAGATGTAACTTTCTGTTTTGTCAACAGTTTAATTGAAAGTGGAAAGAAGCCATCTGTTTGGTCTTGAAAGCTGACCAGTAAGTGATGTAATCAGCCAAATTAAGACATCTTAATGTTAAGCTTGGCTAGCTAAAAGACCTACTCTCAGAAAAGTAACAGAACACGAACTAAAACATGAAATTATTATAAATATCAGCTCATATTCCATTCGCACCTTACAGTACAGTGACATCAGTACAGTACTTGATTATGCCTCTGTGAATTAAGATATATTAGTGCGTTTATTTTTAATCATATGCTTCAGAAGGCTGGAATGGATGAGCTTTCTGTTAATGTGATAAATATATGTAAAATAACAATGTTGTTATAAGTGTTACTTGTAGATTGCTTTGCTGATTGCATTTTTCATCCTGTCACATAAAGCGAAGTTCTTTTTAGAAGGTTTGCAGTGTTGAGTTGTTATTCACACTTTGCCCGTGGTACACAGTCTGTCTGACAGAGACGAAATTCCAAAGGTAACTCGAAACGGAGCGCCTGCTCTCGAAATAAATGCTCCAGGCAGCCGAGAGGAGTATTGAATGTCCGAGTCCCGTCCTGTCCAGTACCCAACCGTGAATTCAGCACTTCTCTCTAGAGACGTAATGTAAGCACGTGCTTGAGGCACAGTCTGTCTTCTCTTTCTTTGGTTCAGAAGACAAAACCTTTTTTTTCCAGTCCGAATTGGAGATGCGAAGGGGCATCTTTTTCTAATCTGGCATCTCGAAGACTCTTCCCTGGGACCTTCACCGGACATATAACCATCTGTGGTTTAGGGAAAAAAAATGAAAACTTGTATTTTTCAAAGGTTAAGTCATCCTTAGCAGTTTATCCTTAATTCTCCTTTTTAGTCCCCACATTTGAAAAGACAGGGAGTTTTCTAAGCGCCGTGATATCCCTTAGGCCGGGGATGAGCGCTGCGCTATGTAAATACAGTAAATAAATCAATAAAATGTCACTTTGCTGCGCTGCGTTGAGTGACAGTGAGAGTGCAGGAATGCGCCATATTTATAATTGTCTGGCGCATTTCTGTCCTCTCCTTGCGCTTGCACACTATGTGCTGCCTAGCACCAACACAGGCACCCTTGCACCGTGTTGCAAACGTGCCTGCATTGCTGGCAGGATTGTTTTTGTTCAGGGATGGGCACTTTCTTGAACAAAAACAATCCTTTGAGGCTTTTTTTCTTTTTGTGTGTGCTGCAGAATGCAGTGCGCTCACAGAAAGAGGAATAAGCAAGGAGAAATAAAGATATTTCCCCTCCCCTAGGGGCATATTATCAAGACAAGAGATAAAATTATCGCCGCTTTATCGGCAGAACATTGCTGATAAAGCGGCGATAATGGGCTTGATAATATGCTCTATGGAATTCCAATCGAAACCCATGTTAGATGTCCTGACATCTAGCATGGGCTTCGATTGGAATTCCATAGAGCATATTATCAAGCCCATTATCGCCGCTTTATCGGCAGTTTCTGCCGATAAAGCGGCGATAATTCTATTTCCTGTCTTGATAATATGCCCCCTAGTTACTCCACTCATGGTGCACCATTTATGGTAAATCTGGGAATGTGCTAAAATGCATGTGTGGATGCCTTGGAACACCCACGCTCCACCCATAAAACGCCTCCCTGGGTCAGTTTCTCCATTTTCACCAAGCACCACAGGGCCCCGCGAAGTGGCTTACATGGCTTTTTAAATCTCCTGTAGGTTTTGCCTAGCCTTTGCTTTTCCCTGTGTGGCGCAAAGTCGACGCAAAACCTTGATGAATATGACCCTAAATGTGTTTTTATTAGATAAAATGTTGGAGAGTGGTCCTTACAAATTATTAGAGTTGTTAAAAATAATCACCAAGGGTAAGTGAAACTGTACCAACAGCTTTCAACTAGATCGGAAAGCGGCACTCGGCTGATGCTTTGTGCCAGAAAGTATCAATACAAATCACACCATCAGTCAGTAATCTGCACTTCTGCTGCAAACTTCTAACCACACATCCTCACCTTTTGTTTCCTCTTCTTGTGAATACCAGATGCCAGACTAGAGTTGTAGATTTTTTTCTCAGCAGTTCCCTTGCTTGCCGGTAAGTGGCATTGAGCCAGTCCAACCCCAGAATTGATGTTGGGGCCACATATAACTGTCACCCCTTCTGACAAGGATCAGGAATGTGTGTATATATATATATATATATATATATATATATATATATATATATATATATATATATCACCACCTTCTGAATGTCGGTTGTGCGATATACCAGTTTCTAAATATTGCTGGTATCTCTTCCTACTTGGTTAGCATTCTCTGGGGGAGGACACCTCAATGACATTTGAAGATGGGTTTTTGAAAATGATGCCTTTGTGCTCTTCTATGCTAGATGATATGAAACTTGGCAGCCATTTATTATTAGAGTCTAGTATCTCAGGGATCCCGCTTTTGATGAAGTTCACTTTTAATAAGCTACTCTGGAAGAGACTTTGGGGGGAGGGGCACCAGTGGGCTTTCATATTGGTAAGTAAATGAAAGCAGTGCTTTGCACCACATGAGCACCCCTGCAACCGTAGTAAAAAAAACTCCCCTTAAGGACTTTCCTGTAGTGCTACAGGGTATGTGGTATGTGTAGGGAGTTGTAAAACTGACCGTTGTGGAGAGCAAACCTATTCAAAAGTTTTACGTATGTCTTGGAATATATTTGATCTATTGTATGACCTAGTTTTGTGATTCCAATCAGATTCAACGCCCTCAAATCAATTTCATATCTTCATTTCTTTGATCATCCTCTCAACCCACCAGGGCGTCTTCTGCATGAGTCTGTTATCCTGCCTTGAAGCCTTCAGATGTACTCACCCTAACTGGAATACTATCCACTGAAGGCACACCCACTGCCTCCCTTCCCAGACTTTTATAACGTAGCTATTCATTTGCTTCCATTGGTAGTGTGTCTCAAAGGTGCAACGGTGCATCTGGGATCCCCGGTCACCCCTTGTATGCCAACTGGAAAGGGTCTTCATTTGGTGGCATTATGGTATCCCTGCCCACGGGTATTCTTGCAGGGATTTGTTCGACCCCAGTGGAAATCTTTTTTGGACATTCTTCATCAGCTCCTCTGGAGGACGTGCCCCATGAACAAAATTGGCTGCTCTTCTTGATGTTTTGATGTTCTAATTGTGACTATGAGCAGCTGTCAGTTTAGTTTAATGCATTCTCCCCTCCCTTGCCATATGCAGCCTAGTAACAAATGGGGTTGGCTCTAATCAGTAAGGCTGAGCCTGATCAACTAAATAACGAAAAGAAATGCCAGTACTGATGCTCAATTCTAGAAAAATATTTCAAACCAGAGTACAGACGACAGTTCAATACTCAGGACTGCTATTAAATAGCTGTTTATGCAAAAATATTTTAGCAATGCACAAATTTGAATTAGTGCTCCAGTTCAAAACACATTTATTAAACAATACAGGACAGCAGGACACGAAAAACGTGAAGATAAAACCTCATCCATACTCTCATTCGTTAGTCATCAAGCATATCACATCCAACCTACTCACATTCAAGCTAAGTACCTCACACAATCTGGGGGGAAAAATGAACCAGTTGGTGAAGTGATAGGTCTGCTACAGAATCTAAAGCATTCTATATTGTTCTAAATCATACATTATTGATAATGCGGTTAAATCAGAAGGATTTTCATCATAATTTACAACATTAAGTGTAAACACAAATCACGGTGCAAAACTAATAAGCGCCAAGATGAAAATAGCAGACCCAAAGGCCTACGCGTTTCGAATCCCTTAGAATGACATGATTCTCTTCAGGGCCAAACGTCTCTGAAAAAAGAAAACAGAAGAAACTATGTATCTAATATCTAAAACCAAGGGTACTTCAGAGCACTACTACACCTAAGCAACACTCCAGCTTACCCGTCTTTCTTTCACCAGTGGAAAGTATTCCAAAGGGTGGCCTCCTATAGAAGTGAGGAAAAAGAAAAAAAAGAAAAGAGAGAAGAAAGTTTTTTGTATGAGCAGAGTGTTCTTACAGCGAGCGGCGTTTAAGAAGTAAAAACATCTAGGCAAGGTATCCTTTGCCAGTTGACGCTCTGTCCTCAGCTTGCTTGTACCAATAATTCAGCTCGCTGGAGGTTAATTGGAGGGTTTAATGCAAAAAACAAACAAGGGAAGCGAGCTGTAAGGGGGAGTTGTAGAAAGCCAGTGTACCCAGCGAGTTCTTACCGTGCAAGTCCTTGTAGCACAACACGGAAGGAGACTGTTTGTCGGGCGGGGCCTGGGCAGGTGAGTCAATCCGGGGCACCACACTAAGGGGAAAAAACAACGTGGAGTTTAGCCCTGTGTCTGGTCTAGACTTGAATCTGAGACAGATGCATGAAGGTCGGGTCCAGGATTCAATAGAAAGGTTGGAAAGAATTACCTGGGACGACGGAATCGTTGCCGCGTTTCAGTATCCAAACAGCATCGGGAGCACTCGACGCTTTGCGCATGCGCGGGATCTACCGGTGCTGGGTAATGTAGTCCGGTGTGCGTCATGAAGCAGATTGGCGCCCCCAGTGGCCGAATGCTTAACCAGCAGAAAAGTGCGATAAATCCAAAGGCCAGGGGAATGCTGGGACTGGTAGTTTCATTCCACGGACTCACACTGCAGGAATTTCTGCAGTGAGTAGAGTAGCATAGAGTGCAGTCAAATAGAGTACTGCAGAGCACAGTGGTGTTGAGTGCAGTGGTGTGGAGTGCAGTGATGCAGGGTAGAGTGCAGTGCAGTAGACTATAGTGGTGCAGAGTAGAGTACAGTTGCATAGAGTGCAGTGACGTAGGATAGAGTGATGCAGATTAGAGTGCAGTGGCGTAGAGTTCAGTGGATAGAGTGATACAGAGGCATAGAGTGGTGCAGTGGCATAGAATGCAGTGGCATACAGTAGAGTACCGTGCCATACAGTAGAGGGGTGCAGAGTAGAGTGCGGTGGTGTAGAGTAGAGCAGCGTAGAGTGGAGTGGCATAGAACAGAGTGGTGCAGACTAGAATAGAGTGGCGTGGAGTGCAGTGGCATAGAGTACAGTAGAGTAGAGTGACAGAGCGCAGTGGCATACAGTAGAGAGGTGCAGAGTAGAATAGAATGGAGTAGAGTGCAGTGGTTCAGAGTAGCGTAGAGTGCAGTGGCATAGAATGTAGTGGCATGAGTGGAGTGGCATAAAATAGAGTGGTGCAGAGTAGAATAGAGTGCAGTGGCATGGAGTGCAGTGGTGTACTGAGGTAGTGTGCAATGCAGTAAAGTGGTGTATAGTAGAGTGGCATAGAGTGCAGTAGCAAAGAGTAGAGTGGTGCATAGTGTAGAGTGTAGTGCACAGAGTAGTGCAACGTAGAGCACAGTGGCGTAGAGTGCAGTGATGTGGAGTAGAGTGCAATGGTGTAGAGTGCAGAGGATTAGAGTAAAGTGGTGTAGAGTGCAGTTGTGTAGAGTAGAGTGGCATATGTTGTACTAAGGTAGAGTGCAGTGGAGTAGTGTGCAGTGACGTAGAGTAGAGTGAAGTCACGTACAATTGAGTGGTGAAGAGTAGTGTGGTTTAGAGTGCAGTGGCATATAGTAGATTGGTGCAGAGTATAGTAGTGTGGGATAGAGCGTAGTAGTGCAGACTAGAGTGGCGTAGAGTAGCATAGAGTGCAGTGGCATAAAGCGCTGTGATGCACATTTGTGTGCAGTGGCACAAGGTAGAGTGGTGCAAAGTAGAGTACATACAGTGGCATAGAGTGCAGTGGGGTAGAGCCATTAAGTGTACAGTGGCATAGAGGGTAGTGGGGTAGAGCCACGCAGAGTACAGTTGCATAGAGTGTAGTGGAGTAGAGCCATGCAGAGTACAGTGGCATAGAGTTGAGTGGTGCAGAGTAGAGTGCAGCAACGTAAATTGGTGCAGTGGCATAGAGTAGTGTGGCATAGAGGTCAGTGGTGTAGAGTAGAGTGGTGTGAAGTAGAGTATCATAGAGTGCAGCGACATAAAGTGCAGTGGCATGGAGTGGCCCGGGGTAGAGTGCAGTTGTGTAGAGTGCAGTGCGCTAGAGTACAGTTGTGCAGAGTAGACTGCAGTGGCATAGAGTACAGTGGTGCAGAGGAGAGTGTTGTAAGGCAGTGGTTTATAGTGCAGTAGTGTAGGGTTCAGTGGTGCAGAGTACAGTGCAGTGGCGTGAAGTGCAGTAGCATAGAGTGGCATAAAGTAGATTGCCATAAAGCTAAGTGCTGTAGAGTAGAGTGTTGCAGATTAGAATGGTACCAGTAGAATACAGTCGCTTAGAGGGAAGCAGAGGAGAGTGCAGTGGTGAAGATTACAGTGGTGCAGAGTAGAGTGTCATAAAGTGCAGTGGCATAAAGTGCAGTGGTCTAGAGTGCAGTGGTCTAGAGTGCAGTGGTGTAGAATGGAGTGGCATAGAGTAGATTGCAGTGGCATTTAGTTGAGTGGCGTAGAGTGTAGTGGCAGGGAGTAGGGTTATGCAGAGTAGAATAAAGAAGCATAGAGTGCAGTGGTGCAGAGTAGAGTAGAGTAGAGTGGCACAGAGCAAAGTGCTGTGGCATTGGAGTGCAGTTGTGTAGAGTAGAGAGGCATATAGTGTACTTGGGTAGAGTGCAGTAGAGTAGAGTGGCATAAAGTAGAGCAGAGTGGCATACCATGCAGTGGTGTGGAGTGCAATGACAAAGTAGTGTGGTGCAGAGTAGAGTGGCTTAGAGTGTAGTGGTGCACATTAGAGTAGAGTGAAGTGGTGTGGAGTGCAGTGATGCAGAGTAGAGTGTTGTGGCTGGTGCATTTTTAAAGGGACGGGGCAGAAAGCTGTGAGGCATTATAAACAGCAAGCAAAGTTGAATCATACATGGTTCAAGAAATCTTGCTGCCAATTTAAGATAATGAAAATAGACTCACAAAGAAAATCTTGCCACACGCCCTGTACTCACGCGGATACATTACTCACCTTACACTCAGAAATTTCAAATTGCTCACAATGCAGTTACAGCTTCATATTGCTTTGCCCACCCTACACCCAAACACGCATACTGGTCATCAAGCACCCACAAAGGAAAACCCTTCACCCTGCACTTATAAAGTGTCCCTACTCACCTTGCACTCATAAAAGCACAGCAGTTACCCTTTTCTCATACATGCACACAACTCACCCTGCACTCATTCAAGCACAGGACTCACCCATCACTCATACAGGCCCACCACTGACCTTGCACTCAAACAAGCACAGTACTCACCCTACACTCATACAAGCACAACACTCACACTGCACGCATACAGGTACACCACTTATCCTGCATTGATACAAGCACAACATTCACCCTGCACTCATACAGGCCCACCACTCACCCTGCACTCATACAGGCCCACCACTCACCCTGCACTCATACAGGAACTGTGCTCACCCTGCACTCATACAGCCACAGCGCTCACACTGCATTCATTCAAGCACAGCATCCTACACTCATACAAGCACAGCACTCATCCTGCACTCATACAAGCACACCACTCACCCTGCACCCATACAGGCCCACCACTCACCCTGCAATCATACAAGCACAGCACTCATGCTGCACTCATTCAAGTACAGCACTCACACTGGCAAATCACTCACCCTGAACTCATACAAACACACCACTCATACAAGCATGGTACTCGCCCTGCGCTCATACAAGCACAGTGCTCACCCTGCACTCATACTGGCACAGCACTCATCGTGCACTCATTCAAGCACAGCACTCACTCTGCACTCATACAGGCACATCACTCACCCTGAACTCATACAAACACATCACTCACACAAGCACGGTCCTCACCATGCACTGATACAAGCACAGAGCTCACCCTACACTCGTAGAAGCACAGAACTCACCCTGCACCCATACAAGCATTGTACTCACCCTACACTCATACAAGCACAGCATTCACTCTGCACTCATACAGGCAAAGCAATCACCCTGCACTCATACAAGCGGAGCACTTACCCTTCACTCATACAGACACACCACTCACCCTGCACTCAGCCAAGCAGAAAACTCACCCTGCACTCATACAGGCACAGCACTCACCCTGCACTTATACAAGCACAGCATTCATTCTGCAGTCATACAGGCACAACACTCACCCTGCACTCAGCCAAGCAGAAAACTCACCCTGCACTCATACAGGCACAGCGCTCACCCTGCACTTATACAAACACAGCATTCATTCTGCAGTCATACAGGTGCAGCACTCACCCTGCACTCATACAAGCACAGCATTTATTTTGCACTCATACAGGCACAGCTCTCACCCTGTCGTTATACAGGCACACCACTCACCCTGTACTCATACAAGCCCACTGCTCACTCTGCACTGATACAGAATGAAAACGCAAAGACTTAGGGGCAGATTTACAAGTCCCTTGCGCCACTTTTGCGTCACTTTTCCCATGTTAAAAGTGACGCAAAAGTGGCGCAGGGGGCTTGTAAATCTGCCCCTTAAAGCACATGCAGGAATCTTTAGAAACCTAAATGTACATAATCACACATTAGCACTAACTAGAAATCCTTAAGTCCAATAGGAAATCTTTAGAGGAACACTCTTTCAAGAGACCAGAACGTTTCAAGATTAAATCAATGAATTAATGCGCTGAGACGCGAACAGAGAACATCTGTGTTCCTTTTTTCAGCAGCTGTAATTAATCTGCCTGACCTCTCTTTGCAGTGAGCAGTAAAGCCAGGACGGAGGTGTGGACAGTTCTATGGGCGATTGCCGCCTTTAACCCCCTCCCACGCTCATGACGAGCTCAGCTCGTCATGAGCCACGGTTCGCGAGTGCTCATGATGATCTGAGCTCGGCATGACCGTTAGAACGCTCGCACGCTGGGGAAATTCCCCTGCTGTGTGAACGTTCTACACAAACAGGTGTGGTCATGACGAGCTCAGCTCGCCATGAGCACACAAGAACCGTGGCTCATGACGAGCTGAGCCCGTCATGAGCACTCCCCCCAACACGGCAGGGGAATGACCCCAGCATCCAAGGGGTTAAATCTTCTGGACACTTGGACAGAGTAATCATGCAGTTAAAACATGCACACTTGAAACAAGAGAGTTGGCATTTGTATTAGCTGCTAAAGGGTGACCTTCCTCCTCATTGATATCTATTTAAAAGGCACGAGGAGAAAGCACAAACACCTTATTGTCCTGCAATATTCTCTTTCAATGTTTTGGCGTAGCTGCGGGGATACCAGCCCCCAGGCCCATTGTTAGACTCACTTCGGATTGGATGACAACGCCATGCGTCTCCATCTCAAATTTATAAACGGCCACACGCTATTCACAGCATTAGTTCTGTGATGTGCTAGCTGGTACTTTTACCTACATAATGCTGACTGGCAGCTCTCCCACGAGGCAGCCAGCAGGTCACTGGAGACCTGGGGCTGCAACCTAGTTGCAATCCACCCTGCAAAGTGCACCATGCTGATTAAGGAACTAGGGCCCACATGTACTAACGTTTAAAATTGTGAGTTCCTAATTGCGATTTCATGTGAATCGCAATTAGGAAATCGAATTTCCAAATGTATAAATCTCCATTGAGTTTCATTTGTGATTTTCAGTGGGTCGCAAAATACTTACCACATTAATATTCATGTTCATGAGGTAGGACGCGATTTGCAACCCGTTGAGAATCGCTACTATATATAGGGATGGTGGCCTGCTGGGGACAGCAAACCACCATATCTGCATTTGCATTTCAACAAAGCATTTTTTTTTTAATGTAGCCGGTTTTAGATAAAGAAAAACGAGATGCGTTTTAAAAAACAAAAATGAAAAATATTCTTTCCATTTTTTAGGAGTAGGCAGTGGTCCATGGGTCCAAAACCTGCTCTGAAAAATAAGTTTTTGCATGCATTCACAAAGGGGAAGGGGTCCCCCTTTCCGTTTGCAAATGAGTTAGCGCCAAATTGAAATAATGTTTTACGACTGCATTCCAGTCGCAAAACATTCGTACATACACTTGCGATTCGGTATTAGGGAGGGACGCCCTTTTACCGCCCCTTTCTAATACCGACTGGCAAAACCCATGTTGCAATTCAATAACAAGTTACTGAATAGCCATTTGGGCTTTGTGCATCCCAAAAAGCGTTTTTCCTGTCGCAAACTGGCCGATTCTTGAATCAGGCTGTTTGTGGCAGGAAAATAGCTTTGTACATGTGGCCCAATATGAGCGGCACCTGTCACTTCTCCCCCCCATGTGCGCAAACAGCCAAATACATTGAGGGCCCCTCCCCCAGCACGTCCTCTTTGAAACGAAAGCATACCACCATTTTTTTGTAGCATTTCTTATTGGCATTTATCATATTTGCACTCAGACATTTACAGTCACAATATTCCATTGTATGCACTATTAGGTTCCAGGGCAGTATCCAAATGGCGTATCCTTCCCATCACGCCTGTTCTTGCCATGGCTCCCATACAACTCAGCAGTCAGTGTTACTACTGTTTCACATGTCACTTTCTCACACTAGTTTATGTGCAAGACCCTTGGATACTTTCACGCTCTCCTGGGTACATGTCAAGGTGCACATGTCTGTGTTTGTTTGATGGTGTATTTTATCCTAAATAGGAGCCCCGGTGATGATTACCCACGGATAGTGCCTTTAAATTTAAGGTGAAAAAAATAACCAAGAAAGAGAAAGAAAAGGTTATTGTTCTCTAAACTGGAGCATCTAAAAAACCCATGCACTGTGACTAGGTCCTGGTAAAAGCATACCATGATGGGGTGAAGGAAAGGCTTTCTGGTTTGTTTACGCCTAATCAACCCTGCCTCTCGTCTCTGGCACTGTGTGGACCCCACCCTGGGCACAACCACTTAACACCCTTAAAGAATCAAACACACTGGCATTGCAGAATGCCACACTCAGGGGCATATCATCAAGACAATTTTCGCCACTTTAGGCCGGAAAGCGGCAATAATTGTATCGCCCTATTAGCAAGGTCACGCTATTGCGTGAATCCTTGCCTTAGCGCCCTGTCCTTGAACGCCCAGCATTGCATCTCTAATGAGATGCAAAGTGGGCGTTCGTCCCAAAATACTGTGAAAAATGAAGCTAAGCGATATTTCTCCTATTTACAAGTTGCACGCTACAGAGCATAGCGATAAGAAAAGTAGTGCTAACCTTGGTTATCGCTACTTTCCTTAAGCCTGCGCTCAAGTTGACTTAGCCATAATATCCAATGGAAGATGGATATTATGGCTAAGTATGGCATGCCCTATCATCAAGGTATCGCAGTTCCTTGTGCGATTATCGCTGGATTTCCAGCGATAATCGCACAGTTTTGTGGCTAACGCTTGGATTTCTATCGCATCGGAGATAAGGGTTGCTGATAGCATGCTATCTCCGCGTTAGAAACCAGCGGTAGCCGGTGATAATTATCCTAGCGCTAAGTGCACTTAGCGATAATTATCGCCGGTTGTTGTTGATATGCCTGTAATGTCGTGTTGTACCCAGCAATGATGACGCTGCAATCAGGTAATGTTAACAGTCTTTATTAATACGTCTACCTCTGAAGAGCGCCGCGCCTCAACTGACCGCTAACGGTCTTACGCGCCAACCCACTACGCAGCCGCGTAGCCCTGTGCGGGCGCGGCATGTCACGTGGCTCACGTGACGTGCGTACACTAGTGCGCGCTACTACATATCTCCCCCTTTTACCCAACATGGGGATATGTCCTCACTGTCCACTGTTCAACTCATAGTCTTTGTATCTTGCTGGTTTAACCACCACCCTGCCACTTCGGGTCAGTCTTACCGGGGTGCTGGTGTTCTCACATTCGTTACTTTCTTCCGACTCCTGCCCAGCCGCGCCTGCTTCTCCTACTCTCCTACTTCCTCGGGCCATCCACTCCAACTCGTGCTCTCTTGTCTCTAGTTCCTGTACGTCGTCTCCATTCTCCTCGAGTACTCCCTCGGGAGCCTCCTGCTCTTCCAACTCTGTTCCTTCATCCTCCCAGTCCGTGGTTCTCTGATTCCAGTTCACAACTTTGTTGCATCTTGCCATGCGGTCTTGTGACCATACGTTGCCATCACTCAGTAGGGCCGCTCTGCCTCTTACTTCTTTCACTTGCATGGGCTTGCTGTATTTACTCTCTCCTTTCCTTTGCACATTAGCCAACCTCACTCGCACCCACTCTCCTTTCTCTAAACCAGTGTCCTGTACATTCCGTCTGCGATCATAGTGTTCAGTGTATGCTGCTTGGGCTTTCTCAAGATTGGCTTGCACCACCGCGGGCGACCATTCACTGGTGATTGTCTTTTCTTTCCATACTCGATTGTCCTGTGTGAAAGGTTCTCTGCCTCGGAGTATTTGGAACGGTCTGTATCCTGTGCTGGTAGGTGTTATCCTGTACGCCCAGATCATGTGCCAAATCTCCGCCTCCCAGTCTTTGTCATCGGCAATGGCAGCTTGGATTGACCCCATCACCACTCTGTTGAAGCGTTCCACTAAACCGTTGCCGGCTGGGTGATAAATAGCCGTGTGCCTGACACTTATGCCATTCCTTTTCATGAATCTGCTCCACTTCTCTGATTTAAACTGAGGCCCATTGTCGCTAAGCACCACCTTGGGGATGCCTTCTCTCACAAACGTGTCTGCTAGGAACTTGATAATAGCATCTGTGTCCATGGTCTCTCTTATCATAATCTCTGGCCATTTCGAATACCTGTCCACCATGACACACACGTACTTTTGCACTCCTTGTATGTCCAGCACCGGACCCAGTATGTCCACGCTCAGTTCCTCCCAAGGGTTCTTTGGTATTTCAAACTTCCCCATTTCCGGTCGGAGAAGTTTTAAGGTTTTATCTGCTCCTTGACACCTGGTGCAGTTTCTGACGTGTCTTTCTGCTTTCAAGTCCATTCCCGGCCACCAGTAGTTTTGCCTGGTCCTCAGTCTCAATTTGCAGATCTCAAGGTGTCCCTCGTGGAGTGTGTCCAGTAACTGGTCTACGAGGTCAGTGGGTGGTATCACTCTCTCCCCCCTGTGCACAAATACTCCTTTGTCTCCTATCGATAGTTCCTCTCTAACCTCATAGTAGGGTCTGAGTTCCCTTGCCAGCGCTTTCTTCTCAGGCCAGCCTTGTGTCACAAACTGCTTCACTTCCCTTAGCACCGCATCCTCGTCGTATGCTTTTTTCCATTCGGTGAGGCTGATAAAATCTTCCTGGTCCTCTGTGAGTGCCACCCATTCCTCGGTCCCTGCCGTATCTCCATCACTGGATTCCATCGCAGCAGCTCTGCTTAGGTAGTCTGCTACACGATTCCTGTTCCCGGGTACATGCTCCACATCATACCGGAACTCTAGTAGTTTCAACGACATTTTTGATATTCTTGGTGTGGCTTCAGCGTGCCCAATTGACGTCCGCACCTTGAGCAGGGGTTTATGGTCTGTTCTCAATAGGAATCGTATGCCCCACAGAAATTGCCGGAACCTCGCAGTGGCCCACACTACTGCCAGCATCTCCTTCTCTATAACGCTGTATCGTTTCTCGGTGTCCGACAGCGTGCGCGAGGCAAAGCTTATAGTTTCCAGCTGTCCTTGCCCTCTGTCCTGCATCAGGACTGCTCCCAAGCCCTTATCACTGGCATCCGTAGTTAGGACCGTTCTGCCTTGGGGGTCATACCCTTGAAGGGGAACCGCTTCTGTGATCGCTTTCTTGATGTCATCGAACTCGCTTTGTATCTCTGCTGACCACCGGAACTCAGTGTTTTCCTTCGTGAGTTGCCTCATGTGATGGGTTCTGGAGGCGAAATGTTGCACGAATTTTCCATAGTACTCGGCCATGCCGAGAAATGATCTTATTTCTTCTTTGCTGATTGGAGGAGGTGCTTCACGGATCGCCTTGACATTTTCCGTCTTGGGGGTCACTCCCTCCACGCCTATTTCATGTCCCAAATATGTCACTGACGACATTCCGATGCGGCACTTTGACCATTCCGCGGTGAGACCCTTTCCTTCCAAGATCCGCAGCACGTTCTCCAGTTTTGCATCATGGTCCAGTTTGTCTCGGCCCATTACAAAGATATCGTCTTGAAAGTACTGGACGTCGGTGCTCTTATGGAATAGCTGGTGCATCAGTTTTTGGAACACTGCCGCTGCAGACGCCAGTCCAAATGGCATGCGGAGGAACTGGCAACACCCGAACGGGGTGATAAATGACGTGAGCCGGCGGCTTTCCAGATGCAGGGCAAATTGGTGGTAGGCCGACGTCAGGTCGATGGTGGAATACCATTTGATGCCTCGGGTATTGGCCAGCATCTCTTCTATCCTTGGCAGGGGAAATCTTTCCACAACTATATTCTTGTTCAGCTCCCTGAGGTCCACGCACAGCCGGACTTTCCCGTTGGGCTTCTTGACCACCACCAATGGCGATAGCCATTCCGCACATGTGATGGGTTGAATGATTCCCTTCCTCTCCAGTTCTTGGAGCTCCTCTCGCACGGCCTCCCGCACCGCTATGGGGATGTTCCTGACTCGGTGCGCCACAGGTACTACCTTGTCCTTCAAGATGATCCTATGTGCGAACTTTTCCAGCTTCCCCATTGTGCCTCCGAACACTTTGGGGAATGTCTTCTTCCACCTGTCTTGGTCCGGCCACTCTTCATGTTCCGTCAATAAGATCTGCTCCACTCCCCCTGGATCCAACTTGATGCCCAGGTCACCCTGGTCCAGCCATCCCAACACCGATGGTCCTTTTTCTGCTATGTAGAGCTTGCAGTGGGCCGATCGGCCTCGGAATTCGAATTTCAGTGGTCGGAACCCCGCCATGGGTATGCGGTCCCCGTTGTATGTGACCGGGCGGATATCCAGCTTCTCCAGTTCCGGCCCTAACCGTGGTGCAAACTTCTCTTCCCACACGGCCCTCTGGACAATGGTATATGGCGAACCGGTGTCCGCTATTACACTGATCGTGACTCCTCCTATAGTCATCTCCAACACCGGCTTCATAGACCTTTTTCCATCCACACTCATGACTTGCACATCCGCTTCCAGTACCTGATCGTATATGCCCAGCACTGTGGTTACTTCCTCTTCCGGTGTGTCTTCCTGCGTGTCACTATCCTGGCCGACGAGTCTCACCGTGTTCTTGGAGGCTTTCTTTCTGCACACCTTCTCGAAGTGTTCACCTGTGCCGCAGTACATGCATTTTGCCCGGAACGCCGGACATTTCTTTTCATGCGCCTCGTGCGTCCAGTTACCGCACCTGTAGCATGGTTTCCGGTTGGCGCCCACGTTCCTTCCTGAAGGCCCGCCATTGCTGTTCCACTTGGCGCCATTCTTTTCCGTGGACTTTTTCGTCGATTGGTCCTTACGGGTCATGTCTTCGTCAATCTTGTTCACCATAGTGCTGGTTGCCGTCTCCTTCTTAGTTGCATCTGCACATCTCCTCGCCAGCTCCGCTCTTTTGACAATGACCATTACGTCCTTCAGGGTGGTTTCTCCACTGGCCCACAACTTGTCCTGCACGGAAACGCACGTGGTGTGCATTATCACTTGATCTTTTATGAACTCCTTCCAGTCGTCCCACTTCATTAGCGGCTCTCCTGGCCTGGGCAGGAATTGCACCGGCGCCATCGCGTATCCAGTTTGGATGCTCATTCTTTCACTCTTGATCGTGGGCTGATAGCTGGTTTGTCCCTTGGGGCTTCCTGGGGCACTGTTTCGTTCTACTTTGTTCGCGTGGTTCTGGGGACCACCTGTGTCAGCCCCCTCGATCTTTACCAAGGTATCCAGCTCGTTCCTTGATTTGTGGACGATACCTCGTGGCTAACTGCTCCACGTGTCTTCTCGTTCCCACCATTCTGGACTCTGGAGGAGCTTGTAGTTGTTCGGCCCTGCCGCGCTCTTCAGGGTGGTTGCTTGGTTGTCGTCGGTTCACTGCGGGGTGGGGATGGTTATCCCACCCTCGTCGCCATTGTAATGTCGTGTTGTACCCAGCAATGATGACGCTGCAATCAGGTAATGTTAACAGTCTTTATTAATACGTCTACCTCTGAAGAGCGCCGCGCCTCAACTGACCGCTAACGGTCTTAACCGCCAACCCACTACGCAGCCGCGTAGCCCTGCTCAGGCGCGGCACGTCACGTGGCTCACGTGACATGCGTACACTAGTGCGCGCTACTACAATGCCCCCAAATACCTTGATGACACAACACTGCCTTGTGCCTCCAGGGTGAGAAAACTCTCTCCCAGCCCGACACATTGTAGCGGAGCGGAGAATGTGCAGTGAAATCCGAGTAAAACGGAGGTTGTGAAAGGCAACAAACTTAATATAAACATAAAATCGGCATTTACATCAGGTCTGGAACAGCATGGCGTGGTGGTTGATTCGGATCAAGGATCGGAGCAAAGGAGTGAAGGAAGAGAAGGAAACGTGAGCAGCGGCAGCAGTGGTAACAACAGAGCGGAAGTGGAGAAGGGCGGCCCTCGAGCTCCGGAGAGGAAGAGGAGCAACTGTTAGGATCTTCCGGGGGAAGGGAGGACGCAGCAGCAGTGGGCTTGGGTACATGACCATCAGAGGCTGCAGCCTGGAAAAGCAGCCGGAGGAGAGTGGAGGGGAGTCGGCAGGAGATCAAAGCTGGCCCCCTCTCAAAGAACCGGCGTTAGAGTTAGAACCTGACGCAACGGGAGACTTGAGAATACCGGGCGCTAGCTGCAAGGAGCTTCATTCCCAGCTAAAAGCACAGAGGCAACAAGAAGATTATACAAGGTGAGATACCCTCACTGTATGCCCTTCGGAGATTGAGGCAAGACAAGTGGGAAGAGCTAGGGATGCAATAAGCTTAATTAGGAATTCGCAAGTACTTGGGGCTGAGAACGGCTGTGAAATAACCAAAACCAAGGCAAGTTCAAAGAAGAAATTGGTACGAAAACGAACAACAAATCAGAAGATAAAGGTCACCCCGTCCCTAAAACCTTACTTTAAAGTCCTGCCCCAGACAATAATACTAGCTGAGAATAGAATGGAGGGTCATACAACTACAGAGACGGAAGCTAGCACAAAGCAGGTCAAAGTCTTTGGAGGAGCAGGTTCAGACGACACTTCAGACTGGAGTAACGTAGCACCTCCAAATAAGTACTCGCTATGCTCCCCACAGAAGAACGGATGGGTAATGATCAGCCTCTGGTAGAGGTGAGACAGGGGAAGGGAACGTCAGCAAATCCGGAGCAAATCCCAGGGCAAGTGGAGAGGGAAGCCCCAGCTTTAGGTATGCTTTTAAGGGCCCTGACTGTTGAGATTAAAAGTAGGTTTGAGACTTCGGAAGGAAACCAGAAGGAAATAAGGCAGGTGTGTGACACTCTAAAGAGAAAGATAGATGACCTCAGCAACAGAACAACTTTGTTAGAGGGTGAAGTTAAGGAGCTTAGAGAGAAGGTAGTCACAAATTCAGCCTAGATCATAACATTAAAATCCGCAGAGAAGGAGTACCTGGACAGAATCGAAAAGTTGGAGAACTTTCAGAGAAGAAATAATATAAAAATCTTGAAGGTGCCTGAAGGTGGGGAGGGCGAAGATATTAAAACCTTTGTAGTGCGACTGATCAAAAAAGAGTTACAGATAGAAGAATCCGAAGAGGGGATAGGGAGAGACATACAACGCGTGCATAGAGATCCATACAGGCTAAACACAAATAGGACAAAGCCCAGAAATATTTTGCTCAACTTTAATAACTTTCACCTTAAAAGAGAAGATATTATCAAAAGCATTGACTTTGAAAAAGAGAGAGGTTTAAGGAGTTAATATGAGTTTAGGTCGGATGTTTCAAATGCTACCTCAAATAGGCAAAGGGAGTTAGGAAAAAGGATGGATCAACTTAAAAGTTTAGGTGCAGTGGTTCAGCTCAGATTCCCGGCCTTTTTGAAGGTGATGCATGATAACAAAATGCACATTTTTCACTCCTGCGAAAAGGTAGATGAATTCATTAAAGACCTTCAGGCAGGTGGTCTGTAATCTTAACGTATTTGGCTTAGTCCGTTGAAATCAATGGGAGGGAAGGTTAAGTAAAAAAAAAAGTCAAGACGGGAAGAGCAAGGACAGGAGGGAAGAAAAAAGATGATAGGTATATATTATAAATAAATAAAAACAACAGTAGAAATAAAAAAAACACATAAATAAAAGATTTTCCTTCTTCCCATCTATGTTTTGCCAGAGTTACTAGCTCTAACTAAGGTTATAAGCTTACTCAGATGTTAAACATCTTAAATAATAGTTCGCTCTGAGGGGATACCCATATGGCTTTCGGCCATGTAGAGGAAGGGAAGGGTTTTCCACGCGACGGGGGGAGTACATGGTGGGGAGCAGTGGGGAAAAAAAAATATATATATAGTTCATCTGAAGTCTCTTTTAATGTTTCAGGAGGTGGTTATCTATTTAGTTGGTACCAATGATGGGTGAGGGGAAGGAGGGCACTATTAAAATGTTGTCATGGAATCTAAATGGCCTTAGGGTAAGTGGAAGGAGGGCGAAAATTCTACAGTATCTTAAAGACTGCCCAGCCCAAATCATAATAATTCAAGACACACATCTAACGGAGAAGGAAGCAACAGAACTTTTTAAATCAAATACACTTGGATCAGGTATGATTGCGAAACGCCTGAGTAATGTGTATTGAAGGAATATGTGATTTTTGTCAATGTCCAGTGCCCATTTTCACTGTTGGTTTATAATTCAAGTGTAATTTTTGTTTGAATTTCAAATGACCTTTTAGAGAAGATTGGTTTAAATAAAGAGCTATTAAATAGCATTTGGTTGCATTGTACATTCGTCTTTGCAGTCCAGGAAACTTGGGGTCTAAATTTAGATATCATCATTGGCATTTTCCTTGTTGTTCTACCCATGGGGAATAGACTTTTCCTTAATTTTCCTCTTTGTTGTTGTTATGCTTGACGGAATGCACCAGGCTCCAGCGTTCCGTTTGGGATTCCTATCATTACGAAAAATAATAACATAAATACACATAACAATTTATTTTACTCTGTCAGTGTCACCACTTGGAGAAAGGCGTTTCCTTAATTTTGTTTTTCTTTTGTTATGCTTGACGGAGTTTGGGATTCCCATGGTTACGAAAAATAACAAAAATAAACATTACAATAGTGCCATCTATTGGCCAGTTAGGAGGTCGTTTTATTCGTGGTTTAGGAAAATCGTTGTTCGTGTAAGTCGTGGTTAATGATGTTGTGGTTCATAGAAAGGTTGTTATTTTGGATTCATTGTTCAAGTCAGTCAGTCGTTTTGTTATTAAGGCTGTTTCCTATGGCCCTATCTCCATTACTTTCTGTGGGAGGGAGTTGCAGTACCAGTAGTTGGCCAAGTGAAGTGCTGGACATACTACAAAGTGTAAGTTCACAAAAGTGCAGTTTGGGATCACTGAAAAGTAGTAAGCATTCTCAAAAGTCTGAACTTAAAACTTTATAAAAAAATAATAAATACATAAATAAATAAATACATAAAAGTGCAGTTCGTGAATCGGGCCCGAAGCCTTGTGTCTGAAACTCAAGTAATTCCATTATCTTTCCTATCTCATGCTCCAAGTCCTAGACATATTACCAGGATGTCATCCATAGTAACCTTCCCATATTGTTTGCCATTTTTTTGAGTTGTGTTTCATCTACCAAGACTTTTCTGAGGGTTTTTTTTCCCTTGGGTCTCGTAAGTATTGTTTTTCTAGTTGCATGAGGCTTGTCCAAGTTCTTCCACCTATTTCAATTTCCATTTCTCACTCTTCTCTAAATATGTAAACGCTGCGGGAAACCGGCACAGTGCAAGGAAGCGAGTGGGGGCAGGACTACACAGCCCACAATCCCTGAGGAGACCGGCAGAAGCAGCAGCCCCTTCCCCTTGTCACCGGGGCTTATTTCACCGCCTTGCGCCTCCCGCTTCGCGGGAGACACTGCGGGAAACCGGCACAGTGCAAGGAAGCGAGTGGGGGCAGGACTACACAGCCCACAATCCCCGAGGAGACCGGCAGAAGCAGCAGCCCCTCCCCCTTGTCACTGGGGGTTATTTCAACACCTTGCGCCTCCCGCTTCGCGGGAGACACTGCGGGAAACCGGTACAGTGCAAGGAAGCGAGTGGGGGTAGGACTACACAGCCCACAATCCCCGAGGAGACCCGCAGGAGCAGCAGCACCTCCCCCTTGTCACCGGGGGTTATTTCAACGCCTTGCACCTCCCGCTTCGCGGGAGACGCTGTGGGAAACCGGCACAGTGCAAGGAAGCGAGTGGGGGCAAGACTACACAACCCACAATCCCGAGGAGACCGGCAGAAGGAGCAGCCCCTCCCCTTTGTCACCGGGGGTTATTTCAGACGCCTTGCGCCTCCCGCTTCGCGGGACACGCTGTGGGAAACCGGCACAGTGCAAGGAAGCGAGTGGGGGCAGGACTACACAGCCCACAATCTCTGAGGGGACTGGCAGAAGCAGCAGCCCCTCCCCCTTGTCACCGGGGGTTATTTCAACGGTCAAAGAGCGGGCCGTCTGTGGCCGTCCGGGGCAGTACGAGGCAGGGCTGGGCCACCCCCCTTGATGTCTCCAGTAACCACTACCAGTGATTGGTAACTGTATTGACTTATTTTGCTATTGTGGACACAATTTATCCAAGTGTATTTTATCATCACTCTATCAGGCAAAGCTTGTCCCTATTTGTTTAGGTATATCAAGTAGGGCCTGTTTACGTTTATTATCGTTTATTCTGACCCTTACAACGTGTAGTGTAATCTGATTTGGCAAATCTTTCTACAGCAGGGATCCTTCCTCTATCTTTTTTTTTAAATTTTAATTTGCAATGAGCAACATGGGAAAAACTAACAAGACCTCTACCTCACGCCTCATGGCTACGCAGTTAGCAGCTTCCACCCAACCACTACCCACACTTACAGCTATGGATAAAATGCTGCAAAAAACGATAGGAGTCATCTCAAGTGCCATTGTAAACACTGAGAGGCGTCTCTCCCTTACTCTGGCGATCGCCCCCTTACAGCCTGCAGGTGATTTCTCTGAAATTACAGTTAACCCCTCCGAATATACATCATTTTTTACGTCTTTTTCAGAGTTACCCTGCGCTCAGTTGGACCCGGAAGCCATTGCCCCCATAGTAGACCCGCCGCCACACTTAACATCAGGAGGCAGAAAGGCATCCCGACCAAGTCACAAACGTAGGAAGCTGAAACTCGCACGTAATCAAGTTACAAAAACAGCCTCTACACCAGCTCCATTGCAGTCGGAGCCTGGATTCAACTTACCTTCTATTGGGCCTCCATTATGGGCTACTCACTTGTTAATTGATCTCCAGGCCCATATGGAGCAGCTCATTACCTCACACTTTAAAACATTGTCCTCTAGGATTGACAGATTAGTGACACTCATTAACAACAAAGGCTTGGGGAATGAACGGGCTACTACTGTATCGGGGAATTTGGACTTAAGAGCAGGTCCTGGCCCTAGTTTGGCCACTATTTCAGTGGCCAGGCAGAAAGATAGTACCCTCCCCGTCAATCCCCACAACCTCTGGAACATGTAGTAGCGAAGAATTCCTCTATAACACCAGCTAACAATCCTCCACCCAGGTGTACTAATGAGCCTCCCATGGCACCTGGTAGGCCGATATGTGATCTCTATCCCTCCATGGTACTCCCCGGGCACCAGCATGTAACCGGTAGCACAAATAAATCTTCCCCGCTCCTTAAACTCCAAGAAAACAGCCATATAAAGTCCCCTCCTTGCCCTCAGCTACCGCCAGAGGCAGCACCGTACATGGTGGTTCTTACGGGTGTTCCACCACTTGCTAGTGCACGTGGTGAAACCTTTCCCGAGCTAAAGAACAAGGTTATCTTCTGGCTAAATAGGCACAGACCCCTGATGGGACAGGGACAGGGGGAGATTCTGTTTGCATGTAGGCTTAGCTGGCTGGGGACAAGACCCAAAGATATCGAGGGTGATTGTATAATCGTTAACTTTAGGGACCCTGTAGCTGTTAATCAAATACTGGGGAGTGGTGGCCTAGTTCCCCCAGGTTCAATTAACATTAGTCATTTGGGATTTTTGTACTGTTCAAATTGGGAATCGGCCCAGCGGGATCATTTCCTTCCCCCTTATGCCAACTGTGCCCCAGAGTATAATATCCCAGTGGCCAATCTTTTCAGGGCTTTGAGTAGTGTGGACTGACTATGGCTGCTCCCGGGTGCTCCCACAATGGCCCAAAACTTTGGGGTGAGTCAGGAAGCGGGGGCCCTAGTAGGGTTGTAGGATCCATGGTACTAGACCCCTCGTCCCTCCGTCCATGGCCTATCTTGTTCAGCTGACAACTCCACACCCATAGTAGATGGACGGGTGTTGGATTCCCTCCCCTGTGCAGCACCTTTCCCTCTTGGTCAAGTGCATACTACCGTAGAACCCTCAGGGTCAGTGGCCGTTCATCCCACATTGATTGGTTCTTGGAATGTGGCCGGGTTGGGGCTAAAGCTACAAAATCGTGAGTGGGGGGAGTTGGTGGATGGTTTTGACCTCTGTTTATTCCAAGAGACTTGGCTTTTGTCTGCTCCTGTGAGGGTAGGTTTTGCGTCTTACCACAGAGTGGCAGTCCAGGGACCTAGGGGAAGACCTTCGGGAGGGCTGTGCACGTGGGTGGCTTCCCACCTGGGGTGTGAAGTAAAGGTAATCGACACTAACTGCCCAGACATCCTGTGTGTTACACTTACATTCAAAGAGGGGCTGGTACTGGCAGTGATCAACATTTACCTACGTACTGCCCCAACACAGAAGGGCCTATATACCCTTGAGTCCCTGGAGGCGCTCTTATCTTCCTTCCCCTCTTTTTACCATTAAATATTAGGGCAGATCTTAACTGTCATTTCGAGCCACTCATGGGGATCCACCCGGTCACTACAGAGGAGGATGAGTCCTGTTCCATCCCGGAATGTTCCATGTATGCAGTAGAGCGCCTGATGTCGTTGGCACTTGCGATTAACAAGCTGGCCGTAACCTTTGGGAAATGTACGACAATTGATTATATTCTAGCCAATGTGGAATTCTGGGCACGACTTAAAGCGTTTGTTGTAATACCAAGGGTTGATAGTGATCATAATTTACTGTCACTCGAATTAGTTAACCCTTTGGGGAACCATACGTCTCTGGATCGAGCAGGGATTTCAACCACCCCAAACTTACTTCAAGTAGCTGGAGGTAGGCGTGTCAAGTGGGAGAAGGTGGTCCAAGCACCGGACATGCTAGCAGAGATGTATAACCAGGTTGCCGGAGCTTTAGTAGTGGCTAGCGATCTGTGGAGTCGCAAATGTTGGTCTTTACATGTTTCGGCCTTGCAGGCTACCCACAACATGCCAAGAAACACACTGGCTGAATTTTTTGTAACCTCCAATACTGGTAGAGTGAGGGGCACCTAAGTGAGAGCATTGGTTTAACAAAAGTTGCAGGGAGGCTAAATCTACCCTGACAAAGGAGGTGAAATTGGGTACTCAGCCGACCATCAGAAATGCACGGGTTAACCTATAAAAATCTCACTTGTGCGGCCAAATCAGAGTGGAAGGCTGACAGATGGGAAAAAATTAGAGCAGCTCTTGATGCTCGTGAGTTCAGGTCTTTTTGGAATTTGGTCCGTGGAGGCTCGGCTATAGGGTCCTCCGCCATAATTCCTAATCTTAGTGAAGAGGTGTGGCTTGCCCACTTTAAGCCCGTCTACTCATTAGGGTGCCAGGTCCTCCCGGCAGAACCTCACGAATCCTCTAGTATTTCTGATCCAGCCCTCGTAATAGGCAGGGCCCATGATAGCTATCCCTTTACGATCCTGGAAATCAAGGCGGCAATCAGGAGCCTGACTGGGGAAGGCCCCGGGTCTCGATAAGATCCCCGGGGATCTTTAGCGGACCGAGGAAAGGGTGTGGGCACCGTATATATGCACTTTTTTAAATGCCATTATGCAGGGTTTGGATATCCCCCCCGACTTGGCTGGGAGCAGAAATCATACCCATCCACAAGAAAGCTTCTCCCTTGGACCCGGCCAACTACCGCCCCATAAGTTTGATCGACGTCCTCCAGAAACTCTTTGCCAGAGTCCTCCTAACCAGGTTGCAGAGTTGGATGGACGACCATCACATCCTAACCTCCCTGCAGGCCGGGTTTCGGGCAGGGGTTTCTACGATTGACCAGCTGTTTAGATTACAGCTGGTCTAGTAGAGGACAGTTATCCTAGGGGAGGGTAGTTTAAATTTGATCTTTGTGGACCTTTGGTCTGCTTTTGACCTGGTCCAGAGGGACAAGCTTTGGGTTATCCTAAATGAGTTGGGCGCCCCGGCTTATCTGTGTGAGCTACTCAAGCGTATGCATCAGGGCACGTACGCTAGGGTGAGGTTTGGGAGGGGTGGGGAATTTTCATCCCCGTTTCCAGTGGAAAGGGGAGTGAGGCAAGGATGCGTCTTAGCCCCCACGCTTTTCTCCCTATTCCTTAATGGTCTGATTGCTTTCCTATTGGGAGCAAAAGACCTGGACTCTCCTACCCTAGCCGGCCGGAAAATTCCGCCCCTAATGTTCGCCGATGCCTGTTGTCAAAATCATCGGGGGTATTCAGCGCACATTAGAGGCATTTTCCAGTTTCTGTAAACTAAGGAATCTGGAAATTAACTTTGCTAAAACCAAGTATATGGTGTATAACATGTAACATCGGAATTGTCCTCACCCGCACCTCGACGGATTGGCCTTGGACCGAGTTTCCACATTCGAGTACCTGGGGGTGACTTTAAATGACAGAATGGACTGGGGTACGCAGACTGCTAAAGCCAATCTGAAGCTTGCCCAGTCCTCGGGTGGTATCCTAAAAGTCTTTAATGAATCTTCCCTCAAACTGATGGGACGCCTGTTGAAATATATAAAGCTCAGGCCAGAGGTGGTGCGCTTTACGGTGCGAAACTATGGGGACATGCAAGTGTGGCCCCCCTCTCCCTTACCGAGAACAGTTTCATGAGGTGTCTCTTGAGACTCCCCCGGAGTACCCCCCTTACCCCCTCTAAGACTGGACATAGGTCTAGTGCCCATCATTCAGGAGGTCGTCTCAAACTGTCCATTGTTATACTGGAGACGGTTCTGGGCTACCCCGGAACTCGAGTCCTATAGGGAGGATCTGCGGGATTTTCTAGCTAGAGAGGGCGTGGGGAGGATCCCATGGCTAAAGTACATCCAGCACCTCTCCCAGGCCTTGGGTAGGGGGGGATCTGTGGTCTTCCCCGGAGGAGGCTTGTGCCCGGCTCCCTAGAAAAACTCTGAGTCTGGTGCTGAGAGAGCATGGTATGGCTCTCTTATTATCAAACTCTTCCCTGGGTAGGCTCACTAACACCTTTCTAGAGACTAAGGTCCATCCTAATTTTGAGAGATTCTTGGATGATATTTAGCCCCCCCTGGCCAGGAAACTTTACATCCAGTTCAGGCACGGTTCACTTCCGCTCAGGGAGGTAACCGATAAGTGGTCAAAAGTTCCAGTCCCTGTGAATACTTGCCCAGGGTGTGTGGGTAGCAGAGAGACAGATCTGCCCGTTCTGCTCTTTTGCCCCTCTTACTCCCGGGCAAGAGCCAAATGGATAATTCAATTTTGTAAGTCTAGGGGGATAAGGGACTATAGGGAATTGTTACCCCCCCTCCTCAACTCAATTAAAAGTGGCTCCCCCTTGACCCTGTCCCAATTAACACCTTGAAGCTAGTCCTGCCTATCATGTAGTCTCCAGTTATCAACCTGATCAACACCTCGATTGAAACAGGCACAGTCCCACGGGACTGGAAAATGGCCATGGTCAAAACGCTGTTTAAAAAAAACAACCTTGACCCTGGAGACCTATCCAATTACCGTCCCATCTCCCTTCTCCCGGGCATTAGTAAATTGGCAGAACAATTTATAAACCATCAACTGTCTTCATTCCTGGAAGCCTCCAATTTACTCCATCCCTCTCAAACAGGCTTCCGCCCGGGTCAAGGGACAGAGACGGCACTTCTTAAGGTGGTGGAAGAGTCCAGGAGGATCCTGGAGACAGGTGGCAACGTGGCCATCATCCTCCTAGACCTTAGTGCCGCCTTTGATACGGTAAGTCACTGTATCCTTCTAGCCCGCCTAAATGAAATCGGAGTCTCGGGAAAAGCTCTTTCTTGGCTTGAATCCTTTCTTTGCGAGAGGTATTTTAAAGTATTTGAAGGAGACTGCCACTCCTCGCCACTACCCCTGTAGTATGGGGTTCCACAGGGCTCCTCCCTTAGCCCCACACTTTTTAATGTGTATATGTCCCCCTTGGCTGAGATAGTGGCCCTCTACGGAATTGAACTGATCAGCTATGCTGATGACACTCAGCTCGTGGTCTCTCTGAATCAGGCTGATCTGTCCCACACGAGTCTGAGTAACTGTCTTGAAGAGGTATCAAAGTGGATGGGCCTGTCCCAGCTAAAACTTAATAACCAAAAGACTGAACTGATGTTACTGGGCAGGAAGGCATCATTCAATTCCCCCACGCTATGGCCCCCCTCTATGGGTGCCAGTCCAACTCCAAAAAGCGTGATCAAGAGCCTGGGCTTCGTGTTAGATGATGATCTCACATTCAAAGTACAAGCCAGAAAAACTGCGGCCACCTGCTTTGGCTTGCTAAAATCTATACGTAAAATCCTCCTTCAACTTCCTGACAGAGCAAAGAAAATCTTGGTCCAAGCTATGATTTTATCGAGGCTGGATTACGGTAACGCGCTCTACCTGGAGCTCCGGTTTCTGTGATCCAGAAACTACAGGTGGTGCAGAACTCTGCCACTAGATTGCTGCCGAGCACTAACCACCGCTCCTCAGCCAAGCCAGCGCTGAGATCACTCCACTGGTTACCTATAAAAGAACGGGTACACTTCAAAGCCCTCTGTATCGCCCATAAAAATCTGCAGGGCAAAGGCCCCCCCATCCTTACCAATCTGATCAAACCACACAAAACCACCAGAAACCTCCGTTCCAACGATCTTAACCTGGCACGAGTCAGCAGAATCAACAAGGCTCGTACGGGTGGTCACCTCTTCTCTTATAACATCTCGAAGTTGTGGAGCTCTCTGCCCACTCCCCCCCCCCCCTCTTCGTCAGGAGCCCAATCATCTTTCTTTTCGTAAGAAAATAAAAACTTGGCTCTACCCTATAAACTAACGATTTCTGACCCCGTCCACCTTTGACCTTTTCTTGTCGCAGCTGCAAGCGCTGGGATGCCTCCGGGTAGCCATGCGCTATAAAAGAGTTATTTTCATTTCATTCATTTCAGGGAGACCTTTAAAATTTTCAAAACTGATACCACCTTCCTGACTGTATATGTAACTGCAAAATTCCTTCTGTCTATGTGGTATGCAAGGTGTGCAATATTAAATGAAAATATATTTTTTTTAAAAACCTACATAATAGGGGAGGTTCTTCCTAATTAAAGATATCAGGTTGACCAGTATGGAACCCTTGCTGCTCCCGAGGGATACCTACGCATGTTTTTTACACATCCCTTTTTAATCTTTTATTTTTATTCAAGAACGTTGTTTTCTGAGGTCTCCTAGCATTTTTTTAAATAATGTTTTAATGAAATATTATTGATGTATCTGTAAATGTGTAAATATGTCTTTTTATGGTTTTTAACCGATAATAAAAGCTTTTTGACTTACTGACTGACTGTAAATGTTTTGTCTTTAAATTGCAGCTTCTAAGCTTACCAATGTCTCCTAGGACAGTACAGATCCTTCCTTCAGCTGGAAGTATTTTTTTTATCACTACCTCCAAATAGTCTACAAGTTTCTTACCTACTAGGTGCCATGCATATAAATAACAGCCGATACCGGTCTTTCCCAACACAGCTCAAGGTTGTTTCAATGGGGAGTGATTCAATACTTCTCTGGTGAGGTAATTTGCATAGTTTACTTTGAGCCTAGGCCAGGCACAAAAAGGTAATCCAGACAGGAAAATGAAAGGTGTACTGCTGATTAAAAGGTTAATTACTTTTCCCATTTTTTCTGTCCAGGTGCATGGCGTAAAATCAGCCTGTTTGACAACGGCACAACTGTAAACCAAGCCAAGAATATGAACGCCAACACTTTTGTAGTTTCATTGAATGAATGCATTTACAGTTGGTTTCATGATCATCTCAAATGATCCTAACTGAACTCTCAACAATATCAAAATGCAATTGACTAGTCCTGAGGGTATCCAATTTCCTGCACCTTGGGGGCATCAGAGAGGTAGGCTGCACGACGGTTGCATCTCGGTGAGGCTCTGCCAGATGAATTTACAAACGGACATTTATGTTTTGTTACAGAGTCTAGATTCTCTTAAAACGACATGTAGCTACATACAGAAGGGAGGTGTTGCTACAATTACTATATTTAAGCATTGGAAGCTTGCTCCTGAGGTGGCCGATGGAGAGGAGCATGGCCTACCAACGTGGCCCAGGAGCTGAATAGGAGCTGACGGTGGAGGGGAAACGGCGGGGGAGCGAGAACAGCCACCAAGGAGAATGCAGATTCTCTTAGCTTTAGTGGATGGAGAATAGTGATTTTATTAAAGACAAGGAGGCTAGCATTATGAGTTAACTTTTATTTACTACTTCTAAACAGCATCAACTTCAAAATCCAGTTGTAGAACATTGCATGACTCATAAAAAGAAATCGAAAACTCTCATGACCTGATTCACAAAGAGCCTCCGTACTCGTAGCGGAGGTTCTGCAGTCGTGGGGTAGCCTCTGCCCTTGGGGCAGAATCTCTGCAATGAGAAATCTCATTGTGGAGATAGTGCCCTGAGTATGGAGGCTCGCACACAACGGTGGGGCCTCCCCCATGAGTGCGGAGGCCCTTTGTGAATCAGACCCTCAGTCTAAAATACCCAGTAACATTCCATCTACTCCCTCTTTTGGCACTGCTCTTCTTTTATTCAGTCCTTTCCAGCTTCCCTTTATTCCAAACCATGTCCTTAAATATATACAACAAAACTAAATATGAACATATTTTTACATGGTAAAGAGTCAAACATGTATCACCCAACTTCTATTTCAACACTTTTACAAATATTTTAATTCTACCATATTTAGACTTTATTTCAATAGAATTTCATAAGTGCTTCCCTTTTGTTTACAAAATCTATTAACTCCTTTCCAATGTTGTTATTGTATTCCTGGGAAGGAAGGGAGGGATAATGCTAGCCTTCTTGGGCCAGATATCTGACCCTCAGTGTTTGCAACCTGCGATATGTATTTTTTTGCGAGTTGCAAATTGCGAGTCGGAAACATTGATGTACAACAGTGTCAGAGTCACTGTGTGCACTTCCCAAATGGGCAGCAAGGGACCTGCATCATCAATATTTACTTGCTATTAGGAAGGAAAGCCCATGGCATGCCCCTTCCTAATAACAAATTGCAGAACCTATTTAAGATGTCGGTAATAGGTTACCAACTCGCATAATAGGTTTGATACATGCTGCAACCCTTTGTAGCTGTGGCAAACTAGTTGATTTCCTGTTTGCAACCGCTAAAAACGGCTCCAGGTCTTTATTAAAATCACAGGGGCATATTACCAAGCAATAGCAATAATTATCGCTATTGCTTGGTTAGAGACAAAAATGTATCGCCGACCTGCGGCGATTTTTATCGCAGATAAACCTTGGTATTACCAAGGTTTATTGCAAATGCGATAAAAATCGGCCGCAATGCATGAATATCGCTGAAAAGTAAGCGATATTCATGCATTACCGAGCTAATGCTCTTAGCCAGGTTATCCACCTCCCATTTGTTAACATGGCTAAGAACTGCTCAGGGCAGGTGTTAGCTTTTGGAGATATTCGCGCTTAGTGCGAATATCTCCAAAAGTTGGTAATAGGAGATAGCGATGTTAGCGACTGTTTCCAATCGCTAACATCTTGGCACGCCCACTTTGCATGTCATTAGTGATAAATTTCTCTGACATGCAAAGTGGGGCCCAAGATGGTCGCTATCTCCTACTAGCTGTCGCTAACTGGTGTTAGCGACAGCTAGGCAATAGGGAGATAATTTTATCTCTGTTTTCTTGGCTTTTAAAGCCAAAAATGCGGAGATGAACCCCCTTGATAATATGCCCCACAATTCTCCATCCACTAAAGCTATAAGAATCAGCATTTTATGGCAAGGTAGGAGACTAGCATTATTCATGTTCAAATTCTCTAAATGTTTAACTTGAAACATGCTCCACAGGTTTAAAATAGAACTTACTGAAAACGTAAGCATTGAACCAATTTGCTGCTTTCATCACATCCTACAAACTCGCTCCTACTGTATGCTGGGTCCACCCTTTTTAGTTCTGTAATCTTGTGGCCTTAGGCTTAATCCACAGGATTCAGAAAGACATTCTCTGTCTACTTTTTATAAAGATTTAATTTTCAGAATACTAAGTGGCATAGCTTACTCAAGTGATTAGAGGGAATTGACTAAAGTCAACTGAACCTGTTAATGCCACCACTAACTATCTTATCAATGCTATGGGTGTACTGAATAATGAAATTATTAACGCTGAGTAGAGCACTTACGACAAAATGTACTCTCGGGATGAAACCCCCTAGTTTTTAAGTCGAGGACCGTAAGGCTGCGCTTGCGCAGTCTTCGGTGAGAGATTTAATGTTTTCTAGTATGGGGGCTTGAACCCGCCTCTCTTTTCCATTGGCTGGCTTCCTAAACAGAGGCCAGCCATTGGAGGAGAGGGGCGTCACTCCGTTCAAGCCCCGTCTCTTTCGGATTCGGGGGCGTGTTTTTTTGCGTTCTTTCGCCCTGTGACGTCATCCGTCACTCAGAATGGCAAAAACACAGCCCCCGATTCCGAAATTTTCGGAGCTTTGCGGCCGCCATTTTGCTGCTCGATAAAAACAGGAGAGCAGCGTCTACCGAGGACATGAGGTAACTACGTCTTTTGCATCCCAGCCCCTTGGGTGCAGCGTACACCCTGCCTGCCTCTAAACAAGCCGGACGCGTCCCCCGGTACGCCTCGCACCCTTCGCACAAGCTTCAAATCGCTTCAAAAGTGGCCCGGTAGTGGATTTTTCTCATACCACCAGTGTGTATCTATTTGGTGAGAATCCGTGTGCGCACCTGAAGTGAATGGGTGTGTGTATCGTTGTGTCTCTTTTCATATGTGTGTGTCCGAGTAGCTTTCCGGGAGCATTCAGTGTCAATGCGTGCAGTGCTGTTTGAGTTGCCTTTGTGTGTGAGTGTGTGTCTTTCCTCGTAAACTGCAGTGGGCGAGCGTGTAGTATTGACTTTAGAGCTGTCTTCCTTTATTCTACTTTTTGTGTGTCTGACTGGCTGTGTGAGTCGAAGTGCAATGTGTCGGCTTTATGTGTCTATCTGTCCGTGTAGGTTCCGCAGTTCCAAGTGCAGTGCTGGCCGTAGGGCTGGGCCGGCGGCGATGGCTACGTCTCACTGAAGTGCTTGATAAGTGTCACTAAGACATACACGGTACCCTTGCGGCTAGTGACAAACAACAGCTGATGCGATCTCTCAGATGGTGGATGAGTTATTGTTTCTTCCAGTAGCTGAGTCGGCCCCAGAACCAAAATGGAAAATAGTTTTCGCTCTGGGGGCAGAACGGAGACGGTAGTCAACAGGTCGTTTACATTTGTGAACATTGGCAATTTTTAAGTTTCTATTTTGAAGAGATTGGTGAATTTGATGTGTGTAATTAGGTTATCTTTATTAAACAGCACATATCGACACACGAGGCTCCTGTGACTGTATAACATGGTCCTGTAAAATGAGAGAATGAAAACCTATATTTGAGGGAATATGTGGCGTTGTATTTGACACCCCAGCCTAGCCATGAACAATAGACCCCTGGTGTTTGTTTCTGGCCCTTTCTTGTTCGTATGCCCTATGTGCATCTGGCAATAACACACATATGCCCGCCAAACAGCTATGCAGCCTTGGTTGTACATACATTTTACATTAACGTGACCCGTAACACATTTTTGCTTGAATTTATAGAAGAGGCGAGGGTTGCGCTTGCACGTGACAAAAAGGGAGGGCTGGAGCACCAGGCGGAAGAGAGAACAGAAGGGCACTGAGAAAGAACTTATAAAGAGAGCGGGGAATTGCCGTGGGGGTGCAGACAGAGAAACACACAGCGAAAGGAAAGGAAGGAAAGAGAACAACTGAGAGAAAGAGTCACAATGAGAAACAGCCACAGAGAGAAGAGAAAGCACAGAGAAACTGAGTCTGCTGCAGCGTGTGGGGGGTTAGTCTGGGCCTCATCCGCTCCCCCCGGACATCGAATACTGGCCGCCCTCGTCTGGGCGGGCTCCTGACCGACCCCTGCTTTCAGTTAGAAAATACGTTTATTTGACAATTCGGAAACTTGTCCGGGTAGCTGGACTCAACGACTCTGTGCTGCCCCCCGCTTCGGCCACACTCCCCCTCGCTGAGAATTAAAGGGCCCTCCACCCTGAGTGCTTCTGGGCACAGAAACCCCATCACCTTCAGCGTTGGTACCACCCCCTTCACCCCCAACCCCGGGCCCCCATCTGTGTCCCCTGAGAGTTCAGAGACCAACCGAAGTGTTTGAGCCCATGCCCTGAGCATCTGAACTCCATCCTGGCATTCACAACCCCAGCCCCCCACCTCAGCGTTCAGACCCCCGCCCTGAGCATTGCGACCTCCACCCGCACTATGGGAAATGAGGTAAAAACAGATATTTAAATAGTTATCTGGCTTAGTACTCACACAGACCCTGGCATCCACAGTCTTTTTTTAAAGTTTGAGTTTATTGAGAAACTGTGAACAGAATTTAGTAATGCCTCAAGCAAGAACAACACAAGTCAACAAAGAATAACTAAAATGCTTCGATTGTTAAATATGTTCAGATCTGCTGCTTTTATGGAATTCTTGTGAGAAAATATGTTTGTCATTCTTCTGGGCCTGATGACATTTTAATTTGTTTACAGGAGGATGGGCGTGGCAAAAAAACTTTGAAGTCCATTGTCGTAAAGACTGTATCAAAAGCACTTGGGCCCAGATTGAGGCAGGGAACAGTAGTTAGCTGGTACAAGTGCTCCTGCATGTGTGCACCATAATATGCTCCTCGTTATGTGATTGAAATCATATGTGAAAATAGTGTTAATGGCTGTGAAGCAATTAGTGGACTCTATGGGGCGGTTGGTGGAACTGTGAGCCCCTTTCAAGGTAATCGGTAGTGGTGGGTGCACCTGCAACACAGGGACAGAACATTTGTATAGTGTACTCAGGCATCAGTGACAAAATGTCATCATAACAGCTCCTGTAGTTCAGGAGGTGTTTACAGCAGGGAAGCGGCAAGCGGAGGGGAGGCAGCGGGGAAGCGGCAAAACACAGAAAGGTGGACACGCATGCATTATGGAGTGCTTTGAGAAAAACAAAAACACTGAGTTACTTGATGATGACAGTCTGTCTGGCTACTTTGAAAACAGGAAGCCAAAGAACGGCGACTCTGGTGTCCCCCAATTTGAGAGAAGTTCTTGGCTGCAGAGGAATGAGGAAGTGCACAGGGAGGGGTGTCTGGGCCATTGTCAGGAGTTGGGTAGGCTGCATTAGGCCCTGGTTCGCGCTCCCTGTCCCTAAGGTGTGCAGACAAACCGCAGTAGCTTCTGAGGTAATGGTTCATTACTGAGGAAACAAACACTGCCTCTTAGGTGTGAAGGCACGCTGTATTAACCCCTTCCATGCTGCCGCAATTTTGCGGCAGTGCAGCACTTCCGTAAAACGGGCGGGCCGCGTCGGCCATTGGCCGACGGCAGAACTGGGGAGGTAGTGCTGCGTCGGCCAATAGCCGACGGCAGCATGGAAGGGGTTAAGCCCCAGTGAAGACATTGTTTATGCGAGAAATTCCATGCCTCTGAACTGTGCATTAGGCTCTGAGGCCGAGGACGGTTTGTTAGTGGTAGGAAAGGCACCGGACATCGGTGTAGGGCGCTTGTTGTGATGAAGAAGCTCCGTGCCTCTGAGGTGTGTAGACACACTTCATTGGCACTGCTTTGGGCTCCTTTTCCATGGATGGTTTATTTGTGGCAGAGAAACTCCTTGAGTCTGAGGTGTGCAGACACACTGCATCAGGCTATGATGCCGGGGTACTTTGTTAGTGCTAGAGAAATTCCCTGCCTCTGAAGTGTGCATTAAGTGCTGGTGCATTAAGTGTTGGTGTTGGGGCACTTTGTTCGTGATAGGACCCTCCCTGGCTCTGACGTGTGTAGACACAGGCATTGTAAATGACAATGCCATTTATTTACCAATTAAGCTATTGGCAATGTACATGACAATGCCATTTATTTATGATTTAAATAAAAAAAAATGCCATGAGCAATGCCAATAGCTCTACCTTTAATAATGCCGAGACCATTGCATTGTAAATGCTTGTTCTCTATGATATGAATATTAATATGTCTGAAATCACAGTACAGCAACAACCCTGGTCTGTCCACCTTCTAATCACCCACGCTACCACTTAAAACCACAGTGAAAGACTGCTTGTTACTCATATACCCTGCAGGCTACTAAAGAATATCACTGAGACAATGCTCCATGACTCATTCACTAATCATTATGTTTACCTCCTCTGGATGTCAGTCTAGCTTGATTAATGAAGATCTTAAATAGCCACATCTCCAACATACTTGATAAAGGAGCCCCAATCACACAAAAGACATCTGACTTTAACAATACAATACAATACGTTTCCAAGTTTTTCCTGAAAATAGATTCCAAAGGTATCCAAAAGATCTTCCTCCCCTTCTTGCTTTATGCACCCGAGGAATCTGAAGAAGTTTTAGACTCCTAGGGGCCGTTTCACAGAACTAACTTTAGACAAAATCCTAAACTTACTACTTTTGGTATTCACAGTAGGCATTTAGTAGTAGTAAAGTTAGGATTTTGTCTTAAGACAGACTTAAGACAGACTTAATACAGTCTTAACAAACTTAAGACAAAATCCTAACTTAAGTCTGTTTTAAGCCTTTTCCGTGAAAAAAACCTCAGAATGTTTAGCTAGTACAGTGCAGCTCACAAGACTATTTAATGTTCATGATGGAAGCCCCAACTTTGTTTCCTTGGAAACCTGCTCTGCAAACTTTCATTAAAACAATGTCAACTAACGGCGACAGCAACAAAACCGGTGAACCCGCAGTAGATGCGAATCAACGAGGTTTCGATGTTACAGGGTTTCATGAAAATGAACTGGGTGCAATTATCATCCCGGCAAATATAAGAAGAACTATAACTCTTAAACTTATAGAAAACGGACTGACATCACGAGGTGGTACAGTCATATTCATGGTAGAGGCCCATGAATATCGGCAGACAGAGGTATTCTATTCATGGATAAACTTTCCAGCAGCAAACGCTGTAACACACAAATTCCACTATTACAAAAGTGAATACAGTCCTTTAGAAGACGTTGAAATCCCACTAAATTACCAAGAGCACCTGCTCTGGTTTAAAGGCGCCCTAAAACATAATGATCACATAACCAGGCTCGGTCCACTAGGTAGACCAGGAGCAACGTGGCCAGTCCTAGCCAGCTACACACCACATCCAGACATCGAAAAAATGTCAGACCGGGAACTTTTAGCCCAGCTAAAAATACTAATTAAAATGCATAGACAATTAGTCCAATATGTAATGCGGACTTCAACAGTCCAACCAGCTATTAATATTCCACAGCTGAACCCTCATCAGGGAAACACAAACAAAATTACACCACAGAACATACACTCATGTCTTGGTAAAACACCCGCAAAACGGGAACAAATTCCGTTCTGGCTAGCACAAAAGATAACTCAAATAGAGGCGGTATTTCCGAATACTACCCCTAGTGAGAAACACAGAATTCTTACTATCTGTCTTCCAATGGGGATCGCACCACATGTGAAGGATTGTGACACTTGGGGCACAGTCTTTGCTTCCATTTACACGAAAACACATGGTGTTCCGTCCATGGCGGTAATACCAGATGTACTAAGACAGATTCAAAATGAATACGGTCCAGAACCTGGTTTAACTCTGGGTATGAAATTACTGAAAGACTTCAAGCAGGTCTCGGCTATATTATTAGCCAGCATCAAAGGAGAAGCAGCATCTGTGGCGATCCGCCAGAAATTGAAAGAAACAGATGTAGCAGACCAACCAATTGAACTTGCCAGAATCATAGAAAAATCCTATGAAGAACTAGGTAGAGATAGTTTGGGTGGGAAACCGGTAAAACCCCAACTAACCGAAAATCCTGAAAAGATATTTATTAAAATAATCAAACATGCCGAGGATACTGAGGACACAGCTGAAAAACGGAGAGTGGGCCCAGACAATGCTAGACAGCGCAGCAGAAGTGACAATAGCTCGCAAGATCCTGATGAATCATCTGGAGACAGTGGACACAAATGAATACATTCAGGTGGAAACTGCAGATACCAGAGTTAGCGAACCTCATAAAATATACGAAATAACATTGCGTATAGAGGGAGATAAGACTAGGAAGGTAAGGGGTCTGTTTTGGGATAACCTTTCAAAAGGCTACAACATCCTATTAGCTGAGAAAGACTGGCCACCAGAGTTTTTCAGGGAGTGCCCTCGTGGCGAAGAAATGATTATGCCTGCCTTCTCAAATCATATTCCAATTAATAGAAAATACATATATGCAAGAAAATGGGCAGTAGCTCAAGCACCTGCATTATATAAAAATCATATAGGATGGGATGAGGACTCTCCTCCTCACGAAATCCAGTTAAAATGTCAACCAACTGCACAAAGGCAGTACCCAATTAAGCAAGAAGCTAAAAATCAAGTCAGGCAGATCTTAGATCAACTTGAATACCAAGGGGTGATCGAAACATGCACCTCTCAAATGAACAATCCTTTGTTTCCTGTCTCCAAACCAGACGATTCATATCGTCTAGTCTTGGACTACAGACACCTAAACTCATGTTGCAAGACATTTGCTGTACAAAACTCACACAGTGCAGCACTAATGAATAACATCGTTCGCAAAAAATACAAAACAACATTAGACATCTCTAATGGATTCTTTTGTCAAAACATTGCACCTGAAAGCAGGTATTTAACCGCTTTCTCAATAATGGGGTCACAGAAAAATTTCTGTCGACTCCCACAGGGATTCAAGAATAGCCCAGGATTATTCTCAGCAAGAGTAACAGAGTTACTACAAATATATGATGATGAGGCATTATCTTATGTCGATGACATCTATCTCACAGATGATGACCTGGATACTCACTTGAAAAGAGTGAACACCATAATACTTGGGTTCGCAGCAGAGGGTTACAAACTCAACTTTAAAAAGTCACGAATTGCCCATCTAACTGTCCTGTTTTTAGGATATGAAATATCAAGTGAAGGCAAAAGCCTAGCAGACAACTTCTTAGAGAAGTGCGCTGTACTCCAAGCACCAAAAACGCTGAAGAACTTACAATCAATACTAGGTTTCCTGAATTTCAGAAGAACTTGCATTCTAAATTATGCAGAGAGGGTTAAGCCTCTCTATGAATAATAAAACCTGATTTTAAACCAATCAATTGGACTCAGAAACACACAGAAATTTTGAGATCATTGCAAACAGACATGTTAGCTAAAACAAAATTACAAACTTGCGACAACACACGCAACCTTGTAATAAGAATCATCCCAGGAAGATGCGGATTCACGTACCTGACCTCTAATGAGGGAGTATTGTACCAATAGCTTACAAATCACATTTGTACACAGAAGCTGAAAAAACATTCGGTCTTACAGAGAATATTGTAAACGCGGTTCAAACTGCTGTAGCAAAAGAAAGAGCCCAAGCCCAAGGCAAAAGAATAACTGTTTATACAGCAGAATCAACCCTTGAGGCGTTATTAAGGCCAGTTAATCTAAAAACGGTAGCATTAGATCCAAAATGGATACAGTGGGAAAATTCTCTTGCTGCAGAAGACGTGAAATGCTATTTTGACCCGAACATGAAAAAACGGAAAGATCTAAAATATGAAGAAGAATATCCTCTGCCAATCGAAATTCTGCCTCTCCAACAGTACTCTTGTGTAATCTATATGGAAGATTTGCACAACATTACGATGTGGATAATAAATCCTACAATGTAGCATGCACGATTGTTAAAGGTCGCTGGCGCTGTGGTAAATTCAGACCAAAAATAACAAAAACTGAATCACTGAGAAACTGTTCGGCTCAGCGAGCTGAAATCAGATCTTTAAAGATGGCGCTTGAAAACGCCGATCGTGAATTCCCGACACTAATAGTGTGCGATTCACATTTCTGCGTCAAATCTTACAATAATGACTTGCAGAACTGGGTTCAAAACTATTACAAAGATGACACAGGTGCCACAATAAAGCATAAGAAGCTTTGGGAACAGGTAGTTCTTTTGCAGAAAGAACTACGAAAGACTCACGTGATACATACACTGAGTCATCAACGTGATGGCGTTCACGTTGCAGAGAATTCATTGGCTAATACAGCCACAGTGGAAGCAACTAAACCGGCTTCCGTAGCCACAAAAAAGTGTTCAGAAAAACACATAGACAGGGAAACCATGCTGGCGGTAAAAACGTCTTCAAAAGGCGACTGTGCAGCACTACCCGTGAACTATCCACTCAATTATACATACATAATTGATGCAAACTCCGTTCATTTTGCTCGAATCCCTGGAGTGGGGGATAGAGTAATTCCAAACACGAACAGGAGAGTCTTATTAATAGCAGACGCACACATGGGTGAAGGTCCGAGGCACAAACAGATCAAGGAATCTCAGAAAGAATTACAATCAGAATACTGGTGGCCAGGGATGAGCCTGCAAAATTACAAATTTGCAAGGAGCTGTCCAAACTGCAACAGAGATCGCAGTAGTGAACCGACCGGAGTATTGCCATGGACATTCGTGTAGTTAGCATAAGGCTATCTATACGTAAAATCCAGCGTCCCATTAATTTCCTTTTAAGACTAGATTCACTTAAAAATACAGACACCAGCGCTCTGCTGACGCCAGAACTGTTATAAAAGATTTGCGAGTCTTTATCGGCACATACGCAATTGGCATGCTACATGCTGACCAGGGTCCTGCTTTTAGCTCTCAAGCTTATAAGAAGGCCATGACCAGCATGGGCATTGCATTGCGGTACTCTTGTCCCTTCCATCCTGAGGGAAATGGGATTGTGGAAAGAAAAAACCGGGACATAAAGCAATCTATAACGGCGAGGGTATTAGGCTCGGGTGATGTGTGGGTCCAACATTTAACAAGTGTCCAACGTAGTCTTAACAATCTGCCAAGAAATTCTCTAAAAGGTTTCAGTCCGTACGAACTATTGGAACATCGGAACTAGGATGCATATTCAGGACTTAGATAGTCAGACTTCAGTGGTAGAAAGAAAATGCTTTGATATCAAAGATCGTTTGGCTTTTTTACAGGACTTAAATGAAACAAGAAAAGCCCTGAGCAACATAAAGTTAAAACAGCAGCCAACAGCCACTGAAGATAAACCACCTGTCCCAACAAGGCCTGCCTGGATTCCAAAGATTGGGGATCTGGTCAGAGAGAAGATCGCGGTGAAGAAGGAATTTGGGCCTTCTTACAGAAAAGCAGTACCTGTCTTAGCTGTCAGCGGAACAAGATCAGTTGTACTACCGCCCCTTGCTGGTAAAAATGAGAACCGAGTTGTATCCATCGACCTGGTAAAACCACAATCATGTGGCCAATAATAAGTAGTAGGCCCAGTGGACTCCCAAGAAATAGCAGAATACCAACATTTGCTACAATCCAATAGGTTCAAACTGAGAGACTAATCACATTTGATGAAACTTCAGTTAATAAAAAAGGACTATGCAACAATGCCATGGAACTTGTGCCTCTGGAAACCCAAATTGAAACAGTTCGTCAAGAAACACCTTTCTACAACGATGTAGCCTCAGACTATGCTAATGAAAGAAAAAATGAAAAAGCAAAGGAAAATTTGGAAGCAATTCCAACAATTGACAGAACTGCATCTGGCTACTTCATTAATTTTGATAACTTTTCTGAAGATCCAAGCGAACCTGAAGAAATGCCAACAACAAAAAGTTTCAAAGACAAATTAACTGAACTCTTTCATCAACTCAAAGAAACCTATCTGATTTCTCCATGGATTGAATTTTGGATTGTGTTAGGTGTACTTTTCCTCCTGCTTTGGCTCATCATGGTACTTTGTTTGGGAAAATTCATTGAGGGAAAATACAGTACAATGGACACAGCAAGTCAGAACATCAACTTGGTCCTTAAGCCACACAAGTCATCTCACATTGAGAAAAGAGAACTATCATCAGCGAATGTCACAGCCATTCCAATACCTGGTGGGGTAGCTTGGGACAAAACGGATTACGAAATCTATGGCCCGGTTGAACTCTTGAAATATCCACATCAGTTCAAGGTTTCATTAAGTGACTTTGTAAAACCAAGTACATTCTCTGATGATTGGGACTTTGAAAGCATAAATAATATGAAGTCAGATTTAGTAATGTCAGCAAAATTTACAGAACATGATTACTTACAGGGTTCATCGAATTATGAACAAATGTACTGCTATAACCACTTTGCACATCACTATTTACATAAATCTGCTCAACCTAGAAATGTTTTTAAGTATAATCAATGGGAACATTGTGCAACTCCACCAAAAGTCAGTTCGAAAACATTTTATAAGAAAATCCCATACTTCTCAGGGTTTAACACAAGTGATGCAGAAACGTTTTATTTTAAACTTAAATAAGACAGGGATAAAAACAATGTTGACAAATACTAAATTGATTTATGCTGAAACATTTTATGAGAAAATTATTACATTTGGTTTTGATTTCTGGAAAGACAACATTGAAACGAAAACCATCTGGGGTACATAAAATTGGCAGGTCCAAGGTTTAGAAGTATTATTTAGAGCCTGCATGATCCCGGAACAAATAATATTTCTGAATGACACCATTCAACAGACTACTTGTCTTGGTCTAGCTAAGATTAAAGACTTAAACAAACCGTCTATTCCAAAGCCAATACCTGATAGTAATACCACTACAGATGTGGAGATAGACGTATCCAATATTTTACATCAAAACAGAACACATCCCGATTGAAAAAAATGGTTGATCTGGCCAACAGACACAAATAACTGTCAAGATAGATTCCTGAACAAAAAACAGGGGTTCAAAATGACCAGACCCGACCCTAGATACTCCCAGAGACAACATCCAGGGATAGTAACAACATACAGTGTAGGGAAACTATGCCTTGAATGGCTACAGACATCCACACTGGCTGAAATTAAGCAACACTTGACTTTACTTAAAGACGGTGCTGACTTGCGTGATTTCATAATGAGACCACGCAAACAGCGTCAAAAATGTTTTATAGCGGCCGGTATATACGCTGCCTACAACAAAGCTTGGAAAGTAACTCAAATTGAGACAGCAGAACAAATACGAAAAATTGATCGTATTAATTTGGAAAAATCACTTTCTGTTGTGGACAATGGGTTAATGACTCTGTCCTCCAGAATATATTCACTGGACAGAATTGTATCATCTGCTATCGATATAATAGATCAGGACTTACTAATGTTACAACACGGTCAGTCCCAATTACTTTCTATTGTACAGCTAGGCTGGACGTTGCAAAATCTGTGTTCAGGCTACGTGCCATGGCGTTTGATAAACACAACGTCATTATTCTCTATCTTTAAGCTTACTGATAAACAAATCAGTTTGGCACAAAAAAGAGCAGACTATACGATTCTGAGCATTGAAAAACTTGAGAGATTACCATTGGCAATGTCAGAAAGACCTGTCATTGAATGGATAATACACGAAATAATTACAATTCCGATAACAACTTTCCAATTTAAATACTTCCAAGAGAATATACCAGCAGGCCAGTATGAAAGGTTGGGTAAAGGGTACATTAAGTCATCATGGAAATTGCCTTACACACACACATGTTATAGTGAAAAGAAACAAAATATATTGCTTAGTGGTAATAATTGTAAACAATCACTGAGCGGTATACTTCTGTGCCAAGGTATTAATTTGCATGGGGCCTGTGAGGGGACTTCAAATAACCTTTCATGTCACCAGCATGGCACACCTGCAACACAGATAGAGCCATTCTTTAGACAACTTTCTAACGGGAGCTATATTCTAATAATGAACCACAGCTGTTGTGGCATGGTGCCAGGGAAAGCCTATCTCATAAGCGTTAGTTCCATGGTCACTTGCTGTATGCAAGTATTGTATCCAAACAGCTCTCCAGATACGGAGGTGACGATTTGGCCTTCTTTGAATATCTCTTCTATACGAATTGATACTTTAAGCAGAATGAAGTCTGTTCTTTTACAGACAACCGTGCCTTTAACGTCATCAAAAGAAACGTATGATCTTCTAGTTGCAAGGACAACGGCAGAGATACATACCCTTTTATCAACAAATTGCCCCGTGCATTTCGTAGAAATGCTAAGCCAAATCCTAAATATGTCTGATGCCAGTGGTATCCCACATATATTTAAGACAATTTTTTCGGGACTGTTAACACCCTTTCGAAGCAGTTCTGGGCATTTTTCCCAATTTTTTCCATTCTGTCTTTGGCGGCCTACCACTACTTTTGGGACTTGTAGCAGGAATTTTATTTTTGACCCTTCTGCTCCGATATGGCAAGCCAAGTTGCAGACAAGACTCCAGCAACGATGGAAGAAATTATCCTAGTTATACGCTATCGGGACTGCATAACTAAAGTCCTTGGATTAGCCGGGCTAAGAGATCTGAATATGACCTGGTTTCTTTCATTCAGACCAATCTGGCAAAATTGCATCTTACCTGTGCTTCGATGTATGCTATGCGGAGAAGAATGCGTGTTGGACGTCTGTCTTACACTACCATCAGCAGTACCATTGGATACAGATACTTTGCTAAGTCCTATAACGGCTCATGCATCGTGTTGTCCCCAGCGGCTACCCATTCTGATGACGGCATTCGTTGAGACTTCACACCACTACGATTAGGTGGCAGTGAAGTACGAGATGAGAGCAGCATCACCCAGGTACGACCTTCTGTGAGCATTGCTGATCCTGACATCGATGATAGCAATCATTCTCATGAATGCACTGTTGCGGCACTTTCAAACTTGGTCGAACTTTCACCTGATGTCCTAGACCAATTTTTTGAGAGTCTGTCTGAAATGATGTTCTCCCCTGAACAGAAAGAATAACTTTTAAGCAACGAGCACACAGCGTTCCCCTGAACTCTGAATTCGGCCTTCAGCTTTGATAAACAAAAGCTACTGAAAACATTTGGAACTATTTTTTCCCCTGAAAGCGAAATTATTTTTTCAAAAACTTCCAAAATATTTACCTTTTTCTGGCACATGTACTCTGCTTAAAGTAGAACTATTCTTAAAGAACAGAGCTCTTATTTTTGGGAACTCTGGAGACAATATATTACCTCAGCCTCTAAGCACATTTACAGCAACTGTATTTATATGTGATGGAATGGTCTCAACCTTCTTTTCAGTATTAAGAGCCATTTCATGTGTAATTTTCGCAAATCGTTCAGCTAATATATATAAGCATGTTTAACTGAATAATTACACTGCTGAAAAGCGTACAGTACCAATAATCATTTTCGTGTATTTCGCATACACCATTTCAAATGCAAAAAATGTATTTTGGGGTGGGTTGGAATACACATGCACCTTTAAATGTCTACTATTGCTTAGTTTTAGTAATGATGGACATTAGATCGTGGAGTGGGTATTGTGTTTTTATCTAGGAACCTAAATCAATATTGCTATTTTATGCCCTTGTACGGCTATAATCAATAATATCCCTATAATGGCATAAGAATCAGATCCATATTTAAGTAAATAGCCCTTGCAGTACAAAGCACGGCAGAAGCTACTTCCTTGGATTCCTAGAAAGCACAACGAGTTCTTTCGACACACCAAGCCTCCAGCAACCTGGGAAATCCCCATTTGCTTTTGTTTTGATTTGTCATTAAACTCCTGAGAGCACTAAAGGAACAGTCAGTTCTTAGTGACATCTTTATTGACAGCTTATGTCCAAACCTTACGTCAAACTCGGCACCTTTCAGGTATAAATATACCAACGTTGCCTTAAGCAAACACACGGTGGTGGTTTTGGAGCCGAGCAGCTACCTACTTTCCCGAGAGCCCAGCTGATGCGAGAGCCCACGGACGCTGCCCCTCCTCTTTGACTCACTGAGAGAGACGCTGTCTTTTTTCCTGCCGAGAAATCCAGCTCCAGTGTTCTCAGCCGCCTTCGCGGGCTGCTGGGATATCGAGTCCTGAAAGAGAGATACCAGACCTCCTGCATTCTATTACCCAGGTACGGAGCTGACTAAATCCTTAAAGAGAATTCTTGAGTCAGATTTTTCGCAAAACCAACTTACTTAAACTGCTACTTACTTACTCCTTCCCACGTATTAGGCTTAGGTCAGGTACAACGGGGTAGGCGTAGTTTAGAAGCACCAGTTGAGTACGTTAGTCAATGTATATATGTATGTATATATTTTATCCATTTTAAAGTATCTTATGGCTAAGAAACCATATCAATGCTTTTACAGTATTATTTCATAATACTCCTTTTACTGTACGCACTCTACTTTATATTAATTATTGCAATTATGGCAATTCATTTCTCTTGCATGAGAAAGAAGACTGCTCAATAAATGACACCTTTTATTGAAAACGCCTGTCTCTCTTTTCTCTGCACTCTGGTGAAACTAAGTACACACATCTGACTGAGTGAAATAGCTGTCTATTGTTTTCACACAACTCTAGAGATACACTCTTATTCTGAGGGAGCAAAGTTGTCATGTTATATGGTTGTCGGAAGCTAATCCCTTCTTGTCTATCCAGGGAGGTTAAACTCCTCCTCGTTTATTCGTGAAAGTTTCTAGTGACCTCTGAGCTAGTTGGCAAACCTTAAGTCTAACATAGTCAGTAGAGATCTAGTCGACCTCAGTCCTACGTCTACACTGCTGAATATATTATTCCAATGCGCAGAGCCTATTGGGAATATAGGAACTACACTACAACATGAGCACCAGTTATCTTACACAAGGACATATTCATTTTTGGGAGGCACGGGGAGATGAATTAATTTGCTCAGGATCACAGGATGCTGACCCAATGCCGAGACTGCAACCCAGTCCCCAAATCCAAAGTCAGCAGCTCTGGACATTACGTCCCCCCCCCCCCTCCCCCCCTCCATTTCCCGTATTAAAATGATTAAATACAATAGAGGATATTGTCCAAGGAAAAATGAGATGACAACAGGAGAAATCAAGAGATTTGATCAAAGATCAACCTCAGTTGAATGAAAAATTATCCCAGTATATGACCTTTAAAGATAATACAAAAGACTTGAATTTGCTCTATCTAAAGAGGTCAGTTAGAGATAGAAATCTAAAAGCAGAAAATAAGAACAAGCAAAGCCCTTCCTGGCTGAAGACCTGACTGTCTCACATGAGCTCTTTTTTAAGGTTTTTGCCACACTTTGATTCTGAATTGAAAAAAATGGTTTAATTCCTTCATAAAAACAAAATCCATCTCCAATCCCATGAAAACTTCCCTCTCTATGTCAACTTCATCGACTATGAAAAGACATTCAACAGCTTTTACAGAAAGACGCCTTGAAAACTCCTCCGCTATTATGCTCTGCCAGATAAACTCATAAGAATCATCAGGAACTCTTACGAGGGAATGACCTGCAACATATTCAATGGATGACAACTCATGGAAGCCTTCCAAGTGAGGACCGGAGTCAACTAGGGTTGTTTTCTCTCGCCTTTTCTCTTCCTGCTGGCTGTAGACTGCATCATGAAGACATCCACAGCAGGGAAAAGAAATGGGATCCAGTGGACACCTTGGATGCAGCTCGACAACTTGAACTTCACAGACAACCTAGTCCTATTCTCCCATACCCATTTGCAGATGCAAGCGAAGACTGGCAAGGTGGCAGCCACATCAGTACAACAAGGCCTCAACATTCAAAGTGGAAAAACCATGATCCTGCATGCTAACATGGCCAGAACAACTGCAGTCACACTTGCAAGCGATGCACTGGAAGAGGTTGAGCCCTTCACCTACCTGGGCAGTGTCATAGACAAGCAGGGTGCACAGATGCCGATGTCAAGGCAAGAATCATCAAAGCAAGGGTAGCCTTTATTCAGTCAAAAAAGATCTAGAGTACCGAGGACCTAACACTGCAAACCAAGATCTGGCTTTTTACATCAACGTATAATCTGTCCTTCTGTATGGTGCCGAAACTTGGAGGACAATTGTGACCACCACCAACAAAGCCTAAACCTTCATCAACACCTGCCTGTGAAAAATCCTCTAAACCCGCTGACCACACACCATCAGCAACAATAACCTATAGCACCAGAAATTCCAACTCTGTGTTCATGAAGAAATTATGAAAAGTGCTGGGGCTGGATAGGTCACATCCTCCACTAGCCCACATCAAACACCACCAGGCAAGCCCTGACCTAGGACCCGGACCCTCAAGGGAAAAGCATAAGGCCTATAAACACCTGGAGCTGAGAACTCAAGGCTGACTCCAAGGAGATGGGTTAAACCTGGAGTCAGAATGAAAGAAGAGTCCAGGACAGAGGTGGCTGGAGAGTTCTGGTTGATGGCTTATATACCAGGAGGGGTAGTAGGCGTAAGTTAGAGAGTGGGTGTCATTTGACAATATTTTTCAGATTTAGCTAACCTGGTTGAGAAAATAAGGAAAAGATACACCGATAAAGCTACAAACAGGAATCTGTCAGCTATGATCCTTAGTACACATTATCAAATTATTTCATGAGTAGTGGATATACACTTTAGAATGTTGAAAATAGGCTGAGCTTGTTTGATTAAAAAAAATCTGTTTACAGTTGAATATCACTTAGAGAAGTTGAGACATCTAAAGAGGTTAACATTTTTACTATACGTCTAACAAAATCTAAAAATTTAAATCACTCCTCAAGTTAAAAAGTTGGAGCTAATTTGGCAAATTGTGCTGTGTAATTTATGTTTAAAATACTTGAAGATGTATATCAGCAAGGCTAGTGATATTTTCTTCGGCAAAAACTAGAGATCTTTAAAATTGATATGCGTGTAGGAAGGGGGCTTGGTATCTCTTTGTTGGGATGGCTAAAAACTAATATTTTTCATATCTAATCGATGGCCATATACTTGTTACACCTTGCTTTAAAGAAGTTTCTGAATAGTAATAAGAAATACAGCAGACTCTTTTTGTATGTTTAACTTAGGTGGAAACCCTCAGAGTGTGTCTAGAAAAATGATGAACATACTCAAAGAATTGAATCCAGGGCTGGCCTCACCAAACCAGACGTAATATTACAATAGAGCACAGCTAAATATTTTCAATAGGTGGATTTGAGAAAAGATGCTAGATCAAATATTAAAGGTGATTTTTTTGTGCTAGACAGTAGGATCTGAATATGAAGAATATGAGTAAATCACTAATAAACTAAGGAGGTTCTAATGTATAAGAAATATTCAACAATGTGTGATCTACTGTGATTGAGTGTAAAATGTTTATGGATTCATTATAATACTATAATGAGCAATTAACAAATCTATCAGAAACAATGCATTAGTGGAGCTCGTCTTTTCTTTACTGTTTTCCCCCTCTTTGTCCTGGTATTTTCCCAACTCTTTCTATTATTACAATATTCCTCATTGGGTTTTTTTGCACTTTTTCTTGATTTCTTTTATTTCTTTCGTCTTTCTGATTTTCTGTTTCTCCTTTTTTCCATCTGCTTTTTAATTATCTTTAGTTCTTCTTCCACTCCCTTCTTTCTTCCTCTCTCTGTTTCGTCTTTTTGTATTCTTCATACTCATAAGTACTAGACAAGAGTACTAGGAATTCCTGGCCTCATTTAGGAGGTTTTGCCGTAGGGAAGCGCAGCAGGAAGGCAAAAGAAAAGGGCAGAAATGCGCCGTATCTATAAGATACGGCGCATTCCTGTGCTTTTTCCCTGCGCCGGCGCACAATGGGCTGCCTGTGCCAACGCAGGCACCTTTACACCATGGTGCAAGGGTGCCTGCATTGCGGGGTTGATTATTTTTGTACAGGAAGGGAAACCTTTCTGTACAAAAATAATCACAAGAGGCTTTTCCTCTTTCTATGTGTGATGCAGCACACGTAGAAAAAGGAAAAACGAGGAGAGATAAAGATATTTCTCCCCGTTGTTCCTCCCATACGCCTCCCCTGGGGAGGTGTGTAAGCTATTGACACCTCCTCAGATTTACGATTTCTCGTAAATCTGGGCCAGTACCAAAAGGCCATGGATGTTGCTGGGAACGTCCCCAGCAATACCCATTGCACGCCCCTTTAACGCAGAACACTGCGTTAAAGGGACTGATATTTATCAGGCAGCATTAAGCCAAAAAAATTGGCTTAGTGATGACTGATAAATATCAAGCAGGCTTCTGCGCCATGGAACGTCACAAAAAAGTGAAGTTCTGAAGGCGCAAGGGGCCTCATAAATGAATAAAGAATGAAAATATTTAAGGTTGGGTCGTATTAATATCATTATAAGAAGTAACAGAAGTATGGTATTGGATATGATATCAATTGTATACGTATCTTATGACCATCATGTTTTAATATGATTTTATATTTCTTTTTGTGCTACTTACAGGCTTGGGAAAGGGAATTTAACCCTCGAAACACGTGCTGCTGTGTGCGTTTGGATCTGAATTTATTAAAAGAATTTGCTAGGGAAATTCAAATCCAAAGAAGTATTGCGTTTCTATGAGAAATAAGGAGAAATAGAACGAGGAAGTAAACTGTCATTTATGGGAAGGTGTAGGTACTTCCTTCTGAGAGAATATAATCATTGGCACAACAGTGGGGAGTGGTATGGAGGGACAGGGAACAGGCTATTGATCATTGAACCCCGAATTTTAGTTCAAGCAGTGGGAATGTTTGAGAAAATGGGATAAAACTCTAAACAAGTAAACAACAAAAAGGAGAGGTTGAATATACCCCAAAATGCACTTTGGTCACATCTGGGAGAAACGCTGTATAAGATGCTGCTCAATTGGTTCAATGTACTTTGGAATGCATGTACAGGGAGCATAGGCATTTAACATATATTTGGCTGGGCGTTCAAAACATAGTGGGTCATTTTCACAAGGAAATATCGCTACCAGAACGTTAGTTTTAGTGACGTTCTGGTGGCGATATCCCTTCTCCTTATTACAAGGCAGTGTTAAGCCACTTAAGGTGGCTTAACGCAGCCTTGTAAATAAGGCCCCTTTTCATGCTTCACTTAGCATGAAAGGGGCATGCAATGGGTGTTGCAGTGGGCATTCCACCGCAACACCCAGGGGCATATGTACTAGCCCCTATCGCCACCACAACATCACTTTTTCCGATGTTGTGGTGGCGATGCCCCCAGTGGTCTCTGATGCTGCCCATATGTACCAGGATAGGGCAGCGCCAAAAACTAAGACAAGGGACCACCTGGTCTTAAGTTGGCAAAATGAGGAGAAATGCATTATTTCTCCTTGTTTTTGCTTCTTCCATTTTTTTTACCAGAGTTTCATATCGGGTGAATTTGACCCGAAGGTATAGGGTATCAGAGAGCTTTACACAAGCACCAGTTACATTGTATGAGGACACATTAATTTTTATTAGGCGCAGTAAATTAAGTAATTTGCACAGAATCCCAGGATGTTGCGCGTCCTTGCCGATACTCCACCCCGGTTCCCCAAATTTGAGGTCGACTGCCCTAGCCGTTAGGCTAACTCCCCTCCTCTCATGCTTTTTGATGCTGCCCCATATTTACAAGGATAGGGCAGTGCCAAAAACTAAGAACAGGTAAAACCTGGTCTTATGATGGCGATACGATGAGAAATTATTAATTTCTTCTCGTATTTTACTCTTTCTATGTGTGCTGCATTCTGCAGAATACATAAAAACAGCAATTCGCCTTTACAGGTTGTGACCCTTCCTGCACATAACAATCGTCCCTGCGGTGCAGGTACCCTTACAACATGGCACAAGGGTGCCTGCACAGGCGCTAAGCAGCTTTCTTACTGCCATCGCTAGGGGAAACACAGGGGTGCGCCGTAATTATTGTAAATACGGCACATCCCTGTGTTTGAAAAACGTAGCCTTACCATCCCGAACAAGATAGAATCAAGTGAAGACAGCCGGGATCACGCAATAGTGTGCCTCTATCACGACTACCTAAAGGACGGCCACATCCATTTCTGGTTGGGTAAAACAAGAAGAATATAAAACTTCTTTTAGGACAGGGACGCGGGCTGCTACGTATGGGTGAAACTTGAGGAATACGGACTTTCAATCTTAAACCACTCTATTGGTCCCTCCTAAATCGGACCTGCATTGTAAGATACATGGACTGAAAACACTACAGGATTATTAATTCGGGGGAAACCTATAAATATTGCTTCTCCCCCTGAGTTCATCATTGGAAAAAAGCTTGCTGCTCTATCAAAAAAGTCCCAAGAGATACCCTCCATTCATAATATATCAAATTGTCTATACTGATGGTGACTCGCTGAGACGGAATCCTGATGAAGGCTATGCCAAAACGCGCGTGGTTCAAGTATACACTGTCAGTTCCTGATCATTGCCTCGATCTGCTGCCAATGTATTCTACAATTAAAACTGTATATTTATCAATGCATTGTTTATGAAATCGTTTTATATGTTCACTCACTGAATGTTTTGTCCCAAAAAAGGTTTTCTCTTTTCACTGTTAAAATTATGAAGTTCAATAATATTTGAATATATAATGGATCAACTAGCTTGACTATATATTTATATAAAAATGAAACAATAAATATATTTATTTAAAAAACCATTACATATGTATGTAGGAAAAATAGTTTTTTACATGTTTATTTATTAATAAATATCTATTTTTTAATATAATATGCGATGAGTGAAAGTCAATGATTTAGTCGCACTGAAATTGGGTTGCCTGTAATTAATGTAATAAACCTTGCCCCGGTTCTCTTTTTTCACATTTGTCAAATTTGCAGTAAGACTGTGCTCTGACATTTTATTGTATATATCCACCAGAATTTTCTGTATAGACATCTTTAGGAGAGATGCTGGGCCGCCCGGTCCTGCAGTACCCAGGATTGATTGATGTAGTCATGAGTAACTTTACCAACATTACTTTGTTCAAACTGTCAAACCACATTGCTTAGCTGAATCCTTGGTTATTGCAGCAAATAGCGACACAAATGGCATGACCAAACAAATAAGGGAGATCCTCACGAAATACTATAATTGATTCACCAAGATAAGGAAATGATGGTCATTCTAAGACAGATCATTTGCCCAGAAAGACTGCGGGGCATATTACCAAGGGCTAGTATCGCCGCTTTCTCGGCGAATTGTGCTGAGAAAGCGGCGATACTGCTAGAGCCCTATTAACAAGGGCACTATAAGACCTGGCCCAAGCCCACTTTGCATGTCGGCAATGAACATCGCTAATGACATGCAAAGTGGGCGTTCCGACGTCCAACCACATGAAAAATGTGGTTGGAGGTGGGAACACCCTATTACCAAGGAAGGCGATGGGAGGAAAAGACCTGCGATAAACTCATTTATCGCAGGTCTCCCAACGCCTGCTCTGACCAGGTGTTAGGCATTGTTAACATGGGGGGTGTGGATCATAAAGCTGAATCCACCCCCCCATATTATCAAGGCCCACATTAGCGCATGAAAACAACGTTTGTTTTCATGCGCTAATGTGCCATATCGCCGACTATCGCCGGATTTCTATTCGCCTGCCTGATGCGCATTGATAATTGCGTGCTAAAAAGGCGATGAAATCCGGTGATAGCCGGCGATACGGGAATGTGCGTTGTGCGTTTTCCAACGCACTCCTCAGTAATATGCCCCTGAGTGACCTGAACATGTTTATTTGAGGATTACAAACAAAGTCCTAAATACACCCATGGGAAGGAACCTCACAGTCCACAGAGAAGAAGTCCCGGTGTCATAGTCCTGACTATGTACGTATTGCATGCAAGCAGGCATGTATGTGTCTTGGAAGATGCAATGTTCAAAGAGAAATCCTGGTGGCAAGGGGAAGCCAGGGTGTTTCATATGAACTCTAACTATCCTTTCTGAGTCACTGTTTATGTAGGAGCATGTTCCAGTTTCCTTTGATGTATTTTTCATACACAATTGCCAATACAAAGAGAATAATTCAATGATCCGAGTTTATATGCTATATTTGTTAGCAAATATTAAAGCTGCTCATTTGAACAGAACAGTTGTCATTTTAGCACTTTTCAATTATGCATCTGTTTACGTTCCAGCAGGTCTTTAATAAACAAGCTAGTCAATACACCAAACACTATCTAAAATGTGAGGAAACAAATTCAGATTAATAACACTGTTTTTTTCTAGAATTTGTGTCTTCCATTTTAACAGATTTGACAAAGAAAACTGATTAGATTTGTGGTATGAGCCTGATCAGTAATAATTCCAGTCAATTGCTTCACATAAACATTACTTAAATAACTTGGACCCAAGAGACACGGCCCCTTAGGTTACAGTTTGGCTCCGGAGTAAATGGGTTCTCAAGTTGCACATCACAGGTCAAACCACTTAAATCACACATGCTGTCAGTAGCACTACGTGAGAGGAGAGGCCCTTACAGCCGTCGCCTCACTCTTAGGCCCATTTCAGGCTTATAAACGTACTATATTTGTGCCAGTTTGATGTTACAATGGTTTGTAGTTGGTCTGCGCCCAGTAACCTTTCAAAGCCTCCTTAATGGAGATATGTTGGTGAAGGGAAAGTCTGCTGTCATGCAGAATACATTATAGGGCTGACCTGCCAATTTCGAAAACAAGCTTCGGCGATGCCAATAGGTCTTGCATTTGCGAAATTTAGAGCTATTGGTGGTGTAATGGACAGTGGGCCATTTGTATCAACATCCTGATTTGGCATTCTCAAATAGCGATTTTTTAGAAATCGCTATTTGAGAATTGCAAATAGGTATGTATGTAAAAAATCGCAATATTTTAGCGATTTCTTAATATTCCTTAATTGTGATTAGCAAATTGCGAATCGCAATTAAGGAATACTTTCCCATTCATTTCTATGGGCCAGGAGGCCCATAGGAATGAATGGGAAGTTATTCTCAATTTGCGATTCGCAATTTGAGAATCGCAAATTGAGAATAATTTCAAGGGTGCAGGGGTGTCAAAAGGACACCCTGATGCACCCCTGAAATAAGCATGGGTGCACCTGTGGCGCACATACATGCCCTAAGGGCATGTATGTGCTTCACATTGCACTTAGAAAAATGCAAAAAAGTGAATTTTTCAAAGAAATCTCAAATTACCACCAACTTGAAGTTGGTGGTAATTTGCGATTCCTTAAGGCCAAATTGATCTTTTTTGGTGCTTCTTACATTGCATTTAAAGAATCGCAAAATTTGCGATTCCTTAAATGAAAATTCTGCGAATTTCTGCGTTTGCAAATGCAATTTTGCTTGATATATATGGCCTAAAGTTTTTTACCCTTGCATTTTGGTTTGGAGAGGAGTGGATGTTTGTGGTGTGGAGTGGAATTATGTGGGTTGGATTCGAATTATTAGTTGTGGAATTTTATGTGGTGGAATTGTGTGGAGTGGAGTGGATTTGTGGAGTGGAATTATGTGGCATAATGTATACATAGAGTTGAGAGCTGCATAGAACAGATAGTCAATATCAGGATGTGTGGATATGAATATATACTGTATGCTATATGTTAAGATATGCTGATGTCAAGATGAACCAACATTAACACCATCAATGCTGATGGTATTCCCCTCCTGGTGCTGACCCTGATTTATTCCCATTGTTCATGACGCAGCTAACACTTGCCCCTGAGCAGTTCTTAGCCATGTTATCCAATGGTAGGTGGATAACATGGCTAAGAGCATTAGCTCGGTAATGCATGAATATCGCTGACTTTTCAGCGATATTCATGCATTTCGGCCGATTTTTATCGCTTAGGAGATAAACCTTGATAATAGCAAGGTTCCTAAGCGATAAAAATCGCCGCAGCTCGGCGATAAAAATATTGCCTCTAAGCCAACATAGCTATAATTATCGCTAGTTGTTGGTAATATGCCCCTGTATTTGTTGTGCTCTTTCCAATTATCATAGAAAAGGTTAAAAAGTGGTGCTGCCTGCCTTTGAGAAAGGAAAAAGTCTCTTGTGATTGAATGTCATTCTCTGTTTGTATGAGGTTGTTCTGCACAATTCTGACTATTCCTAAATATATAAACATTTGGGTAGACTAAAAGGGTCACACCTATTAATTGCTGCATAGCACTAGTAATTAATTAAACACGCCTTCAAGTGCTACTAGATGAGCTGTGGTTATTGAAGGTGGATGTGAAGACATGTTTTCCAAGGAAATGCTGCAACACCTTGTATTGCAAGAAATCAGTCGCCATTCTGTAAATTTAAGTCTTGCTCCTGGAGTGTATGGGTGTTTTGCCCTTCTGGAACCAGTACAGTGCCCAGGCTTCAGAGAAGATTGCTGTTGTATCCAATCAGAAAACAGCTTACTCACTGAGCAGTCTGCCAGTGTGTCAGTGTAGCAGCGGTGTGCGTTCTAGGACCCGCCCGATTACAGCGTGCCCCCGTAAGGGAATGGTATGCTGTGGTAAAAGGTATCTGTCCCACTCCGCACGTTAGTGGTTACAATGTCCTCCTTTAACGTAACCTTTTGGTTACAGGTTGCAATGTTTGTATAGGGTGTTGCTACAATTTGTATTCCTTCTGCAGCGGCTGTATTTTCCCCGCTGGGTTTTTCCCTGCTGCTGAAGACAGTCATCTAGGGCGTGGTCCAGATATATATAAGCAGCCCCGCCTTTGGGGTGCTGCTTACTATTCTTCGATCTTGGGCGGAGCAGGAGCTCCGGGTTTCTTCATCCTTCAGGCTCCAGTGACGGCAGCCGGCCCCATGGGGATATCTGGAGTGCATCTTGGATTCCGTCTCCGGTGTGAAATCCCATTGTTGCTCAACAGTGCTCCAGTCATTGTTCAGCCCATGGTCCTACGCTGGTGCGTGTCCTCCGTCAAGAGCTGAGAGGTTCCTCTGCTTGCTGCAGTTCCATTTTAGGCTACGCTCCAGTAGCCAGAGTCAGAGCAGGCCGTGCTCTGAGTAGTAAGACTCCACTGGTGGAGAACGCGTTCAATTCTGCATTACGGTCATGCCCTCTCTTGAATCTCCGCAGGCCAGTATTCTAGGAGAGTGTTTTGATGTATGTGTGTGTCTTGGACTCAAGATTCACGTCTTATAAGTCAGTACCTGTGACCATTGAACAGGGTGCTGGAATACACCTGCTTGTGTATCACCATGCTGCAAGCAGTCATTGCAGAACATTTGGGTCTCTTATAGTTCTGCAAGATGTTATTGCAGAAATCATATCTGTTTCTGTTTGAGAAGGATCAAAGCAGATCATAGGATATATCCAAGAGATATTTAAGATAAGAGAAAGAAACGACTCTTTAAGGCTTTTAAGCTTATTGTTGATTTATGTGTGTTAACCGATTTTTCCTTGTCAGATCTCCTTCCCTGCAGTTCCCTTCCCACACCATTCCCTCCGCCTGGCTTCTCTAAGCCTCAGTGCTATAACAGCATACTGAGTTGGAATTGCCTGGAGGTGGGCCACAATCTCGTCATGCAGATTCTAAGGAAGACGGCAGTTATTAAAGAATAGTGAGCCCACTAATTAAAATTCCTCCCAGTCTGCACGAAGGATTGACACCATGGCCACTATCCTGAAGGTGATCATGCAGATACAAATGGACTTGGTAGAATCCACGAACGCCACAGCCGCAGGGCGGATAAGGTAGCACAGTTGTAGACCAAGAAAGGGAGTAGTGACACTGGATCGGCTGCATGGCACACAACATCTACCCCTCTTGGTTCCTCTCAGCCCAGAGAAATGTCCTTAACTGTTCCCACTCCAATACCCCTAGCCGCCCCTGTGCATTTTTCCAGGGATTTAGCCAAAGTACAAATGTTCCCAACCCAGGTGGAATTACACTTTACATGTCGGTTGACTACCTTCCCAGACCCACAATCTCGCATAGCCTTTCTGATCTCCTATTTGTCAGAAGACGCAGCGTATTGAGCTGTGCCAATGGTGCGACAAGATAGTCCACTAATATAAAATTGGAAAAGGTTCATATAGGAATTTGAAAAGGTGTTTGACTGTTGGGCAGCCACTCTGTCTTCCGACCATGAGTTGTTGGAGTTAAGGCAAGGGAGTAAGGACCTGGTAACATATTTAACCCAATTCAATAGAGTTGTGGCGTAAACGTCTTGGCATGAGGAAAAGCTAGCCGTATTGTTTTTCCAGGGTTTGAAAGATGATTTAAAGGACATTTTAGCGGAGATTGACCCTCAGCCTGCTACATGTATGGATCTCATAAATCTTACCCTACGGTTAGACCATCGGCCTGGTGGAAAGAAAAGGATCACAAAGATCAGACAAAACTGTGTGGCGGTTTGATGACAACAAAGGTCCCTCAGGGCCTCCTTCAAGTGGAGTCAAACCCATGGAAATTGGGACTATCCGCCAACCACTGACTAAAGATTAAAAGGAACTGCGCCGTAAAAATTAACCCTGGGCGTAGTACTACGCTACGCTCATGGAGCGTGCGTAGTTTGTACTACGCAAATTGCATGTAGCACAGTGCAAAGACACGTAGCAAAGCGTAGCAGGCATTTTTTGCTTGCTCGTGGTGCTCAACGCCAAGTTGCCGACCTCGAGCGAGCAAACTCATCATCCAGGTGAGACCTTTTCCCCGTTCACGATCAGCAACTTCAAGTTGGTGATCGCGAGCGTAGAAAATAAACCTCCCGGGGAGATTCTCAACGCGGGGAGGTCTGGTTTCTCATTGCGAGTGGTTGCATATGCTCGCAACCGCTGACGATGAGAAACTACCAATCCGCGTTGAGATAGCTGCCGCTCGAATATAAATCTACTCGAGCGGCAGAAAACGACTGCTTGCACTGTGCAAGATGCCGTTTGTTAGGAATGCACAGTGCGGACAAGCATCCGGCACTGTGCAATCAGTGCGAACAGCATTTTCCCTACCGCACTACTCAGTTTGCGTAGCTACGTGTAGCATGCATAGTGCGAGGTGCACTTCGCATAGCTACGCATAGCGCTACTACACAAACTACGCCCAGGGTTAGTAAAAATGGGCAATGTCGATACTGGGATCGAAAAGAACATTTGTGAAGGAATGCCCAGTGAAACCCTGAAATTAAAATTCACCACCTAAAAAGGCAGTAGCAGGTACGGATGCCGGGGAAGAAAGCAAAAAAAAACAAGTTGTAGTGAATGGTTACACTTGGGGATAGTCACCATCTCTTCCCAGGCTATAGATCCTCAGCAGCGAGTTAACAGCATGCATTTTCATGTAACTTTGGATCTTCATGTGCTGGTAAAAACCCATAAAGTAGGGGTTCTCATTGATTCAGGTGCAACAGGAAATTCTATTGATGACCTGACAGCACAATGCTTCAAGATTCCCTGTGTAGAAAAGCCAACTCCAGGAGTGGTTTTAGCAGTAGATAGCGAAACATTGGCAGGAGGCCCAGTAATGTTACAAACGGGAAAAACTTCTTTTTGTAGGTCATGATCAAAAAAATCATGAAAGCCATTCTGAACATTTGACCCAAGGCATTATTAAAGCTCCACAGTAGGGATTCATCTTGGGAATAGCCTGGATAACCTTACATAACACTCTCATAGTCTGGAAAAAAAGAACCGTGAGGTTTACTTCCTCTTTCTGCCTGCACACTTGTTCTCACCAAGCAACAGTCCACTCTTTGCACATTGCAGCTGCTGAGGAAAAAAAACATTTTACTATCCCAATATATCAGCTTTTTAGAGGTGTTCAATGAAAAAGGGGCAATGGAACTACCACCACACCGGCCTATTGCCTGCCAGATTGATTTGTTACCAGGAGCAGCCAGTCCCAGCTGTCACATCTATGCTTTATCACAGAAGGAAAACCAACATTTGAGGGAATATCTTGATCAATATCTAGTTAATGGGTTCATCCGCCCCTCTAAGTCCCCGCTCGCATCTCCACTCTTCTTCATCCCCAAAGCCAATGGGGACCTAAGAACTTGTATAGATTAAAGAGCACTGAATAAGATCACAGTGAAGAACAGGTATCTTTTAGCTTTAATACCCGTCTTCCTCGATCAGGCAAAATCCACTCTCATCTATACTAAATTGGACTTACATGGGGCATATCACCTGGTTCAAATGCACAGATGGGGACGAATGAAACACCGCATTTAAGATCCGTTATGGAATATTCAAATACACAGTGATGTCCTTTGGACTCTGTAATGCACCGGCAGCTTTTCAGTATTTTTTAAACAACGTCTTAAGAGAATTTGTGGACTTGTTTGTAATTGTCTACATCAACAATATTCTCATCTACTCAGACAATGAAAAGAATCACGAAACACATGTCAAGACCATTCTGCTGGTGCTCCGAGAACAACACCTGTTTTGTACACTCAGCAAATGTGAGTTCCACATCACTACTAAAGAGTTTTTGGGATTCAAGCTCTCTACTTTAGGAATGAAAATGGCAGTCCAGAAAGTCAGGGCCGTGGCGGAATGGTCTATGCCAACCACGGTTAGAGATGTACAGTGTTTTCTTGGCTTTGCTAATTTATACTTCAGCTTCATCAATAATTTCTCACAAACAGCGGCTCCAGTCACAAGACGGTTGTGAAAAAAAGAACGCGTTGAATGGACAATCGAGGCAGACGCAGCCTTTTGCACATTAAAAAAGGCCTTTACCACTGCTCCAATCCTAGCTCATCCTAATGTAGAACAACCCTTTGTGGTAGAAGCAGATGCTTCAGACGTAGCTATTGGTGCAATACTTTCCCAAAGAAACAATGAAACGGGACAACTCCACCTCGTTGCCTACATGTCACGAAAGCTAAATGAAGTGGAGAAAAACTATGTTATCGCTGAAAAAGAATTCTTGACCATTCGAGATACTTTCAAAGAGTGGTGACATTATCTCCAGGGAGCCAAGCATACCCTCACGGTCTACTCTGATCACCGCAATTTGTAATTTATGAGTTCTGCTTGCCTCCTCACACCTAGGCAGTTACAGTGCATGCTCTTTTTTGCAGAATTCGATTTTATAGTAACCTCCAGACCAGGAAGTGACAACAGAACAGCTGATCCCATCATGATTCGATGAGAACACACACAACCGGACCTCCACAGTCTATCATTACTCCATCTAAGGTCCTTTGCACAGTTTGCGATGATAAGTTCTTCGATAAGTTACAAGATCTGTTTACCATCTCAGACTTGCAAAAATTACTCAGTGAGCATCCAGAGAGAACCATAAATCAAGGATTACCCATGCATCATTCACACCTCTTCATGCCAACCCCGGAGTTACAGCAAATGGAACTGGTACAAAGATACTTCTGGTGGCCAACCTTATGAATAGACATCAAGACAATGGTAAAAAAGTGTGACACTTGTGCCAGGAGAAAAACTGACCATTCCAAACCCAAACCAAAGGGACTCTTGATGCCTCTTCCCAACCAAACTAAAGCATGGGAACACATTACACTAGATTTTATCATTGGACTTCCACGGGTACAATAATGTTCCATAATCCTAGTCGTAGTGGACAGCTTAATCAAATATGCTGACTTCGTAGCATGTAATAAGTTACAAACATCCACCCAACTAGCTATGTTGCTTCTTCATCATATTGTACGTTTACATGGTTTAGAAAGGGTGATCTTTTCAGATCATGGATCTCAGTTTTCCTCACATTTCTGGCAGACATGGTGTAAAGCATTGCAGGTTTCTTCCACGTTATCCACCAGTCACTATCCACAAACGGATGGTCAAATAGAAAGCTTGAATCAGACTCTTAAGCAATAACTTTTATGTTATGCTGAGGACACAATCGAGGCTTTGGTAACATTCCTGTGGTTGGTAGAAATGGCATGCAACAACTCTTATCACTCAATTCAATTCAATTCAATTCAATTCAATTCAATTCATAAAGCTTTATTCGGTTCATGTAAAAATCAACCATAAAAGCACAAAATAATAATACATCATTATACAATTTAATGGGCTTAGTACAGAGAATATCTACAGATAAAACCATGGTTTAAAATATCATACTTTTTCTGGCATTAATGGATTTAAGTAAAAAGGTAGCAGTAAAAAAACAGCGATCAGGTTCCTGCATCATAAAAAGCAGCCTCATTGCTGCATCTACACAAAAAATGCCGCATTTTAAAAACATTGGTTTCAAATAAGGAATGCGAAGGTTCATAAAAAGGTTACAAATGAGAAGAAAGTGCAGTGTGGATTGTTTGGTTTGGCCATCACAAGGGCATGGTCCTACCGGGTGTTTTTTGAGGTGTGGAAAAGCTACTGGGTGATGCGCCAGTCCGAACCTCAATCTGGTAAGAACATATCTATGTGAATTTCTTGTCACCTGGCTCAAATATAACTGGAAACCCTCACATTCTAGATAGGACATGCAAGTCTTTAGTTGCTCACTATCAACAGACCGCCTTTTAGCTCTATATAACAGAAACTTATTTTTCAGTACTGTTTTAGGCATTTTTACAACAGCATAGGGATCATCCAGAATATTTAAATCATAGATTTCTTTAAAACTACATACAATGTACTTTAGCCAGGGTATCCTAAGATAATTATCCATTTTTTTTTGGGATAATCAACTTTTTGGGGTATTTTAAAACAGCGAACAGAATTCATTGGCAGCAGCTCACAAATCAACATGTACATGGGTCAAAATCAGCAGTGCCTATGGGTAGGGTCATTCCACTCCAGTCCAACATTTCATCTTGTGTGGCAGTAATATCAATCAATCAATCAGTGACACTTATAAAGCGCGCTACATACCCGTAGGGTCTCAAGGCGCTGGGGAGGGGGGGTGCCGCTACTGCTCGAACAGCCAGGTCTTCAGCTTCTTCCTGAAGGAGAGGTGGTCTTGGGTCAGGCGCAGGTCGGTCGGGAGGGAGTTCCAGGTCTTGGCGGCCAGGTAGGAGAAGGACCTTCCTCCTGTAGTCGCTCTTCGGATGCGGGGGACGGCGGCGAGGGCGTGGTTGGCTGATCGGAGGTGGCGTTTGGGAGCGTAGAAGTTGACTCGGCTGTTGAGGTAGCTCGGGCCTTGGTCGTGTAGGGCTTTGTGTGCGTGGGTGAGGAGGCGGAAGGTGATTCTCTTGTTGATGGGGAGCCAGTGAAGGTCTCTCAGATGTCCGGAGATGTGGCTGGATCGTGGGATGTCGAGGATGAGTCTGGCTGAGGCGTTTTGGATCCGCTGGAGTCTCTTCTGGAGCTTGGCGGTGGTCCCGGCGTAGAGGGCGTTACCGTAGTCCAGTCGGCTGGTGACGAGGGCCTGGGTGACGGTCTTCCTGGTCTCTGAGGGGATCCACCAGAAGATCTTCCGTAGCATGCGTAGGATGTTGAAGCACGCCGAGGAGACGCTGTTGACTTGCCTGGTCATGGAGAGGGAGGAGTCCAGGATGAAGCCCAGGTTTCGTGCATGGTCTGTCGGTTTGGGTGCGGTGCCCAGGGCGGGAGGCCACCAGGAGTCGTCCCAGGCGGAGGGTGAAGAGCCCAGGATGAGGACCTCCGTCTTGTCCGAGTTCAGTTTCAGGCGGCTGGTCGTCATCCACTCGGCTACCTCTTTCATCCCTTCGTGCAGGTTGGCTCTGGCGGCGGCGGGGTTGTTGGTCAGTGAGAGGATCAGCTGGGTGTCGTCGGCGTAGGAGATGATGCTGAGGTGGTGTTTGCGTACGATGGCCGCGAGGGGGCTCATGTAGACGTTGAAGAGGGTGGGGCTCAGTGATGATCCTTGGGGGACGCCGCAGATGACTTCGGAGGCCTCTGACTTGTACGGAGGTAGGCGGACTCGCTGTGTTCTTCCGTCGAGGAAGGAGATGATCCATTCCAGCGCCTTGTCCTGGATACCGATGTTGCTGAGGCGCCGTGTTAGGGTGCGGTGGCAGACCGTGTCGAATGCCGCGGAGAGGTCTAGGAGGATGAGGGCCGCTGTTTCTCCATTGTCCATCAGGGCTCGGATGTCATCGGTGGCGGCGATGAGGGCGGTCTCGGTGCTGTGTTTGGCTCGGAAGCCGGACTGTGAGGGGTCGAGGGATCCGTTCGTCTCGAGGAAGGCGGCCATCTGCTTGTTGACGGTCTTCTCGATGACTTTGGCTGGAAACGGTAGAAGCGAGATGGGGCGGTAATTCTTGAGGTCGGTGGGGTCCGCTGTTGGTTTTTTGAGTAGAGCGCTGAGTTCGGCGTGTTTCCAGCTTTCGGGGAAGATGGCGGTGTCGAAGGATGTGTTGATGATGTCTCGCAGGTGGGGTGCGATGACAGCGTCGGCCTTGTTGAAGACGTGGTGAGGGCAGGGGTCGGTTGGTGATCCGGAGTGGATGGAGTTCATCGTGCGGATGGTATCTTCTGTGCTGATCGGAGTCCAGGCGTGGAGGGTGGTGGTGGGGGGGGGTGGCAGGTCGGTCGTGGTGTGCGTTGGTTGGTTGTTGAAACTGCTGTGTATGTCCGTGATCTTGTTGTGGAAGTATGAGGCGAGGGAGTTGCAGAGGTCTTGCGATGGGGTGATGTCGTTGTTTCCTGCGCTGGGGTTGGAAAGCTCTTTCACGATGTTGAAGAGTTCCTTGCTGTTGTGTGCGTTGTTGTCCAACCGGTCCTTGAATGCTGTTCTCTTGGCGGCGCGGATCAGCTGGTGGTGTTTCCGGGTGGCCAGTTTGTAGGAGGTCCTGTTGTCCGGTGTCGGGTCCCTTTTCCAGACTTTCTCGAGGGCTCGGCAGTTCTTCTTGGAGCTCTTGAGTTCGTCGGTGAACCATGGGGCCTTCTTGCTGCCGGGTCTGCTGGGCGGGGTCCTCAGCGGGGCGAGCTCGTCCGCGCAGATGGTGATCCACTTCGTGAGGTTGTCGGCGGCCTGGCTGGGGTTCGCTGAGCTGGCAGGAGGGTGTTGGCTCAGGGAGGTGGCGAGCTGGTCTGCTGTGATCTTGTTCCAGCTTCTGCGGGCGGTGTGTTGCTGGTGTTGGTGGGTCGTCGTTCTCTTGAAGGTGAAGTGGACGCAGCTGTGGTCCGTCCATTGAAGCTCTGTGGCGTGGCTGAAGTCGATGTCAGTGCTGGATGAGAAGACGGCGTCGAGTGTGTGTCCGGCGAGGTGGGTGGGGGTGGACACCAGTTGCTTGAGTCCCAGGTTGGCGAGGTTGTCGAGCAGGGTGCTGGTGTTGTGGTCGTTGTTGTTCTCCAGGTGGAAGTTCAGGTCCCCCAGGAGGATGTAGTCAGCGGAGGGGAGGGCATGCGGGCTGACGAAGTCGGCGATGTCCTCGCTGAATTGCGTGCGTGGTCCGGGGGGTCGGTAGATCAGGGTGCCTCTGAGGGTGGTGTTCGGGTCGGTGTGGATCTGGAAATGCAGGTGTTCGGCGGTGGTCAGGGTGTTGTCGGTGCTGGTCGTGAGACGGATGGTGTTCCTGTGGATGATGGCGATGCCTCCTCCCATCTGGTTGGCGTTGCGGTCCCTCCGGATGATCTTGTAGCCCTCTGGGATGGCGATGGCGATGTCGGGAGCTGAAGAGGCGTTCATCCAGGTCTCCGTGAGGAAGGCAACGTCAGGGGCTGTGGCGTCTAGGAGGTTCCAGAGTTCGATGGCGTGTCTGTGGACGGAGCGGGTGTTGAGCAGGATGCACTTGAGGTGGGTGCTGCTGGAGTTCGACTTGTCGGGTGCTGGTGCGGGGCTGGTCCGGCTGCAGGAGAACTTGCAGGTGTGGCAGCTGAACGGTCCGTGGGTGCGTCTTGGAGTGGCTTGGTGGCATTCTGGGAGTCGGCCGGTGTTGAGTGCGATGAGGGTGGCGGCTGAGTACGTCCTGCGGGTCGGTCGGGGTCTTCGTGGGCCAGGGGTCCTGGCGCTGGTCGCGATCCGGTCGCGGACGGGCGCAGACGGGCTTACCTTTGGCGCGCCTTCGGCGCACAATCGGCGCGCCCGCTGCGCGTGAACGCTGCGCGTTCGCACGGTCGCCATTTAAGGCGAAGTGCGCGGGTGGGCGGGGCAGCTGGGAGGCGGGAGCGGGGAGGGTTACAGAAGAAAAAGGGGCGGGGACAAGCGGCGGTGGCGGGAAGGGAGGGCGGGGGGTGGCGCGGTAGGCGGGCAACAAGGAAGGAGAGAGCACACTTTCAAAATACAAACAGGCAAGAATAAATGACAAAAAAACGGGCAAAACAGAGAAAACACAGATCGTCAACACAAGCACAAATGCTTGACAAAACAAGGAAAAGCGGCAAAAACACTCGCAGCGGCGGCAGCCGGCAAACGAGGCTCAAACGAGGCAGCAGGGCAGGCAAGGGGCACACGCAGCAGCTGGTGGCCGTGCGGCGCGGGGGTGTCCCACAAGTATAGTACAATATCAACTCTTAAAGCAATTTGTATACCTGGGCTCATGGCGGGATCATGTTGAACCATTTCCCCCATATTTTAGGGAACAGTTCTGGAGAACCCCGGGATTCAAATAGGACCTCCTCCTGGGAGCCGCACCAATCCACCCCCTCCTCCATCCCCCCACAGTGGGTGACACAGTTCGTGACCAGTGTCTCGCTATGTCCCTCTTGGCCATGCCCACCGCCGTTCCTAGTAGGCGCTTATCCAACCTGGAGCCGTCCAGGCCATCAAAGACCCCTAGAAGCATTCGCAGTGGGTCATGAGGAACCTCCCAACCCAGGGCCTGTGTGAGCTCCTGCTCCACTCCTTTCGAAAACCTCCCTAGCACCGGGCATAGCCACACCATGTGGTAAAAATCGGCAAGGGGGTGTCCACATCTCGGGCAGTCTGGGGAAGGTCGCAGTCGGGCTCAGAAAAGCCTCTCTGGAGTGAGGTAAGCTGCATGTAAGTAGTATATCTGCACCAGGCGCAGCTTAGAGGATGTGGTCAGGGTACGTGGAGCCATTAGGGCGTCCCTCCAATCGGCTCTTCTAGGGGTCCCACCCATCCCTCCCAGCGGGTACGCAGCCGATCTAAGTACGCAGGGCTATTATTTACGAGGGAGCGGTAGATGCGGGATGCTCCTCCCCTGCCCAGATTCCCCATCATCACTCGAGCTTCTAGCGGGTTGAACTCTGGGAGGGTGATTGGTGAGGGGAGATGTGCATGAATGGCTTGGCGCAGCTGTAGGTATCTAAAATGCTGGGCGTGGGGAAGGGCGTGGCGCTGTTGTAAGTCGGCAAAGGCACGAATATGGTCCCCTACCCAGACGTCTCCAAGGACGAGAACACCAATAAGGTCCCAATGACGGAATCCGCTAGGGACGATACCTCCCAGAGCTAGGTGCCATGCCAGAGTGGTGTCTGCCGAGTAAGTTTACGGTCCCATCCCGTGTGACCCCGGCTGAAGTGATTCTTGCCTCAGCATACACGCACACCCACACACATCGAGACTCCTTTAGGGGGTTTAAATCAGTGAAAAAAAACACTGCAGTGCCGAAGGAAATATTTATTTGCAGCGAAAATAAAGGAGTGGATTATCCTGGTGTATTGATACGAGCGAAGCTCACGGAGGAGAAGGAATCAGGCGGGCAAGAAGTCCATCGTGAAACCCTGCAAGAGAAAAACAGCAAGTATCAGCCCATGAGCAAGGCATCGGGCGGGGGGCGGAGGAAGGGCTTTCAGTGGGATTGGCACCTACACTGACACTGATACTGACACTGTCATTGAGGACCCCAGAGAAAAGATTGATAGCAGAGAGAAGAAGGTCACCAAGACACCTGTTACATCTCTAGCCACATATACTCTGTGGGAGCAGATGGGGGGGGGGGGGTAAAACCTCAACCAGAACAAACCAAGTTTGTAAGATCTTGTTACAGCCTCAGAAGTAGACAGTACCTCAAGCAGGACGGCAACCCCCCTGCACTCAAGGGCACCACACCGAAGAAGTCCGGTAAAAAGTCCAAGAAGGGACAGGTCCCAAAAATAAGAGTTACTCCCTCTCTGAAAACTTTTTTTAAAGTCCAACACCTCGCACAGAACGGCGAAGACCTACCCGGTAAGAAACAGAGACAGCAACCGGCCCTACAGGATTTAAGGGACTCCTTTTCCACTGCCTCAGGAGTGCAACCTTCAAACCTAAAGACACAATTCACCGGGGAAGACCTCACAATTTCCGAAGGTATCGATACAACAAATATGGAAGAAGTAGATCACACAGGAGAAGCGCCTCCATTGAGGAATGAGGGGAACCCAGTAGGAGAGGAAGTAGAAAATACCATAACTGGCTCCGAGTCTCAGGTTGACTATATGGAGAAATTTTTGGAGAGAATACAAAGCGAAATGAGAGACAAATTTGCGATATCAGAGGCCAACCAAGGTAAAATTCAAGATGCATGCGAGGCACTGGACTGCAAGTTAAATGCGCTTGGCGACAGGGTGACAGCAGTGGAAGAGGAGGTGAGAGCCCTCACCAAGAAGGTCGATGTCCACCAAAGAGAGAGCAAAGATGGGCGCACACTGCTGGCCTCTCCACCGGATCGCCCCTCAGCATTCTGGAATTGGTAGTGCGAGTAGCATAAGAAACCGGAAAGTTCAAAGTGTATCACCTTGGATGGTGCAAATCAGTTCTTGAAAGTTCAGTAATCTCTAGACCCGAGACATGGCCCGGGTTTTGGGATTTATATCCCTCATCAGTAGAGATAAAGTTCAGGGGTGGTGAAGAAAGCCGCCGTAGATCCATCAAGGGCTTCGTTGCCTGCTCGGCACGCAGGTGCGTTTCCCAAAAAGCCCGTCGGCTTTGGAGGCTCGCAAAAGCCCTTAAGTAGAAAGCAAAGATGGGCGCACACTGCTGGCTTCTACACCGGATCGCCCCTCAGCATTCTGGAATTGGTAGTGCGAGTAGCATAAGAAACCGGAAAGTTCAAAGTGTATCACCTTGGATGGTGCAAATCAGTTCTTGAAAGTTCGGTAATCTCTAATCCCGAGACATGGCCCGGGTTTCGGGATTTATATCCCTCATCAGTAGAGATAAAGTTCAGGGATGGTGAAGAAAGCCGCCGTAGATCCGTCAAGGGCTTCGTTGCCTGCTCGGCACGCAGGTGCGTTTCCCAAAAAGCCCGTCGGCTTTGGAGGCTCGCAAAAGCCCTTAAGTAGAAAGCAAAGACGGGCGCACACTGCTGGCCTCTCCACCGGATCGCCCCTCAGCATTCTGGAATTGGTAGTGCGAGTAGCATAAGAAACTGGAAAGTTCAAAGTGTATCATCTTGGATGGTGCAAATCAGTTCTTGAAAGTTCGGTAATCTCTAGACCCGAGACATGGCCCGGGTTTCGGGATTTATTTCCCTCATCAGTAGAGATAAAGTTCAAGGGTGGTGAAGAAAGCCCTTGACGGATCTACAGCAGCTTTCTTCACCACCCTTGAACTTTTTCTCTACTGGTGAGGGATATAAATCCCGAAATCCGGGCCATGTCTCGGGTCTAGAGATTACCGAACTTTCAAGAACTGATTTGCACCATCCAAGGTGATACACTTTGAACTTTCCGGTTTCTTATGCTATGCGTTGAACTTTATCTCTACTGATGAGGGATATAAATCCCGAAACCCGGGCCATGTCTCGGGTCTAGAGATTACCGAACTTTCAAGAACTGATTTGCACCATCCAAGGTGATACACTTTGAACTTTCCGGTTTCTTATGCTACTCGCACTACCAATTCCAGAATGCTGAGAGGCGATCTGGTGGAGAGGCCAGCAGTGTGCGCCCATCTTTGCTTTCTACTTAAGGGCTTTTGCGAGCCTCCAAAGCCGACGGGCTTTTTGGGAAACGCACCTGCGTGGAGAGCAGGCAACGAAGCCCTTGACGGATCTACGGCGGCTTTCTTCACCACCCTTGAACTTTATCTCTACTGATGAGGGATATAAATCCCGAAACCCGGGCCATGTCTCGGGTCTAGAGATTACCGAACTTTCAAGAACTGATTTGCACCATCCATGGTGATACACTTTGAACTTTCCGGTTTCTTATGCTACTCGCACTACCAATTCCAGAATTCTGAGGGGCGATCCGGTGGAGAGGCCAGCAGTGTGCGCCCATCTTTGCTTTCCACCAAAGAGAGATTAGATCCTTAAGACAAGAGGGCAAAAACATGAGTGAGAAACTCGAGTCACTAGCAAACCAGGCCAGAAAAAACAAAATAGGAATTCTGAATGTACCGAAAAATCAAGAAGGTGCTGATATAAAAAAAATTGTAATAACACTTCTTGCAGAACACTTCTCGTGGGCAAGTAAGGAACTGCTCGAAGAGGATATACAAAGGGTTCACCGAGACCCATTCGGAAAAGCCAAAGAGAGGAAAACACCCAGGAAAAATCTCGTCAATTGTAAAACATATACGTTGAAGGAGAGAATCCTTGGTGAGGCGTTAAAAAAAGGAATCTTCAGTAAGGACAACTGGTCCTTTAGGTTCAGGTCAGATATGTCCAAAGCCTCGCAAGACAGGCAATGGGAACTGGGGCAATTCATGACGGAATTAAAATCTCTCTGTGCTGTGGTGCAAATGAAGTTTCCTCCGTCACTAAGAATCATGTGGAGGAAAAAAATGTGCAACATACGAGACCCTGAGGAGGTTAAAGAATTTCTTGAGATGGCCGAGACAATATCAGGTCTGAAAACCCCATGAACCATTAGAAAACTACATTATGGAAAAGGCAGAAAGAACAAAGTATAGGCGCAAATAGAAAATATAAGAGTCAAGGAGCCTGAAAAGGGCAAGGAGAATGGCCCAAAAAAAAAAGAAGGGAGGAGCTTCGCGCGATTCCAAGATGGACGCGTGAGCAAAGGGCTTCCGAGACCCACTTCGCCTCCAGCATTTATCCTGCCACAAATCCTGATTTGAACGACGGGTACTTATTGCATATGCCCTGCTGATCCTGAGAACTTTTTTCGAAACTCAATTCGGACGCCGAGAACCGGACTTACTGCACCCTGAAGTTTGCGGCCTACATCGTAGCCCATCCCCGGACTGGAGTCCCCGAGGTAACCAGGTGGCAACTGAACAACAACGGCTGGTGTGATACGCCCACAGCCCCTGGGGTACTTTCGGTTTCGCTTTTGGTAATTGTTGACGGCGTTCTAAGGCCGCTCTACACGACTGTCCTGTTCTTGCTGCAGGTCCTACATCTACTTTGGATCTTAGCCCTCTCGCCCTTGTGTGCCACAGTGAGCGGGACCATTTTGACCAGATCCCACCGGTTCCGACGGAGTTCATTGCTCAACATGGCGGGCAAAGCGGATACCGAGAAACGGAACACCAAGGGCACGCATCGTGGTGGAGCTTTTCAAACCCAGACCATAGAGCGTTACACTCGCCCAAAAGGGTCCCCCGGCGGAGCGAGCAAGGCTCTTGAAGGGACCGGAGATGGTCCTCCTATAACGGAGGAGCCGACATTGAAGGACATCATGGGCGCCATCACCAGTGTTCGAACGACTATGGGTCAACAATATGAAACCCTTGCTGCAAAGATCGACACAGTGGCGATCGAGGTCAATCTTATTAGGGCAGACCTGGGCAAAACGAATGAGCGGGTAAAGTCCCTGGATATCAAAACTGCGAGCCTGACTACTGATGTGTCGGACCTCCAGGCTGAGGTTCGCACTCTCCAAATCTCCAACGACTTGTTTGCCCGCCGGCTGGAGGATTTTGAGGTTCGGGCCAGGCGCAATAACGTTCGCATCGTGGGGATTTCCGGAGAACTCTGCGGATGTGTCTACGGACCTTCTGGTGGAGGATCTGGTCCTGAAACATCTTATGTCTAAGGGCCTTAGCAACTTTTTTACGGTGGAGCGCGCTCATAGAGTCCCCGGTGGGAAGCCCAAGCTGGGGGCCGCACCACGGCCTATCATCGCCAGAATTTTTAACTTTCGGGACCGGGACGCTATGTTGCAAGCCTCACGTACTACAGGTCCCACAAAGTTTGACACTGCCTCAATTAGTTTCTATCCGGACTTTACGCAGGCGGTGCAGAAACAACGCCTGGGCTTCATCGGGGTGATGAGACGGCTCAGGGATATGGGACTGAAGTATGCCATGCTTTTTCCGGCCCGCCTGAGGATCGAATATGAGGAGCAAGCGTTCTTCTTTGATCGCCCCGAAGTGGCCAGTGACTGGTTGGACACATTGCCATCAAACCGCACCAGCAGCGAGAGTTCGAGAGGTGCCGAGGGGGGCCTGGCTGAACAGGAGTAGTGAGTCTGCATCGGCGAGCCGATTTCCTTGGACTTATAGCAGTGGCTGTGTGATCGATTTGCTTTACAGTATGGATACCTGGGGGTGGGGGGGAATCGGGTCTCTTCTTCCTCCTCTGGGGACTTTCTCTCTCTTCTTGTAGGTTAGTTTAATGGGGCGACAGGCACACTGCAAGTTGAGGTGGCTGTTTGGTCTACCGCAGGGGTGCAGGGTGGGGGGGGTGTTTTTTCGGGGTTCCTAGGGGGTGGTGGGGGGGGCTTTTCTTTTTGTTTTGCTCGAGGCTGCGCTATGTTCTGGCTATTATCCTGTGTGCTTGTTCCGGGGCGAGGGGGGCGGAGTGCCCATTGCCGGGATGGGGGGTGGGGAGCTTAGGGTGCTGAGTTGGAACGTTAACGGTCTTGGTGATAGAATAAAGCGGGGGATAGTTTTGCAATACTTGAAACGATGTGCCCCAGATGTGATTTTACTCCAGGAGACGCATCTGGTTGGTAATACATGTCACGCGCTGAACAGACGGGGCTATCGCTTAGTGGCTCACTCAGGATTTACCTCTGGATCTAGAGGAGTTGGGGTTCTGGTTAGAGCTTCCCTCCCCCTGGAGATAGATGACGTAGTGCTGGATGACAGGGGCCGCTATGCGGCTATCACGGGTCGGTGGGAGGGAAAGACGATCTCCATTTTGTCTGCGTATGTTCCCCCTGGCCTGCAAACCACCACATTTGCGGATTTGGGTAATGTGATCCTGGGGAGATGAAGACCGTAGCCCCCCTAGAACTCTGCCCGCAGCACAGCTTTGGCTCAGGAGTCTCCTGGACATGTTTGGTCTAGTAGATTGTTGGAGGCAACTGCACCCTGGACAGCTCCAGTATACTTTCTACTCGGGAGCCCACGGGAGTCTCTCGAGATTGGATTATATTCTTGTACCTGCGGCGCAGATGGTCTCTGTAAGGGAAATCAGGCATTTGGCCAGGGGGATCTCTGACCACTCTCCGCTTTGGCTTACAGTTGACATACAGTTGGGTGCCGAGGGCCGGATCGCTCCGATCAATCCCTGGCACCTTCGTAATCCAAGGATTAGGTTGGAGGTGGTGAAGTGTATGGAACACTATTTCGCTGAGAATGAGGGATCGGTATCCTCCCCTGTTACATTGTGGGAGGCATATAAACCAGTGATACGCGGCCAAACCCTGTCCCTCATTGCCAGCGAAAGGAAGCGTAAGAATGCGGCGGTGGTGGACCTAGAGAATGAAATCACTGAGCTGGAGAGGCAGATGGAGTCCGGAGTCACCCCTGAGGTGCTGCACTCTTTGGCCCTGAAACAGTCTGAATACAAGGCACTGGTCACTGACGCGGCCAAGGCGATGCACCGTAAGCAACAGGGGCGTTTGTATGATGTTGGGGATAAGGCGGGAAAGTTGATTGCCTGGTTGGACAAAAGGGATAGATTGAATCGGGTGGTGCCCGTTGTTGAGAGGATAGATGGTACGCGGGTCATGGACCCGATCGATATAGTCCAGGTCTTTGCCCAGCATTTTCAGGCGGTTTATGCGCCGGTCTCTGATAGGCCGGAAGAGGACTCACATTTATTACTTCGAGATATCGCTTTGCCTAGCCTGTCAGACTCGGACAGGGAGCTTATGGAGGCGGAATTTTCCACCGATGAAGTAGCGCTCGCTATCCGTTCACTTCGCTCTGGGAAGGCCTCAGGCCCGAATGGCATACCAGTGGATTTGTAAAAACTATGCCCCGACAAAATGGCGCCGTATCTTCATTGGATGTTCCTGTCATCGCGAGATCTTGGATCTCTTCCTCGGGATCAGAGATTGGCATCCATTGTGGTCATTCATAAAGATGGCAAGCCCCGTGATCATTGCTCATCGTATCGGCCGATTTCGCTTTTGAATGTTGAACCTAAAATTCTCGCAAAACTTTTGGCAAATCGGCTGATTATGGTGATTGCTGACTTGATCCATCCGGACCAGTCTGGATTTATTCCCCATCGTAATACCGCGCTCAATCTTAGTCGCCTTCATGGCGTCTTGGCGAGGGCGGGGTCTCTTGAGGAGCCGGCCATCTTGGTTTCACTTGATGCCTCGATGGCCTTCGATATTTATGGGTAGCCCTTGCCAAGTTTGGTTTCGGCCCTAAATTCATTGGGTGGATCAAGCTTTTATATGAGCAGCCACTGGCGCAGGTGGTGGTTAATGGCAGGGCTTCGGAACCCTTCACCCTCGGACGCGGTACGAGACAGGGATGCCCCTTGTCGCCGCTCCTCTTTGCGCTTGCCCTTGAACCCCTGGCCGCGCGGCTCGGTTGGGAACCTTCACTTAAGGGCATTCGATGGTCGCCTGACTTCGAGGACCGGATATCGCTCTATGCTGATGATATATTGCTATATCTTACCTCTCCCTGTAAATCATTGGGTGTCCTTTTTGATGTGTTAAGTTCCTTTGGGAGGAACTCCGGTTTGGTCATTAACTGGACCAAGTCCTGTATCTATCCACTCTCGGACGATGTGCCCCCTCTTCCCCGCGTTTGTCCGATACCGGTTTCTAGAGTCGGCTTCAAATACTTGGGGAGCTACATTTCGCTGGATCCCAAAGTCCGCTATGAGCGGAATTTGTTGCCTCCGCTCTCCCGGCTTCAGTCGGATGTCGCGGCGTGGTGTGGCTTGCCACTCTCCCCTTTGGGAAGGGTGGCCCTGTTCAAAATGATGTCTCTCCCCCGCTTCCTATATGCCATTCAGAATACACTTGATTTGGTACCCACTAGCTATTTTCGTGAGATCGAGGGCTTGCAGAGGAAGTTGATGTGGGGCGGGCGACCGCGTATCGCATTGGCAAAATTGACTTTGCCCTGGTATGATGGGGGCGTTGCGTTACCTGACATCAAGCGCTACTACTGGGCGTCCCAGTTGAGTGCTGTGAACCACGCTATGTACGGTCCTGTCCCGAACCCCGCATTCGAGATGGACAGACGGCAACTGCCCGGGGCTGACTACAATAGAGCGCTCTATTCTAGAGCCGACCGGAAGCACCTAACGGGCCCTACTGCGGTTGCGGTGCGAATCTGGGAAAGTGCGACCACTGCCACGGGATGGACGGATAAACTGACTAAATCGACCCCTTTGTACGCCGCAGAGGCACTGGGTGGCCTGTGGACGTGGAAGGGCTTCGACAGATGGGACCACATTGGCATTAGCAAAGTGGGAGACCTATGGGTTAAGGGCAGAGTCAAGACCTTCGAGGAACTCCAGCGGGAGTATAAATTGAGTGACAGGGAACATTATCGCTACCTCCAAGTCCGTCACGCGCTTAACTCGGTTTTCCCGGCTGGTACTACGATCCCAGAGTCCTCTCCGCTTGAGGATAGAGTGCTTGACGGGTACGTCCCCGACAGCACCATCTCTCTTATTTACAAGAAACTGATTAATGATCGCTCGGACCTTCTTATACAGTTGCGGAATGCTTGGACCAGTGACGGGCTAGAATTGGACGATGAAGACTGGCAGGCGGCGATATCCTCCCCTAAAGAGGTCGCGATTCTGGCACGTCTCAGGCTGGTGCAACTTAAGATATTACACCGGGTATATGTCACGGGTCTACGACTGGTGCATATGGGTTATTCTGTGGATGGGTTGTGTAGACGCGGTTGTGGTATGCAGGCTACATTTTTACATAACCTCTGGGAATGTCCGGAAGTGGCGGTATTCTGGCACCAAGTGCATGTGGGTATGGGTGAAGTGACGGGTGTTGTGTTATTGCCTGAGGCCAGACGCTGCTTATTGAATATTTGGGAGCCGAATGACTGCACTGTTGCTCAAACACAATGGGTTACATTAGGTAATATGGTTGCTAAGCGAGATATAGCCCGACTGTGGGGTTCTCAAAGGCCGCCATCACTCCTAGCATGGAAGGAAAACATGGACTGGTCCATGGTTAGGGAAAAAACTGGGTATGTCTCCCATGGCAGACCTAGGAAATGGGGTAGGGTCTGGGGTCAATGGAATTCGTACCGTGGAGAGCTGTGTACCCCCCCCATTCACCGACGTTCCCGATCCGCTTCACCTCCCTTGACTGTGCGTTTCCGATTCTTAGCATTTGCTGACTGTATTCTATAGTTTTGCCCCTGGGCCCCCCCTTCCCCTCTCCAGTATTTCTCCTCCTTCAGATTGTTACATATTCTTAACCCGATTCCCATTGCCATAAGGGACAGCCAATCTACTGCACAATAATGCCTCGACTTTCTGTGCGTTTTGTTTGTTGGTTTTATTTATAAAATATAAAACGTAAAACCTTTCGCTAATCCTATTTATACCACGTGCTTCTACAGGATCATGAGATCTCGCTGCCGGACCCCTGGGTTGTCGGCTGAAGAGCTGTGTATTCTTGTGTTGATGCTGATGTGTGTAACTGACCAGCCTCCGTGGTTGTTGGTCTGTAACTGTATCTTCCTTTACAAAATAAAGGTTTTCAAAAAAAAAAAAAAAAAAAGAAGAAGTAGGCTTCCCCAGGGAGGGTAAACAAGATATACATAAAGTTAAAGCAAAATATATAAAACAAAATACGGGTGGAGAGAAAATTAGGGGGAAAAAAAATCCTCAATAATTCAGAAAAATTGGGAAATCAAGGTTTCGGCCAGCACAGTCATAATGACTACCTTTACTCAGTAATAATAGATGGGGTCAAACAGTAGAGAGTTTAATATACTCTCATGGAACATAAACGGACTCAGGGTGAAAAACAGAAGAAACAGGATTTTAGAGTATTTAAAGACATCAGACAGTGAGCTTATCATAATACAAGAAACACACCTCCTGAAAAAAGAATGGAACCAAATAATGAAAAATCTAGGGTGGGTGGATATGTATGTATACACGAATCAGGAATGCAACATAAAAGGGATAGCTATAATCTTCAAGAAAACTCTTAAAATCAAGCTTGAATATTCCGAAGTAGATAGCAAAGGTAGATGGGCAATAGCTAGGGCAAGAATTGGAAATAACCTCTATACAATAGCAGGTTATTATGGCTCGAACACAGACGATCCGGGACCTTTACAAAAGTTGTACACCCACTTATTGTCAGCTACCTCCCCAATAATTTTAGGTGGTGATTTCAATATAATTATGAACCCTAAAATAGACAGATCACCCCAGGAAGACATTCAAATCTCCCAAAAATGAGAGAATGGCTTGGAAACTATAGGAGGGATCTAGACCTAATGGATATTTGGAAAATAAAAGGGGACAAAAGACAACCTTTCACCCTACACAATAAGAAACTTGGACATAGGTCAAGAATTGATTATTTTTTAATTGATAGAAGCCTCTCAGAAGAGGTAACAAATCTGGAACACCTTCCAGCTCACCTGTCAGATCATTCTGCAGTCCGGCTTACGTTAAAAAGAACTAAAATTAAAACACAGAGTAGACTGACAATTGAACGGGCTATTCTGCTCGACCAGCAATGTATACAGGAGCTCAGGTCAGAAACAGAAAACTTCTTTGAAAATAACAGAGTAGGTACATCAAGACAAATTACATGGGATACCTATAAGGCAGTCATTAGAGGGAAACTACTAAGCCAAGGGGCATTTAGATCAAAGACAATAAAACATAAGATAAGGGACTTGGAAAATTCTATAAATCTTCTGGACGAACAAATACTGGTTGAGCAAATAACAAACAAAAGGGAAGAGATGGAGAAGGAAAGACAAAGGCAAAAAGAATGTCTCGCTGACATCTTAGAAGACAGAGTAAGAACAAAGTGGGAAGCGAGTAAATTAGCAAACCACGAGTATGGGGAAGGCTGTGGGAAACTACTAGCTTGGAAACTAAAATCAGATCTAGCAAGGAATAAGGTAGTAAGTATACAACAAGACAGCCAGTCAATACCATCATCTGAGGAACCGGTAATAAGGCAGGAATTTACAAAATTCTTTGCTGAGTTATACTCCGAAGATGTCAACCCATCGGAACAACAAATAGAGGGTTACTTAAACACTCTACCCATTTTAGCCCTAACAGAGGAAGAGAAAAAAGATCTAAATGAAGAAGTAGAGGAAGCAATAAAAGGGTTGAAAAAAGGGAAAGCTGCAGGTCCGGACGCTCTTCCAAACGAGCTATATATGGCACTTAGAGAAACTCTGGCACCACAAATCACAGACCTACTCAATCTGGTGTATAAACAACACGAAAAGATCTCAGACTCTTGGAACGACGCCATCATAACTATAATCTTAAAACCTGGAAAGAAGCCCACAAGATGTGATTCATACCGGCCAATATCACTACTCAACTGTGATTATAAGATCTGCACAAAAATCTTGGCAAAAAGGCTGGGGAGAGTGATGACCCAGTTGGTTCATAGTGATCAGAAAGGCTTCATCAGAGGAAGACAACTTCAGGACCTGACTCACGAGCTATTTGGGGCAATAGACGTTGCTACCTCCGAAAAAAACCCTCTCACAATACTCACCTTTGATGCCGCAAAGGCGTTCGACCGGGTTAACTGGGTCTTTCTAAATAAGGTAATGAGAAAAAATAACCTGGGGGAATCTTTCTTACATATGGTGAAAGAGATCTATAAGACCCCAAGATCCAAAATTCTGGTGAATGGAGATCTTACTAATAACATACGCATTAAAAGAGGCACTAGGCAAGGTTGCCCCCTCTCGCCATTACTTTTTAACTTGTATATTGAGCCACTGGCAAACCTTCTAAGGGAAAATGAAAAAATACTACCATTCAAACACCAGGGGTGGTCCAAAAAAGTAGCTCAATATGCAGATGATTTAAGGCTTTTCACCAATGAATATCAGTCTTCCATATCTGAAATCAAAATTTCCCTTGAGAATTTTGGGAAAGTCTCAGTTTATTTGATGAATCACTCCAAAACCGAGATCATGACTTGGAACACAAATTTCACCAATCCCAGTATCAAAAATGAAATAAAATATTTAGGAATTACATTAGTTCATGACCTGGAGAAAATTCTGCAGATAAATCTAAATCGTGTGGCAGCCGAAATAAGAAAACTTTTAAAGGTCTGGACTGGCCTCCCCTTAAGTTTCCTAGGTAGATCAAACATCATAAAAATGACTATTTTGCCCAAATATACCTACCTGTTTAAAACAATTCCCTTAGAATTCAAAAGGGATTCACTGAAAAAGCTACAGGGAGAAATTGCGAGCTTCATCTGGGCTTCTAAGGGAACCAGAATATCTTGGAGGAAAATTAGGAGAAGAAAAGAGCACGGAGGGATAGCCAGCCCTGATCTGTGGGAGTATTACAGAGCTTTTTACTTTAAGAATATGAGACCATTGTTGAGGGTTCACCAATACTATCCCGAATACCTTCAAGCAATGACTAAGAGAGATGACCACTTCCTATATAAATTTGGCCATCCAAAATTTAAAAATAAAATAAAATTGAAGGTCCTGAAAGACGCGGCCAGGCTATGGTTTCAGATCAAAGGGACCTTAAACATTCCATACTATAGCCCTCTGGCCCCTATATGGGACTCCCCAGGCACTCCAGACTGCCTAAAAGACAGCTTGTCAAACCCTCTGAAAACAGCCGACATTAAGTACTGGGGTCAAATCATAAGTGGATCAACTCTGATCTCATGGGATGATCTTCATACCATCACTAAGTTTACCATCTCCAAATTCAAATACTATCAGCTTTCTAGTTGGGCAAAAAGCCTCACAGAACATGAAAAGGATACCGAAGAGCTGGAGAAAGATATGCAGAAAGTTTTGCCCATAAAGAAAGAGATAGCCAAATGGTACTGGGTCCTAATAACATCAGGAGACGAAGATCCTCAGACTGCAGAGTTAATCTGGGGGAAGGATTTACAAATTTTGGACCCAGAGAGTATGGTTGAAGTCAATTGAAAAATGCTGGGCCACACTAAAATCAGCAGCTTTAAAAAGAAATCATCTCTTCCCGATCTATAGGGATTATTGGACCCCAAAATAACTGTCCAAATTTAAAGGGGCCCAAATCAGGAAATGTCCGAAATGCGGAGAGGAGAGAGCAGATGACATTCACATCTTTAAAGAGTGCCCATACCTGGACGGGTTTTGGTTTGAAGTGGGTAAGACTTTAAGCTCGATCTTACAACAGCAACTAACTGTAAGTACCACCCTTGTACTTTTTGGGATCGATAGTAACATAGGAGCGGGTAAGCTAACAAAAAAGCAAGAAAATTTGGTTTTTGTCTTAATCCTCCTTGCAAGAAGGGAGATATGTATTAAATGGGTTAGCCCAGTACCCCCTACGATTGGGGAATGGATGAATTCAGTTTTGAAAATAAACAAACTAGACAGGAGGGAAAAACATACCAATAGAAACAATTTCTGGACAATATGGAAAAATCATTTTAACCCAAACTCAGTGGCCGAGACGGAATGATGATCCTATGATTAAGCGATGGTAACATTCTGTTGATGGGTACAATACTCATTGAGTAGTCAAGGTGGCTATCTCTCTCCCACAATCGAAAAAACAGAAAAGTTATTTATGTGATGGTTCCAAAGGGGACTCCTCTGCAAAATCTTTGGGAAACTCCCCGTACACACTCGTATTCAGGGGCAGTGCTGGTACAGTTAATGCAGAGGCTGAACCTTGACATTCCCACAAAATATAAAATCGCAATATGAGGATAAAAAAAAAAAGAAAATAGTATCAATAGTAAAATAAATTTTAATAAAATTCTTTAAAATCAATGCAGGCTCACTATTAATAGTTTAATGATCAAATATCTCAGTGGAGGAATCCATTACTATAGTTGTTATCCCTTTGTCCGCATTCACCTCTTTCCATTTAATCCTAGTTCCATTTGGTCTGTGTGGTTCAATGTTACCCACAGTTTTTGTAGTTCTATCAGATCTGGATTCCCATAACGAAGTAGTCAAGGTAATACAGTTATGGTCACTAACAGGCACATGCATCAAGCGATTTAGAAGTCGCAAAAATTGCGAATCACAAAAAAAGAGCAATTGCGATCGCAATTTACAGTGTTGCAATGCATCAACCTATGATTTTCTTATCACACCAGAACCCATAACACCATACTTCTACACCCTCCCGAAAATCCACAAAGGCATCACCCCAGTTCCCGGCAGACCAATCGTCTCCGGAATAGGATCTCTATTGGAACCTTTGTCCCAGTTTTGCGATGTCTTCCTACAACCAGTAGTGAAAAAGATCCCCTCCTACCTCCAGGACACCAGGGATGTCCTTCGTTTGATAAATGATGTGGACGGAAGAACAGATGTTGACCTCCTACTGACCTTAGACGTGGAAGCCCTTTACACGAACATCCCCCAACAGGCAACCTTAGAGGCAGTGGAATCCACCCTGAGACTGGAAGAATGGACATCCCCCACCCGGTCTCCTTTATCATGGAGTTAGCCAACATAGCTCTCACAGAGAACTTTTTCAAGTACGAATCAGAACTGTACCATCAGATCCGTGGAACTTCTATGGATTCAACCTTCGCACCAAGTGTGGCTTGTATCTACATGGCGGCCTTCGAGAAATTTCACATCTATTCTCCAGAACACAATCCATTTTGTGAGAACCTCACCCTATGGCGTCGTTACATTGACGACATCCTGATTTTTTGGAAAGGAGACCGGACCAGTTGTAATGCGTTCTGCACGTGGATCAACCACCAAGATCCATATTTGAAATTCACAGGAACCATCTCTGAACATTCCATACCTTTCCTGGACCTCACCATTGTACTGGGCCCGTCAGAAATCTCGACCACCCTCTACAAAAAGGAGACAGATAGAAACAGCCTCTTGCTCTATAATAGTCATCACACAAGGGCACTGAGGGACAACCTCCCTTTTGGTCAATTTTTAAGGCTCCATAGAAACTGTACTAGTGCCTCCGATTACCAACGGGAAGCGAAGCTTCTACAACACAAACTCCAGGAGAGGGGGTATCCAACAAGATTACTGCAACGTTCCGCGAAGAGAGCCCTTAACAATAACAGGGAATCTCTCCTAGAAACCCACACAAAAGAGAAAGAAGATCTGATCACTTGCGTAACATCGTTTACGAAGAATTCCTCCTTCATCAAAAAAACAGTGAACTCCCACTGGGGTATACTGAACTCAGAAAACTTGGACATCCCCCGCCCACGCTTCGCCTTCAAAAGAACCACCAACCTGAAGGATCCATTGGTCCACACCCGTCCAAAAAAGACTAGTACTCGTCCACAGAACACACTTTGGGATCTGCCCCCAGTGACGGGACACTACCGCTGTGGCAACTGTGTCGTCTGCCCACAAACCACACAAACCAAATCTATCCAACTCTCGGATACTTTCATTTGGCACTTGAACAGACATACCAACTGTAACACCAGCAAGTGCATTTACATGTTGACCTGCCCCTGTGGGCTAAAGTACATTGGAATGACGACACGCGCAGCAAAGACACGCGTTATGGAACACAACAGCAATATCCGCACCCATAAGACTCATACTCACCTGTATGAACACTGCAAGCAACAGAACCATGCCGCAGAGGACATACAGTGGGTAATACTGGAGTGGCATCCCTCATCAAACCAGCAGGCCCTGTTCAGAATTGAACAGAGATGAGTTCACCGCCTACATCTAGATACTGAGGGACTAAATGATTCTGTCCCCTGAAACACACTAACTAGATGATTTTCCACCTAGGCTATCCATTACCCCTATGAGTGGTGTTGATTATCCCCATACAAGATGCATCCCCGGGTTGTGTCTTAGATACACTGAGAGCACATTCCCACAATGTTCATACCCGTGAGGCGGAGATACAAATTGCTCCACCTCACACCAGCTCTTAACACCCTCCTTGACACACTGAGAGGAATGCTCACCACTTCTGCGCTGAACACATCCGCAGGTATCATGATCCATCACACACAGGGTTGCAAACCGCACCATGAGTTGCTAACCCCCCCCCCCCACGGCCTGACCCTGTACCTAGAGATGAGCAGGCCACTCTACCACATACTCTCTCTCCCTCTCCCCCTTGCACCATCTCCATCACTGGGGACCTGGGACATCTCTAAATCAACCTTACGACCTCTGCCCTTACGACCACATTGATCGTTTTAACTCCACCTTGTAATCATCATGTTTGAATCCCCCCATTACCTTTTACAACTAATCTGGAGCTTTGGAGCTCATTCCTGTGACTCATGTACTCCCACCGATAGGGACAAGTAAACACAAACAAGGGCACCCCAGTTGGCCCGCCAGCCCAGTCCAAAATGGCGCACCATCTGTGTAGCAGGGTAATGCATTCGAAATCGCCAGGGCGGCTACACGACATTCTTTCTATGCCACCCACCCACGAGAATGCTCTTTTGATGCTCGATCATTGATCCCGCCATCACGACGGACCGCCTTTCGGGGTATATAAGACATATCCACCATATACATTCAGTTGCAATACCCCTATCCAAGATGGCGCTTGCACTGATATGATGACGCGTACACATCGTCATCCTTACGCACCGGAACTCCGAGCTAGTTTGAGACGTGTCGCCTAGCAACCAGCAGATCGACACGCCCCCATCACGATCACTTGGAGATATATGGGCGCTGAGAACCCTTTCACACTGCCAGCTGCTTCACGGCCGATCCGCGCCGGTTCTGTGGGCTTAGGTGAAGAGGTAACCTCCTCGCGCCTCCAAGGTAAGGGGGTCATGGGGCTGAACACTGCTTCCAGATATCGGTTGGACGCAGTAAACCTGTAGGCGATGTCCACTGACCGTGGGTTTCCTGCCACTGGGGGAGCGCGGGGGAGCGGCCCTTTACTGGGCTGTAAGCGTGGACACGGGGCCGGTGTAGTACTCGGGTCCCGGGCTGCAGTAGCTATCCCCGTGGGCCGCTGTAGACTGGCGGCTCGCAACCATCACCCACCCAGTTCGGGACATCGGTGTGTGGGCGATTTTGTTTGGTTAGACATGTCACTTTGGGGACATCGCGGATTCCACATGGGGAGGCACTGTTGATGCTGTGGTGACCCGGGAACAATCTACTGGGTTCCCGACTGGGCTGCAGCTTTATCAGAGTGGTATGCTCCCACTGACGCCACCGGTTGGTTGGCAAAACCACAGTGAGACTAGCTGGTGGTTTCCATTGCCGCAATGAACACTCTTGCCTTGAGGTTAGACCATTGCTCCCCTCAAGCTTACTTAGAATCTCCTCTCCCCCCTCTTTTACCTTTCCAGATAATTAGTTGATAGCGCAGGTCCCACACAAGCAGTCTATGGGGACCGCCTACAGCTATTGAGGGTAAGTCTGAAATAATTGACCTTTCAGCTCTCCTCCTTAAGAGACTCACCTTCGGCACCTTTTTCCACCTTTTTCCAAATTTTTCCTCATTTTGCCAACTAATATATCCGACCACACTGTTGATTGAGCATATGTTTGTTGGTAACCCAACATGGTAAATTATACCTAACCAAACCCACCCAAGATGTTGGTATGTTTCCACCTCTTTCCTTTCACTGGTTATTACACATCCCGGGTGGATGTTAATCAGTGTTTTTCACTTGGGATCTAGGATTGTATGATAATCCCTTGGAGAACAGTGATCATTATTATGTGTCTTTCTCTCATTTTCCTATAGGGCGGATTGTAACACAGGAACTCTTCCTGTTCCAGTCTCTGACCCCTCAGGTTGTATCTGCTACACTCCTTAGCCCATCTAGGGTTCTTTTCTAGTTTATGAGCACTATTTAGGTCCTGACGAATTGCCGTGTTGGCATGAAACATGTTGACCTGATCACTGACGAGGGTGAACGGGTCCCCCACCCATTGTCTGGTTGAGTCCCTATACCCCTCTTATTTTAATAAGGTAGTTAGCTACATGAATAAAGTGACCAGAGTAGACTACACTAACCTTTTTTAATATACCTCACCTCACTACTTTATCACTTAGGCCCCTCACACTCATTCAATCATCGGCCAGGAACAAAAGATCTCCACAAAAGTGTGGCACTACGTGCTACCCGTCAGGCATTGCAGCGCCGGCTTGACGCAGGAGCAGGAAGCCGGTGATGACACGAGACAATTGGCTGGTGATATGACAGTAGCCGTTAAACCAGCCTGTTGTGTGAGGCATCCCTAGTTCCGACAAGGGACACTTGCCCCTGACTTTTCACATACAACCACACTTGGAGAGAGGAAGCAATACCACTCCACTATATTAATATTACTCCCTAGGGGAACTTTGTGCATCTTTCTGGATAGTAATGTATATTGTAACATAGGCTTTGTGTTTAAGGTTCATGTGATTTTGGTTTAATTATTTTTCAGAAAATGTCTAAACGTAAGGGAATGAAAACCCCTGTTGAACATGCGGGTGCAACCATTGATACCCATCTGGTAAAAGCTTTGAGTGCTATTAATGTAGAGATTGATAGGGCTGAACGCCGACTATCGTGTTTGAGTAGTGTTCCGGCTATGCCGTCTGTACCATCTACTGTACCCCTTGCTGTGGAGCGTGGTGACTCCCCTAGACTGGAAGAATTAGTAGCCCATGAAGGAATTGAATTAGCCTCTCCATTGTCGCCTGATGTACTGATCGATGCCCTCAATGTATCGCTCTGTAGTAGGGCATCTGCCCCTAGAGTAAAATGGGGCTGTAGGAAGCAACAACCAAAACGGGGGATAGTTAGTGTTAGTAGGGGATCTAAACCGATTCGTGCTCCAGCCTCTAATACAGATGAACGATCAGATGACATTAATATTGGGGTTTTAAATGGTATTCAGATGGATCAGATCATTAATGCACTGGCTGCTAAAATTGAAGTTTATTTTAAGCCATTGTCTGATAGATTGGACATACTGAATAAAGAAGTTGCCAGGATAGGTTGGGAGTTAACCACCCAAAATGAGTTACTTAGGACACTGAAAGTTACACCAGTGGTAACCCCGGAAGATATAAGTAACGCAACTGTAGAAATAATACATGTAGTGCCAGTAGGTAGTGATGTGGGGGAGAACGTTATATGAGGGGGAAATAGTAAACAAACACTAGGTTCTAGGGAGAACACTCAGGATGCAAGATCTCCTGAGGAAAATCGGAGTAATACTATCAATTTACCGCCAGATTGTGCCCCCTATGTGGCAGTTTTGATGAAAGTACCGGCCCTTAATCGAACCCAAGAGGAAACCCATGATTCGCTTAAGAACAAAACTATCCACTGGCTTAACCACCATTGTGGGTTACCCGTGAACCATTCAGATCAGATCCTCACTACTAGAAGGGTCACCTGGATAGGACAATATAAAAAGAGTATACAGGGTGACTGTGTAATAATAAATTTTAAAAACCCTCATTATGCTAGGACTTCCCTGATTAGAGCAGCAATGTTACCCATTAATGTACAAGGTATGACACTACAAACACTTGGCTTCTTTTATAGCTCACACATGTATGAAACCGGGGGGAGGAATTATCTGAATGGTCGGGCCGCATCATCTAAATCCATGTTTGAGGTACCTGTATTTAATCGATTTCAAGCACTCAACACCCACGATATGAACGATTGAATAGGGCGGATAACCATTGGAATACTGCCATAGCGGAGGAGATTACAGCTGGCCATGGAGTTAGGATTAGGGATATCCCATGGCAGGTTAATCCTCCAGGAGGAGATTGAAACACTAATACAGGGGAGGGGGCACCCCCTGAACAAAATACCAACTCATTGATCGAACAGGATCTGGGCCGCCCCTAACTGGATAAGGTGGACAATCATAGGGTTTCTGCTACAGAGTTGAATTATATAGTGGGTCACGGAGACAGGCCTAGGGATATTCAAGGGCACCCACCCGAACAAATCACCAACACATCGACCGAACCGGCAGCTATGGGTAATAGTACAGTGATATCTATAGCAAGCTGGAACATAGTTGGATTGTCCTCAAAAAGAGAAAAGCTGGAGTGGAAGGATTTTCTTAGCTCTTACGACATTATTTGTCTTCAAGAAACTTGGTGTACTGAAATGGTTAGTTATGATGGGTATGCCTCATATAATTTACAAGCTGTGGCTTTGGCGTCAGGAAGGGCTAAGGAGGCCTTTTAATTCTTGTCTTAACAAGCCTACCACTATTAGTGAAAAAGCACTTGATTATTGGGGCCCACCTGCAGATTCTCAGGCTTTATCAAAAGCATGCCCGTGATGTCCTATTAATTAATTATTACAATAATATTTTTGATAATTCACGGTGCAAAGTCATAAAGGATTTAGAGACTGAGATTGAGAAATTAAGTACGGAAGAAAATTTTGTTTTTGATTTTATTTGGGTTGGAGATTTTAATATTTCTATATGTTCTTTGTCTGCATCAAGGGTATGTGGGGTACAGAGGGATACAGGTGAAGATGATTTCCACTTCCCCCACAACCCATACGGTGAGTAGTGAAATAAAATTATGGCTAATTATGATTTAGAACTGTTGCAACCTGCACGGGATGGATGTGGTAAAGAGATCCCTACTTTTACCGGCAGGAACTCTAATTCAACCATTGATCATGCTCTGGTTTCTACTAATATTACCCCCTTTTTTTTCCACCCCTAGGATAGAGGAATCCTTACCAGCAGGTACAGGCATCATTAAATGATTTTGCGATTCTTATCCTTAATAAAAGGTTTAAATATAATGGGCAAGTCAGCTAAAAAGTGCCTACAAATAAAAACCAAAGGGAATGGCCCAGCCCAGCCTTGAACAGACTCGGACGGGCTCAGACGGGCCCGCCCTTGGCCCGGGTTTTGCCCGGCGTGCGCCCACGTGTGTCCCACATAGCGGGCGGCGTGGTCCATTATATACCGGAAAGAGGAGGGGCCTGACAAGCCTCAGGTGTTCCAGGCGCTGGGCCGAGCACTGGGGTTGATGGGACACTTAGCCCTGCAATCCCTCGTGGCAGGCGGGGGGGGAGGTGGGGAGCAAGCTGGCATTCTCCCTCTGTTAGACCCCCCAGCAAAGATCACCTGACAGTCCAGCAGGCAGGACACCGTGAGTCACAACAGCAACAGCAGCCCTCAGTAAGTTCCTTAAGACAAATCGGCACCTGTGGCAGCGGGTGCTGCGAGATGTTAAATACAACGGGGCTGACAAGCCTCAGGTGTTCCAGGTGCTGGGTCGAGCACTTGGGTTGATGGGACACATAGTCCTGGACTCCCTCGCGGCAGGCGGGGGGCGGGGAGCAAGCTGGTGTTTTCCCTTTGTTAGACCCCCAGCAGAGATCACCTCACAGTCCAGTAGGCAGGACCCCGCGAGTCACAACAGCAACAGCATCCAACAGTAAGTTCCTTAAGGCGAAGCGGCACCCGCGGCAGCTGTGAGATGTTAAATGCAACGGGACTGACAAGCCTCAGGTGTTCCAGGTGCTGGGTCGAGCACTGGGGTTGATGGGACACATAGTCCTGAAATCCCTTGCGGCAGGTGGGGGGGCGGGGAGCAAGCTGGCATTCTCCCTCTGTTAGACCCCCAGCAGAGATCACCTCACAGTCCAGCAAGCAGGACCCCGCGAGTCACAACAGCAACAGCAGCCCTCAGTAAGTTCCTTAAGGCGAAGCGGCAGCCGCGGTAGCGGCTGCTGCGAGATGTTAAATACAACGGGCTGACAAGCCTCAGGTGTTCCACGCGCTGGGTCGAGCACTGGGGTTGATGGGACACGTAGTCCTGGAATCCCTCGCGGCAGGCGGGGGGGGGGAGCAAGCTGGCGTTCTCCCTCTGCTAGACCCCCCAGCAGAGATCACCTCACAGTCCAGCAGAGATCATCTCACAGTCCAGCGGGCAGGACCCCGCGAGTCACAACAGCAACAGCAGCCCTCAGTAAGTTCTTTAAGGCGAAGCGGCACCCGCGGCAGCGGGTGCTGCGAGATGTTAAATGCAACGGGCTGACAAGCCTCAGGTGTTCCAGGCGCTGGGTCGAGCACTGGGGTTGATGGGACACGTAGTCCTGAAATCCTTCACAGCAGGTGGGGGGCGGGGAGCAAGCTGGCATTCTCCCTCTGTTAGACCCCCCAGCAGAGATCACCTCACAGTCCAGCAGGCAGGACCCCGCGAGTCACAACAGCAACAGCAGCCCTCAGTAAGTTTCTTAAGGCGAAGCGGCAGCCGCGGGAGCGGCTGCTGCGAGATGTTAAATACAACGGGCTGACAAGCCTCAGGTGTTCCACGCGCTGGGTCGAGCACTTGGGGTTGATGGGACACGTAGTCCTGGAATCCCTCGCGGCAGGCGGGGGGGGGTGGGGGAAAGCTGGCGTTCTCCCTCTGTTAGACCCCCCAGCAGAGATCACCTCGCAGTCCAGCAGGCAGGACCCTTTGAGTCACAACAGCAACAGCAGCCCTCAGTAAGTTCCTTAAGGCGAAGCGGCACCCGCGGCAGCAGGTGCTGCGAGATGTTAAATACAACGGGGCTGACAAGCCTCAGGTGTTCCAGGCGCCGGGTCGAGCACTGGGGTTGATGGGACACATAGTCCTGGAATCCCTCGCGGCAGGCGGGGGGGCAGGGAGCAAGCTGGCGTTCTCCCTCTTCTAGACCTCCCAGCAGAGATCACCTCACAGTCCAGCAGGCAGGACCCCGCGAGTCACAACAGCAACAGCAGCCCTCAATAAGTTGCTTAAGGCAAAGCGCACCCGCGGCAGCGGGTGCTGCGAGATGTTAAATACAACGGGGCTGACAAGCCTCAGGTGTTCCAGGAGCTGGGTCGAGCACTGGGGTTAATGGGACATGTAGTCCTGGAATCCCTCACGGAAGCCGTGGGGGCGGGGAGCATGCTGGCGTTCTCCGTCTGTTAGACCCCCGGCAGAGATCACCTCACAGTCCAGCAGGCAGGACCCCGCGAGTCACAACAGCAACAGCAGCCCTCAATAAGTTGCTTAAGGCGAAGCGCACCCGCGGCAGCGGGTGCTGCGAGATGTTAAATGCAACGGGGCTGACAAGCCTCAGGTGTTCCAGGCTCTGGGTCGAGCACTGGGGTTGATGGGACACGTAGTCCTGGAATCCCTCGCGGCAGGTGGGGGGCAAGCTGGCGTTCTCCCTCTGTTAGACTCCCCCAGCAGAGATCACCTCACAGTCCAGCAGGCAGGACCCCGCGAGTCACAACAGTAACAGCAGCCCTCAGTAAGTTCCTTAAGGTGAAGCGGCACCCGCGGCAGCGGGTGCTGCAAGACGTTAAATGCAACGGGCTGACAAGCCTCAGGTGTTCCAGGCGCTGAGTCGAGCACTGGGGTTGATGCGACACATAGTCCTGGAATCCCTCGCGGCAGGCGGGGGAGGGGAGCAAGCTGGCACCCTCCCTCTGTTAGACCCCCCAGCAGAGATCACCTCACAGTCCAGCAGGCAGGACCCTTTGAGTCACAACAGCAACAGCAGCCCTCAGTAAGTTCCTTAAGGCGAAGCGGCACCCGCTGCAGCAGGTGCTGCGAGATGTTAAATGCAACGGGGCTGACAAGCCCCAGGTGTTCCAGGCGCTGGGTCGAGCACTGGGGTTGATGGTACACGTAGTCCTGGAATCCCTCGCGGCAGGCACAGGGGCGGGGAGCAAGCTGGCGTTCTCCCTCTGTTAGACCCCCAGCAGAGATCACCTCACAGTTCAGCAGGCAGGACCCTGCGAGTCACAACAGCAACAGCAGCCCTCAGTAAGTTCCTTAAGGCGAAGCGGCACCCGCCGCAGCGGGTGCTGCGAGATGTTAAATGCAACGGGGCTGACAAGCCTCAGGTGTTCCAGGCGCTGGGTTGAGCACTGGGGTTGATGGGACACGTAGTCCTGAAATCTCTCGCGGCAGGTGGGGGGGCGGGGAGCAAGCTGGCGTTCTCCCTCTGTTAGACCCCCCAGCAGAGATCACCTCACAGGCCAGCAGGCAGGACCCCGCGAGTCACAACAGCAACAGCAGCCCTCAGTAAGTTCCTTAAGGCGAAGCGGCAGCCGCGGGAGCGGCTGCTGCGAGATGTTAAATACAACGGGCTGACAAGCTTCAGGTGTTCCACGCGCTGGGTCGAGCACTTGGGGTTGATGGGACACGTAGTCCTGGAATCCCTCGCGGCAGGCGGGGGGGGGGGGGAGCAAGCTGGCGTTCTCCTCTGTTAGACCCCCCAGCGGAGATCGCCTCGCAGTCCAGCAGGCAGGACCCTTTGAGTCACAACAGCAACAGCAGCTCTCAGTAAGTTCCTTAAGGCGAAGCGGCACCCGCGGCAGCAGGTGCTGCGAGATGTTAAATGCAACGGGGCTGACAAGCTCCAGGTGTTCCAGGCGCTGGGTCGAGCACTGGGGTTGATGGGACATGTAGTCCTGGAATCCCTCGCGGCAGGCACAGGGGGCGGGGAACAAGCTGGCGTTCTCCCTCTGTTAGACCCCCAGCAGAGATCACCTCACAGTCCAGCAGGCAGGACCCCGCGAGTCACAACAGCAACAGCAGCCCTCAGTAAGTTCCTTAAGGCGAAGCGGCACCCGCGGCAGCGGGTGCTGCGAGATGTTAAATGTAACGGGGCTGACAAGCCTCAGGTGTTGCAGGCGCCGGGTGGAGCACTGGGCTTGATGGGATTCGTAGTCCTGGAATCCCTCGCGGCAGGCGGGGGGCAGGGAGCAAGCTGGGGTTCTCCCTCTTTTAGACCCCCTAGCAGAGATCGCCTCACAGTCCAGCAGGCAGGACCCTTTGAGTCACAACAGCAACAGCAGCCCTCAGTAAGTTCCTTAAGGCGAAGCGGCACACGCTGCAGCAGGTGCTGCGAGATGTTAAATGCAACGGGGCTGACAAGCCCCAGGTGTTCCAGGCGCTGGGTCGAGCACTGGGGTTGATGGTACACGTAGTCCTGGAATCCCTCGCGGCAGGCACAGGGGCGGGGAGCAAGCTGGCGTTCTCCCTCTGTTAGACCCCCAGCAGAGATCACCTCACAGTTCAGCAGGCAGGACCCCGCGAGTCACAACAGCAACAGCAGCCCTCAGTAAGTTCCTTAAGGCGAAGCGGCAGCCGCGGGAGCGGCTGCTGCGAGATGTTAAATACAACGGGCTGACAAGCCTCAGGTGTTCCACGCACTGGGTCGAGCACTTGGGGTTGATGGGACACGTAGTCCTGGAATCCCTCGCGGCAGGCGGGGGGGGGAGCAAGCTGGCGTTCTCCTCTGTTAGACCCCCCAGCAGAGATCGCCTCGCAGTCCAGCAGGCAGGACCCTTTGAGTCACAACAGCAACAGCAGCCCTCAGTAAGTTCCTTAAGGCGAAGCGGCACCCGCGGCAGCAGGTGCTGCGAGATGTTAAATGCAACGGGGCTGACAAGCTCCAGGTGTTCCAGGCGCTGGGTCGAGCACTGGGGTTGATGGGACATGTAGTCCTGGAATCCCTCGCGGCAGGCACAGGGGGCGGGGAGCAAGCTGGCGTTCTCCCTCTGTTAGACCCCCAGCAGAGATCACCTCACAGTCCAGCAGGCAGGACCCCGCGAGTCACAACAGCAACAGCAGCCCTCAGTAAGTTCCTTAAGGCGAAGCGGCACCCGCGGCAGCGGGTGCTGCGAGATGTTAAATGTAACGGGGCTGACAAGCCTCAGGTGTTCCAGGCGCCGGGTGGAGCACTGGGGTTGATGGGATTCGTTTTCCTGGAATCCCTTGCGGCAGGCGGGGGGCAGGGAGCAAGCTGGCGTTCTCCCTCTTTTAGACCTCCTAGCAGAGATCGCCTCACAGTCCAGCAGGCAGGACCCTTTGAGTCACAACAGCAACAGCAGCCCTCAGTAAGTTCCTTAAGGCGAAACGGCACCCGCTGCAGCAGGTGCTGCGAGATGTTAAATGCAACGGGGCTGACAAGCCCCAGGTGTTCCAGGCGCTGGGTCGAGCACTGGGGTTGATGGTACACGTAGTCCTGGAATCCCTCGCGGCAGGCACAGGGGCGGGGAGCAAGCTGGCATTCTCCCTCTGTTAGACCCCCCAGCAGAGATCACCTCACAGTCCAGCAGGCAGGACCCCGCGAGTCACAACAGCAACAGCAGCCCTCAGTAAGTTCCTTAAGGCGAAGCGGCACCCGCCGCAGCAGGTGCTGCGAGATGTTAAATGCAACGGGGCTGACAAGCTCCAGGTGTTCCAGGCGCTGGGTCGAGCACTGGGGTTGATGGGACATGTAGTCCTGGAATCCCTCGCGGCAGGCACAGGGGGCGGGGAGCAAGCTGGCGTTCTCCCTCTGTTAGACCCCCAGCAGAGATCACCTCACAGTCCAGCAGGCAGGACCCCGCGAGTCACAACAGCAACAGCAGCCCTCAGTAAGTTCCTTAAGGCGAAGCGGCACCCGCGGCAGCGGGTGCTGCGAGATGTTAAATGTAACGGGGCTGACAAGCCTCAGGTGTTCCAGGCGCCGGGTGGAGCACTGGGGTTGATGGGATTCGTAGTCCTGGAATCCCTTGCGGCAGGCGGGGGGCAGGGAGCAAGCTGGCGTTCTCCCTCTGTTAGACCCCCAGCAGAGATCACCTCACAGTTCAGCAGGCAGGACCCTGCGAGTCACAACAGCAACAGCAGCCCTCAGTAAGTTCCTTAAGGCGAAGCGGCACCCGCGGCAGCGGGTGCTGCGAGATGTTAAATGCAACGGGGCTGACAAGCCTCAGGTGTTCCAGGCGCTGGGTCGAGCACTGGGGTTGATGGGACACGTAGTCCTGAAACCTCTTGCGGCAGGTGGGGGGGCGGGGAGCAAGCTGGCGTTCTCCCTCTGTTAGACCCCCCAGCAGAGATCACCTCACAGGCCAGCAGGCAGGACCCCACGAGTCACAACAGCAACAGCAGCCCTCAGTAAGTTCCTTAAGGCGAAGCGGCAGCCACGGGAGCGGCTGCTGCGAGATGTTAAATTCAACGGGCTGACAAGCCTCAGGTGTTCCACGCGCTGGGTCGAGCACTGGGGTTGATGGGACACGTAGTCCTGGAATCCCTGGCGGCAGGCGGGGGGGGGCAAGCTGGGGTTCACCCTCTGTTAGACCCCCCAGCAGAGATCACCTCGCAGTCCAGCAGGCAGGACCCTTTGAGTCACAACAGCAACAGCAGCCCTCAGTAAGATCCTTAGGGCGAAGCGGCACCCGCGGCAGCAGGTGCTGCGAGATGTTAAATGCAACAGGGCTGACAAGCTCCAGGTGTTCCAGGTGCTGGGTCGAGCACTGGAGTTGATGGGACATGTAGTCCAGGAATCCCTCGCTGCAGGCACGGGGGCGGAGAGCAAGCTGGCGTTCTCCCTCTGTTATACCCCCAGCAGAGATCACCTCACAGTCCAGCAGGCAGGACCCCACGAGTCACAACAGCAACAGCAGCCCTCAATAAGTTGCTTAAGGCGAAGCGCACCCGCGGGAGCGGGTGCTGCGAGATGGTAAATACAACAGGGCTGACAAGCCTCAGGTGTTCCAGGAGCTGGGTCGAGCACTGGGGTTAATGGGACATGTAGTCCTGGAATCCCTCACGGAAGCCGTGGGGGCGGGGAGCATGCTGGCGTTCTCCCTCTGTTAGACCCCCGGCAGAGATCACCTCACAGTCCAGCAGGCAGGACCCTGCGAGTCACAACAGCTACAGCAGCCCTCAGTAAGTTCCTTGAGGTGAAGCAGCACCCGCGGTAGCGGGTGCTGCAAGATGTTAAATGCAACGGGGCTGACAAGCCTCAGGTGTTCCAGGCGCTGAGACGAGCACTGGGGTTGATGGGACACGTAATCCTGGAATCCCTCGCGGCAGGCGGGGCATGGAGCAAGCTGGCGTTCTCCCTCTGTTAGACCCCCCAGCAGAGATCACCTCACAGTCCAGCAGGCAGGACCCGCAAGTAACAACAGCAACAGCAGCTCTCAGTAAGTTCCTTAAGGCGAAGCGGCACCCGCGTAAGCGGGTGCTACGAGATGTTAAATGCAACGGGGCTGACAAGCCTCAGGTGTTCCAGGCTCTGGGTCGAGCACTGGGGTTGATGGGACACGTAGTCCTGGAATCCCTCGCGGCAGGTGGGGGGCAAGCTGGCGTTCTCCCTCTGTTAGACTCCCCCAGCAGAGATCACCTCACAGTCCAGCAGGCAGGACCCCGCGAGTCACAACAGTAACAGCAGCCCTCAGTAAGTTCCTTAAGGTGAAGCGGCACCCGCGGCAGCAGGTGCTGCGAGATGTTAAATAGAACGGGGCTGACAAGCCTCAGGTGTTCCAGGCGCCGGGTCGAGCACTGGGGTTGATGGGACACATAGTCCTGGAATACCTCGCGGCAGGCGGGGGGGCAGGGAGCAAGCTGGCGTTCTCCCTCTTCTAGACCTCCCAGCAGAGATCACCTCACAGTCCAGCAGGCAGGACCCCGCGAGTCACAACAGCAACAGCAGCCCTCAATAAGTTGCTTAAGGCGAAGCGCACCCGCGGCAGCGGGTGCTGCGAGATGTTAAATACAACGGGGCTGACAAGCCTCAGGTGTTCCAGGAGCTGGGTCGAGCACTGGGGTTAATGGGACATGTAGTCCTGGAATCCCTCACGGAAGCCGTGGGGGCGGGGAGCATGCTGGCGTTCTCCCTCTGTTAGACCCCCGGCAGAGATCACCTCACAGTCCAGCAGGCAGGACCCCGCGAGTCACAACAGCTACAGCAGCCCTCAGTAAGTTCCTTAAGGTGAAGCGGCACCCGCGGCAGCGGGTGCTGCAAGACGTTAAATGCAACGGGCTGACAAGCCTCAGGTGTTCCAGGCGCTGAGTCGAGCACTGGGGTTGATGGGATTCGTTTTCCTGGAATCCCTTGCGGCAGGCGGGGGGCAGGGAGCAAGCTGGCGTTCTCCCTCTTTTAGACCTCCTAGCAGAGATTGCCTCACAGTCCAGCAGGCAGGACCCTTTGAGTCACAACAGCAACAGCAGCCCTCAGTAAGTTCCTTAAGGCGAAGCGGCACCCGCTGCAGCAGGTGCTGCGAGATGTTAAATGCAACGGGGCTGACAAGCCCCAGGTGTTCCAGGCGCTGGGTCGAGCACTGGGGTTGATGGTACACGTAGTCCTGGAATCCCTCGCGGCAGGCACAGGGGCGGGGAGCAAGCTGGCATTCTCCCTCTGTTAGACCCCCCAGCAGAGATCACCTCACAGTCCAGCAGGCAGGACCCCGCGAGTCACAACAGCAACAGCAGCCCTCAGTAAGTTCCTTAAGGCGAAGCGGCACCCGCGGCAGCAGGTGCTGCGAGATGTTAAATGCAACGGGGCTGACAAGCTCCAGGTGTTCCAGGCGCTGGGTCGAGCACTGGGGTTGATGGGACATGTAGTCCTGGAATCCCTCGCGGCAGGCACAGGGGGCGGGGAGCAAGCTGGCGTTCTCCCTCTGTTAGACCCCCAGCAGAGATCACCTCACAGTCCAGCAGGCAGGACCCCGCGAGTCACAACAGCAACAGCAGCCCTCAGTAAGTTCCTTAAGGCGAAGCGGCACCCGCGGCAGCGGGTGCTGCGAGATGTTAAATGTAACGGGGCTGACAAGCCTCAGGTGTTCCAGGCGCCGGGTGGAGCACTGGGGTTGATGGGATTCGTAGTCCTGGAATCCCTTGCGGCAGGCGGGGGGCAGGGAGCAAGCTGGCGTTCTCCCTCTGTTAGACCCCCAGCAGAGATCACCTCACAGTTCAGCAGGCAGGACCCTGCGAGTCACAACAGCAACAGCAGCCCTCAGCAAGTTCCTTAAGGCGAAGCGGCACCCGCGGCAGCGGGTGCTGCGAGATGTTAAATGCAACGGGGCTGACAAGCCTCAGGTGTTCCAGGCGCTGGGTCGAGCACTGGGGTTGATGGGACACGTAGTCCTGAAACCTCTCGCGGCAGGTGGGGGGGCGGGGAGCAAGCTGGCGTTCTCCCTCTGTTAGACCCCCCAGCAGAGATCACCTCACAGGCCAGCAGGCAGGACCCCGCGAGTCACAACAGCAACAGCAGCCCTCAGTAAGTTCCTTAAGGCGAAGCGGCAGCCACGGGAGCGGCTGCTGCGAGATGTTAAATTCAACGGGCTGACAAGCCTCAGGTGTTCCACGCGCTGGGTCGAGCACTGGGGTTGATGGGACACGTAGTCCTGGAATCCCTGGCGGCAGGCGGGGGGGGGGCAAGCTGGCGTTCACCCTCTGTTAGACCCCCCAGCAGAGATCACCTCGCAGTCCAGCAGGCAGGACCCTTTGAGTCACAACAGCAACAGCAGCCCTCAGTAAGATCCTTAGGGCGAAGCGGCACCCGCGGCAGCAGGTGCTGCGAGATGTTAAATGCAACAGGGCTGACAAGCTCCAGGTGTTCCAGGTGCTGGGTCGAGCACTGGAGTTGATGGGACATGTAGTCCAGGAATCCCTCGCTGCAGGCACGGGGGCGGAGAGCAAGCTGGCGTTCTCCCTCTGTTATACCCCCAGCAGAGATCACCTCACAGTCCAGCAGGCAGGACCCCACGAGTCACAACAGCAACAGCAGCCCTCAGTAAGTTCCTTGAGGTGAAGCAGCACCCGCGGTAGCGGGTGCTGCAAGATGTTAAATGCAACGGGGCTGACAAGCCTCAGGTGTTCCAGGCGCTGAGACGAGCACTGGGGTTGATGGGACACGTAATCCTGGAATCCCTCACGGCAGGCGGGGCATGGAGCAAGCTGGCATTCTCCCTCTGTTAGACCCCCCAGCAGAGATCACCTCACAGTCCAGCAGGCAGGACCCGCAAGTAACAACAGCAACAGCAGCTCTCAGTAAGTTCCTTAAGGCGAAGCGGCACCCGCGTAAGCGGGTGCTACGAGATGTTAAATGCAACGGGGCTGACAAGCCTCAGGTGTTCCAGGCTCTGGGTCGAGCACTGGGGTTGATGGGACACGTAGTCCTGGAATCCCTCGCGGCAGGTGGGGGGCAAGCTGGCGTTCTCCCTCTGTTAGACTCCCCCAGCAGAGATCACCTCACAGTCCAGCAGGCAGGACCCCGCGAGTCACAACAGTAACAGCAGCCCTCAGTAAGTTCCTTAAGGTGAAGCGGCACCCGCGGCAGCAGGTGCTGCGAGATGTTAAATAGAACGGGGCTGACAAGCCTCAGGTGTTCCAGGCGCCGGGTCGAGCACTGGGGTTGATGGGACACATAGTCCTGGAATACCTCGCGGCAGGCGGGGGGGCAGGGAGCAAGCTGGCGTTCTCCCTCTTCTAGACCTCCCAGCAGAGATCACCTCACAGTCCAGCAGGCAGGACCCCGCGAGTCACAACAGCAACAGCAGCCCTCAATAAGTTGCTTAAGGCGAAGCGCACCCGCGGCAGCGGGTGCTGCGAGATGTTAAATACAACGGGGCTGACAAGCCTCAGGTGTTCCAGGAGCTGGGTCGAGCACTGGGGTTAATGGGACATGTAGTCCTGGAATCCCTCACGGAAGCCGTGGGGGCGGGGAGCATGCTGGCGTTCTCCCTCTGTTAGACCCCCGGCAGAGATCACCTCACAGTCCAGCAGGCAGGACCCCGCGAGTCACAACAGCTACAGCAGCCCTCAGTAAGTTCCTTAAGGTGAAGCGGCACCCGCGGCAGCGGGTGCTGCAAGACGTTAAATGCAACGGGCTGACACGCCTCAGGTGTTCCAGGCGCTGAGTCGAGCACTGGGGTTGATGCGACACGTAGTCCTGGAATCCCTCGCGGCAGGCGGGGGAGGGGAGCAAGCTGGCACCCTCCCTCTGTTAGACCCCCCAGCAGAGATCACCTCACAGTACAGCAGGCAGGACCCTTTGAGTCACAACAGCAACAGCAGCCCTCAGTAAGTTCCTTAAGGCGAAGCGGCACCCGCTGCAGCAGGTGCTGCGAGATGTTAAATGCAACGGGGCTGACAAGCCCCAGGTGTTCCAGGCACTGGGTCGAGCACTGGGGTTGATGGTACACGTAGTCCTGGAATCCCTCGCGGCAGGCACAGGGGCGGGGAGCAAGCTGGCGTTCTCCCTCTGTTAGACCCCCAGCAGAGATCACCTCACAGTTCAGCAGGCAGGACCCCGCGAGTCACAACAGCAACAGCAGCCCTCAGTAAGTTCCTTAAGGCGAAGCGGCAGCCGCGGGAGCGGCTGCTGCGAGATGTTAAATACAACGGGCTGACAAGCCTCAGGTGTTCCACGCGCTGGGTCGAGCACTTGGGGTTGATGGGACACGTAGTCCAGGAATCCCTCGCGGCAGGCGGGGGGGGGAGCAAGCTGGCGTTCTCCTCTGTTAGACCCCCCAGCAGAGATCGCCTCGCAGTCCAGCAGGCAGGACCCTTTGAGTCACAACAGCAACAGCAGCCCTCAGTAAGTTCCTTAAGGCGAAGCGGCACCCGCGGCAGCAGGTGCTGCGAGATGTTAAATGCAACGGGGCTGACAAGCTCCAGGTGTTCCAGGCGCTGGGTCGGACACTGGGGTTGATGGGACACGTAGTCCTGGAATCCCTCGCGGCAGGCACAGGGGGCGGGGAGCAAGCTGGCGTTCTCCCTCTGTTAGACCCCCAGCAGAGATCACCTCACAGTCCAGCAGGCAGGACCCCACGAGTCACAACAGCAACAGCAGCCCTCAGTAAGTTCCTTAAGGCGAAGCGGCACCCGCAGCAGCGGGTGCTGCGAGATGTTAAATGTAACGGGGCTGACAAGCCTCAGGTGTTCCAGGCGCCGGGTGGAGCACTGGGGTTGATGGGATTCGTAGTCCTGGAATCCCTTGCGGCAGGCGGGGGGGGCAGGGAGCAAGCTGGCGTTCTCCCTCTTTTAGACCTCCCAGCAGAGATCGCCTCGCAGTCCAGCAGGCAGGACCCTTTGAGTCACAACAGCAACAGCAGCCCTCAGTAAGTTCCTTAAGGCGAAGCGGCACCCGCTGCAGCAGGTGCTGCGAGATGTTAAATGCAACGGGGCTGACAAGCCCCAGGTGTTCCAGGCGCTGGGTCGAGCACTGGGGTTGATGGTACACGTAGTCCTGGAATCCCTCGCGGCAGGCACAGGGGCGGGGAGCAAGCTGGCGTTCTCCCTCTGTTAGACCCCCAGCAGAGATCACCTCACAGTTCAGCAGGCAGGACCCTGCGAGTCACAACAGCAACAGCAGCCCTCAGTAAGTTCGTTAAGGCGAAGCGGCAGCCGCGGGAGCGGCTGCTGCGAGATGTTAAATACAACGGGCTGACAAGCCTCAGGTGTTCCACGCGCTGGGTCGAGCACTTGGGGTTGATGGGACACGTAGTCCTGGAATCCCTCGCGGCAGGCGGGGGGGGGGAGCAAGCTGGCGTTCTCCTCTGTTAGACCCCCCAGCAGAGATCGCCTCGCAGTCCAGCAGGCAGGACCCTTTGAGTCACAACAGCAACAGCAGCCCTCAGTAAGTTCCTTAAGGCGAAGCGGCACCCTCGGCAGCAGGTGCTGCGAGATGTTAAATGCAACGGGGCTGACAAGCTCCAGGTGTTCCAGGCGCTGGGTCGAGCACTGGGGTTGATGGGACATGTAGTCCTGGAATCCCTCGCGGCAGGCACAGGGGGCGGGGAACAAGCTGGCGTTCTCCCTCTGTTAGACCCCCAGCAGAGATCACCTCACAGTCCAGCAGGCAGGACCCCGCGAGTCACAACAGCAACAGCAGCCCTCAGTAAGTTCCTTAAGGCGAAGCGGCACCCGCGGCAGCGGGTGCTGCGAGATGTTAAATGTAACGGGGCTGACAAGCCTCAGGTGTTCCAGGCGCCGGGTGGAGCACTGGGCTTGATGGGATTCGTAGTCCTGGAATCCCTTGCGGCAGGCGGGGGGCAGGGAGCAAGCTGGGGTTCTCCCTCTTTTAGACCCCCTAGCAGAGATCGCCTCACAGTCCATCAGGCAGGACCCTTTGAGTCACAACAGCAACAGCAGCCCTCAGTAAGTTCCTTAAGGCGAAGCGGCACACGCTGCAGCAGGTGCTGCGAGATGTTAAATGCAACGGGGCTGACAAGCCCCAGGTGTTCCAGGCGCTGGGTCGAGCACTGGGGTTGATGGTACACGTAGTCCTGGAATCCCTCGCGGCAGGCACAGGGGCGGGGAGCAAGCTGGCGTTCTCCCTCTGTTAGACCCCCAGCAGAGATCACCTCACAGTTCAGCAGGCAGGACCCCGCGAGTCACAACAGCAACAGCAGCCCTCAGTAAGTTCCTTAAGGCGAAGCGGCAGCCGCGGGAGCGGCTGCTGCGAGATGTTAAATACAACGGGCTGACAAGCCTCAGGTGTTCCACGCGCTGGGTCGAGCACTTGGGGTTGATGGGACACGTAGTCCTGGAATCCCTCGCGGCAGGCGGGGGGGGGAGCAAGCTGGCGTTCTCCTCTGTTAGACCCCCCAGCAGAGATCGCCTCGCAGTCCAGCAGGCAGGACCCTTTGAGTCACAACAGCAACAGCAGCCCTCAGTAAGTTCCTTAAGGCGAAGCAGCACCCGCGGCAGCAGGTGCTGCGAGATGTTAAATGCAACGGGGCTTACAAGCTCCAGGTGTTCCAGGCGCTGGGTCGAGCACTGGGGTTGATGGGACATGTAGTCCTGGAATCCCTCGCGGCAGGCACAGGGGGCGGGGAGCAAGCTGGCGTTCTCCCTCTGTTAGACCCCCAGCAGAGATCACCTCACAGTCCAGCAGGCAGGACCCCGCGAGTCACAACAGCAACAGCAGCCCTCAGTAAGTTCCTTAAGGCGAAGCGGCACCCGCGGCAGCGGGTGTTGCGAGATGTTAAATGTAACGGGGCTGACAAGCCTCAGGTGTTCCAGGCGCCGGGTGGAGCACTGGGGTTGATGGGATTCGTTTTAATGGAATCCCTTGCGGCAGGCGGGGGGCAGGGAGCAAGCTGGCGTTCTCCCTCTTTTAGACCTCCTAGCAGAGATCGCCTCACAGTCCAGCAGGCAGGACCCTTTGAGTCACAACAGCAACAGCAGCCCTCAGTAAGTTCCTTAAGGCGAAGCGGCACCCGCTGCAGCAGGTGCTGCGAGATGTTAAATGCAACGGGGCTGACAAGCCCCAGGTGTTCCAGGCGCTGGGTCGAGCACTGGGGTTGATGGTACACGTAGTCCTGGAATCCCTCGCGTCAGGCACAGGGGCGGGGAGCAAGCTGGCATTCTCCCTCTGTTAGACCCCCCAGCAGAGATCACCTCACAGTCCAGCAGGCAGGACCCCGCGAGTCACAACAGCAACAGCAGCCCTCAGTAAGTTCCTTAAGGCGAAGCGGCACCCGCGGCAGCAGGTGCTGCGAGATATTAAATGCAACGGGGCTGACAAGCTCCAGGTGTTCCAGGCGCTGGGTCGAGCACTGGGGTTGATGGGACATGTAGTCCTGGAATCCCTCGCGGCAGGCACAGGGGGCGGGGAGCAAGCTGGCGTTCTCCCTCTGTTAGACCCCCAGCAGAGATCACCTCACAGTCCAGCAGGCAGGACCCCGCGAGTCACAACAGCAACAGCAGCCCTCAGTAAGTTCCTTAAGGCGAAGCGGCACCCGCGGCAGCGGGTGCTGCGAGATGTTAAATGTAACGGGGCTGACAAGCCTCAGGTGTTCCAGGCGCCGGGTGGAGCACTGGGGATGATGGGAATTGTAGTCCTGGAATCCCTTGCGGCAGGCGGGGGGCAGGGAGCAAGCTGGCGTTCTCCCTCTGTTAGACCCCCAGCAGAGATCACCTCACAGTTCAGCAGGCAGGACCCTGCGAGTCACAACAGCAACAGCAGCCCTCAGTAAGTTCCTTAAGGCGAAGCGGCACCCGCGGCAGCGGGTGCTGCGAGATGTTAAATGCAACGGGGCTGACAAGCCTCAGGTGTTCCAGGCGCTGGGTCGAGCACTGGGGTTGATGGGACACGTAGTCCTGAAACCTCTCGCGGCAGGTGGGGGGGCGGGGAGCAAGCTGGCGTTCTCCCTCTGTTAGACCCCCCAGCAGAGATCACCTCACAGGCCAGCAGGCAGGACCCCGCGAGTCACAACAGCAACAGCAGCCCTCAGTAAGTTCCTTAAGGCGAAGCGGCAGCCACGGGAGCGGCTGCTGCGAGATGTTAAATTCAACGGGCTGACAAGCCTCAGGTGTTCCACACGCTGGGTCGAGCACTGGGGTTGATGGGACACGTAGTCCTGGAATCCCTCGCTGCAGGCACGGGGCGGAGAGCAAGCTGGCGTTCTCCCTCTGTTATACCCCCAGCAGAGATCACCTCACAGTCCAGCAGGCAGGACCCCACGAGTCACAACAGCAACAGCAGCCCTCAATAAGTTGCTTAAGGCGAAGCGCACCCGCGGGAGCGGGTGCTGCGAGATGGTAAATACAACAGGGCTGACAAGCCTCAGGTGTTCCAGGAGCTGGGTCGAGCACTGGGGTTAATGGGACATGTAGTCCTGGAATCCCTCACGGAAGCCGTGGGGGCGGGGAGCATGCTGGCGTTCTCCCTCTGTTAGACCCCCGGCAGAGATCACCTCACAGTCCAGCAGGCAGGACCCTGCGAGTCACAACAGCTACAGCAGCCCTCAGTAAGTTCCTTGAGGTGAAGCAGCACCCGCGGTAGCGGGTGCTGCAAGATGTTAAATGCAACGGGGCTGACAAGCCTCAGGTGTTCCAGGCGCTGAGACGAGCACTGGGGTTGATGGGACACATAATCCTGGAATCCCTCGCGGCAGGCGGGGCATGGAGCAAGCTGGCGTTCTCCCTCTGTTAGACCCCCCAGCAGAGATCACCTCACAGTCCAGCAGGCAGGACCCGCAAGTAACAACAGCAACAGCAGCTCTCAGTAAGTTCCTTAAGGCGAAGCGGCACCCGCGTAAGCGGGTGCTACGAGATGTTAAATGCAACGGGGCTGACAAGCCTCAGGTGTTCCAGGCTCTGGGTCGAGCACTGGGGTTGATGGGACACGTAGTCCTGGAATCCCTCGCGGCAGGTGGGGGGCAAGCTGGCGTTCTCCCTCTGTTAGACTCCCCCAGCAGAGATCACCTCACAGTCCAGCAGGCAGGACCCCGCGAGTCACAACAGTAACAGCAGCCCTCAGTAAGTTCCTTAAGGTGAAGCGGCACCCGCGGCAGCAGGTGCTGCGAGATGTTAAATAGAACGGGGCTGACAAGCCTCAGGTGTTCCAGGCGCCGGGTCGAGCACTGGGGTTTATGGGACACATAGTCCTGGAATACCTCGCGGCAGGCGGGGGGGCAGGGAGCAAGCTGGCGTTCTCCCTCTTCTAGACCTCCCAGCAGAGATCACCTCACAGTCCAGCAGGCAGGACCCCGCGAGTCACAACAGCAACAGCAGCCCTCAATAAGTTGCTTAAGGCGAAGCGCACCCGCGGCAGCGGGTGCTGCGAGATGTTAAATACAACGGGGCTGACAAGCCTCAGGTGTTCCAGGAGCTGGGTCGAGCACTGGGGTTAATGGGACATGTAGTCCTGGAATCCCTCACGGAAGCCATGGGGGCGGGGAGCATGCTGGCGTTCTCCCTCTGTTAGACCCCCGGCAGAGATCACCTCACAGTCCAGCAGGCAGGACCCCGCGAGTCACAACAGCTACAGCAGCCCTCAGTAAGTTCCTTAAGGTGAAGCGGCACCCGCGGCAGCGGGTGCTGCAAGACGTTAAATGCAACGGGCTGACAAGCCTCAGGTGTTCCAGGCGCTGAGTCGAGCACTGGGGTTGATGCGACACGTAGTCCTGGAATCCCTCGCGGCAGGCGGGGGAGGGGAGCCAGCTGGCACCCTCCCTCTGTTAGACCCCCCAGCAGAGATCGCCTCGCAGTCCAGCAGGCAGGACCCTTTGAGTCACAACAGCAACAGCAGCCCTCAGTAAGTTCCTTAAGGCGAAGCGGCACCCGCGGCACCAGGTGCTGCGAGATGTTAAATGCAACGGGGCTGACAAGCTCCAGGTGTTCCAGGCACTGGGTCGAGCACTGGGGTTGATGGGACATGTAGTCCTGGAATCCCTCGCGGCAGGCACAGGGGGCGGGGAGCAAGCTGGCGTTCTCCCTCTGTTAGACCCCCAGCAGAGATCACCTCACAGTCCAGCAGGCAGGACCCCGCGAGTCACAACAGCAACAGCAGCCCTCAGTAAGTTCCTTAAGGCAAAGCGGCACCCGCGGAAGCGGGTGCTGCGAGATGTTAAATGTAACGGGGCTGACAAGCCTCAGGTGTTCCAGGCGCCGGGTGGAGCACTGGGGTTGATGGGATTCGTAGTCCTGGAATCCCTTGCGGCAGGCGGGGGGCAGGGAGCAAGCTGGCGTTCTCCCTCTTTTAGACCTCCTAGCAGAGATCGCCTCACAGTCCAGCAGGCAGGACCCTTTGAGTCACAACAGCAACAGCAGCCCTCAGTAAGTTCCTTAAGGCGAAGCGGCACCCGCTGCAGCAGGTGCTGCGAGATGTTAAATGCAACGGGGCTGACAAGCCCCAGGTGTTCCAGGCGCTGGGTCGAGCACTGGGGTTGATGGTACACGTAGCCCTGGAATTCCTCGCGGCAGGCACAGGGGCGGGGAGCAAGCTGGCGTTCTCCCTCTGTTAGACCCCCAGCAGAGATCACCTCACAGTTCAGCAGGCAAGACCCTGCGAGTCACAACAGCAACAGCAGACCTCAGTAAGTTCCTTAAGGCGAAGCGGCACCCGCGGCAGCGGGTGCTGCGAGATGTTAAATGCAACGGGGCTGACAAGCCTCAGGTGTTCCACGCGCTGGGTCGAGCACTGGGGTTGATGGGACACGTAATCCTGGAATCCCTCGCGGCAGGCGGGGGGGGGGGGAGCAAGCTGGCGTTCTCCCTCTGCTAGACCCCCCAGCAGAGATCACCTCACAGTCCAGCAGAGATCACCTCACAGTCCAGCGGGCAGGACCCCGCGAGTCACAACAGCAACAGCAGCCCTCAGTAAGTTCTTTAAGGCGAAGCGGCACCCGCGGCAGCGGGTGCTGCGAGATGTTAAATGCAACGGGCTGACAAGCCTCAGGTGTTCCAGGCGCTGGGTCGAGCACTGGGGTTGATGGGACACGTAGTCCGGAAATCCCTCACAGCAGGTGGGGGGCGGGGAGCAAGCTGGCATTCTCCCTCTGTTAGACCCCCCAGCAGAGATCACCTCACAGTCCAGCAGCCAGGACCCCGCGAGTCACAACAGCAACAGTCCTTAAGGCGAAGCGGCAGCCGCGGGAGCGGCTGGTGCGAGATGTTAAATACAACGGGCTGACAAGCCTCAGGTGTTCCACGTGCTGGGTCGAGCACTTGGGGTTGATGGGACACGTAGTCCTGGAATCCCTCGCGGCAGGCGGGGGGGGGGGAGCAAGCTGGCGTTCTCCTCTGTTAGACCCCACAGCAGAGATCGCCTCGCAGTCCAGCAGGCAGGACCCTTTGAGTCACAACAGCAACAGCAGCCCTCAGTAAGTTCCTTAAGGCGAAGCGGCACCCGCGGCAGCAGGTGCTGCGAGATGTTAAATGCAACGGGGCTGACAAGCTCCAGGTGTTCCAGGCGCTGGGTCGAGCACTGGGGTTGATGGGACATGTAGTCCTGGAATCCCTCGCGGCAGGCACAGGGGGCGGGGAGCAAGCTGGCGTTCTCCCTCTGTTAGACCCCCAGCAGAGATCACCTCACAGTCCAGCAGGCAGGACCCCGCGAGTCACAACAGCAACAGCAGCCCTCAGTAAGTTCCTTAAGGCGAAGCGGCACCCGCGGCAGCGGGTGCTGCGAGATGTTAAATGTAACGGGGCTGACAAGCCTCAGGTGTTCCAGGCGCCGGGTGGAGCACTGGGGTTGATATGATTCGTTTTCCTGGAATCCCTTACGGCAGGCGGGGGGCAGGGAGCAAGCTGGCGTTCTCCCTCTTTTAGACCTCCTAGCAGAGATCGCCTCACAGTCAAGCAGGCAGGACCCTTTGAGTCACAACAGCAACAGCAGCCCTCAGTAAGTTCCTTAAGGCGAAGCGGCACCCGCTGCAGCAGGTGCTGCGAGATGTTAAATGCAACGGGGCTGACAAGCCCCAGGTGTTCCAGGCGCTGGGTCGAGCACTGGGGTTGATGGTACACGTAGTCCTGGAATCCCTCGCGGCAGGCACAGGGGCGGGGAGCAAGCTGGCATTCTCCCTCTGTTAGACCCCCCCAGCAGAGATCACCTCACAGTCCAGCAGGCAGGACCCTGCGAGTCACAACAGCAACAGCAGCCCTCAGTAAGTTCCTTAAGGCGAAGCGGCACCCGCGGCAGCAGGTGCTGCGAGATGTTAAATGCAACGGGGCTGACAAGCTCCAGGTGTTCCAGGCGCTGGGTCGAGCACTGGGGTTGATGGGACATGTAGTCCTGGAATCCCTCGCGGCAGGCACAGGGGGCGGGGAGCAAGCTGGCGTTCTCCCTCTGTTAGACCCCCAGCAGAGATCACCTCACAGTCCAGCAGGCAGGACCCCGCGAGTCACAACAGCAACAGCAGCCCTCAGTAAGTTCCTTAAGGTGAAGCGGCACCCGCGGCAGCGGGTGCTGCGAGATGTTAAATGTAACGGGGCTGACAAGCCTCAGGTGTTCCAGGCGCCGGGTGGAGCACTGGGGTTGATGGGATTCGTAGTCCTGGAATCCCTTGCGGCAGGTGGGGGGCAGGGAGCAAGCTGGCGTTCTCCCTCTGTTAGACCCCCAGCAGAGATCACCTCACAGTTCAGCAGGCAGGACCCTGCGAGTCACAACAGCAACAGCAGCCCTCAGTAAGTTCCTTAAGGCGAAGCGGCACCCGCGGCAGCGGGTGCTGCGAGATGTTAAATGCAACGGGGCTGACAAGCCTCAGGTGTTCCAGGCGCTGGGTCGAGCACTGGGGTTGATGGGACACGTAGTCCTGAAACCTCTCGCGGCAGGTGGGGGGGCGGGGAGCAAGCTGGCGTTCTCCCTCTGTTAGACCCCCCCAGCAGAGATCACCTCACAGGCCAGCAGGCAGGACCCCGCGAGTCACAACAGCAACAGCAGCCCTCAGTAAGTTCCTTAAGGCGAAGCGGCAGCCACGGGAGCGGCTGCTGCGAGATGTTAAATTCAACGGGCTGACAAGCCTCAGGTGTTCCACGCGCTGGGTCGAGCACTGGGGTTGATGGGACACGTAGTCCTGGAATCCCTGGCGGCAGGCGGGGGGGGGCAAGCTGGCGTTCTCCCTCTGTTAGACCCCCCAGCAGAGATCACCTCGCAGTCCAGCAGGCAGGACCCTTTGAGTCACAACAGCAACAGCAGCCCTCAGTAAGTTCCTTAGGGCGAAGCGGCACCCGCGGCAGCAGGTGCTGCGAGATGTTAAATGCAACAGGGCTGACAAGCTCCAGGTGTTCCAGGTGCTGGGTCGAGCACTGGAGTTGATGGGACATGTAGTCCAGGAATCCCTCGCTGCAGGCACGGGGGCGGAGAGCAAGCTGGCGTTCTCCCTCTGTTAGACCCCCAGCAGAGATCACCTCACAGTCCAGCAGGCAGGACCCCGCGAGTCACAACAGCAACAGCAGCCCTCAATAAGTTGCTTAAGGCGAAGCGCACCCGCGGGAGCGGGTGCTGCGAGATGTTAAATACAACAGGGCTGACAAGCCTCAGGTGTTCCAGGAGCTGGGTCGAGCACTGGGGTTAATGGGACATGTAGTCCTTGAATCCCTCACGGAAGCCGTGGGGGCGGGGAGCATGCTGGCGTTCTCCCTCTGTTAGACCCCCGGCAGAGATCACCTCACAGTCCAGCAGGCAGGACCCTGCGAGTCACAACAGCTACAGCAGCCCTCAGTAAGTTCCTTGAGGTGAAGCAGCACCCGCGGTAGCGGGTGCTGCAAGATGTTAAATGCAACGGGGCTGACAAGCCTCAGGTGTTCCAGGCGCTGAGTCGAGCACTGGGGTTGATGGGACACGTAGTCCTGGAATCCCTCGCGGCAGGCGGGGCATGGAGCAAGCTGGCGTTCTCCCTCTGTTAGACCCCCCAGCAGAGATCACCTCACAGTCCAGCAGGCAGGACCCGCAAGTCACAACAGCAACAGCAGCTCTCAGTAAGTTCCTTAAGGCGAAGCGGCACCCGCGTAAGCGGGTGCTACGAGATGTTAAATGCAACGGGGCTGACAAGCCTCAGGTGTTCCAGGCTCTGGGTCGAGCACTGGGGTTGATGGGACACGTAGTCCTGGAATCCCTCGCGGCAGGTGGGGGGCAAGCTGGCATTCTCCCCCTGTTAGACTCCCCCAGCAGAGATCACCTCACAGTCCAGCAGGCAGGACCCCGCGAGTCACAACAGTAACAGCAGCCCTCAGTAAGTTCCTTAAGGTGAAGCGGCACCCGCGGCAGCAGGTGCTGCGAGATGTTAAATACAACGGGGCTGACAAGCCTCAGGTGTTCCAGGCGCCGGGTCGAGCACTGGGGTTGATGGGACACATAGTCCTGGAATCCCTCGCGGCAGGCGGGGGGGCAGGGAGCAAGCTGGCGTTCTCCCTCTTCTAGACCTCCCAGCAGAGATCACCTCACAGTCCAGCAGGCAGGACCCCGCGAGTCACAACAGCAACAGCAGCCCTCAATAAGTTGCTTAAGGCGAAGCGCACCCGCGGCAGCGGGTGCTGCGAGATGTTAAATACAACGGGGCTGACAAGCCTCAGGTGTTCCAGGAGCTGGGTCGAGCACTGGGGTTAATGGGACATGTAGTCCTGGAATCCCTCACGGAAGCCGTGGGGGCGGGGAGCATGCTGGCGTTCTCCCACTGTTAGACCCCCGGCAGAGATCACCTCACAGTCCAGCAGGCAGGACCCCGCGAGTCACAACAGCTACAGCAGCCCTCAGTAAGTTCCTTAAGGTGAAGCGGCACCAGCGGCAGCGGGTGCTGCAAGACGTTAAATGCAACGGGCTGACAAGCCTCAGGTGTTCCAGGCGCTGAGTCGAGCACTGGGGTTGATGCGACACGTAGTCCTGGAATCCCTCGCGGCAGGCGGGGGAGGGGAGCAAGCTGGCACCCTCCCTCTGTTAGACCCCCCAGCAGAGATCACCTCACAGTCCAGCAGGCAGGACCCCGCAAGTCACAACAGCAACAGTAGCTCTCAGTAAGTTCCTTAAGGCGAAGCGGCACCCGCTGAAGCGGGTGCTAGGAGATGTTAAATGCAACGGGGCTGACAAGCCTCAGGTGTTCCAGGCTCTGGGTCGAGCACTGGGGTTGATGGGACACGTAGTCCTGGAATCCCTCGCGGCAGGCGGGGGGCAAGCTGGCGTTCTCCCTCTGTTAGACCCCCCCCAGCAGAGATCACCTCAAAGTCCAGCAGGCAGGACCCCGTGAGTCACAACAGCAACAGCAGCCCTCAATAAGTTGCTTAAGGCGAAGTGCACCCGCGGCAGCGGGTGCTGCGAGATGTTAAATACAACGGGGCTGACAAGCCTCAGGTGTTCCAGGCGCCGGGTCGAGCACTGGGGTTGATGGGACACATAGTTCTGGAATCCCTCGCGGCAGGCGGGGGGGGGGGGCAGGGAGCAAGCTGTCGTTCTCGCTCTTTTAGACCTCCCAGCAGAGATCACCTCACAGTCCAGCAGGCAGGACCCCGCGAGTCACAACAGCAACAGCAGCCCTTAATAAGTTGCTTAAGGGGAAGCGCACCCGCGGCAGCGGGTGCTGCGAGATGTTAAATACAACGGGGCTGACAAGCCTCAGGTGTTCCAGGAGCTGGGTCGAGCACTGGGGTTAATGGGACATGTAGTCCTGGAATCCCTCACGGAAGCCGTGGGGGCAGGGAGCATGCTGGCGTTCTCCCTCTGTTAGACCCCCGGCTGAGATCTCCTCACAGTCCAGCAGGCAGGACCCCGCGAGTCACAACAGCTACAGCAGCCCTCAGTAAGTTCCTTAAGGTGAAGCGGCACCCGCGGCAGCGGGTGCTGCAAGACGTTAAATGCAACGGGCTGACAAGCCTCAGGTGTTCCAGGCGCTGAGTCGAGCACTGGGGTTAATGGGACACGTAGTCCTGAAATCCCTCTCAGCAGGCGGGGGCGGGGAGCAAGCTGGCACCCTCCCTCTGTTAGACCCCCCAGCAGAGATCACCTCACAGTCCAGCAGGCAGGACCCCGCAAGTCACAACAGCAACAGCAGCCCTCAGTAAGTTCCTTAAGGCGAAGCGCACCCGCGGCAGCGGGTGCTGCGAGATGTTAAATACAACGGGGCTGACAAGCCTCAGGTGGTCCAGGCGCTGGGTCGAGCACTGGGGTTAATGGGACATGTAGGCCTGGAATCCCTCACGGAAACCGTGGGGGGGGGAGCAAGCTGGCATTCTCCCTCTGTTAGACACCCCAGCAGAGATCACCTCACAGTCCAGCAGGCAGGACTCCGCGAGTCACAACAGCAACAGCAGCTCTCAGTAAGTTCCTTAAGGCGAAGCGGCACCCCTCTTATCACTCATCCATGGGATTTACTCCATTTTACGTTTTATATGGGTATCACCCTGACACGCTACCTATCACTATCCCTGGTTCAGCGGATGTTACACCTGTGGTATCAGAGGCTTTACACACCCTCCAACTGACACAGAAGCACATTCACCAGACTTCCATCTTTCACCCTGCAATGTGGAGGAGTCATCTAACCTCATCTAACCTCTCACCGGCACCCTCAAGGTAAAGGAGGAGGAGTCAGGATCCAACTTGGCTGCTCAGAGCCTCTGTTCCGCTGAAGGCCCGCTTTTATCAACTAAGTGAGGCGCTTAATTCCCCACCTAAACAACTGTTTCAACCATCTCCGGACATCGGATGGTCGGGAGCGTCTGACGCTATGGCCGCCGTTCCAACCGGTCGTAGCAACACAAGGTTTCTGGCGAAAATCTCACCCGGCGTTTTAACCTCAAGATGGCGCCTGAGAAGGAACAGACCTACTTTTTGAATGACTCGAAGCAGATCCATGGTAACTTTTACTGAACTACCTACCAACTACCCCTCCCTGCTCTACTCCTCTCCAGTTGCCCTGCTACTGACCTCTGCCCTCACCTGTCCTGGCCCTAGTCCCCACCCTGTTTACCTGTGAATTTTTCCTCGTTATTTGAGATCTAGCTATTTTGTCTGATGCCCGATGGAGCTACCTGGTTTAGCTATAGAGGAAGAAGGTCATTTAAAGACCAAAATGCATTGGGTGAATTTATTGTGGTGGAGCAACGGAGTGTGTTTACCTGCCAGCGAATAAGCCCGGATGGGCAATTCTTGAGCAATTGAAGATGCGAGAAAAGATGTAACTCTGTTTCTTTGCCGTGACTTATCAAGATGGAGAAAATTGTCAAATAAAATGGATGAATTGTGACAAACAGTATTGAGTACGTGGATAATCTATCACAAACGTGAATCAGGCTGTGCTACCCTTTCGTGACACGAGAAGTTCGTGTCACCATCTTGTGATGAACTCATTTTGCGCATTCAGAGCGGAGCGTTAAAGTGTATATGCACGCCAAACTTGATAAATGGATGAATTTACAAATAGCACAGAAACAAAAAGGGTGTGCTTCAGTTTTCCTTTCAATTAGCTATGGAGGAGACAGATCGAGGATTCCCTCCTTGGACGTCACCTACCCAGTCGGTCTTTAGCCAGACTTCCTTTCGTCTCTCCTGTCGTCTCTTCCCGCATCCTCCCTCTATTTATTTCTCTCCTCTCTCAATGTATTGAGATTGAACTATTTTGTTTGATGCCCGATGGAGCTACCTGGTTTAGCTATAGGGAAGATGGGCCGTGGACTCCCTCCTTGGTCGTCAGCTACCCAGTCGGCCTTTAGACAGATTTCATTTCGTCTCTCCTTGTTGTCTCTTCCCCTATCCTCCCTTTTTCACCTCCCCTGTCCCCTCCCCTCTACACTCCATTTATTTTGCCCTCCATGTTCCTTAAATATTTCCCTTTGAGACCTAGCTATTTGGCCAAAGCCCAGTGGAGCTACCTGATAGCTATAGAGGAGATGGGTTTTGGGACTTCCCCCTCCACCGCCACCTACCCAGCCGGACTTTGGGTAGACTTTCCATTGTCTTTCTGCTGCATCTCCTCCCACCCCTTTACCCTTACCACCTTCCCTTCTACACTTCACTTATCTCGTTTTCTATGCTCTTGTAATTGTTTGTCTAGCAACTGATGTAATTTTGTGGAACCTCATGTAAAGCGCTCTGATACCTCCGGGTCTAGCCAGCGCTATATAAAACTATTGAAATGAATAAATAAATAAATAAATTCAGCAGAGAAGCACATTCAGGCACAGTTAGATTGAGCTAAGAAAGCTTATAAAACGATATATGACAAAAAACATCATCCTGGTCCCACGTACCAACCTGGTGTCAAAGTTTGGTTGTCCACACAACACATTACTTTTAAACATAAACATATGTTTCATCCAAAACTCATAGCTCCCTATTAGGTGATACGACAAGTGAATCCGGTCACGTATAAGCTACAGTTGCCCCCTGCCCTGCGGATTCACCCAGTTTTCACACCTTGCTCCTGAAATTCGTTTCCACCCACTCCCATTCCTATCCACATCCAGTGTTGATCCATGAGGAATGGGAATATGAGGTGCGTGCAGTTTTGGATGCCAAAAGGTGCAAAAATGGCCTCTGGTACTGGATTGCCTGGAAAGGGTATGGCCCAGAGAATGATTCTTGGGTTCAGGCGCAGCATGTACATGCTCTGCTTCTTGTGCAGTGCTTTCATCTCCTCCAACTTGCCCAGCCGGGCCCTAGAACACGCTTGGGAGGGGGAGTACGGTCAGTGCAGCAGCAGCATGCGTTCTAGGTCCCGCCCTGATCACAGCGTGTACGGATTGGTGGGTCCTCCCTTCCCCCATAAGGGAGTGGTCTGCTGTGAGAAAAGGCACCTGTCCAACTCCATACGTTGGTGGTTACAATGCCCTGCTTTAATGTAACCTTTCTGTTACAGGTTGCAATGCTTGTTTAGGGTGTTGCTTCAAGGTGTTTCCCTTTTGCAGCTGCTGGGTTTTCCCTGTTGCTGCAGGCAGTCCTCTAGAGCGTGGTCCAGATCTATATAAGCAGCCCGCCCTTGGGGTGCTGCTCACTACTCTTCGATCTTGGGCAGAGCAGAAGCTCTGGGTTTCATCCTTCCTAAGGTTTCAGTGATGGCGGCCAGCCCCGGGGGATTTCTGGAGCGCTTCTTGGATTCCGTCTCCGTGTGAAGTCTTGTTGTTACTCGTGAGCGCTCCAGTTATGGTTCAGCCCTTGGTCCTGCACTGACTGGTGCACGTCCTCCGTCGAGAGCTGAGAGGTTCGCTGCAGTTCCATTTTTGGCTACACTCCGGTAGCCATAGTCAGGGCAGGCCATTCTCTGAGCAGTAAACCCCCCCTGGTGGGGAAGGCATTAACCCCTTGCATGCTGCCGCGATTCTGTGCCTGTGCGGCAAAATCGCGAGTGGGCGTGTTTATGACGGCCCCCAGGCGACATCAGTACACGAGTGCCGTAGTGCATGACGGATGGGGGCGGTCATCAGCATGCAAGGGGTTAAATGCTGCATTACGGTCACGCCCTCTCTTGAATCTCTGCAGGGCAGTATTCTCAGAGAGTGTTTTGATGTATGTGTGTGTCTCAGGTTTGAGATTCACATCTTATTACATTAGTCAGTGCCTGTGACCACTGAACAGAGGGCTGGAATACAACTGCTATGTGTAGTGCTTGTGTATCACCATGCTGCAAGTAGCCATTGCAGAACATTTGGGTCTCTTATAGTTCTGCAAGATGATATTGCAGAAATCATATCTGTTTCTGTATGAGAAGGATCATAGCAGATCATAGAATATATCCAAGAGATATTTAAGATAAGAGACAAACACATCTTGAAGGCTATTAAACTTATTGTTGATTTATGTGTGTTAAATAATTTTTCCTTTTCAGATCTCCTTCCCGGCAGTTCCCTTCCCACACCCTTCCCCCGCCTAGCCTCTCTAAGCCTCAGTTCTATAAACTGAGTTGGAGCTGCCTGGAGGTGGGCCACAATCTCGTCGTGCAGATCCTGAGGAAGGCGGCAGCTGTTACACAGTGCCGGCTAGAGCTTTGGTTCCTTCTTGTTGGGAGTAAGAACCTTGTCCGGTGCTATTCTTTCCTGGTATTTTTTTTCTTTTCTCCATTAGAAATGCAAAACAAAAAAACAAGGCTTAATGATCTGCTTCCCCATCAAAACCACGTGCTAATAGGGTCTTAGCAGCCTAGCGCTGTACACAGTGCGCGTTATCACTATTGGAGGTCTACAGCAACCGCAGTGGGCCTGGCACTTTTTTTGTTTTGACAAGTTAAACACTGTGGCAGCCCTGACTGTTCTGTGGGCGAGGGGTGGGTAAGCACAGACTGCTCGGCCGGGATGGGAGCAGTGGAGCTGCAGGGGTTTTTGAGTCAATCGGGGGTGGCGCTATTTTAAATTCACATTAAGTGCACATTATATTTGTCTGTCTTTTTCAATTGTGCGCCGGGAGTCTCAGTCAGCACTGAGGCGGTTTTAATTAGGCATTGATCGAGCTGCTACGCTACCACTTGAACTGTTCAGTAGTAGATTTTTCTTTATTTTACAACTATACTATTTTATATAAAAAGAGCAAATATACGCTGAAATGCAATACAAGCTTTGTTAAAAAAGAGGTATAAAAAGGCAACTCACTGTAAAATCAGATGCGAAAGCTCAAGTTATGCAGTAAAAAATGCGAAGGTTGTATGGATGAAAGATTATGTAAATTAATTAATAATAGAAGGGTTAGAAAGAACAAGATACACGTCACACATAAGGATTGAAATGTCACACAGTAACATAGAAAATATGGAAATGTCACAGATAAGGAAAATTAAAACGTGGCACCTGTAGCACAGGGTTTGTAGTCTGCACCAGGACCGAACGAGCAAGAACTCTTTAAAGAGCTGCACTGCTTGTGGACTGGAGCACAACCTCGAGCTTTGTATTTCGACTTGTTATACATAAAAGACTGGTGAACGCACTACATCAAATACATATACCAACAGTAAAGAGCCTTCCGACTGCAGTGCGCACTACATTTAAGGACTCGCTCACCACTGCTGTAATATCCATCCGCCACATTCGGCTGCTGCCAAGGTGTTGTTTTGTGCTCAGTGGGAGGTGTACAAATTGTGAAATGTAGAGGAGCTGCAGTCTGACATCCCCGCCGATACACTATATTCATGTGGTCTTCTGCAGCCTGCTCTACCAAAAGAAGCCGAGAGATGTGTGTGTGCTTTAAGCTGGCAGCGCCGTTTAAACATGAGCGTTAGAGGAGATTAATAGGCAGACGCACATCACTGATCTGCTCGCTAAAATTACATAAACTATCTCCATCTAGAAAACCAGACGAAAATAGGTGGGGGCTGGTGACGCATCCGCTTTTAAAGAATCACGAGCTTCTCGTGCTTTTGAGGAAACCAGTGGGCATATGTACAAGCCCCTTTTGCCACGGTAACGTCACTTTTAGTGACGTTTCCGTGGTGATACAGGCTTTTCCTTATTTACAAGGCAGTGTTAAGCCACGGCTTAACACTGCCGTGTAAATAATGCCCTCTTTCACGCTTTGATTAGCGTAAAAGCGGTGGGAAGTGAGTTTTGCTTTTGACGCTGTCCCCTATTTACAAGGGAGGCATGAATAGGTGGCAGCGCCAGAATTAAGACCAGAGAAAACCTGGTCTTAACTTGGCTAAATGGGAAGAAATGCTTTATTTCTCTTCGTTTTTGCTTTTTCCTTGTGCAGCACACATGAAAAAAGCAAAACGCCTTGGATTGTTTATGTTCAGGAAGGTGAACATTCCTGCACATAAACAATCTTTCATAAAAATGACATTTTGTAACTTCCATGTGTGCAGCATTAAGCAGCACTCATTTCAAGGTTGTTTATGTGTAGGAAGGGAGACCTTCCGTAACATAAACAGTCTTCCCTTGCACACAGACACCCTTGCACTATGGTCCACGTGTGCCTGCAATTGCCCTACTTCTAAGTGTAGTGCCACCGCACGGGGAAATGCAAGGCTGCACCATATTGTTGTAAATATGGTGCAGCCTTGCGTTTCTGAAGTGGCGGAGTGAGGCATTAAATCATGAAAGAATGGCCAGTGGTCCCACTGACTAATAGACTCAGTTGCGCACTTCTTAAAATGATTTACTTTCACGTCTCAAGAATAATACTCCATGATCGTGAATACTTTTAAGCTCTCTTCAGCTATTTAATACATACAAATAATTATCTCAAAGGCAATTTTTTTAGGAACAACGTGTTACACAATACAGTGTTTCTCTAGCCTTTTATCAATTCTACTGTTGAAATAATTTTTCAATTACATATTATAACTTATTTAACAGAAATTTACAGAAAAAACCCAATGCATTTCGGGACGTGACTTGTCCCTTCTTTAGGGGTGTGGCTGTAAAACAAGAATCATAATGACAATAAGCGTACATTGTAGATCAAATTAAGTCAATAGCGTTTCTGAATCACTTGTCAAACTTAACTTATGATATGACAGCCTATGCTTACTTAAAACACCTTTTCAATAATGTGCACAAACATTTAATAAGGCCCAAACGACACTTTGTGATAGTGGAGAAAAGAACCACAAACCTTTCAACAAATACACTTCTGACAACCCATGACGTAAATAATGGCCAGGTGGTACCAAGCGGAAAAATGAATACGTGCTACTCACTGGTAGTGAAAATCTGTCCATGAAAACAACCAGAATCCGCTCTAAAGTCTCAAGACTCTACAACGAAATAATTTGAAAAATGCTTGGCATAAATTACCAAACCAGCAGTACTTTGACTCTGTGCGAATGAACATAGGCATACTACATACCTTAAATCAATGTCAAAGGTGCAGAGACTACCATCGAGTGGCTGAAAAGACAAGAAACGAACGGAAAACCAATAAACATGCAATGTAACGGCTTATGTCCTATATGCCATTTTTCAATCCCATGCTATTCCTTACCGGAGTCAATTGTAGACACTATCGATAACTGCACCGCGCTTTGCGTAAGTAGAACCGTTTGAGAAGATCCCAGTTTCTGTAATGAGATAGGATCACGGTTTAAGGACACAAACTTGTTGTTGCGTATTCACCTATATTGAAAATAACACAAGGCTTACCATCGCGTCTCAACTTGAATCGCAGCAAACCAACACCGATGTGTGTAAAATTAGCGTGGTCTCGCGATACTATAGCTCGTCCCAAGCTGATCATATGACAGGATTTTACTCAATAATAAGAGCTACACCGTAAAGCTCCACCATGTTGGACTGGAAATATGTAATATATATTATGTAAAAAATCTGATAAATAAGAACATTAACTGCACCCTATCGCGATATCGTGGATGGCAAAAGGTGCCATGTGTGTCCATACAGCAACGTCTGAATCCATATATCTCATGATAGTCTGTGTTTCTTGGTTCCGAAATTTAAATCTTATTTATATTTCAGATACTTACAAACAAGCATCGTCCCTCATTAGTTATTCACATCTGTAAGGCAAAACCGGTCTGATAACGAAACACACAATACATTCTTAATCAAAAAACGGAAACATAGTTTCACTGTATACCTTAGTCACCAGACACAGAACTTAAAAATCACCCAAGAGTTTACTAGAGCAAAAGAATAAGTTAAATGAAAACCAAATGTAAGCATTACTAATACATTGCGAAAAATGCAAGCATAAAAATAAAACACTGTCATAATTTCAAGCTGTATGTAATGAAACAATATAACATCTGGCTTATACATGTATGACATTATAGGAAGCACTTATTTCAAGTCTGTCATTCAACCCACGAGAATTGATGGTATCTAAACGTTTGATACAAAAAACCTCTCTTTGTAGTAGGAATTTATTTGTGTCTACCCCAGGTATTGTCTTAACTATTGCAACAATTTGAAATCTCATCTGAGCTATGGCGTGATGATTATCATTCTAGTGCACTGCTAAGCAGGAAGTGGTACTTCTATTGCGTAGCCTACTTTTATGTTCAGATATACGGATTTTAAGTTTTCTTTCCGTCTTCCCCACGTATAATAACTTGCAGGGACATTTAATTGTATAGATAACATGATCTGTGTTACAATCGATTAATTAATCAATCAATCAATCATAGTACTTGTAGAGCGCGCTACTTACCCGTGAGAGTCTCAAGGCGCTGAGGGGAGGGGGGGGTGCTGCTCCTGCTCGAAGAGCCAGGTCTTGAGGAGTCTTCTGAAGGCAAATAGGTCTTGGGTCTGCCGTATGTGGGTAGGGAGGGTGTTCCAGGTCTTGGCGGCGAGGTAGGAGAAAGATCTGCAGCCGGAGGCCGTTTATTGGATGCGGGGGACAGCGGCGAGGGCGAGGCTGGCGGAGCGGAGCTGGTGGGTGGGGGATTTAGTAGCTGAGTCTGCTGTTCAGGTAGGCTGGTCCGACGTTGTGAAGTGCTTTGTGTGCGTCTGTCTCCTTTCAATCGGAGTTTGATTTTTTTCACCTGTATGTGGATGCGAAATAGTGTTCCCTTGAGTAACATTATTGCAGTGGGTGCAGTTTAAACATTTTTTCATTCCACTATCATCTTTTTGAAATGGAGTAATCTTCTTAGTTAAAATGTCTTTAAATGTTTCTTGATCGTGTATAGGCATGTACAGGTTTTGAACTGAATATATTCCTGAAGTCCGGTTCCTGTTCTAAAAGTTCCCATTGCTTTTTGATGATGTTACGTATTTTGGGGGAATTCTTTGAGAATTTTGGAACAAATATTACACGTGGAATTTCAGTTTTCTGCTTCTTATTAAGTAGACCTCTTCTTTCCTTGACACATGCCAATCTAGCTTGATCATCCAACAATTCTCTCGGGTATCCACGTTGTTCATATTTGTTCTTGAACTCTTGAATGGTAATACATCACTTCTCATTGTTGGAAACTAACCTTCGCATACGTTAAAATTGGGAATATGGAAGATTCTTCAAGAGATTCGGGGGATGAAAGCTCTGGTAAAGAAGGGTACTGTTTCTGTCAGTCTGTTTTTGGTATAGGCTTGTGCTTAGGATGCAGTCTTTCACTTCAACCCAAACGTCCAAAAATGAAACCCCAAGTTTGTTACAAGTATGGGTAAATTGAATCCTAGGGTTCTTTAGATTAAGTTTCTGAATGTTGTCTGTCAATGCTGTTTCCGCACCAGTCCAGGTTAAAAAATATATTGTCTATGTATCGACAAAACAGTAAGTGCCTCTTCCAATTTGTATCTTCAAAGATGAGATCTGTCTCAAATTTAGCCATAAACGTATTTGCGTATGTGGGTGTGTCAGAAAACCCCATTGAAGTAACATTCAATTGTAAATAAAAATTGTCGGACCATACAAAATAACTGTGATGAAGACAGAAATGAATTAATTCTAACAGAAATATTTTGTTGATATCTATGGTATCTTGGCGTAACAAGGCCCTCTCTATAGCTTCCAGCCCTTCTGAATGCGCTATGGAGGTGTACAAGGCCACAACGTCAATCATGCACAGTGTACACTCTTCTGTAGGTAACACACTGATTTTCTCAAGTTTTCAAATTAAATCAGACGTATCCTGAACATAAGTATGCCATGACTGTATGAAAGGTTGTAAAGCTTTATCAATGAATCTACCGGCAGGTTCAAACAGAGACCCACATCCCGACTCTATGGGTCGGAATGGTTGGTTCTGTAGATTCTTGTGTACCTTGGATAGTATGTACAATTTTGTCCTGAGTGGAAATTGATTCACCAGATATTTTGAAGTATTTTCATCTATCCAGCTGTTATCGAGAGCTTTTCCAACTATGAATTTGAGTAGCTTGAAAATTTCATCTGTTGGATCTTTATCCAATAACATATATGTGTTAGTACCTTTCACATGTTCACTGACCTTCCTGTCATACAAAGCAGTGTCCATCATTACCAGGCCTCCACCCTTGTCTGCTTTTTGAAAAGTGATATCCTGTCTCCTAGACAGTTGTGTACGAATACTCCTCTCTGCATGACAGAAGTTAACAGGTAATTGTACTTTATGTTTATGGTTTAGGTTCTTAATGTCATTCTTCACCAATGATTCGAACATATCTAAAGTTTTGTCCGACACTGGGGCCTCAAAAGTACTCTTGGGTTTAAACATGCGCTTTTTTTCTTCCACTGTGACTTGACTAGAAACGTTTTCAAAGAAATTTCTGAGTCTTAACACTCTCATGAATTTATAAAATGAGATTTCATCCTCCTATTGAGATCCGGAATATGTGGGCACAAAAGATATACCTTTATTAAGAATGGCGGTTTCCTTTGGTGAGTGTGCTTTTGAGGATATGTTGATTTTGGGGGTTTCCCCTGGCTCCTCATTCCTTTCTTCCCCTTTTCCTTGTCTTTGTCTTTGTCCTTTTCTCTGTCCTTGCCTGGTTTTTTGCTTCCTGCCTCTGTATTTGTGTTTAGGGGTTGACCCAGGTCCGGTGCCTGGGGTAAAAAAGCAATTGATTGTGTTGAGGGTCCTGATCTGGTGCTTGTGTGCTCATCAATACTTGATTGTATTTTTTTAATGTTAAACGCGCTGTATCAGTATCTTTTTCATTTGCAACACTCTCCTCTGATGATGCATAAGGTTTACGTGTTAATCATCGTTGGGCATACACCTCTGCCCAGGTGTATGCCTCGTTCAACTTGTAATTGATCGTGTCACATTTACATTTTCGTAACTTTGTTTCCTGGAGCTCTTTGCCATATTCGCCTAATTTTCTATTGAGATCCAATTAGTATTGCTGCCAATCCTCATCTGACATAAGGCTCAATAGGTCTGCATGAATACTCTCAATTTCCTCATTATGTTCTTGAATGTTTTTTACCAGTTCTTCTACTAACAGAAGTATAAGGTCCAGAGAACATTTATTTAAATCTTGATTCCATTTTTCCATGAATTGGGAATTGTGTTGTAAGCAATATAACATAGGTTTTCTTGCCAACCGTAGTCCTCTAGGAATCCTCTTAACCTTCTGGTATTGGATTAAGGTTGAGGCATGAAGTTGCTGATTTAATTCCTGTTTGGTAATGAATTCAAGTTGCTTCAATTGATGACTTATTGATCCACTGTGTGTGTTGAGTGTACTCACTTCTTGGATAAGACTATAGATTTCTGTGGCTTGTTCTGAAGTATAAGCCTGAGTTGTAGCTCTGTTATCAGTAATTGTAGCTATTGATTCGAACGTCATTGTTGACGTGGGTGCACTGCCCAAAGAACAGGATAAAGAACTAAATAAACATGTGTGAGCTATGCACACACTGTTAAGCCATGATGGCTAATGCCTCACTCTGCCACTTTTTTGTAAATATCCCAGATCTTTGCTGTTCCAGTAATAATATACCACTGTCTTGCTGTTGCCACTTTGGCAGACATATGCGCAGAGAAGGAGGAGGACACAGCTAGCCTCTGAGACATGCTTGCAGACCTTCTTTGTGTGAGATGTTTTAATAGGTTTATGATACTAGTCTGGTGACAGGATTAGTTAAGGATGTCAAATAGAAACAAGCCATGGCTGGCCATCTTCAAGGTGAGTGTGATGGAGCGAGGTGGAAAAACACAAAATGTTGTGTACCCCTCGTGATATTAACGTCCCATAACATAACAGTTACTAATAGTGTGATGTGTTTGATTAATCGACTTTCGAGTAAAATGCATTCACAAACATATGGGGAGTACTAATCTTGCTTGCATGGAGTGAAATAATTAATTAATATATGTTGTCATTGTGATGTGAATTAATGCTCAGCTTAAGTTTCAATAAAACGCAATTTAAATGTGCCTATTGTAAACGTTTTGTGCTAAAGGGTCGATTATGTAAGTATAAAACGCATTTATGTGGCTTCCTTGCTAGGTAACAACTAATGGGAAATATTAGAATGGTGGGAAGTAAACAGAATGGGTTTTATTACTATAGTTAACATGGATTTTTGTTTGTTTCTATGATAGTTTCAAATGTGGCCTGTGAGGCCTAGTGAGAAAATGGCCGCTCTGAGCTACTGCGAGTGGGTTCTGGTCTGCGCAGGCGCGTCAAAGATTTCTACCAGCGCGAGTGAGCTGACTGTGCTTAAGGGAGAGTTCAAGGCTACCTTACCCAGAACCTAGGATGGGTGCCAAGCATGAACGATCGGATGCCCAAACCATGGAAAAGAAGAGCAATGTTGCTAAAGTGTGATGCGCCTAGGCCACGAACTGTCTTAAACAAAAGACTTTTATATTTCCGCTGAGTCATGTGAAAAACAAATGCGGTAATGGTGAGGAAGTGCTTATCTACCCCAAATTTGTCCAATCGGAGTTCAGATTGGAGAGGTTAGTTACTTTTTAGATAGATTAAGTTAGGGATTTAGTGTATAAAACCCCCTGATTTTGGCTAGAAGGGGTCGCTTTTTCTATTTCCTCTGGAGATGCTGCTGGACTGAATATCGATTGCTTGGAACGTAAAACTTTAACTTTTGACTGTTTGTTTCCTTTGCAGGTCTGTTAGGATAAGATGAGGGTGTTAGCTAGGGATGATAAGAGAGAATGAACTTGGAACTATCTGTCTGTGCTAAACTCATACTAAACTCTTAAATAAATGGCTGTTTTCTGAGCTTTAAAATAAATGATCATTTTGAAAATAAAGTTAAAGAATTCTTCTTGAATAAAGAAATAAATAGATGTTAAATGTCTGACATACTAACGTTTGCCTTGAATAAAAATTAGATAAATGAAGAAAATAAAAGCTGGTCTTTGATTCTTCCTACGCCTAATTTTCCTTCTAGCAGATCCATTGCCATTATGGTGGTGTGTCTGAATAAATACTGTTTAAAATGAAACCATGGTAAAATGCTTTACATTGCAGGTGTAAATAAAATAGTTTAATAGGTTTAGACACTCCGCCAATGTTATAGTAGGACTCCTAGGTTGTTGGCCAGACCTTTGAAGCTGAATTGTATGCAGTGTAATGGGCCCCACTGTTGAATGTTATGTGTGTTTCAGAGGTTTTAGAGAAATGGCCATGGCAATTTAGAGTTTATTTCTGGAGTCCCGCTGTAGCAGTTATATCTTGGTAGCAGAGTAGTGGTTGCTAAGGAAATTAGCTAGGGTTATGTATAAAGTACTATATAGAGTTTGATATACAGATTATGAACTAACATCTGTTGAGTCCGTATTACGTTCTATGTAATTTTAAAAAAGGCTTCCAAGTGTTGTGTGAAGCTAGTGCCTCTGTCTACAGGCAGAGGAAGTGTAGCATGTAAAGTCGCACAGTGCATTAGTCTGTTTCAAATAAGCAGTATTGTCATATACTGCGGTGGTATCGTCGTATATCACTGTTTAGGGACCTTAGGTGTGAAAGGATAAATGTACAGCAAAGGCAGTCTATGAAATCTTGGCTTTCAAGCATAGGGATCATTGCGTATCCTGACTAAAACTTATCGCTGGGCGAGTAATAGGTCTTAACCCGAGCTTGATTGAAGGGTAAAAAGGAGCGGCGTCTCTTTTTGCTAACATTAGAGAAATTCTGTGGTGGGTTAGATGGACGCGCTGCCTACTGGTAAAACAGAGTTAATGTATATGTGAATAGGGCTTTCCCTATGAACGTGTGTAAATGTAATTGCGATACGGGTTCAAGCGAAACTTTGGGATTGTCTCTAAGGAGGTGAAAAAGATCTCTGTATGTGCTTTCCTAGAGAAGCGAGATCGTTATTGCCTGACAGAAGGGTAAAGCCAGTAGTGTTGCTTTATCGACGAGTCTCAAAATTCTGAGGAGATAAGCGTTGTCTACTCCGGTTACAGAATAATTGTGTGATTGAGAAATCTATCACTTTATTAGCTAAACAGATTAGTGGAATTGTTTTGTGTAAGTTACTAATTGATTTTGTAAAATATCTTGTAAATACGGCTTCTTGAAAAATCCTTGTAAAGGAGGGGTCAGTCGGCGCTGCAGAAGCCTGAGCGCTGGTGACGTCAAAAGAGCCGCGCTGGGATTGGTTCACGTGACCAAGTCAGAGTCGGAGCTGATAGGTTCATCACGAAAAAGCAGCAAAGGGATTGGTTAAGCACTTAGAAAGGCGCACCGTGTACTAATTGGTGCGTTAGTGTGAACCGCGCTGCTATAGGTTGGTGTACGGAACAGCAAACAGGGAAGTGCGCGATCTTTTGTAAGACAGAGAATTATCAGAGAGATGTCTTATTATTACGAAGAAGAGAAGAAGAAACCTTCATGGTATAAGAAATTAAAGAATGCTTTTTCAAAAGATAAAGGAATTGTGACTGGAGAGGGAAAATTACTTCTTCCACCGAAAATGCCAGCTTCTTACATATTATCAAAATATGGTTACCATACCTGTGTTTGGTTAGAAAACTGGGCAAGATATACTCAGGATGATAGGGTGTTAGCCTTTCCTGAGAAAGGATCACTTGATGCAGCAGTGTTGAGGAATTTTAGAGACAAAATGATGAAGCTTGAGCCGAGACCGACTCAATTTGAGGCTTTAGTTGAATGGGAAGATGAGATGCATGAGCAGGTGAGTTAGAGGCTATGTAGACATATCAGACCGAGAGGTAGAGGTCAAAATTTATGGGGCGACACTCATGAAAGCAGAATGCGTAGATGGAGAGACAGTAATATGTCTGATGGCATGTATCCAGTTAGATTGGTGGATGACTATGAGGGTCGGAAATGTACAGAAAAGAAAAAGAAAAAGAATACAGAAACAGTGAATCAAAATTATGGTGACAGTGAATCAGAAGATATTGTTTTAGAAGAAATATTAAATAGGAGACCGCCACCATATCAGCCAAGTTCTTTATGGACTACTCAGAATGCTCCAGTAATGAATGAAAGTAATGATGAAACCCCAAGACCATATTCAAGTTTGAGAGATGTGCCAGACAGAGTAGAGATTAGATATACTTCAAATACACCTGTTGCAGAAGTTAGAATTACAGGTTCTCCTGTATCGAGAAATGAACCACACAGACGTGTGTAAAATAGTCAAAGTAGGAATAATGTGCAACCAATTATTTCTGATTATGAACGTTCTACACATGAATTGATTCAGAACCTTACTAAAAATATGGAAGCAGTGACTGTCCCTGTAACTATAGGACCGGTAATACCAGTGTTTGAAAATCAGAAAATAAAAGAACCAAGTTTGACAATACCGTTACAACAGAATTTGCAAAAAGCAAGATAGGATATTTATCCTGATTTGTCAGAAATAAAGCGAATAGTTAATGTGAATCCACCTGAGGTAACTTTTAACCAAAGCTCATTATTCAGATACCCGATGGGTGCGGAATCTGACTCCGCAACACCAGAGAAAAGCCTGGATAAAATAAGTTCAATACAAACTCCTGTAGAACCATCAGATAGAGAGTTGAGTGAGTGGATTAAAACCCTGAAATTAAAAGAGAATGCATCGAGAATATTGGATGTAGCAAAGTTAAAGGTAGATATGGAAGAATTGATAATTGGAACAATTGGAACAGAAAGAGTGAAAACGTATCAGGATGATGAACTTATGCTTTTGTGCAAAAGCACTACATGGAGAGCTAAACCAGTGAATGATCAACTGGAGGAATTAGCAAATGAATTAGGAGTGGAATTTTCAAAATACAAATCATTGCAGAAATCATACAGAGTGGATTTTGCAGAAAGAGACATTGAAAACATGAATACTGCAGGGAGGTTGTTGCAGATAAAAGAACTAATTGTACTATTGCGAAGATGGGGAGATGTAAGTAAATGGAGACATAAGTGGGCAAAGAAGAAGGAAGAAAATAGTGACAAATCCACATTAGCTTTTCCGGTCAGGGAAAAAGAGGCAGTAGCAGCTGAATTTCCTATGAGAGAGATACCTGGAGGAGGATATGTACATGTTCCTTGGAGTAGGCAGGATATATTGTAATTTACTAATGATTTTCCAAGATTAAGAGAAAAACCAGTAGAATGGTATCGTCAAGTAGACAGATTTGTGAAAGTGTCAAAAGTTCTGTGGATTGATTTAGATGGATTGTTTAATATGTTGGTGCCAACAGATTTATGGTCAGAATGCAAAATAGCTATAGATTGGCCGAGAGAAGAATTTCCCAGAGACGAAGTTACAGGAGCTCCATCACCTGATGTGATGCGGAAATATTATCTGGTAATAGTATGGTTGAAATATAAAATAACACCAAAAGAAACTGATTGGGTAAAATTAGACAGAACTACACAGGAACCAAAAGAATCATTACATTCATTCTATGAAAGATTGTTGTTAGTCTTTAAACCGTATAGTGGTTATGAGGAATTAAATTAGAAAGATATGAGTCACTTCATATACCGATTTGTGTATGGATTAAGACCAGATATTGGAGACATGATTCGTCACAACATGATAGGATGGCAGTCAGGTACTGTGGATGAGGTTTTGAGAAAAGCGAAATATTGCAGTGAAGAAATTGACGACAAACAGAAAAAGCTCAAAGAAAAAGCCATGTGGGCACAAGTAAAGGTAGCAGAGCAGCAAGTAGCGCAAATGGAAAATAAGAATGCAGGGAATGACGTTACAACGCATACTATTACAACGCATGCTTTTACAACGCATTTTTTACAACGTAAGTACCTTTACAACGCATTACTTTACAATGCATACCATTACAACGCAAAATAGTAAAAGTAATGGAAAAGTACCATTACAACGAAAACACATATAAAGCATACCGTTATAACGCAGAAAAAATAAACAAAAATTAAATTGTAAAATAAAACCTGGCACGGGATGTAGGGAATATAGGGGTTTTGGGTGGGGAAGTGTATTAAAATTTGGTAAGAAACTGTACAAAAATATTAAGAAATGCAAAGATTTTTCTTAAAATTAATACTCTAGTATTAAAAAAATACTAAAATATTCTACCACGTAATTTTAAAATTAAATAAGCACGATTTTGAAATATCTTTTCTAAAAAAATATCGAGAAATAACATTAACTATACCAAAGAACAAACGAATAACAAACACATATCATCCATTTTACTTAGTGAACATTAAAAAATAGTCCTACCGCTCTTTTCATGACTGTAAAAGCAAACCAAGGAAAACAAAATGGATGCCAAAACGGAATTAGTAACTTAAAACAACACTTTCAAAAACGATATATAAAATTATATGTTTACACAGCAAATAAAATGATTTGAAAAGCTTTTTAAAATGCAGCCTTTCCCAAAAATTAAGAACACACGGACACACACCTATAAATACGAGCAAGACACCTTTTTTAAAAACTGTTGATTATCAACTACCAGAGAGAGCATACGCAAAACACTGACCCTCTGACCTTAGTACACCGCGATGACCCGGAGTCATTCAGAAAACGATATATTGATACATACAAGTAAGTTTAAAAAGATAAATAAGTATAACAAGATTTAATCCATAATTACAAAGGATTAATATTAAATTATCATTAATTAAATTACAGATCTTCACTAATTTGCTGAATCGAAAAAGCTTTTTTACGAAAATACAGCAAATTTACATAGATATGTAAGTACCATTACATTTTATTAAAAAGTATACTAATGAAGGAAAGTAGCAGAATAAATTGTTTCCTTTACAAGTGGTAACATTTAAAAAACACATTAAAAGCCAGAATGCATATGAAATTAAATAAATAAAAACAAGTTCGCTAAATGTGAAGAGACACAGTGTTAATCATGGAGAAGTGTGGCTCAGGGGTTAGAGGCGGCAGACCTGGAAGCTGAGATCGGCCATGGACCAGGGTTCAATTCCCCGCCTCGGTGGGTCTTGGACTCAAAAAAATCCACGGACTCGATAATTCTCGCTCCGGTGCCTTCTCAACTCACGGGTTCACACTCTGCGACTCTGGGCAATAGCTTGCTTAATCTCCACAACGGCCCCTCGCGGCGGGATGCCTGGCTTTCACCTTGTGGATACCCTGCCAGGGTTATCTCACAGGGGAATACCAGGACGGGTTCCCTAAGCAAGCGCCGGGAAACCCTTTGTGGGTAGCTGTGCGCTATATAAGCTCAAATACATTTACATTTACATTTACAATCATGTTTCGGGGTATTAGAAATGTTTTTAATTTTTTTAAAATAAATAATAGATTTAATTATATTTAAAAATAAGCAAATATCCAATTTTAATTTTCAACAGCCAAGAAATAAAATTTGCAAAAGCCATAAAAGACACGAAAACAGAGTTATCACAAAGGAGTCAAAATCACGATCAAAAATATCTAAAAGGTACAAATTTACAATGATTTAAAAATATTTGTAAATTTGTGAAATGAAAATAACCTTTACTGATGCCCAAAAAACGTATTACCATTTCCACACAGATAAATAACCAAAGAAAATAACAAGAAGTTCCTTATTCGAAAATACCAAGGACGATATTTGAAAAGGTAAAATATACTAATGAAGGGTATTGGTAACATTAACTAGTGTAAATTCAAAAAGTTGCAGCAGAAGTGAAAGTGAGGGAAAATGAAGATATATAATTTCCTAATCTAAGTCCAGAAAGGTGCAACAGTAGACAGAATGAAAGCTAGAATACAGGTACCAATTACTAATATAACTCCAGGAATATTGAGCAGTAGGATAAACGTGGTATAGTTTAGACTTCTATTTAGAATTCAAACTTCAGAAAAATGCTACAGTAGAATAAGGAAAGGGTAGTGTAAAAATGTAATTTACTATTGTAACTCCAAAAAGTTTTAGTAGTAGGGAAAATGAAGAATAGAGTAGGGGTGCAATTTATTAATCTAACTCCAGAAAAAGCAGGAGTAGGGTAAGTGAGGGATAATGTAGGTAATGTAGCTCCAAGAAGGTACAGCAGTAAACAAAATGAGTGATACTGAAGGGGTACAATTTACTATTCTAACTCCAGGAAGGTGCAGCAGTAGGGAAAGTGAGGGATAGTATAGGTGTGCAAATGAATATTCTAACTCCATGAAGGTGCAGCAGTAGTGAAAGTGAGGGATAGTGTAGTTGTGCAATTTACTATTCTAACTACAGGAAGGTGCAGCAGTATGGAAACTGAGAGATAATATAGATGTGCAATTTCCTACTCTGCCTCCATGAAGGTGTAGCAGTAGGGAAAGTGAGGGATAGTGTAAAGGTAAAATGTAATATTGTATGCAGCAGTAGAGAATGTGTGGTATAATATAGCGAAGTAATATACAATTCTAAATCCAGTGAGTAGAATCTGTACTGTAAGAGAAAGATAGGGCAGAGAAAAACAGTCATGTTAAATTGTATTTTTTTTTATACACTGTATAACATATTTTTTGTTTTCAATATTAACAGATTCACAACTACCTTCAAAATAAAAGGAATACTAAGGCAATTCAAACAAAACAGCTTCCTGAAAAAGGCAAAAAATCAGACTGAAAAGGTAAAACAGATTGAAAATTAACAATATGAAACTAAACATAGAGCAATATTTTTGTTATATAAGTCCTTGAAAGTAAAACAGTTAGAAAAATGAGGGATAGTGAAAAGGTGTAATTTCATTATAAAACAATAGAATAGTGCAGCTGTAAAAAAAGGCTAGATAGTGTACAGAAATACAGTCACCTTAACTTAAAAAAATGAAAAAATGCTATAACATTTTCTTTATTTGCAATGTTTGCAGAATCTCTAATCGCAATGAAAGAAGATCAAACCTAATTCAAGACCAAAAACACAGCTTACAGAACACGCAAAAAAGACCATAAAAAAGGTAAAATAAATCGAAATGCAACAGTATAAAAATAAACATAGAGCAATACTTTAGTATTATATCTTAAGGTAAGGTGCATCAGTAGGGAAAATGATGGACAATGAAGAAGAGTAATGTAGTATTCTAACTCCAAAAAGGTGTATAAGTAGGGAAAGTGAGGGATAGTGTAGGGGTGCAATGTACTATTCTAACTCCAGTAAGGTGCAGTAGTAGAGAAAGAGAGGGATAGTATAGGGATGCAAATTACTATTCTAACTCCAGAAAGGTGCAGTAGTAGGGAAAGTGAAGGATAGTATAGGGGTGCAAATTACTATTCTAACTCCAGGAAGGTGCAGCAGTAGGGAGAGTAAGGGATAGTATAGGGGTGCAAATTACTATTCTAAGTCCAGGAAGGTGCAGCAGTAGGGAAAGTGAGGGATAGTGTAGGGGTGCAATGTAGTATTCTAACTCCAGGAAGGTGCAGCAGTAGGGAAAATGAGGGATAACATAGGTGTGCAAATTACTATTATAACTCCAGAAAGGTGCAGCAGTCGATAAAGTGAGAGATAGTGTAGGGTTGCAATATAGTATACTAACTCATGTGAGTTTAATCTGTATTAAAAGGTATAGATAGCACAGAGGAATCCAATCAGAAAAAAATATTTTTTTTAAATAAAAACATCAAATAACAATCTTTCTCTTCTTTTTCAACAGATTCACAACTACATTGCAGTGAATAGCAAATCCAAGCTAATACCAAGTAAACAGTTTCCAGCCAAACACAGCACCCAAAACTAAAAAGGTAAAACAAATCAAAATTCAACAATGTAAACGTGAACAGACAGCAACATTTTAGTATTATAACTCCTTAAAGGTTTAACAGTGGGGAAAGTGAGGGATAGTGTAGGGATGTAATTTACTATTCTAACTCTAAGAAGGTACAGCATTAGGAAAAATGAGGGATAGTGTAGGGTTACAATTTACTATTCTAACTCCAGAAAGGTGCAGCATTAGGGAAAGTGAGGAATAGTATAGGGATGCAAATTACTATTCTAACTCAAGGAAGGTGCACCAGTAGGGAAATTTAAGGATAGCGTAAGGGTGCAATTTACTATTCTAACTCCAGAAAGGTGCAGTTGTAGGGAAAGTGAGGGATAGTATAGGGGTGCAAATGACTATTGTAACTCCAGGAAGGTGCAGCAGTCGATAAAGTGAGGGATAGTGTAGGGTTGCAATGTAGTATACTAACTCATGTGAGTTTAATCTGTATTGAAAGGTATAGATAGCACAGAGGAATCCAATCATAAAAAATACTTTTTTTTTAAATCAAAACATCAAATAACATAATTTTTCTTCTCTTTTTCAACAGATTCACAACTACATTGCAGAGAATAGCAAATCCAAGCTAATACCAAATAAACAGTTTCCTGCAAAACACAGCACCCAAAACTAAAAAGGTAAAACGAATCAAAATTCAACAATGTAAAAGTTAACAGACAGCAACATTTTAGTATTATAACTCCATAAAGGTTTAACAGTAGGGAAAGTGAAGGATAGTGCAGGGATGTAATTTACTATTCTAACTCCAAGAAGGTGCAGCAGTAGGGAAAGTGAGGGATAGTGTAGGGTTACAATTTACTATTCAAACTCCAGAAAGGTGCAGAAAGTGAGGAATAGTATAGGGGTGCAAATTACTATTCTAACTCCAGGAAGGTGCAGTAGTAGGGAAAGTGAGGGATAGTATAGGGGTGCAACTTACTATTGTAACTCTAGGAAGGTACAGCAGTAGGGAAAGTGAGGGATAATATAGGGGTGCAAATTACTATTCTAACTCCCGGAAGGTGCAGTAGTAGGGAAAGTGAGGGATAGTATAGGGGTGCAAATTACTATTCTAACTCCAGGAAGGTGCAGTAGTAGGGAAAGTGAGGGATAGTATAGGGGTGCAAATTACTATTGTAACTCCAGGAAGGTGCAGCAGTAGGGAGAGTAAGGGATAGTATAGGGGTGCAAATGACTATTCTACGTACAGGAAGGTGCAGCAGTAGGGAAAGTGAGGGATAGTGTAGGGGTGCAATGTAGTATTCTAACTCCAGGAAGGTGCAGCAGTAGGGAAAATGAGGGATAATATAGGTGTGCAAATTACTATTATAACTCCAGAAAGGTGCAGCAGTCGATAAAGTGAGAGATAGTGTAGGGTTGCAATATAGTATACTAACTCATGTGAGTTTAATCTGTATTAAAAGGTATAGATAGCACAGAGGAATCCAATCATAAAAAATATTTTTTTTAAATAAAAACATCAAATAACAATCTTTCTCTTCTTTTTCAACAGATTCACAACTACATTGCAGTGAATAGCAAATCCAAGCTAATACCAAGTAAACAGTTTCCAGCCAAACACAGCACCCAAAACTAAAAAGGTAAAACACATCAAAATTCAACAATGTAAACGTGAACAGACAGCAACATTTTAGTATTATAACTCCTTAAAGGTTTAACAGTGGGGAAAGTGAGGGATAGTGTAGGGATGTAATTTACTATTCTAACTCTAAGAAGGTGCAGCATTAGGAAAAATGAGGGATAGTGTAGGGTTACAATTTACTATTCTAACTCCAGAAAGGTGCAGCATTAGGGAAAGTGAGGAATAGTATAGGGATGCAAATTACTATTCTAACTCAAGGAAGGTGCACCAGTAGGGAAATTTAAGGATAGCGTAAGGGTGCAATTTACTATTCTAACTCCAGAAAGGTGCAGTTGTAGGGAAAGTGAGGGATAGTATAGGGGTGCAAATGACTATTGTAACTCCAGGAAGGTGCAGCAGTCGATAAAGTGAGGGATAGTGTAGGGTTGCAATGTAGTATACTAACTCATGTGAGTTTAATCTGTATTGAAAGGTATAGATAGCACAGAGGAATCCAATCATAAAAATACTTTTTTTTTAAATCAAAACATCAAATAACATAATTTTTCTTCTCTTTTTCAACAGATTCACAACTACATTGCAGACAATAGCAAATCCAAGCTAATACCAAATAAACAGTTTCCAGCAAAACACAGCACCCAAAACTAAAAAGGTAAAACAAATCAAAATTCAACAATGTAAAAGTTAACAGACAGCAACATTTTAGTATTATAACTCCATAAAGGTTTAACAGTAGGGAAAGTGAAGGATAGTGCAGGGATGTAATTTACTATTCTAACTCCAAGAAGGTGCAGCAGTAGGGAAAGTGAGGGATAGTGTAGGGTTACAATTTACTATTCAAACTCCAGAAAGGTGCAGAAAGTGAGGAATAGTATAGGGGTGCAAATTACTATTCTAACTCCAGGAAGGTGCAGTAGTAGGGAAAGTGAGGGATAGTATAGGGGTGCAACTTACTATTGTAACTCTAGGAAGGTACAGCAGTAGGGAAAGTGAGGGATAATATAGGGGTGCAAATTACTATTCTAACTCCCGGAAGGTGCAGTAGTAGGGAAAGTGAGGGATAGTATAGGGGTGCAAATTACTATTCTAACTCCAGGAAGGTGCAGTAGTAGGGAAAGTGAGGGATAGTATAGGGGTGCAAATTACTATTGTAACTCCAGGAAGGTGCAGCAGTAGGGAGAGTAAGGGATAGTATAGGGGTGCAAATGACTATTCTACGTACAGGAAGGTGCAGCAGTAGTGAAAGCGAGGGATAGTATAGGGGTTCAAATTACTATTCAATCTCCTGGAAGGTGCAGTAGTAGAGAAAGAGAGGGATAGAATAGGGATGCAAATTACTATTCTAACTCCAAAAAGGTGCAGTAGTAGGGAAAGTGAAGGATAGTATAGGGGTGCAAATTACTATTCTAACTCCAGGAAGGTGCAGCAGTAGGGAAAGTGAGGGATAGTATAGGGGTACAAATTACTATTCTAAGTCCAGGAAGTTGCAGCAGTAGGGAAAGTGAGGGATAGTGTCAGGGTGCAATGTACTATTCTAACTCCAGGAAGGTGCAGCAGTAGTGAAAATGAGGGATAGTATAGGGGTGCAAATAACTATTCTAACTCCAGGAAGGTGCAGCAGTAGGGAGAGTGAGGGATAGTATAGGGGTGCAAATTAATATTCTAACTCCAGGAAGGTGCAGTAGTAGGGAAAGTGAGGGATAGTATAGGGGTGCAAATTACTATTTTAACTCCAGGGAGGTACAGCAATAGGGAAAAAGAGGGGAAGTGTAGGGTGCAAATTACTATTCTAACTCCAGGAAGATGCAGCAGTAGGGAAAGTGAGGGATAGCATAGGGGTACAATTTAAAATTCTAAATCCAGAAAGTTGCAGCAGTAGGAAAAGTTAGAGATAGTGAAGGGTGTGTAAATTGCAAATCTAAATCAAACATAAAGCAGCAGTAGGCAAAAAGATAGATAGAACACAGGAAAACAGTCATCCTCACTTTTTTATACAATTAAAACATGGTATAACATTTTTTTTCCAATCTTTGCAGAATCTCAACTACCAAACAAAGAAAACCAAAGCAAAGCCAAGACCCAAAACACAGTTTACAGAAAAAGAAAGGAGGAGCAGACTACAAAAGGTAAAACAAATCAAAATACAATAATATAAAACAGAACAGAGAGCAATACTTTAATAATGTTAATTAAAGAACGTGCAGAAATAGGAAAAGTGAAGGATAATAAAGGGGTGTAATTTTCTAATCAATGTCCAAGAAGGCACAACAGCAGGAAAAGTGAGGGATAGTGTAGGGGTGTAATTTACTATTCAAACTCCAAGAAGGTGCAACAGTAAAGAAAGTGATGGATAGTGTAAGAGTGTAATTTACTATTCTAATTCCTGTTAGGTGCAACAATAAGGAAAGTGAATGATAGTAGAAGGATATAATATACTATTCTAACTCCAGGAAGGAGTAGCATTAGGGAAAGTGTCAGATAGTGTAGAGGTACCAATTACTAATCTAACTCCAGGAAGGTACAGCATAAGACAAGTTAAAAATAGTATAGGCGTACAATTAACTATACTAAATCCACAAATGTGCAGCAGTAGGGAAAGTGTGAGATAGTGTAAGGGTACCAATTACTAATCTAACTCCAGGAAGCTGCAGCAGTAGGGAAAGTGAACGATAGTATAGAGGTACCATTAGCTATTCTAACTCCAGTAAGGTGCAGCAGTAGGGAAAGTGAAAGATATTATAGAGATACCATTTACTATTATAACTCCAGTAAGGTGCAGCAGTAAGGAAAGTATAGGATAGTAAAGAAAGCAATTTACTATTTTAACTAAAAAAAAATGTATTAGTAGAGAAAATGTGTGATAGTGTAGTGTAAGGGTAACATGTAAGATTTCACATAATAATTTTATTTCCATATTAAATCAAAAAAAGGAAACCGCTTATTGAAACATGCTGGATATATGTATTGTAAAGAAAGGATAAGTGAACCACGTAGACATTGAAGGTGTGTGCAATATTACTCATCCCATTGCAGTGGCAGAGCGGTTACCCTTGGTGAAACCATTATTAAAACAACTGATCATAACCACTCTGCTTCTGCAATGGAGATTGAAGTAAGAGAAACAATTAATGAAATTAAAGAAATTGCATGCACTTCCAATGACACTACTGGATCTATTTTACGAGAGGTTGCACAACATGTTCCTAGTCATGTTGCTAGTAGTATGCCTATTATTCCCAATTTGAGAAGAATTATACAAAGACAAAAGCAGGCAAGTAATACTCAAAGTTCAACTCCTCATACTTTTTCTGACATTCAAATTCCTAATGAACTTACTATTTCTTTTTCTAATGAACCTTTCCTCCTGCACGACAACCAAAACCCTCTAAAACGTATTCTTATCTTTGGTACACCCCGCAACCTTGTTAAGTTAGAGAATAGTGAAATTTGGATGATGGATGGGACGTTTAAAAGTACACCCCATCCTTCCACTCAAATTTACACTATTCACGCAAAGATTAACCACAATGTAATTCCCTTAGTATATAGTTTGCTACCTGAAAAGCAATCTCCAACCTACACTGAACTTTTATCAGTGATTAAAAGCAAAACACCCAATAAAAGTCCTAGGAAGATAATTGTTGATTTTGAATTGGCTATGATCAATATGATCACTAAAACGTACACGGATACCCAAATTCATGGATATTTTTTTCATTTTTCCCAGGCATTCTGGCGTAAACTACAAAAAACATCTCTGGTTGCAGAGTACTCAACTGATAGCAAACTACAGTTTGAATTAAAAAAACTTACAGCTCTTTGTTTTGTCCCTCCTGAATGTGTAGACGAGTACTACACAGCAATTACAGAATCAGATTTTTTTTAACAAAAATGAAGATAAATTGGCACCCTTACTAAATTATTTTGAAGACACATGGATTGGACATCTAAGCAGATCGGGTCGCAGTAGGAAGCCACGTTTCCATGTGGAGTGATGGAACTGCTACACGAGCTGCTTAGAATGAGAAGGCAAAACCAACAATGCCATAGAGGGATGGCATAACTCCTTCAACCATACAATTGGAAAACCACGCCCTAACTTCTATTCATTTTTGGAAACTTTGAAGAAGGAGAAAAGTTTTCAAGAAATGAGAATCTCTCAAACATTAACTGGTCGCCTAAATCCACGCATTTCCAAAAAATCAAAGGAAATGTCTGAGAGACTATTGGCTGTTCTACAACAGTTTTCGTTGTGTGTGGCTTTAGACTACCTTGATAATGTTGCTAACATACTACATTTCTAAATTTAATCTACAACTTACTTTCCTGCTTTTACCTAAATTAAATAAAAGTTTCAATTCAATTGGCATTCACATTTTTCTAAATTTTTTTTTTTAATTTAACGTCGGGTCAGCTTACCTTTAGTTGTCTTCTTTTTTTTTCTTCATCTTGTTTCTCAAAAAGTAATCCATTTGGAGCCAAAATCAAATAACCCAAACAATGAAAGGAAATAATCCAAAATCCATGAATTCCATATTTTTACAAAGTCAATCTGGAAAATTATCTGAGGTCCACATGCATCCTTTTAAAAATCCAAAGTGCACGAAATTCACCTTCTTTGAAACTCCATCCTGAAACTAATTCAAAGTCAACGAAATCCACATTCTTATCAAATCCATTTGGTTAGGCTTCCAAATTCCATAGACATACTGAAAGTCATCCATACTCCACGAAATCCATGTTTTTCCCAAGTCCATCTTGAAACGTTTCTAACGTCCATTTACATCCTGATAGTAATTCAAAGTCCACGAAATCCATGTTCTTTCCAAGTCCATTTGTTAAGGTTTTCAAAGTCCATATACATGCTGAAAGTAATCCATACTCCACGAAATCCATGTTTTTCCCAAATCCATCTTGAAAGGTTCCTATCGTCCATGTGCATCCTGATAGTAATCCAAAGTCCACGAAATCCATGTTCTTTCCAAGTCCATTTGGTAAGGTTTCCAAAGTCCATATACATGATGAAAATCATCCATACTCCACTAAATCCATGTTTTTTCCAAGTCCATCTTGAAAGGTTTCTATCCTCCATGTGCATCCTGATAGTAATCCAAAGACCACGAAATCCATCTTCATTTTAAATCAATCTGGAAATTTTTTCAAATTCCAGATGCGTCCGGAAAGTAAAACAACGTGCACAATATCCAAAAACATTCTAACTCTATCCTAAAAATAATACTAATTCCTACAAATCTTATTTTTTACTATGTCCTCCTTGAAATATTTCATAACTTTCCGAATGCCAATATGTTCAAAATTCAAAAAAGCCATACGAAACACAATTCCAGTATATAAACTTTATACCAACTACATCACCAAAATAATCAAAAATCCACAAAACCAGCTATGTATCAAACTCGATCTACAGTTTTTACCATTACATGTATTCCATGCACTTTCCGATTTGTAATTGCAATGCATTTGACATTATAACTTTTTTTAAGGAATAAAAATTCTTATGTTCTAAAGTAACATTTTCATACATCTTTGTTTATCAAAATTCACCTATATTTTACATTACCCTATTATTTACAGCGAACCGACAAAGGCAGACTATAGTAACATGATCGGCGACATGCTGAAATTACATCGTATACATTACATTAGCATATGCAACCTCTCCTTATCCTTTCCTTACAATATGTATATCCTAATTAACATTGTTATGTTTATAAATAAAGTTTAAAGAGTTTCCTACCTGAGAGCAGATCAGCTTCCTGCTGCTTCCTCCTTCGACATTCTTCAAAATGGCCGCTTGCATACACGTTTACGCGTCGACGTCATCTGGAGCTACAAAGATGAAAAAAGGACTATTTATTTTTATTTTTATTTATTAAACGTATTATAGAAATTAATTTAATAATGTTTTTTAAAATAAAAATTTCAAAAAAATTATAAATAAATGAATACAATTATTTTTATTTCATCATTATTTTTTTAATAAAAAATAATAAATGAAAATTATTGTGTCTCTGTTTTTAATAATGTAATTATTCTAATTATGTTTTTTTATATGAAATAACATAGAAAATTATCATAAATACTATTTACCTCTATACTTATGCCATTTCCAACCAAAACATCTCAAAAGTACCTTTTTAACAGCTTGCAAAGTAGTTCCACGGGACTCAAAACTTCAACTATGGAAATAAATAAAGGACAAAACTCACCATTGAATTCAATAGAAAAGCGTTGGAAAATTTTAATAATTAATGTTAAAACATATATTTATAACATTTATTACATTCTTAACAATATAGATGTGTTTTATGACATTTGTTTAAAAATAAAATTTATTATAAACATGACATTACTTAATAAAATATCATTTTTAAGAAATTAAAATATTATTAATTTTAATTTCATATTTTTTTAATTTAATAAAGTAGTGATTAATATTAAACAATACATTATTTAATACTTCTTTTAAAGTAATAATCTTGACCAATTTAAATATATTATTAAAAATTACTACAGGATTAATTTAATTAAAGCTAGTTTTTAATACTTAAATAAATAAAAACCTACTACATTAATAAACATATATTATTAAAAAAACATAATAAAATAACTTTACTCATGCTTTATTTTTTTTAATAATTACATTTTTAATAAAAAATAAAATTAATTAATGTAAACCATTTTTTAAATACTTAATTACTTTTTTGTAAAGATAAACATATATAAAATCTATTTTAATAAATGTACTCATATTTAATTATTTAACATATTACATGAGTATTAATTTTTTTTTTAAATGTATTTTAAAAAAATCACATTATTTATAAAAAACATTCAATTATAAATCTTTCCGTAAATATAATGTAACAATTAGAACTGTAAAAGAATTTCATTTTTTAATAAATAAACTTTTCATCTTATGAAAATAATACTAGAGTATTAATGTTATTATCCCTTTAAAAAAATGTAATACATGAGTATTTTTATTTTAATACTTACATATAATAAATACATTTTTAAAAAATTAATCATAATTCTATTAATTTAATTATTACTTGAGTATTAATTTCAAATACATAATTTTCAAAATTTCAACTTAAAAAAAAAACGTACCTTAATAAATACTTACGTTGTAAACACATGCGTTGTAATGACATCTGCATTGTAATGGCATGCATTGTAAAGTCATGCGTTGTAAAAGCACTTGCGTTGTAAAAGTTGCGTTGTAATGGTAGTGCGTTGTAAATGTTGCGTTGTAAAGTATGTTTCCCAGGGAATTTTAAGGGTAAACCAAAGTTGGTGGGAAATATAGATGATTTAAAGAAGAAACATCCTTGTTTTAATTGCGGTACGTTAGGGCACTGCAAGAACGAGTGTAAGTGTCCGCCAAGAGGTAATGCGGAAAATAATTCATTGAATTCGCAGGTGCAGTTTGAGATAAATCCACAACAGCAACAGCAGATAGCAAATCAGCAAAGTCAGCTGCCGCAACCGCCTCTGCCAGACAGTGTAAACCAGCAGAGATACAGTGCAGAGGCAGGATTCAGCGGAGGTGAACAGGTAAAAAGATCGCAAAGAGTGAAAGCGTGTCTTCAGTATTGGTTACAAGAAGAGGGTGGCAGTGAGTCGGATGAAAGTTTATAACGGTGCCTGAGAGAAGGAGAAGAGTGTGTGCTTGGAGCCACTCTTGAGGTAGATGGTCTGGTCCATTTGTGAACGGAAAGGTGAATGATGTGGAAATAACTTTCCTTTTGGACACTGGTGCTACCCATTGTACTGTAAGATCAGTGGAAATTCAAAATCTTCCTCTCTCGGAGAGTCCATCCAAGTTGTAGGTGTAGCAAATAGACAAATACAAACCCCTTTGACAGAACCAGTTGAAGTAGAAATTTGAAATTACAAAGAGATGCATCGATTTGTGGTGTGTGACAGTAGCCCTGTTAATCTGTTAGGTAGGGATATACTGTGTAAAATGAACTGTGCCATATATTGCTCGCCAGGTGGCATAGAATTACAAATCCCCGATGAAGACAGTTTATACAAAATGACGATGCTTATGATTGAAGCAGAGCAGAGCAAGTTATTTCCTGTTTTTGATTGAGAGAAGATTCCTGTTGAATTGAAAGAAGCAGTGAAAGAAATAGTATGGGATTTTACTAGAAAAGATATAGGATTGATGAAAGGTGTTGATCCTGTAAAAGTTACAGTGAAAGAAGGAGCAAGTTACCCAAATATATCTCAGTATAAGATGACTGCTGAAATAATTGAGGGAATTACACCTGTGATTGACAAAATGATTGAGCAAGGAATTCTTAGAGAGATAGAAAGCAGTCCTTGTAATTCACCGATCATGGGATTGAAAAAGCCAAACGGAACATTTAGAATTGTTCAAGACCTTAGAAAAGTTAATAAAATTGTTGTCCCATGTTGCCCGATTGTTCCAAATCCAGCAGTGATTTTGTACCAAATCCCTCATGATGTAGAATGGTACATAGTGATTGACCTATGCAATGCTTTCTTTACTGTTCCATTGCATGTAGAAAGTCAGTCAATTTTTGCGTTCAGATTCCAAAAGCGTATCCTAGCATGGTGTAGAATTCCACAAGGGTACACTGAGAGTCCATCAATTTTTTATCAGTTGCTAAAGAAATCATTGGAGAGTCTAAGTATTCCAGGAGAGTCTGTGTTAGTACAGTACATAGATGATCTTTTAATCGCATCCAAAACAAAAGATGCATGTGTAAGCGACACAGTGGCATTGCTAAATCATTTGGCTGAAGAAGGACATAAAGTGTCTCCGTCAAAATTGCAGTTTTGTCAGAAAGAAGTGCAAAAGGAATTTGACAAGTCACAGCAGAAAGAATCAGAATGATACAAGGAATGCAACCGCCTAGAACCCAGAGACAGGTAAGAATGTTCTTAGGAATGGTAGGTTATTGTAGACAGTGGATTAGTGGATTTTCATTGATTGCAAAACCATTGCAGAGACTGACAAAAGCAGACATCAGAGATCCAATAGTGTTGACCAAAAATTATATGGAAGCATTTGAACTGAAAACAAAATTGTGTGAAGCACCAGCATTGGGAATGCCTGATTATGAAAAAGAGTTTGAACTGTACTGTAGTGAGAGAGAGGGATGTGCTTTGTCAGTATTGATTCAGAGACATGGAAGAATGAGAAAACCAATTGCGTATTTCTCAGCTGTTTTGGACCCTATTGCAAAGGCTTAGCCGGGATGTCTGAAAGCAGTAGCAGCAACCAGTGTAAGCCTGGAGCAGAGTGAAGGAATTGTGATGGGATATCCTTTGAGAGTTTATGTACATCATTCAGCAAAGACCCAATACATGACCAACAGCAGAATGACCCGTTATGAAAAGGTAATTTTGGGAGCTGAAAATGTGATAATTGTCAGATGTATGAATGTTAATCCTTCTATATTACTACCTGACACTATTGAAGCAGAAGAGAAAGGTGAACTTGATCATAAATGTTTGGATATTCTTGAGTACTGCACAAAACCTAGGCCAGACATTAGGGACCAGCCATTACCTGAATCAGATTATGTGATGTTTGTAGATGGATCGTGTCTGACAACAGAGAGTGGTATTTTGAGTGCTGCTTATGCCATTTTCACAGCAGCAGAAGTGTTGGAAGCATCTTGTCTGAAAGGAATTAATTCTGCTCAAGTAGCGGAGTTGATTGCTTTGATACGAGCATGTGAACTAGGAAAAGAGGTGAAAGTAGCCATAGTGACTGATAGTCAGTATGGTTATGGAGATGTTCATGACTATGGACAGCTTTGGTCTCAAAGAGGTTATTTAACTTCTGCGGGAACACCCATTCGAAATGCTGAATTTGTAAGAACACTGATTGACGTAATTCAATTACCTGCAAAAATTGCTGTGGTAAAGTGTGCTGCACATAAAAAGAATGAGGATTATATTTGTAAAGGAAATAATTATGCGGATGCTATTGCTAAGCACTGCGCAAAAAATCAAATTTCAATCAATCGAGACAAAACAAAAGAACATGTTCCGAGTCCTTTAATGCTAACCACTGTAGTTGAGACATGGCAGGAAGTGAAGAAGAGGCAGAATCAGAAGAAAAAAATATTTGGTTAAAGGCAGGATGTAGACAGCGAGAAGAAGATGAAATCTGGGTTTACAAAGATGAAAGACCAGTAATGCCTGATAGCATGATTTCAGACATGGCACGAATGTACCATGGTCAAGCCCATATTGGAAGAGATGCCATGATTCGTCTTTTTAGACAACCTTGGTATAATCCTAAATCCAGAATTATTGCTGAAAGTTTGTGCCAAAGGTGCCTAGTGTGCCAACAATTCAATCCAAACAGAAGAACTGTTGTGAGTTTGGGAACCATAGGACGGTTGGGTGGTCCATTCACAAGAGTACAGATGGATTTTGTAGAATTGCCTCCATGCAATAGGCTTAGATATGTGCTTGTGATAATCTGTTTGTTCTCCCGGTGGGTTGAAGCTTTCCCCACCAGAAGGAATGATGGAATAACGGTAGTCAAACTGTTCTTATGAGAAATTATACCACGATTCGGTTTCCTGGTAACCATTGAATCGGACCGCGGACCACATTTTCAAAACGAGTTGATGCAGATGATTTGTGAGGCTCTGGATATTCGCCAGAAACTGCATTGTGCTTACCGGCCTGAGGCTTCAGGGGTAGTAGAGCAGGTAAATGGAACCATTAAAAACAGAATTGCAAAGATGTATTTGGAAACAGGACTCAAGTGGCCAGATGCCTTGACACTTGTTTTGATGACACTGAGAAGTATTCCTGACAGGAAAACTGGATTAAGTCCACATGAAATTTTGATGGGCAGGGTTATGAGACAAGCTTATGTACCTGTTAACAAATTGCTAACAATAAATGATGATATCATATTGGACTACTGCAAAATCTGTCTGATGTAGTAACTTCTGTGCTCCACCAGGTGGGAACTGAATCAAACTCTAAAGAGAAAAATCCAGCTCATGATCTAGTCCCTGGAGACTGGGTTTGAGTGAAAGTACATCGCAGAAGAAACTGTTTAGTACCTCGTTGGCAAAAGCCACGACAGGTAATCCTGGTCAGTACTACTGCAGTGAAGTGTACTGGATTAAAGAGGTGGGTACATGCTAGCCACACCATCCGTGTGCCTGCACCTGAATACACATACGACGGTGAAAGTACAACTGACTCTGATTCTGAAGCTGAATCAGAAGAGAATCCAGATACTGAAGATCGACAGGAACGACATCTTGAAGTATCAGAAGCCAGTTCTGCGTCTGAAGGTGAAGGTGAAAGGGAGATTGTGGAGATACCAGATTCCGAAGATCAACTTGAAGGTCGAGAATCGGTAAAGACAGACACCAGTAAAGACGCAAGAGCAAGTAGAGATAAAGTCATTGAAGAAGAAGAAGCTGAGGAAAAATCTGAACACTCTGAAGGCAGGAACGGAAATCCAGAGACTGGAGAAGAGGAAGTGACTCATGAAAAGGATGAGATTCCAAGTACCAGTTATGAGGGTGTTCCTAACAGAGTAACAGAAAAGAAGGTTGAATCAGATGAATATAAAGACATTGTGAAAATCATAATCAATGACACAGCTGAAGATACAGAAAGTGAAACTGATGACAGTTCAGATAAAATTGTGTTAAGGAAGAGTCCAAGGAAAAGAGCTTGGAGAGTGGAGCATAACACAATAGAGCCAAAGACCAAGAGGATTCGCAAGGGAGATAATTGGCCTAAAGAAACTGGTGGATTGAGATTTAAGCTTGTAAACAAAGCAAAAGAGATAGAAGAGCAGGTGAGTGAGATTACCAGCCAGAAAGAAGCATTGTATAAGAAAATAGAGGTTGTTCAAATGCCAAAGAGAGTAAGACGACCGAACCAAAAACACAAATCGCCTGAGTGGGCTTATATAGTTCTACCACCCATTGCTGAGGTTAATAGTAGTCAAGAAGATTTGTACTGCCCAAAAGCAAATGGGAAAAGTGAGTAAAAAGGTCAGCATAAGAGAAAATTGATTGGTATTTAAAGTATATGATATTAAGCAAAAGCCTGTAGTCCTGTGAGACGGATATTGTAAATATAGGAGAGGTCGGAGTTGACATAAGGTCGAAGAAAACTTGTTAGAGAAATAACTTATAATATAGATTAGAATAGGTGACACAAGGTCGAAGAAACAGTTAGTGAACTAATATTGTGAAATTATAGGTGACACAAGGTCGAAGAAACACTGTTAGAGAAAATACCTATAAATAATCATAAAACAAAGTGTTCTATTTTTAGAAAATGGTGTAGATGTTGCTCGACAATTCAAGAAAGAAAAGCCAGAGGAAGAGAAAAGAATGAAATAGAAATGGAAGAACTAGGAGAGACATTTTTTAAAGAGATAAAGGAGAAAGATACTAGAGTATAGGTCATACTAATATGAAGAACTTGAAACATGTTCTGCTAAATTTTTCAAAATTTTGAGAGAGTATTTGGTGATAGAATCACCAGATGAGGGAATTGATGGAGCGAGGTGGTAAAACACAAAATGTTGTGTACCCCCCGTGATATTAATGTCCCATAACATAACAGTTACAAATAGTGTGATGTGTTTGATTAATCAACTTTAGAGTAAAATGCATTCACAAACATATGGGGAGTACTAATCTTGCTTGTAATGAGTGAAATAATTAATTAATATATGTTGTCATTGTGATGTGAATTAATGCTCAGCTTAAGTTTCAATAAAACACAATTTAAATGTGCTTATTGTGAAAATTTTGTGCTAAAGGTTCGATTATGTAAGTATAAAACACATTTATGTGGCTCCTTGCTAGGTAACAACTAATGGTTAATATTAGAATGGTGGGAGGTAAACAGAATGGGTTTCATTACTATAATTAACATGGATTTTTGTTTGTTTCCATGATAGTTCCAATTGTGGCCTGTGAGGCCTAGTGAGAAAATGGCCGCTCTGAGCTACTGCGAGTGGGTACTGGTCTGCACAGGTGCGTCAAAGATTTCTGCCAGCGCGAGTGAGCTGACTATGCTTGAGGGAGAGTTCAAGGCTACCTTACCCGGAACCTAGGATGGGTGCCAAGCATGAACGATCGGATGCCCAAACCATGGGAAAGAAGAGCAATGTTGCTAAAGTGTGATGCGCCTAGGCCACGAACTGTCTTAAACAAAAGACTTTTATATTTCCGCTGAGTCATGTGAAAAACAAATGCGGTAATGGTGAGGAAGTGCTTATCTACCCCAAATTTGTCCAATCGGAGTTCAGATTGGAGAGGTTAGTTACTTTTTAGATAGATTAAGTTAGGGATTTAGTGTATAAAACCCCCTGATTTTGGCTAGAAGGGGTCACTTTTTTGATTTCTCCTCTGGAGATTCTGCTGCTGGACTGAATATCAATTGCTTGGAACGTAAGAACTTTAACTTTTAACTGTTTGTTTCCTTTGCAGGTCTGTGAGGATAAGATGAGGGTGTTAGCTAGGGATGATAGGAGAGAATGAACTTGGAACTATCCGTTCTTTTCTAAACTCATGCTAAACTCCTAAATAAATGTCGATTTTCTGAGCTTTAAAATAAATGATCATTTTGAAAATAAAGTTAAAGAATTCTTCTTGAATAAAGAAATAAATAGATGTTAAATGTCTGACATACTAAGGTTTGCCTTGAATAAAAATTAGATAAATGAAGAATATAAAAGCTGGTCTTTGATTCTTCCTACGCCTAATTTTCCTTCTAGCAGATCCATTGCCATTATGGTGGTGTGTCTGAATAAATAGTGTTTAAAATGAAACCATGGTAAAATGCTTTACATTGCAGGTGTAAATAAAATAGTTTAATAAGTTTAGACACTCCGCCAATGTTATAGTAGGACTCCTGGGTTGTTGGCCAGATGTTTGACGCTGAATTGTATGCAGTGTAATGGGCCCCACTGTTGAATGTTATGTGTGTTTCAGAGGTTTTAGAGAAATGGCCATGGCAATTTAGAGTTTATTTCTGGAGTCCCGCTGTAGCAAGTGCACTTTGAGTGCAGGACATGTATGTGCTATAGTGCGTGCGGAGGAGGGGAGGGAGCACTAACATGCTGAAGATAATGGGACGGGACATACGCTCGCCCTGGGAGGCACTCTGTGCTCCAGCCTTGGCCACTTCCTGTGATGCACAGCTCCAGTGAGTGGCTGCCCGGGCCTCGAAACACACCCAAAGGAAGGGGGTCGCCGGAACAGCTGAAGCAGCGATTTGGCAGGGGGTTAAGGGACGGGAAATCCTCTCACATTTAAGTGAGAAAAGACCACTATTTACAGCCTTGTTTACAGAAAAGCTATTAGCTAATCAATCCACCCTAGGCCTGCCACGCTGGTTAAATAAAGAAGAAAAGCAGTGCCGGAGAGGTGTCCTGCCTGCCACAGCAGGTAGGAGAAAGCTATTTAAGAAAATAGTGCTTGGGCGCTGTAATTAAAGCCTACGGAGTAACAACATATGTAACAAGGGGTGTCTTTATTGGAGTTTACAAGAAGAGACAAGGCGGTACTAAGAAGGGACTACTACGCCTAGTGACCAATGAAAACCCACCTTTTACAAATGACATTGACAGGAGCCAATTAAAAAGATGTGCAGAAAGTAGGTGGAGTTTAATGCATATATCATGAATACAGCTTGTCTCAAAGAGACAGTGCAAGCCCTGCCTATGCGAGACCTAAAAATATAACCATGTGAGGGAGGAGATGGGGCTATAAAGAGGGGACAAAGCTGTATGCCAAACCAAGCAGGTGCTGAGAACCCTTCAAGCATCTCCCACAACATAAACAAAAAGCCTCTGAGACTGTCACCGATATCCTAGGAAGAATGCAGAATCCCTCATGAACATCACATTAGCTGTGCAGAGCCTCTACACACAGAAACTGGTAACCCACTCTTTACAAGCATTTCCGGCTCACCTTTTGTTGCACTGTGTGATAGCAGCTCTTTACTGGGAGAGAGTGCGATGATAAGCAGATATTGTGACACACGGTGGTAACATGTGAGTTGTTAGGTCCTCTACAATAGCCACTTTCCATTATAACTTTGCAATATAAAGGGCTGGCAGAGCCATCAGAAGTTTATTTTAGGGGAGGGGCACTCAGATTGCCTGTTGGCATGGACTACTGCTCATTGGTAGGCGGATGGGTCAGCAATCTCGAAGCCATGTGTGACACACTGTGGAATGCTGCATGCTAGTTCCTCAATCTTTTTATCTCAATGGAAATTGACCCAGAAAAAACAAATATGCCCTGGGATCTCCTTTCACATACCTAAAACTTACATTTAAAATCCAACCATACCCACCCTAAACCCTAAAAATACCCACCCTAAACCCTTTAAAAAAAACTTTCCCTAATACATATATGCATAATCGCTTAATACTTACCTAATACTTACATTTAAAACACATATGTACCATTCATGCCTTCACAATAGAATTTGTTGTAAAGGCATGTGTGGTAAAGGCATATGCTTTGTAAAATGGTGCGTGGTAATGCTTATGCATGGTAACGGTTCGTGCATTGTAACTGCCGTGTTGCAATGGTAATGCGTGGTAACGGGCGCATTGTAATGACTTTCCCATAGAATATTACATAAAACACTGGTTGCGCCCAAGTTCCTTTGTAGCTTCTAGACACCTGGAATCATACTATCTGCATAACATAGTATTCTCATGTAATAAATTACATAAACAACCATGAGTTTGCTTCTTGGCATTCTGACCCAATTAATATTTCGCAGGTCGCGTCAGGACCAAAAATTCATATAGTCACCTGGTAAGACAAAAGGAGCCGGCCCATTGTGAAAGAGTGCTTATGTAGGCTCTTAAGCCATACTAATCAATATAATGCTGAAAAAGGCTAGTTGTACATGTCTGCTATCATGAACTAGCATACCCACTGACATGGAACCGAATTATGCGGAGGATATGCTTGTGTATTGCATTCTGGGTGACCAATGTACTCTACAGATGGTGATATAGGTAAATAAATCACTTACCGAAAGTGGGTGTGGTCATATACGAACATCGAGGTAATTCTTGAGGTATAGGCCCGAAATCAATTCCGAACACTAAAAAAGGTAAGGCAGACCAGTGCAAACCACTCAAACCAGGCATGTGACACCAACCCTAACAATAATATGCAGCACATGCGAGCATTCTGTTTGACACAAGAAAGACCACCTTGGAGTCAATGTAAGAGCTACATCACATAGGTGCTTCGTTATTTAGGGACCGGATTGTAATAATGCCATCAATCTCCAAACTGGAAACCTTGATCCCTTTTTCAAACCCGGCATAATTGATAGGGCCTGTCCATTGCATACCATCGAAAAATGCCTTTCATGCAGTACCCTCAGAGTGAAAAAATGCTGTCTGCTGATACCCTAAAAACATTGGGGCATATTTGCAGGGAGCTAGCGCCGCCTCAGCAACAATTTCTTTTGACGCAGCGGAAGCACAATCAGTGCTCCACCAGACTCCATATTTTTAAACTCACGCATTGGGCCTAATGGGTCCGTTTGTAGAGGTCTGCATCACATTATACCTGTACCAGGAATAATGTATGCAGGGTAAGCGTTCCCATTTTAAAAGCCACATAGAACTGATGCAGTCAAATTTACAACTTTTCACTGCGTCACTTTATGACTTAACTGCGTCAAAAACTCAGCGCCTTCTCAAACCAGGCATAAGGATTGACGCAGGGCTTTTAACATGGACTCACCTCTGTGTTCTGACAAATTGTTCGAGTTGCATCAGTTTTTTGACTAGGATGCACTGAATTGTAAATACAGCACAACCATGCAATTTTTAGGGCATTTGTGTCAGGAGCATGAAATTTGATGCATCATTGAGTCAGTTCTTGATTGAGGTCAGATATAGATGTCATCTCATCAGCTTATCTAAATTCAATTTCGACCACTTATTGACCACACGATATTCTGTTTGATGTACTTGCACTGCTCTCACTAAATATTCTGGGGATACTTCATTTTTGGCCTCCATTTCAAATTCCTTTTTATTTACAGAATGTGTTAAAATGTTCAAGTTTACATTTTGTTTCTCTATTTATATACTCTTTATTAATATGTTAATTTTATTTAATTTTTTTAGCTGTCGCGGATCTCCTGAGTAGACTTCACAGACCCACAGGCCAAGAACGACTGGTCACATGTATCATGCAAATAACGGATTGTGTACGCGTGCAGACCCTCTAATTCCGCATAAAGCCAACTGTGTCTAAGACCTGCATATCATCATGCCATGAAAACTATTGTAATTAGCATGTATATTTAACACTGAACGACATGTAATGCGTTACATTCTCTGTACCCTCGATTTAGTTCGACCTTCGAACATAATGAGACAGAAAGTGTACATCAATTAATCAACCTGTACATGAATACCCCCAACAATATTTGACCCTTTAGGCCACATTCTTGGTGCTCACAGATGATGACTGCAGTGCTCCCTTCACGCATCAGTTGGGTGCGGTCTAGGGGGTTGGTCCAATGGACAAGCCTGGGGAACCAGCCCACCAGGCCGAACTACTGCTTTAGGACTAACTGAACGACCTTAGGTCATCATGCAGGCACATGGCTCTTGTCTTTGTAATATATCATGCCTTTGATGTTTGGACTTCAGTTGCCCATTGTTGTGCTTGCTGGTTCTCTGAGTGGTAGGCCATCACCCCTGTTTCCAGATGGCAGGTTGCTCATGGACTTGGCTAAGGCACCATTCTCCTCATCTCAGTTCCTGCTTTCATCACCAAGATGAGTTCTTTCATGGTCGTAGAGCAAACAAGTTCTGCCTCCTTGAAGCAAAGGCATGGCTCCTACCTAATGGGGAATGGTTATACAGTGCTGTGACATCACCTTTCCAGGTGCCCTGTAGAGTCTCTTTGCAAAGGCAGAGTAAGTAAGTACAGATGTTTTAGATCCAGTATTTCTTACATGTTAGTGGCATTGGCTGTAAGGTAAGTTATATCAAGAGTGGAGCTGTTGCTCAAAATGTGAGTTGCCAAACAACAAGAGCAGAATCACACTTGTGAGTTTATTTCTGGGCATTCTATGCAGGAGGTGGAGTGCAGTTGAAATTGCACTGACTAGAGCCGGCTAGATGTGTATTAAACATCTTAAGCCAGACATCTGCAAACATCAAGGTCATTTCCCTGGGAGCATGTTGAGTGTCACATCCTCGGAAACTACCTCTGTTTTTGTGAATCTCTATTTTGTACTTGATAACATGCCATACTTTGTACTATATACACTGCCACCATACACCCAGTTGGGGCTGAGGGAACACTATTCTCCTTTTCAGCTTCACCTTTTGACTTTTTCTTTTTCATCATAACCCCTTCTTTACCTGCCCAATGATATTTTAACTTCTTTATTTCTCCCCAATCCTCTGTGCAATTTACTATTTCCCTGTGTTTGCACTCTAAAACCTGGAGATCTAATTCCTTTTATCTTTTAAGCATGCATTAGGGTTCTGAAATTCTTTCACAAGTTTTAGTTCAATATAAACTAATCTCGTACTCTTCAGCCAAGCTTTCCAATTTCTCATGTGCCTCAAATGTCTGCCAATATCTTTCTTGGTCAAGTATCTCAAGTCAGTCACATTATATGTATTCAGTTTTTCTATGCCAGTGGTATCTCTCAACATCTCTTCAACTTCTGTCTATAATTACAATATGTTTATTTCTTGGAGAGGGTGTGGTTCTTTGACTTCAACAGTGGGAAAAGTAGGTGTGACAGTTGAATCTGAAGATGCACCTGATGCAACAGGATGTACTTCTCCTCTGGTGCACTTAGTACAGTTGATGCACTTGTACCCTCGGTTTCACCAGTGCCTGGTCTTCCTGTACCCAGTTCCTGAGGTGTGGGGCAAGGGGCACATGCTCAATTGGAGGGGACACAAGATGATATGGAGGTGGCCTCGAATTCTGTAACTCATCCAAGAACCCCTATTCCTCATGCTCGTCTGACCCCGTGTCTCTTTCCCTCTGGTGATTTTTGACCTGACTCTCTCTTTTGTCTGTTGTCTCCTCATTCTGTCTCACGATTACAAGGTGAACCTCTACACCTTCAATCACACTCTCATGCCATACTCACTGTTTCGAATCCCATCTTGCATCAAAGCAATTACTAACAGTATGTCTGTTCAGAGTCTTCATTCTTTGAATACCCTCTCATGCGCAGCATGCTCCCATGCATTCAATGCTTCCGATTGGACAGGTCTGGCATGGGGTTTAATTTCATGCATTGCTAGCCTCAACTTCTCAGCATTTCCTATGTTAAAGGTACCATTTAACCCTTTCCGTGCTCATGACTAGTCCAGCTTGTCATGCTGCACGGTGGTCGTGTGCTCATGACGAGCTGGACTTGTCGTGTTGCCGCAGCGCCTCCCACGCGTGGCAAATTCCCTGCCTGTGCGGGCATACCGAAGGAGTGGGAGGAGTCATGATGAGTCCAGCTTGTCATGAGCACAGCTCCACTGTGCAGCGTGACGAGCTGGACTCGTCATGAGTACTGCGGCGCCGTTCGCGGCCCCTGGCCCCCGCACCACGTGGAATTAGCCCCGCGTGTAAGAGGTTAAGAGAAATTGCAAATGCTTGTCATCAGAAGTGAACATGTTCTAGTCTCTAACCCATAAAGAACAGTATAAACCCTTGCTGAGGGCCATGATGCCCACAGGTGAGAGGTGTGATGCAGCGGCCAGGGAGGCTGACTCCAGAGCACGGGCTCATGGTTCGATCCTCTGGGGCTACTCAGCCGAGAACCATGTGACTCTGGGCAATAGCTTGCTTAATCTCCCAGACAGCCCCCAGCGGCCTAGGGGTGATTAGTTTGTGCTTTACAAATACACGGTTATTTATTTATTTATGTTATAGGCAGGTGCCTTCGGGCAGCAGTTTTTCTTCCTTACAGATGCGAACAGCAGGTTTCCAAATTGTAATTCCCATTTACCTGTATCTAAGTAGATCTGTTCAATCATGTGTTACCAAAAACAGATATCCACCTATCTAAACACAGCACTTACTGATAATTAAACAATCCTAGCATGACTCTTGACACCAATGGACCACTCCTAGCACAGCATCCAATGATAGCTGCCAAGTTTGCTAGGCCCATGTGGGAGGGGCAGCTCCAGTTCAGGTATTTTTTTTGGAGTTGTGGGATAAGCAGACCTATTTTAGAATGCAAAAAACAAGCCTACAAGTTCCAGAGTTCAAAAGAAAAAACCCAAACTGGAGCAGCACATCACAGATGGACCTGGGAAACTTGGCAGAGCTACCCAATCAGCGAATCACAGTGAAACTCACAGCACAATAAACCAACTGCAGCACGTCCAGTTCAAAGGTTAAGTAATCAAACTGCATGTCTAAGAACCACCGCACAATCAACCAATGAATCGCAGTGATGTGAGACCTGAGTTTGACAGACTTGGAACAATTAAACAATAAACAATTCTTGTCTGCTTTATCTAACAAGCATTTACAATGCAATGCTCTCGGCATTGTTAAAGTTAGAGCTTTTGGCATTGCTCATGACATTATTTTTATTTATGTTTTTGTTTTTAAAACATATAAATAAATGGCATTGTCATTTACAATGCCAATAGCTTAATCTCTCGCAAATGCGAGACCTATTGCATTTGCACCCACACACAGATCCACACACACAAAGCCACCCACACACATACAGAGCCACCCACACAGAGCCACCTACACACACACAGAGCCACCCTCACACAGACCCACCTAAACACACACAGAGCCACCCTCACACAGACCCACATAAAAAAAGCTACCCACACAGAGCCACACACACAGAGCCCAACACACACACAGAGCCCAACACACACACCGAGCCCAACACACACACACACAGACAGAGCCACAGACACACAGACAGAGCCACACACACACACAGAGACCCACCCCCACACACACAGACAGAGCCCCCCCACACACACACCCAGAGCCACACACACACACACACACACAGACAGAGCCACACACCCACACACACACACACAGACAGAGCCACACACACAGACAGAGCCATACACACACAGACAGAGCCATACACACACAGAGACAGAGCCCCACACACACACAGAGCCACACACACAGACAGACAGAGCCACACAGACAGAGCCAGACACACAGACAGAGCCAGACACACAGACAGAGCCACACACAGCCACACACAGCCACACACACATAGAGCCACACACACACAGAGCCCCACACACAGAGCCCCACCCACAGAGCCCCACACACAGAGCCCAACACACACACACAGAGCCCAACACACACACACACAGCCCAACACACACACACAGAGCCCAACACACAAACACAGAGCACAACACACACACACACAGAGCCCAACACACACACACACAGAGCCCAACACACACACACAGAGCACAACACACACACACATAACCCAACACACACACACACAGCCACACACACACAATCACACACACACACACACACACACACACACACACACACACACACACACACACACACACACACACACACACCACACACACACAGACATCCCTCAGTCTAGGACAGCCACATGCCCATCTCTGCCCAGTAACGCCCAGGGAACAGAGGCAAGAAAAAATGCTCACAAGCAGGGAACAGAGGCAAGAAAAAACGCTCACAAGCAGGGAACAGAAGGCACTAAAAAACGCTCACAAGCAGGGGACAGAGGCACTAAAAAAACGATCACTAAGCAGGGAACAGAGGCACTAAAAAAACGATCATAAGCAGGGAACAGAGGCACTAAAAAACGATCACAAGCAGGGAACAGAGGCAAGAAAACGATCACAAGCAGGGAACAGAGGCACTAAAAAACGAATACAAGCAGGGAACAGAGGCAAGAAAACGATCACAAGCAGGGAACAGAGGCAAGAGCACAACAAGGTTACTCACCTTGGCGATGGCCTTCCTGTAGCGGGTCACCGCCTGCTTGATGAGGCTGGAGACCTGTAGGGCACCACCACCTTGGTCCTACCTCCCGCCCGCAGCAGAGTAGAGGCCTCAAGACAGGGGCTTCCCTAGTTGGGGGTCTGCTGAGGCTGACATCCATGCTACCAGCCTCCCCTCAGGAAAAGGACGGTGACTGGTGGCCCCATCCGCCACACACAGCGCCAGCACCTCCGGCCCCCCTTTCACTTGGGGCTGTTTCCTCGACGGAGAACTGCTGCCACGGGCCGCGCGGGATACGGACCACACTGGAGGACTTCTGGGCCCCATTGCCACTGAGCTGCAGCAGGTGGTGGTGATCAAGGGGAGGCCTCCCCCTCTCCTGCTCCTGTAGTTCCTGCGACGCTGCATTGGTGCTGCCCGCCTGCCCCGTTGGCCCTGCCTCTGCCGACGGCCCCTGGGAGTCTGCCAGCCAGCCTGCCATCAAGAGACCTCCCGGGCTCTGCATTGGTCCGCTGCGTTGCGGGTCTGTCCCCCCCGGTGGTGTGGTGTCCGCGGGCCTCATTATACCGGAGCTAGGCCCTGCGCCCTGGAGGTGAATGGCGATGCTGCTAATGCGGGGGCAGGGCCACCCTAGCCAGGCTCCATCTGCTGCACACCAGCCTGCCGCTGGCCAGCCGCCACCGCTGTGCCGGGAGTGCGCTTCACTCCAACTTTTTCATTGTCAGCCCAAGTTTTTGTGGCAGTTGAAACTTAGCCAAAACTTTCATTTTATGAACAAAGCATTTAACCACTTCCTCGCAGAGACCAAGTGACAGTCGAGACAAGACAAACCAGCCCCACCGCGGCCTACAAATCCACGACCTAGATTAGCGAGAGTTCGCAGAGAGCCTATATAGCCAATTATATCCCACAAATCACAACACTTACCGCAAAGCGCTTGCTTCTCAGGTGGTGCAGGGGAACTCAGACAGGTAAGGAACTGGTAACTTCTTCCCGCGAAAGAGCCAGGTACGGCCTGGGGCCAGAACACCACCACGTACACCCCCACGCTCGCGACTGCTACGAGTGATGAGTACGTAGTGCTGGGGAAATGGCGCAGCCAGAAGCTTAAGGAATACATAGATACGCAAACAGCGTAGACGTAGATTGGACAAAACTATATAAAGTAAGCACAACGGAAGTAGAGCTGCGAGAGGAAGAATGCAATTCGCAACGTACATAGCATTGAGGGTATCAAGACAGGTACAACAATGGTTTAGGACTCCCGGTGAAAATTGAGCACAAGCAGGGAACATAGAACACCACCATGTTTCTCCGAGGTCAAGCAGAAATGCCTCGGAGAAACGCCCGTCATTTTCGGATTCGGGGGCGTGTTTTTCTTTCTCTCCTCTTCCCATTGGCTGGAATGTAAAATTCCAGTCATGGGAAGAGGAGAGAAAGAACCTAAAAAACACACCCCCGAATCCCAAAAAGACGGGGCTTAAATGGAAAGACACCCGTCTTCTTCAATGGCTGGCCAGCATTTAGGAGGCCAGCCAATGGAGAAGAGGGGCGGGTTCAAGCCCCACTCTGAAAAACATAAGATCTCGATGGCGAGACTGCGCAAGCGCAGCCTACGCAGGCCAAGACCTAAACAAAGGGGGAAATCAATCCTTTCTAAAAGAAATCAAACAAACAGGGGCAGAAGGACCTCAGCAAGCGGTAACCTGCTCTTGATCAGTGCATTTAATCCTGTGCACCAAAGAATAAACAATCTCCAATATGGATTAATATGCATTCACAACCAGACCAATACTAAATGCCCATCACGGTGTGGAAGAGGAACCTCACAAACACAGACCTCAACATTAGCAGATAAGCACCAATAAAAAGGCTACATCTCGAGATCTTGGAGTTTTAAACAAAACAAAACCTTTTAATAACAAGCTCACCATAAAAAGCGTAACATGAATGACACAGAAATAATTCCAAAAATCAGCACAAACACGATAAGTTAAATGCTAACAATTATATTTAAAATGGAACAAAAAACATCAAAATTGGAATAACCAGACTCGTACTATTCCACAATTCAAAACTGCATATCAAAAGCGCTCACAACTCCCATACATTTTTCATGACACCAAAAACCCAAACCTGAAATCCCACAATGCACCATTCAGAATACAATACTATGCTTTAAAGGACGCTCTCTGCCATGGCTCATCATACTGTTTATTCTCCGGGCCGGACTGAGAACCCAAGCAGCCTTGGAAAATTTTATCAGATCAGCCACTGCAAGGTGCGTAGTGAAGTGAGCGAGCTCAGCGAGTAAGCCTGATCAATACAAGGAGGATATGCTCCCCCCAAAAAAATTTGAGGAAAAATGGTGCATTCTTCAACACATTTCATTATATTTCGAAGCATAGTAAATGATGACCTTACAGAGCACAAAGATACCCAATCATACCCATAGACATTCTTACAGAGAATACAAAAAATAGTATGTCAAGCATGAAATTTACTAATAATTTGTTTAATTATTTTCAGATACATACACTTAATAACAGCATCCTCGCAGTCGATGCATCATACAGATTGAGTACATTTACATCGCATCGTATATATCTTGAACTACCAAGCAACGTCCGGTAAAGTCATAGCATATCAATGTTAAGGAGAGAAGAATCAGTACAGGCCATCTTGGTAGATCTCATCGCAACAACAGTATTTTCCAAAGTCTTCCATCTTTTCCAATTTACCCCTCCTATCTCAATATACATATACATTTTTCCATGTTTTTCACCTATTGTTTTTCAAATCAAACAGTAGGAGGCAATATTAGGCATCTACATTATCCTCTCCATCACATCCCACATTCCTCCAGCCCACAGCGACCCCTGTCCCCTTCTGTCCAGCACACATTTTGTTTTCAGAGCATTATGGCGATTCTCTCGGGTGGGTGATCAAGTAGCATGTCAACGGGGCCCATACATCTCTGGGTCTGGAGGCCAAGGGTAGTAGTTCAGCCTAGATCGCAGAGCGCTCCTGACAAGTTACCAGGTCAGCAATTCAATCCTTAAATGTAGGTGCCCTCCCCCTCCCCCACCGGCAGGCCACCCTCCTCTTTGCCATCAGGAGCGCCAATGCAACAAACCTGCAATGCTCTGCTTGCAAGGGCTTGACATAACCCAGTAGGGCCATCAGAGGAGTAGGTTCTAAGGGTGTGGCGATCATTAGTTGCAAAGCGTGAAAAACTTGTTCCCAGTATGCTCTCACTTCAGGGCAGTCCCATGCCAGGTGTAGAAAGTCAGCACCTTCAGCCCTACACCTATCACACCTGTCAGACTCTCTTAGCTTATATTTGTACATCTTGGCCAGGGTATAATACAGTCTGTGTAGGTATTTATAATGTAATATGCAGAGCCTACTGCTGGCCGATACCCGCTCAGTCTGTAGACAGCAAAACTCCCAGTTTTCATCAGTTAAGGCAAACCCAAGTTCCTCATCCCATCTTGTTCGTGATGGTACAGCTGGCAGCTCCCTCTGTGTGTGTGCTGTCTTATATATCAGGGAGACCAAACGTTTAGCCGTAGCAATCCCTAATATTAGTTGTAATGGAGCCAATGCTTGCGGTTCTGCCGGAAAATTAGGTGTGAGTGAGCGAATCCCTTGTCTAAGCCTAATATACAGGAATACATCAAGCGGTGTCGTCTGAGCATTCTGAAACATATGTTTGACAGTGCGGAATTGGACATTATGATACAGATCCCCCCAGGTTTGAATGCGAGTCGGCTGTTGAAAATTGTGAAATTTGGCTTCCTGTAACAATTGCATGTGGGGGTGATAAGTGAGGGGCAGCAATGGCGAGTATAACAGGGGTACATCCAGCATGTGCCCTATGCGCTGCCAGGCTACAACTGTGCACGTAAGGGCAGTGGGTGTTCTATCTCTATTACTGACCGGCATATGTAAGGCCCCATCTAATGGAGTGGGGTGTGCGAGCCAGTGCTCCGCTGCAACCTGAGGCATATATCTTGTTTGCTTCACCCAAAACCAAGCGTAATGAGCTTGTGCGCTCGTGAAGTGCAGCTCATAATTTGGTATACCAAATCCCCCCTGCGAGTAAAGACGAGTCATTACATTCCATTGTAATCTAGGTTGCTTGCCTCCCCAAACAAGTCATATCATCTCTGCCTTCAGTGTCATAAAGAAGTGAGCTCCCGGGTAAAATGGGATGTTTAAAAAAAGATACAGCATCTGAGGGAGCACCACCATTTTTATCAAGGACGCTTGGCCTGCCATGGAAAGGTGCAGCAGTATCCACCGCGTGACGCACTTCGCTATCCGCGTTATGGCCGTCCCATAATTCAACCTCATAAGTTCCTCCTTATCCCTGGTGATTCGTATTCTCAGGTACCTCAATTCCTCCTGTTAGCAGAAAAATGCTCGACTTCCCCCAATTAATTTGGATCCCTGAAAGTTGCCCAAACACTATAGATTCTCTGAGTATCGAGTTCATGTTGTGCTGTGGGTCTCGAATGTAGAGGGTAATATCATCTGCGTAGAGGGATATAAGTATTTGGAGCAGGTTGCATCTTAAAGCTTTGTCATTGTGGTGTTGGCGCAGTTTTGCTGCCAATGGCTCCACTGCAATAGCAAAAAGTAACGGGGAGAGGGGACACCCCTGTCTGGTCCCCCTTGTAATGCTGAATGACTGCGATATATTCCCATTCACAAATATCTTGGCAACTGGCAAGCAATATAATAGTTTGATCCATGAGAGGAATAGCGGTGGGAAGCCCATGCGTAGCATTACACCAAAAATGTACTTGCACTCTATGGAATCGAACGCTTTGGTGGCGTCTAAAACAAAACGCAGCTAAAGGGAGATCTGGCGAAACATTGTTCAAAACAGCAAAGAGTGTTCTCCAGTTATGGAAGGTAACCCTCCAGGGCACAAAACCTGATTGGTCAGGGAGAATCAAGTTCTCCATCGGCAAGCTCAGCCGAGTCGCAACCAACTTGGCCAATATCTTGGCATCACAAATAAGAAGTGATAGCGGTCTATAGAACTCTGGCAATTTCCACGCCTTCAACAGCGATATTATGAGAGCATCCCTCATCGTAGCAGGCAGGTGACCAACTTCCAGCGATTCCTCATACACTTCCCTAAGGATAGGGGCCATTAAGTCTATATATGTTTTGAAGAATTCAATGGGAATTCTATCTGTACCCGTGGCCTTTCCAGATTGCATGCTCATTATCACCTCCCTCACCTCATCCAGCTCAAATGGCACACATAAAAAGGCCCTCTGCGCGTCACTCAGCCAACCCAATGCCACGTCACCAAGAAATCCATCTAGAACCAGTTCAGTCATCCCATTTGAAGCATACAGGTTTTTATAATGGCTCAGAAAGGCATTAAGTATGTTGGCTGTGTCTCGGCAAGCCACCCCTTCCAAATCCTCAACTTCCACCCCACTATTAGAGCAGCGGGGCCTCTTCATCTTATTAGCCATTATCTTACCCGGTCTATCTCCTTCGTCATAATTTCTTGCCACCCAGTGTTTCCCTTGAATCATGCTTCCCTCTGCTCCTCATCCATACACTCCATATACTCCGTGAGCTTATCTTGAAATGTAGCATGTGTCGAGCCAGAAAGGTTTGCAGCAAGCTCCGTTTCCAGCGCCTTAAGTTCCATTTCTAGTTTCCGCAATGTGTTCAGTATATACTTAAAGACTCCGGACCCTTTTGATATACAGTATCCCCTGACTGTGACTTTAAATGCTTCCCATATAATTTCCACATTATTAGCGGAGTCCTTATTTTGTGCAAAAAACTCTTGTACCTCCTCACGTAATTCCTCCTGAAATACTGTGTCAAGTAGTATAGGGGCATGTAGTCGCCATTGGCTGCGTGGTTTGTTAAAGTCAGAGGAAAAGAGTGCAAGCAACACTGGGGCGTGATCAGAGTAGGTTCTAGCTAGATGCTGCACTCTATCTATCGTGGGGCCAATCCTCGGGACACCAGATAGTAATCTAACCTCACCCATGACCTTACTTGTGCTGTGAAGTGGGTACCCTCTCGCCCAGTTGGGTGAGCATGTCTCCAAGTGTCTATCTACTGATAGGCAGTGATGATGTCTCTTACTACGGCTTGCGCCTTGGTGGAGTGGTGTGGTGCGGGATGCGATCGATCCAGTCTGGGTTTATAGGTAACATTGAAGTCGCCCCCCCAAATAATATGAGTGGAGCCCACTTCAAATATCTTGGCCCATAATGAGTTAAAATAGCCCGGATCATCCGTGTTCGGCTCATAGCAGCAGGCCAGTGTAACCATCACGGAACCTAGCCGTCCCCATGCCAGACAGTATCTACCCTGCAAATCACATGTATTTCCCATCAAGTGAAATGGCACTCGTTTTCTTATTAGAATCGCGGTACCCCTTGCATATGTGGAGTAAGAGGAAAAGATTCTATGTTCCGCCCACTTATTGGCGAAGCTATTTGATTTGTGTTGAGCGAAGTGAGTCTCATATATCATGGCTATGTGCACATTATGTCTGTCCAGATATGATAATATATGTTGTCTCTTCCTGGGGTCCCCCAGGCCTCTGACATTCCACGTGATGACATTCAGTGCCCCTGAATCTACCTTAGCCATGCTCTCCAAGTTCTATCCCTGTCCCGAGTGTTGCTCGTGCAATGTGCCCCAAAGCCGTAATAACAACATGAACACCTGATGCAGTACTCTTTTGATGCTGTCCAACGCCCTCACCCGTCATCCACCCACATCCCTGCAGGTAGATGCTCTGATCTAGGGCTCCTACACAAAAAACATACCAACTCACACCCCTCCCTCCCTCCACCCACTGAAGCAACCCAAACTTGCCAGAAATGCTCACCCTCCCACCCTCCCCAGGCCCCAACTGAATAAAAAAAAATCCTCAGCCCCTGCAGGCAGAGTGCTGTGGTCAAACACTGGGGGATACCCATTGGGGGTCATTCTAGACAGCTACACAGACACTCCTCACCCTCCAAGCCCTCCGTTGTTGTGACTCCCGGGCTCTAAGGGGGGGGGGGGGGGGGGAAGAGAGTCCTGGAGCGCATTGATACTATTTCAAACTGTCCAGTATATAATGTCTCATATGGTTTCTGCCACAGAGTTCACCAGTACACAGCATTCCGTTGTGGGGAATCTGTAGAGTAGATTAGTGAGGAGATAACTGTCTCATTGTGAATCATCTTCAGCTCCTGTTGAGAGGGACTGCTGCGAGTCCCTCATGCCTCCACCGCTCCGGTTCATGCGTTTCACATTCTTAAGGAAGTCTTCCACTTTCTGCGGATTGATAAAAAAAAAAAACGCTGCTTATGTGTGACCCTCAGGCGTGCCGGGTATAGCAACGTGTAGTCAATCTGTGCTGCTCGTAGTTTCTTCTTGACGTCGATAAACTTACGCCTCTCCTCCTGGACTATGGGTGTAAAATCCGGATAAATTGAGAACGTATTTCCATCATAGGATAGGGTCTGCTTGTTTCTTGCTGCTCGAAAGGCCACGTCCCAGTCCCAGTCCCGATAATTCAGCAATCTCGCGATGATGGGACGCAGAGTATTGCCTGGCATTAGGCGCAGCCCCAAGGATCTATGGGCCCTTTCCACTATGAACTGCGTGGAAAAGGATTCTGCGCCAATTGCCGCTAGCAGCATCTTTTCAACATACTCTTCCATTTTTCCAGTGTTGGTCGATTCTGGAATGCCAATCACGTGGATGTTATTGTGCCTACTGTGCACTTCTAAGTCCTCGTTCTTAGCTGCAAATCTTTTCAATAATTTATCCATACGTGCAAGTTGTGTTGCATGGCCGGCGGTGGTGTCCATCTTGTCAGATATACGCCTCTCAGCTTCCGTAATGCGTTCCTCATGCCCATCTAGCTTATGCACTATGGCATCCATCTCCGACGACATTCTGTCTACCTTGTTCACCACTGTCGCGAAACCTTGTCGTACCTCCTGTAGGATACTCTGCATGTTAACACCTTTGTGAGACCCATATCTACTCTCAGAGTCCCGGTCATCCTGTGTGGGACTGTTTGTTTTCTTTGCTGCCTCAAAATGTTGCTTTGGCTGCCTAGTTTCTGGCTTCCCCATGTCGTCGCCTGCGTGGCGTCTCAAGCGCTGCAAACTCTGTTTCGCCCCTGTTCTTTCGCACCTTCCGCGAATGTTTCCTGCCAGATGTCAAATGTAGGGGTGGTGCAGCATAGATGTCAGTTACAGAGTCTCAATACTCACTGTTCCCTGGTTTCAGGATCATGCTCCTCACTCCCAAAGGTGTACAGTCGTTGTTTCCCAGGCAGAGTTCCCACCGCCCTGAGGTGCTTCTCACCCTTCACAGCGCCACCGTTATTTGACCGCTAAATACCTCCGGGCTGCGGGGGAGGGGTGATACAGGGCCTTTGCTCGACGTTTGCAATCTTACCAGTCCATAGGATCAAATGGGAGCCAGAGCAGTAGTCCCCCCAGGGCAACCCCCACAGCTCTCACTGCTGGCACTGTCCGTCCCAACTTCCCCAAAATGGCGGCCGGTCTATCTCCTTCTTAAAATGGCTCCTAGCTATGATTCCTGACGCCTCTATGTGTTTCACAGTGCAACGCGCGTTGCAGAGGCAGTGGAGAGCCTTCACCAAATTATATCCAGATTCCCCGTTGAGGCTCCAGCTTAGAAGCGACTCCCAGTGACTCCTATCCGAGCAAGTGAGAGCAGCGCAATCACCTTAGGTCCCCAGCAGGTACCGATCTCTTAGCGTGTTAGTGCCCCATTCACACACAGCTGGCCAGCGCGTCGCTCAGTATGGGCACTGAACCCACTTATTATGTTTGCAGTCCTTGCAGCATTCACGGCCCATTTAACACTCCTGATCGCCAGGCCGTCTTGTGCGTCTCACAGCGTCTCAGCGCCGGCTCCACTTCAAAGGTGATCCGGACTCTCACCTCCCGCTCAGAGCTCTGATTTCAGTGGTCGCTCTCCTCCCCAGTGCCGCACTTATCTTCTCGCCGACTCTGGAGGGCCGCTTCGATGCTTTACGCTAGGTGGGTCCCAGTGCAGATCTACCTGCCTCACAGTGCGCGCCGCTGTCACGGCCTAGCTGCCGCCTGTGAAGCCGTGGTCTTTCCTCGGCTCCTCCGCCACCCCGCAGTTCCGTTGTGCCACTGCAGTGCTCTCAGTCAAGTCTTTCCGGGCACAGGGCTTGGGCGAGCTCCGTCCGATCTGTTCCTTTTTCGCACCAAGGGAGGCAGTTGCTCAGTCCTCCAATTTGGCAGAGTTATAGCCGTTTAGTGACCCAGTTGACAGAATAACTGTCGGATAGTTGCTCCAGGCTGCAGGAGCCCCACTTATGTGCGGCCATTCTGCGTGTGTGCCCTCTAGCGCCCAGGAATTTAATTATTACATAAGAGCACACATTCACTGTTAAGCACAGACAAAAAGCTGATAACACAATGAAAGACCATTTAGAGGGATGTTTGCATCCTCCACCCCAATAAGCGGCATGATAGGGCCAGCTTTAATGCTTGTGGCACCAGGTACGACAATATTTCTGGGTGGCCCCCACCTTATGACTTCCTCCTCAACAGATTCTCTCAGTATCACTCTCCAATAGTGCCCCTCATAGTCCATCTCTTACATGTATTTAATTAGTTTTATAGCACCTTCCATTCTCGTGTAAAGTATTGGTGCATTTTACATCACACACACACACATACAGAGACAATGAGTCCATTTTAAATTAGTGTATAGAAAATGTTTCATAAGACAAAGGTGACAGCAAGGTACAGGATTCAAATGTCATCCATACTAGTAAGCATCTCTTCTATTAAACAATGTCCATGACCACCATGTATGAAATGTATGAAATGACAATGATGAAGCATTTTTTCAACTTGCAGTAATAGATTTCAAGGCTGCTGATATAAAAAATCTAACAATTACATTCCAGATCAGCCATATTCATAGAAAGAGCAATAGATTACAATTCAAGATATTCGGAAGTAGTTCAGAAAGATTGAATATGTTTTTCATGACATCCCAGACATCCATCCAAAACTGAAAGACAAAATTACATTCATAAAGCATATGCTTTAACAAACCTGGATTCAATTTGCAATTCCAACAATTAGTCGAAAGTAAAAGCTAAGCTTGAAATAACTTTAAATGAGCCCATAAACAATTAAAAAGAATGTAAGAATTGGTTTGATACAAGAACACATGTACCATTCAGATACAGCAATTAAGAATATGTTCTTCCACATATCCAGTGATAGTGGTAATTCATTAGTCCAGAACTTAGATATCACTTCAATTTTACTTCCTTGGAAATTATTCAGCTTTTTATTAAGAATACAGCCTGAAGTGAAGTAGTCACTGCTTGAATATGAATTTCTAAATCAGAAGTACTGTTTTAGGGAATCTTATAAGAAAAAGAATCCAAGATGGAATTACATATAAACTCTATATTAGGAAAATATAAAGGAGGCAAGCCAAATGTTTGTTTCAATTCAAATGAAAAAAACATTATTATGATATATATCTTTAAAACAGAAAATACCAGCTTTAATCTAAGATTTCCAAAATCGTATGGTTAGAGAAAGTTTTAAATGTGGATTATACAGTAACAATATATTCAAGGTAAGGGAAAAAGTAGATTGAAAAAACAAATCTAAATCATGTAATATCAATTTAGTGGACTTTAAAATAAGACATTTATTAAGTACTATTAAAGTATTAGACATAGTTAATAAAGCAGGTAGAAGAAAATGTGCTATACCCTTTTTCTGTAAGAAGCCATGTAGTTGGAATATTAAGATGGGAATGAGTAAACCAAAAAGAACCTTGCTTTAATATAAATATTTTATGATAATTTAAAAATGAAGTAACCCCCAAACCTCCATTACATTTTTGATTATTTATAGCTAATACGAGGGGTTTTATTGCTCCAAATAAATTTAGAAAGGAGTTTATCAACATTTTTATAAAATGGCATAGATAATTGAGTAGGTAACATAGCAAGGAAATAAAATGTTTCAGAGGCAATTATCATTTTTATTGAATCTATTTTCCCCCACCATGAGAGATGTAAGGAAGACCATTTACACAATTTTCATTTGATATAATTTTTAATATTTTCACAGTTTAATGTGATTGATTTTTTATATTATGGGAAAATAAGATACCAAGATACTTAAAAATTTCCTTCTGCCAAATTATATCCTTTATTTGTGACAAATCAGGAGTACAATAAATATTTAAAGCAAAAAAAACAGTTTTGTTGGTATTTAACTGATAAACTGAAATCTGAGTGTATAATGAAACTATATCAAATAAAGGAGGAAGGAAAAATCCAGGATTGCTAATGAACAAAAATACATCATCTGCATAAACTAAGGATTTTACAATAACATTATTAATAGTAATACCATTAATCTCTCTACAGTTTCTAATAGCAGTGAGTAAAGGTTCAATAACCAGAAGAAAAAGTAAAGGTGACAAAGGACAACATTGTCTCATACCACTGAAAAAAAGGATTGATTAGAAATATGACCATTAATGAAAAGTCGAGCAGAAGACCTAGAATAAATAGCAGATATCAAGGGAACAAATGAATCACCAAAATTAAACGCAAGTAAGGTATGAACTAAATATTGCCAATGAACTTTATCAAAAGCTTTTTCAGCATCTAATGCCAATACTCCAGAAGGTACCAGTAAGAAAGGCCCTTGTTAAATGGCATGTAATAACACTCTATTATTGTTTACAGAAGATTTATGTTTCATGAAGCCAAATAGATCAAAAAGTACAAGAGACTCAAGCACAGAGGTCAGCCTAGATGCAAGTATTTTAGCAGGAATTTACAATCCTGATTTATTTATAAGAAATCAGGTGATAATGTGAAACAATAGTAGGATCTTTGTTAGGCCTTGGAAGAACTACAATCAATACTTCAGAATCAGAATCAGAAAAATGCTTTATTCGATGTAAGACACTTGATAAAATCATAAAAGCAGAAGATAAAAAAGACAATTCATACAAAAAGTATACCGTACATAAACTACTGGCCCAATAGTTTTACAGTTTAAAAACTCATGTTATGCTTTTCCTTTTCCTCAGAATGATTTTTAAAAGTCCAGTCATGATTCCAATACAGTACAAATTATCCAGTAATTGTAAAAGTGGGAAGGCCGGGCGACATTGCCGCCACGCTTCCTGCTTCCGAAAAGGCATAATCCATCTAGCACGTTCCTCAGAATAAAATTTACAAAAAAAGATCACATGCATTGTTATTTGTAATGATAGATTATCGCATGGGGAGGGACAAAGATCCCTGGACCAGTCATTTACAGCTGGAAATGTAACCAAACGGTGGAAACTGTCAAACCTTAACCAGTCAGTATATATCTATTATATCCCCCTATACACCACACTAGGTAAGGTTGAATGATGTTACTGGCCAGGGTCAGTTGGTGCTGAATCACTGATCATTTGTTACATTCCACTGCAATTCTGAGGGACTCAAGATGGTTCAAGCATACATCTTTAAGCTCTTTTCTGGATATGGAGCACATGGAATCTGGCTTAAAATAAAAATGTGGCCTACTCAAGTCATTTAAAAATGTTCTTACGTAATTCAGCCAGGGTATTTTTTTTACCTGATCCAATCCCATTGAATCTTTAATAATGTCATGTTGAACCCTAGACTGGAAGTGTGCCAGAGCAAAATCGGTTGCATTTTGATTACCTCAGAGATGTGGGAGATCCCCAATTCGCTACGGCAGTTAAAAACAGATGAACTCTGGGGAACAGCTAAAATAAACCTTAAGAAAGCATTTTCTACCACCTGTATTTGGGAAACATCATAAAACCCCCCGACCCTGCCCCGTATGTTGCAATACTTATGCATTTTGCTTGGTAAATTTTGAGGAGGATCCCCGGGGGCCTTCTACCCATTTTTTTAAAGAAATTCATCACTGCTGCAGTCAACCTCATAAACAAAAGGGTCCAACTCTTAACTGCTGGTCCCCAGGTGCCTGTATCCTCGAGCAAAATGGTGAGATAAGAAAACATTTTGGTTGATTTGATTCTACCACTCCAGGCTACTAAGCTACTACATTTATTCTTCCCCTTCCCACATGACATCACAAATGTTTTCTTTACATTGAGTTGTAGAACCCGATTGTCCATAAAATCAATGTAGGTGTCAAAGTCTCTCTGTAATCCGAGCTGGGTTCTGGCCATTAACACCGCGTCCTCCGCATAGAGAAGGGAGACAATCTGCTTGTTAATAAATTGCTGGCCAACAGTTCCTCTTCCAGTTCATTGGAATATAATGAGAAAAGGAACGAGGCCAGTACGCAGCAATGCCTAACACCCCTCTCCACACGGAAAGACTTTGTGCACTCTCCCTTTAGACCATATCTCACCTTTGCTGAAGCCCCCCGCATATAGTTGCCTCAAGAATTGCACCAGTGTGGGCTGGACCTTGAGGTCCTCTAAAATTTTCCATAACCTACTATGGTCAACACAATCAAAGGTGGCTGTAAGATCTACAAATACCACAAATAATTTCCCTGCCTTTGCTTGGGTGTACCTCCCCTGTTAAATAGAAAAGTTTAAAACCTGCTCAATTGTACCCATCCTCTCCCTAAAACCATATTGGACCGGGCTCAAAATGTTATTGTCTTTGCCCACAGTTGAAGATTATTCAGGACAACCCTTCCTGCGATTTTCATAAGCGAGTCTAAAAGGGATATGGGTCGATAGCAAGCAGGGTTTTCCCGGTCCCCTTTTTTAAAGATGGGTATTATTACGGACTCAGACCAGGATTTGATGAAACCCTTTGCACAACATGCTTCTAGGACTCGAGTTAACAGGGGGGACCGAAGCTCTGTCATGCATTTGTACAAATCTATCGGAATCCCGTCACCATGTGTGAAATAGATATCAGTCGGCGAGAACACAGTGGAATCGCCAGATAGGTGAAATTCCGAGTCTATGGTAATAACCTCCTTATCCTTATTATCATAGACTTTAGAAAAGAAGTAAATCCAGATTTTCTCATCAATCGCTACCTCAACCTTTGCTCCCTCATTGGTAGCGAAAAACGGTGCATTTGCTGCCTGCCAAAAAAAAGGAACAATCACTGCGCAATGTGCCGCATAAAGATCATTCCAGGCTTGATCTTTTTTTTTGTTAAAATATTTTATTGGCTTTTACATGTGACACACAACACTTGGCATTTAGGTTCAATTATCGGATACATGCATATATTCTTTGTAATATACATTTTTGATTCACACATCAGGCAATATTCATTACTTTCTATTCAAAACTAAATTTCCTACACCATATCGAGCCATGGGTGCCCCTGAAATTAAATCCTCTGAGTAGAGTGGTATCTTCGTATAGTTGACACTTGTTCTCCCCCCATCGTTTCGAGAGCAAGAGTTACATATGGTCTCTATTACTCCCCCAGGCCAACAAACCACATGGTCATCGTATCATTAGCGTTCCCAGGCTTGATCTTTAATTTCTTTCTTGCGTTTACTCCTTGCAAAGTTGTACATCTTCCTACATGCTCTGATTTCCTCATAGTCTCCCACTGTTCTATGGAGAGCAGCCTTTAAGGAGGAATACGTTTTAGTGCACATAGTGTCAAACCATCCATTATTCAATGCTTCAGTAAACGATTCAGAAGTTGTTCCTAAGGAACTAAAATAGGTAAAACGGTTAAACAAGTGAGGTATGAGGTGCAAAGCAAATTCCTCAGAAAATTCAACTGGTATTTCATTGAGTCCAGGAGATTAATTAAGTGTAAGGGATTTGATAGCCAAATCAATCCCTTCTGAAGTACTAGGAGAATCTAAATCATCTTTGGATGATTGTGAGATTTTTTGTAAACCACATTTGCGCAAAAAGACTATCAATCAATGAAGATTCCACAGAAGTAGGCACATTGAATAAGGTTGAATAATAATTTAAAAAGTCATTAAGTATATCTTTTCAGGATAAGGCAATGTTACCACTAAAACCATGAATTGCAGTAATATGAGTTTTATCTTTTTTAATATGCAGGTAATTTGCCAAGAATTTGCCTGATCTATTAGCATTAAAAGAAAATTTGGCTTTATAATTTGAAAGTTGTATACCGGTGTGTCTAGTTAATATGGAATTAAATTCATAACAAAGTTTTTGTAATTGCATTTTATATTTGAGATCATTAGGAGAGATATAGAGTCTCTCCAACTTTGCAATCTTTTTGTCCAAATCTTTAATTTTAGAGTTGAAAGATTTGTTTTAATGAACCATAAAAGAAATAGTTACACCTCTAATATATGCCTTGAATGCATCCCATTGAGTTACCAAGGACATAGAGCCTTCTGAATTAAATGTAAAATATTTCTGAAGCGCAGAAAAAGCTTTGGTTCATTATTTTCATTGAGAATTCATACACCATCTAGATTGAGTGGAGCAAAGTTGAATTGTAAAACCACAGAAATAAGTGCATGATCAGAAATATCTATATCATGTATAAATGGAGTAGAAATTGAGTGAATTAATTGCCGGGAAACTAATAAATAATCTAGTCATGATTAAGAATTATGAGGATTTGAAAAAAATTAAAAGTATTTTTCAGTTGGGTGGTGTAACTGCCAAATATCAACCAGCTTAGTTGTTTTAAAAAAGGACTTCAAAGTAAAAAAAGCTCTAGGTGGATGATATTTATTTTGTGATGATCTGTCTAATAAAAGATCACATATTAAATTAAAATCTCCTCCGATAATAAGTGGAACATTACCTAACTTGAGCACCTCTGTAGTAAAGAGGGCTAAAAAATTAGGAGCATACATTAATTAAATATAATATAATATAATAACTCTTTATTTCGGCATTAACTTGCCATAAAAGATTTACATAACAGCATATTTCTTTCATATTAATAAAACAACAATCAGTTACTGAATAAATAATCAACTGTTAAAAATCGATATATAACATTATAACATACATATCTAACAGTAAAATTGAACAAAGATGGAAGGGAAGGGACTTAGTACACACATTCAACCCTCTGCCATTACAATTTTAAGCCTTTCTTCCTGCGCACAAAATAAATGGGAAACAGAAATCTACTGACACTGAATACTCTGGTTTGAGTTGTGTCAGATTTGATTATTCTTAGTGCCGTCTTACATGATCTAATTCCCAAAAGGTTATATAAGGGTTTTATCCACTTTCTTCTGGCCGACACATAGGCGGGACAGAAGAAAAGGATGTGCAAGTCATCCTCCTTAATTTTACCCTTGCACATAGTGCAAGTTTCACTGATCATTGGGACATCATCATTGTTTCTTCTAGCCCAACGTGCCAGAGTTGAATTAATCAAAAGATTTCCATATCTCAGTTTCATAAATAGGGTTTTGGCAAGTGGGGGCTCAACTTCATCAAGGAAAGTTTCAAAAAGGGGTTCATCCTTGAATGTTAAAACGTTTTTAACTAAGGATCCACCACCGTTTCCATTTGTCATTTGATCGGAGATAAAACCCCAAAAAGCCATTTTCACCATTTTTTTTGCATTCAACGGCAGGCTTTCCGAATTCACCCAGAAATCGGATTACCCTATTTTGGTAAACCACAGTCTTACATGTTTAAGCCAAACGTTGGAATTTGTTACGTCCAAGCACATTATCTCCTTTAACCCATTCCGGTAGTCAAGCAATTCTGGGGTCAACCAGAGTCTCACCCAAAACAATAATGGCCGAACAATAGTAAAATGATCGGTCCTTCTAACATTTAGGTCCAACTGAAGAGGTAACAAGGGAGTACCTTTTGGGGCCCTGACAAGACCACGCATGAATTTGTTGTCCATAACGGAAAAAGCGTCCTTTGACAAGGGCCCCCAGATATCGGCACCATAAAGAACTGCAGGTTGGACTTTAAATTTAAATAACTCCAATGCTGGTGATACTGCTTTACTAATGCTTGAACTTTGCTTTTTGAGGATAGGTTTAGTGTTTTGTGCGAATATTAACTTGCTTTTCTCAACTTGGGGCCTCCATGTAAAGTTCGAATCAAGTGAGACCCCGAGATAAGAAAAGTTTTGGACCGATTCCAATTTTTTACCATTTAGTGTTAGACAGCCTTTGTCTGGTTTAATGGGATTTAAGGCCATGCATTTAGTTTTTTTGGCATTGATTTCCAGACCTTTCCTGTTACAATAGATACTAAAAGAATGGAGTAGTGCCTGAAGGCCTTTCTTTGTTTGCGAAATTAAAATAGTATCATCCGCGAATAATAGCGCGGGTACCCTTTCTCCATTTAATTTTGGGGAGTCGTTATTGCAGCCCTCCAAGTATGCAGGAATATCGTTCACAAAAAGGGAAAATAATGTGGGAGCTAAAATGCAGCCTTGGCGGACACCACGCTCAATTGGTATATTCTGAGTTAGCTCCCCATTGGGGCCCCATCTCACTTTGGCAAAGTTCCCAGCATGCAACTAAATTATCTGTATCAACAAGCAGTTAGGTAACCCTGCCTTGTGTAGGGACCTCCAAAGGAGATCTCGTGGCACTAGATCGAACGCCGCTCTGAGATCTACAAAGGCTACATATAGATGACCTTTTTTAATGTGAACGTATTTCCAGTAGAGACAGCAGAACCTAAAGACTTGATCAATTGTGCTCACTTTACTCCTGAACCCGGCTTGGAACTTCGTGAGGACTTTGTTCTCATCTTGCCAATCATTAATCCGGGATAGGATATGTCTTGAGTAGATTTTTTGGAGCACGTCCATTAGACTAATTAATTTGAAGGTTCCGACCGATTGCCCTTTTTAAAAATTAAGACAATCTCGGCTCCCCGCCAACTTTCTGGAAACTCAAGACTACGAGATAACATGTTGCACAAATAATTTATATATGGTGCCCATATCTTTAGGTCATGCTTATAAAGATCCCCTGGTATCTTATCTAATCCGGGTGCTTTTCCACTTTTTACAGCATTAATGGCCGCCTCCGTTTCCTCTATTGTAAATTCCAAATGCTCTTTAGGAAAAATGAGCCATGGTGCTTCATTACTAACATCAATAGTGTTATCATCGTATTTTTTGTACAATGTCGTGAAGTGATTGACCCATGTGAGTTCATCTAGGTAAACATCTTTGACGACTCTCCCTTCACGGTTCCCATTAGCAGCTAATCTCCAGAACCCTACGGTATCGTTTGACTTTGCTGCTGCCAGCATTTCTGCCCAATTATGTTCCTCACAGGCCCTCTTTGAAGCAGCCTGCACATGTTGTAAGCTGTTCTTGCTAGCCTAACATCCTCTAGAGATTTTGTTTTGATTGCCAACAATAGATTCCCCTTTGCTTCCCTACAAGGTTTGCCATACCATGGCTTGCTTTTGGACAAGCTATGCAAATTTTGCTGACTTTTTTTTGCTATTTTGGTGACTAGTGTTTTCAGTGCTGCAAAGAACTCATTTTGGAGTGCAATAAAGCGTTCAGGATTGTCTACCTCAGATGAGAAGTCTATAAAGGCTTCAAAGGACCTTGCAAGTTGTAAATAAATTTCTGCAAGGAGGTCACCGTTCTCTAGTATGTGGGGCCACTTTAGTGCTCGTCTGTTGTTACTGACAAGAATCTCATCACTTGAGCCACTATATGTATTAAATGGCAACACATTCCCCACCCCCAAAAACAACAGTGCGAATATCAATAGGTCCAAGGGATAGTGATCACTCTCTATCCTTTCTTTCACCTCCAGGTCAATCATATTCTCCCAAATAGACATTGAAACTATTACAAAATCTAAATTACTTTTACATTTATTTCTTGAAAAAGTGGGCTTTTTAGAAATGTCAGACGGGAGACGTCCATTGCAAGCCCTAAGGCTATATTCCGCACACAACTTTACTAATTGGACTGCTAGGACAGTGCAATTAGCAGGTTCATTATTGTCCAACAAGGGAATGTTGTTAGCCAGATCTTCTTCCTCAAAGTTGAATTGTAAAACCACAGAAATAAGTGCATGATCAGAAATATCTATATCATGTATAAATGGAGTAGAATTTGAGTGAATTAATTGCCGGGAAACTAATAAATAATCTAGTCATGATTAAGAATTATGAGGATTTGAAAAAAATGTAAAGTATTTCTCAGTTGGGTGGTGTAACTGCCAAATATCAACCAGCTTGGTTGTTTTAAAAAAGGACTTCAAAATAAAAAAAGCTATAGGTGGATGATATTTATTTCGCGATGATCTGTCTAATAAAAGTTCACATATTAAATTAAAATCTCCTCCGATAATAAGTGGAACATTACCTAACTTGAGCACCTCTGTAGTAAAGAGGGCTAAAAAATTAGGAGCATACATTAATTAAATAAATAAGCGTATTATCAATTTTAATTTTAAAAATAATGTAACAATCTTCTGTTTCTTAAAATTTGGTCAATATATCAAAATGTAATCTTTTTGCAAAAAGAATAGCCACACACTTTTTTCAATTAACTGCAGGCAAAGAAACCACAATACTAAAACGGTTTTTCTGCATGAAAGCTAAAACCTTATCATCAATATGTGTTTCCTGTAAGAAACAAATATTAACTTTGTGACTTGCTAAGCATTCTAAAATAATTTTAACACGTTTAACAGGATGTCTTAAACTTTACAAGTCAGAAAAACTATTTTAATATTCTTTATACTGGCCATATTTTAAGCGGCAAGGCAAAGAATAGAGATAAAAAAATTAGGAAAACCAAAAGTAGCTCTAAATATGAAGGGCTGGAATAAAAGGAAAGACAAGGACTAGAATAAAAAGACAAGGACAAACATAAATAAGACAACATGAAACCATAAATAATACTGCAGAATCACATACACGCATAAACAAGAATAACCTTCCCAGAAAAATCCCACATAGCTAATCTTAGAAGAAAGGCAAGTTGTACTGAAATTTTTTAAACAAAAAATCAAGGATCAGTGCCATTTGTACCTCTGCGTCAGCATCTGCAATACTCTAAATACTGTCTGCATTCATTTCCTTCCACGTCTTCTGGCAAATTAAAGATACATGCATTTTATTGACGATTACAGTTTTATGAATCTAACAGCCACTTACTCATTGATAGAGTTTTTGCTGTCGTAGGTGTGAGGCTGTCAATTTCAGATTTATTGTCTTAAATTTTAATTGCGTTATCAAAAACTTTCATAGAAATACTAGCCATGTCTTTATAGATATTTTCAATTTCTGACGCAATAGAATTTATATTTAATTGCACAGCCTGCAGTTCCTTCAACAATTTAGATATGGAATGTTCATTAGAATCAACAATTTTATATTTTGCCGGTGGAGGAGAAAATCTTTGTTTACGCTTGGTATTTCCAGTAAAAGCATTTTTTCCTTCCATTTTGCTGAATTAATTATATTTAAATATATTTTAGTCAATTCCAACTTGAATTAGACATAAAGAAGCAGAAATAAGTGATAATCATTATTGCCGCCTGATACCTGCTGGATATTAAATAATCTCTCAGTGGGAGCTTTTAAACCTATAACAATTTGCAAACCACAGTACCCTCCAGCATAGCCATAAACTGGGACCCAGAAAAAAAGGCCCCAACTCTTGCAGCCTACCAGGGAAATGCCTGATGCCCAGTATGGCCATTCCAGCCTTGCTTATACTCTTTCTCAATTCATGGATCAGCCTCAGGAACACTGGATCACTCCCATTTATCCAAATAGGATCATTGGAATTTGTGAGTACAGAAGGAAGTAGGGCAAATGAGTTTCTGGATCTAATTCGCTGTAACATCAATATCTAGTTTCCAACTATCCATTACAAGGTTGAACCATTCAGATCCGGCTAATTTCATTGAAAATTACAATGTACATATAAAGCACATTAGGCTTTACAATAAAAATTGGACAAATAGTACATTTAAATCACACCAAAATGCTTAGAAGTCGGTTAGTTAATTATTTAAATCAAATAATACCATGAAGCTCAGAATAAAATGCAAATAGTATATTAGTTGAACAAAGTATAATTTAGCTCAAATAAAATAAGTCATAAATCTGAGGTCAGACCGACATGCCTCTTAAAGTTCAAGAGAGCGTGAGCCCAATGCCCTCAGGAATGGGCTTCTTTTATGATGAGAACTATACATGAATACAATGGGGCCGATTCACAAAGTTAATCTAAGCCAAAAGTCTAACTTTATGGCTTTTGGTATTCACAAAAGTAATTGATGACTTCTGGTATTCACAGAAGTCAATCACGAGTTGTATCTTTACATCTGCATTCGGGACAGAATCTCTGCAGCCGGGCATGAATCTCCGCAGTCCGCACCCAGTTTGGAATCTCTGCACTTGGGGTGGAATCTCCGTACTCGGGCCAGAATCTTCACACTCAGGCCGGATGGTCATTGTCTTAACTGTTAAACACCTGTGTAAGTGCTTACCACCCCACCCTGCTCCAGCTGTAACACTGCAGCCCAACGGCCAATCCCATCCCTGCAGCAAACATAAAAGCAGCACATACTAACTTTACAACATGTCGCTGAATGAGTTTGTTGCTCTGCCCTTTGCCATGTGGCAAAAAGAGTTGAGGATGAGGAGGAGTAGAGGTTGGAGGATTTTCAGACAAAGGACTAATTTGGGACGTCCAGCTAAGATGTCAGGGCCAGATACAGTTTCCCCCAGAGGTCATCTTGGAGATGGTTTGTGAGTGGGAGCAGGAACTTGACTCTATGACCTCTCAATCTCATGCTATCTCAACCTATCTCAAGATCCTTGCTGCTCTCCATTTGTTTGCTACGGGGTCGTTCCAAAGAGTCTCCAGTGACCTTGTGGGCATCTCTCCGGCAAGCCAGTACCAGTGCTTGCATCAGGTACTGAGCTTCATCAATACAAGAGCCCACCTCCACATACAAATGCCCAAAACACAGGACAGGAGACAAAGAGTAGCTAGAGATTTCTACTTCATTTTCTGCTTCCCATGTGTTCTGGGTGCAATTGATTGCACATATGTGGCTCTTCAGCCACCCCACACACATCTTCTGCAACAGACACCAATGGCATTCCATCAATGTTCAGGGTGTCTGTGATGCCAGTGGTAGATTCTTTGATGAGCATTCAGTGTTTCCAGGCAGTACTCATGACAGCTTTGTATTCCGCATGTCACCTCTTGCCCGGCGGATGGTGATGTACAGTAAAAATAACATGAAAGGCTATACCTACCACATAGCCTCAATACCATTACCAAATAACCAGTCAGTTGGCAGTGAAGAAGGGTCAATCGTTTATTAAGCAAAATACTCTATAGAGGAGCCTCTCCGACCCTCACCCATCAGGTGCGCAGCGAAGACTGCTGGCTTACAGTCAAAACCAAACATATATACTTTCAGTTCAACACATGAAGTCACCGTAAATGGAAAAACACAACTCGGCCCTTGAGTTCCAAGGAAGGACCATATATGGCACACATGATTGGTTCAAAGCTTTACTATTTATTACTGGGAAGGTCAGGAGTGGTGACTCCCTTTCGTCCTGGTGCCCAGGAGTGTAGGCACAGCGCCTCCAGTAATGCGCTTATCGCACCCAAAGCCAGATGCAACCTTGAGTCTCAGGACAGAGGGAAAACAGTTTACCTTCAGCTGCTCTCAGTAACTCAAATGAACTGGGACTTGACAACTACTGGAGAGTAACACGTGATCACAGCTTGTGTTCTGACACAGAGGAAAGAAGATGGATCTGTATGGTTCTTGGCCTGCTCTATTAGTATGGAACATAACGAAAAGATAAACCTTTTTCTACAGGCTAAAACATATATGGGTTATGTTGCGTGCATATTAAGCAGAGAGGATATATAGATACATCATGCTAGCAATATATATGTCCGATACTCCTCATGTATGCAAAATCAAATTTTTATCCCTCAGAACGGCCCTGAAAGCATGATGTAGCTAACAAAAATGGTTCAGTCCTCAAATATCCCTTCATCAATCTGCATTATCTCCTTTATTTCTTGATGAACTAATTGGGCTTTTACCGCCGCTGGGGAAGGACCGGCTAAAGAGGGGGTGAGTTTAATAACACAATATGAGCAACATGCGGGCCCACATTGTATACAAAGGCAAGAAGTAAAGATGATACCAGCTATGCCTGCCAGCATCATCAGAATCTTCCAACCCCAAGTGGACAACAGACCCCAAAACCAACCAGAGAGGGACCAGGTACTAGTTTCTGCATGTACTTCAGACGCCAATCGATGTAACATTTAAATGGCCAAATGAACAGAGGGGGCGGAGTCAGGAATATATAAGCAACAGGAACTGCCGATCACGCGGCATGCTCCTCCTCGATCAGCCAAGATAACATCTAGAACCATACGGTTCTGAAGCGAAATGAGTCCAGTCGCTTGAAGCTCTACAGTTAAATTAGTCAATATGCCCGCAGTAGTGTTAATTACCCTTTCAACTACTCTGGACAAACGCCGTACTTCCTTGCTGGTGATTATGGGTCCCCAAATAGGAAATACTCCCTTAACAATGTCAATGAAATGCTGTTCAGGGGTTTTGGTCTATGTCTGTGGTGTCTATCTCTCTTCTTGTCAGGACCAGTCCCATAAATTCCTCAGTAGATATAGAGCTCAAGTTCCTACATGTGGGGTGTAGGGGGTCTCTAAGTCGCTATTTTCGCTCAGAGAGGAGGCTCCCGAATGGTTGGTCTTCGCTAGTATTGACCAAAAGGACGAATCCTTGTCGGCGGAATTGCAAGATGGTCGCCGGTGAGGTTTTCAAGGTTGGCAGTCTAGTATGCAAACTTCGTTTCGTGCGCAGCTGTGCTCGCGGTTTGAATCGCGGCAAGCTGCGCACTTCAACTGATGAATTTTGAGAGACAGTCCCTGGGCTTCATGCGGCGCTCTCATAACTCTTCAGTTCAGATTTTCGTGAGTACTGTGGATGAGTCCAAGTCACCGATACCTTGCTGGCAGCGGTAAGCACATTTTGGTCATTAGTATATACTGAAGAAGCAGCAGTCAGGCGAGCAGTCAGCATAAGAGTCTCAGAGGATTTATTAACACTGAAGAAGCCCCTAGGTTGAGGGAATTGCTGGCGCAACAGACGGTGGTATTTCCCAGGGCATTTTGAAACAGTCATAGAGACATTTATGTTCCAGGAAGTTGCACAATGTGCATAAGACATTTCAGAAGTTGGGGTATGAAGCAATATCGCAAACTTCAAATGTAAAAGACTACTAAATGAAAGATAAGCAAGCACTGAACTTCAGTAAATCTAAGTAGGTGTAGTTATATATATATATATGTATATATATATTCACAGAAAAAACCATAGGTTTCACACCAGTTATAGTTAGGAATTAGCATTTAAAAACCTATTAAATTCACTGAAAAAACCATAGGTTTCACACCAGTTATAGTTAGCTGGAAATTTTACTGTTATAAAACCAATGTAATTCCACATTATAGTTAGTTGGACTCACTATAACTTGCACGTGTAATGCACTGCTGATGACATCACATATTACATCACTCATGACATGCTCAGTGACATCACTCATGACATCACTGATGACACCATCCTTGTGACAGACCTCCTTTCACTGTAAAGTAACCCTTGAAACATATAATCAAAAATAGAAACTAACATTTTTTTAAAAGTGGATATACCCATACCAGTTACAACAACCAATTCAGTAATTCCACCATCTATATACATATCCACTCATTCACCAACAGTTCTATATAGTCACTCATACATATACTCACTCATCATATGTAGTGATACACCTATACATCCTGTTACACACCAACAGTCATCAAAAAATTACTCACACACATATTCACACATGCAAATAAACTAATAAACATCCATTTATTTACATATACAGATATACACACACTACCACCTTACTTCTAAGGAAACTTACACATACTTACTCTCTTAAACAATCACTTATAGAAACACATACTTATTTAAACAGGAACTGTTTCAATCTCTCACTCTCACATATACTGACTTATATATATATCAATACTCACATATACTAGATTAAAACATATGTAGTTACTGATAAAGACACTACTGAGGCAGTCATTCACTCACTAACACACACATATACACACTCATCCACCCATACAGTCCTGCACATATGCTGTCTTCAAAAAACATATAAACAGTGAGTCAGTCATTGATGCATCTATATGCTAAGTGACACCCCCACCAAACAATACAGACACTCATACTGATACTAAAAAAAATCTAATAACCCATATACACACACATGTAGCTACTCACCAACCCATGTAGCCATTTATACACAAAGTGAAACACTGATACAAACATTTAAATATTTAAACATTACTCGCTAATATATGTATTCACTAAGATACACTTAATAAGCCAGTTAACCAATCAATGTTTTTTAAAAAAAAATCCATTAAGACACTTATTTAGACATTTATTCTTCCATCGACCTTTACATATACTTAAATAAAACAATTTATTTTTCAGAAAGACACACATTCTCTTGATGGTGTCATCAGTGATGTCATAAGTGATGTCACTGACCATGTCATGAGTGATGTAATATGTGATGTCATCAGCAGTGCATTACACGTGCAAGTTATAGTGAGTCCAACTAACTATAACGTGGAATTTCATTGGTTTTATGTCAGTAAAATTTCCAGCTAACTAAAACTGGTGTGAAACCTATGGTTTTTTCAGTGAATTTAAGAGGTTTTTTAAATGCTAATTCCTAACTATAACTGGTGTGAAACCTATGTTTTTTTCTGTGAATTTAATAGGTTTTTTAAATGCTAATTCCTAACTATAACTGGTGTGAAACCTATGGTTTTTTTCAGTGAATATATATATATTACCTACTGGCGGTCGCCAGTAGGTATATATAGTTAGGATTTTTTCCCTATGGGATTTCTGAAAATTCTATGTCTAATAACTTTGGCGTTTGTGGACGGAATCGGTTGAAATTTTCAGGAAAATGGCACATTTTATTTCTGAGCAGCTCCTGGAAATTTGGGGGGGTTTCGTCAAGGGGGGGCTGAGAAAAAAGGGGGGTCCCAAAACGCGTTTTTAACATTGAGTTTTCCATAGGGCGGTTGGACACACTTTTAGCTCGAACGGCTGAATGGATTTGCACGAAACTTGGCAAAATTGTAGGGACTGTTAGCCCGATGTGCCTTTGCTAGGTCTCAATATATGTGCTTCAGTGGATTTTGAGAAATTAACGTTTAAATCAAGATATATATCTGTAACAGCGCTCCGGGCAGCGATCCGGTTCGCGTACTTTTCGCTTATCGGAACTTTGCGATGCGAAGCTGATTGGCCCTCCGGTGTCTGTCAACATTCTAAACAGTCCGGTGCGGCCGCCATCTTGTCTCTCGGTAGGATCGAGAGACAAGAGGAGGCCAAAAGAAAGGGGGAAATTACCATAAGGGGGCATAGTAGATTCTCATTGACCCCCTAGGTTTTATGTGGAGGTTTTAAAAGGGCGCAGGAGGGTCAAAAAATTTTTTTTTTTTTGCGTGGTTAGCGCCTAGTACGCGAACCGGAAAGCGTTCTAGGCAGCGTACTATAAGGATAATAGAATGATACACTTTTCAAATACTGTATGTTAATTGTTTGTTGTTTTTCTTGTTTTTTTTTGTTTTCTTTTTTTTTAAGTTTTTTTTATTTTGATTCTTTTTCATAATGTATTAAACTTTCTAACATTTCAGTGTCTGAAATGTCATTATTTTCTTGCAATATTGTTTGCAATCTGTGAGGTTGCAAAATGTCCTCATTTGCAAGGAGGATATCTACTGCTTGCACACATTGCAGCAGTTCATTGTCCAAGCTTTCATCCATAAATTCCATGTCATTTTTTTCAATTAATTCCTGGCTGCTCTCTTGCAGGTCCATCTCAAAAGAAACTTGCTGCTCGCCTTCCATTTTGCCTGACATTTGGATTAAAAAAATATATATTAGTAGAGATAGGGCACTGTTGGGATTAATTTTAGATAGGCAGTTTTTATCAGTGAATTTATCTTTTGGCAGTGTATAGTATGAGAGTGGAAATAGGACTATAAAAAAGTGTATGTGATTTAACCAAGACAAGCCTTACTCCATTCATAACTATAACAGAGAAGTCTATCTAAATACATTACTACTACAGAGGGATGGTGTATATCTAGCAGAAAAAGTCTACTATATTAAGTTATAGTGCACAATATATTAAATTATAACTTACCTTCACAAAGAAGTTGAAGTTTTTTGAAGCTATTGAAATAGGAGGTACAACAAGAAGTAGTAGTCAAAATGGCTGTGTTTCCTTCTCTCCCTTTATATATATACAGGTATATAACCAATCAAATGTCAGGTAATAAAAGTAGAAAATGAAAGTAACATTTTCATTGGTTGTCAATTCCAACAATTCAGATGTGTTTTGTGAAGTAATTTACCTCACGGTACTTGGAGAGGTCTACAGGCTAAATGGCTAAATGAAATTTCAATGAAATTTGTGAGAATGGAAGGGATTGTTATGTAGTATGAGCTAATGTATATTTGGTGAGAGTGTTTCTAGTCGTTTTTCTGTAAATTACTTTCCCACCTTTTTTTTGGACCGCTTCTCCGGGAAGCGGTCCAGTCCGCGAACTAGGAGCGTAACGGGAGTCCACCATTTTGTGTTTCGGTCGAATCAAGGTATAAAATGGAGGGTAAATAATGTTCTGAATGGGTGGAAGGGGGCATGGTACAAGTATTTTGCCCCCCTACGTTTTCTGAGGGTGGCTGAGGAGGACTATATGTGCGAAGAAAAAACTTTTTTTTTTAAATTTTGCGCGGTTAGCTTCCAGTTCGCGTACCGGATAGCGCTCTTTGAGCGTAGTTTGTTGAAAATTACAGAAAAAAAGTTAGAAAAAAAATAATAAAAGTGTGTGATCAGATGAAGGGTAGCTCTGAGAAGAGCTTTTGGGTTTATGGTACATTTAGGTACTTATAAGTAGGTACCAATGCACAGTCTTAAATTCAGAATGAAAATTCGGTTGCCCTCATCTGAGAAGTGAACTCCATCTCCTCTGTAGATATCTTGCATGTAGTAACGCAAGTTATTGTTGTACAGAGAGCCCATTCCATGGTCTCTCATGAAAGCTGAAACAGATTTGTTTACATGCTTCCTCGCTTTCTCAATTTGTGGACAAAATTGGTTGGACCACCTCCATTTCTGTCTTTGGCATATATTGGAATATACCAAGGCAGTTTGAGGAAAAAGTGCCATTAATTGCTCAAAGGTGTCCTTTAAAAGCATTTCCAGACCTACCCCTGTCAAAGTGCCCAAATCATTACCTCCACAGTGCACAATTAACAGGTCAGGTTTTGGCAAATGCATAAAGGTTTTCACCAATGGTATCAATTGGTGACATTTTAATCCTCTTTGGCCCAACCACTTAATTTCCACATCTTGTAAATTGAGGTTAGGTAAATTTCTGTTCTCAGCATACCTTTGAGCCCAGTGGATGTAACTATGTCCAACAATCCAGACCTTAAACATGGTGGGAGACGGTTGTTCTGCAGTCAGATGAAGTGTGGTAATGAAAGGGCAGTTGAAACAGTAGGAGTTTCTAAAGAAAAAAAAGTGTGGATTTGCAATGCTAATGAATCATTAGCAGTGATTTGTGCATTTCCATTTCTGAAAACAGTAAGTTAGGGTGCATGGATGTGTTCTTTGAAACATGTAATTTGAATGGTCAAGGAAGAAACATTTAATGAAAGATTGCACTGGATACGCAGGTGCACTGAGAGTTCAGAGTTCAATTGAAACATTGTTGTGTGAATTTGCAAACATGAGAGGTCTTCCAGGAGGTGGTTGCTATGGAAAAAAGGCAGAGAGGGCAGAGGGGGGGAAGGGTTTTGATTTGAAAAAAGTGAGGGAAGAGTTATGATTGGCTAATATGAGAGATATGTGAAATGAAAATCTGTATTTCTGTGCTTTCAATAGCTGCAGCCTTTGGAGTGCATCCTTTTTCTTCTGCTGAAGACAATTTGGTGTATTTCTGAGACTGTTTTCAAAACTCAAAAAATATTTGCTAAGGTGAGAAAAGATTTATTTAATTTAGATAGAGAATAGTTTAAAAACGATTTTTTGAAATCAATTACATTTCTGGATATGTACTGTTAGAGCTTCATAGGTTCTTTGGGGTCATATTTAGAAGGCATTTTAGTGTCTTTGATGTTATGTTTACCTTTTTAAATGGAAAGCGTTCCTCATGGGGCCCTGAGCAGTTCTTAGCCATGTTATTTAATGGGAAGTGGATAACATGGCTAAGAGCATTTGCTGGATAATGCATGAATATCGCTGACTTTTCTGCGATATTCATGCATTGCGGGCGCTTTTTTTCGCATTTGCGAGCAGTTCTTAGCCATGTTATCCAATGGGAGGTGGATAACATGGCTAAGAGCATTTGCTGGAAAATGCATGAATATCGCTGACTTTTCAGCGATATTCATGCATTGCGGCCGTTTTTTTTCGCATTTGCGAGCAGTTCTTAGCCATGTTATCCAATGGGAGGTGGATAATATGGCTAAGAGCATTTGCTGGAAAATGCATGAATATCGCTGACTTTTCAGCGATATTCATGCATTGCGTCCGTTTTTTTTCGCATTTGCGAGCAGTTCATAGCCATGTTATCCAATGGGAGGTGGATAACATGGCTAAGAGCATTTGTTGGATAATGCATGAATATCGTTGACTTTTCAGCGATATTCATGCATTGCGGCCGTTTTTAATCACATTTGTGATAAACAATTACATTTCTTGATATGTACTGTTAGAGCTTCATAGGTTGTTTGGTGTCATATTTAGAAGGCATTTCAGTGTCTTTGATGTTATGTTTACGTTTTAAAATGGAAAGCGTTCCTCATGGGGCAAGTGTCTTGTAAATACGCTCCCACTTGCGCTTGGCAAATTTAGATTTTGATTATGGGAGTTACCTAGCCATGTTAATAGTGTCCCAAAAATGGTGCTAGGGCATTCCAGAAAACACTTTCATGTGTCTCAAGGACATTTTTAGTCATTTCTTCATGAATGCAGGTATAGAATTGATTTATATGCTGTGTTTAAAAACGAATTTTGAAATCAATTAAATTTTTGGATATGTACTGTTTGAGCTGCATAGGTTGTTTGGCTTCATATTTAGAAGGCATTTTAGTGTCTTTGATGTTATTTTTCCCTTTTTAAATGGAAAGCGTTCCTCATGGGGCCCTGAGCAGTTCTTAGCTATGTTATTTAATAGGAAGTGGATAACATGGCTAAGAGCATTTGCTGGAAAATGCATGAATATCGCTGACTTTTCTGCGATATTCATGCATTGCGGCTGTTTTTTTTCGCATTTGCGAGCAGTTCTTAGCCATGTTATCCAATGGGAGGTGGATAACATGGCTAAGAGCATTTGCTGGATAATGCATGAATATCGTTGACTTTTCAGCGATATTCATGCATTGCGGCCGTTTTTAATCGCATTTGTGATAAACAATTACATTTCTTGATATGTACTGTTAGAGCTTCATAGGTTGTTTGGGGTCATATTTAGAAGGCATTTTAGTGTCTTTAATGTTATGTTTACCTTTTTAAATGGAAAGCGTTCCTCTTGGGGTAAGTGTCTTGTAAATACGCTCCCACTTGCGCTTGGCAAATTTAGATTTTGATTATGGGAGTTACCTAGCCATGTTAATAGTGTCCCAAAAATGGTGCTAGGGCATTCCAGAAAACACTTTCATGTGTCTCAAGGACATTTTTAGTCATTTCTTCATGAATGCAGGTATACAATTGATTAATCATTTAAAATATTAGGGAGTGATTTATGATTGTTGTATGCCTGTTTTGTACCACTGTGTGTCATTTTTGTGATGCAGTGCTGGTGGAAAACATTTGGTATGTTAAATAATTAGTAGGGCATTAAGGTTTAGATGACTGTTATTTATTTACTGTTTGGTAATAGTGATTAATAACATTTTATATTATATTTTTCCACAGATTCAACTGCAGATCTTTTTTTAATTTGAAAAATGCCAACGAAAAACCGTATTCGAAAGGCTAGAAAACGTCAAAGACAGCAGGATGATGTTTTATTGCAGCAGTCCTCTTCCACAAATACTTGTCAAAACACCAAGAAAGGTCCGGGTAAGACCACGAAATCATTCTTAAGAAATATTTGTAGTAAAAAAAGTTTTGCTCAAAAAAATGTTTCAGTTCCCCAAAAGAAAAGTAATTTAAATGGAAAGGAGAGACCCATCACAAATGTTACTGGTAGAGGAAGAGATAATTCTGTGCATGATAGTAGAAGGAAACAACAGTTTAGGGACATTCGAAATCGAATGTTCCGTAATAGGATATTAGTTAATTTAATGAAAAATATTAAAAAGAAAGGGCAACAGAAAACGGCATTTTATAAGAAGAAGAAAAATGTAGAGAAAATTATTGATCATGCTTTTGAAATTAGGCGAAAGTTGTTTATTTTGGTAATCAATAGAATTAGGAAACTAAGCAAGGTAATTTCTGATTTCAAAACAAAAAGTAGATGGAAGAGAGTAGTAAATCGTACTAACTTTTGTGAAGTTTTTTCCGGAGAATGGATGCATAGCTCAAGTTGTGAGGCATTTTTTAATGAGGAGAGTTATTTTCAGGATAATGATTTGGTGTTTGCAGTTGACACCAGTGGTCGAGCTTATGAAGTGAAGGATGGTTGTCCAGTTGAAAAAGAACAACTTGTGACAACAGAGACAGAAGAGGCGCTAAGTGATGAGGTTTTAGGAAGACGTCCTAAGGGTCCTGTGTACATTTGGAAGTGTAGTTCTATTTGCAGTGTGCGACAGGTTTCCATCAATTTGCTTTGTGATTTTATACGGACATTTAATAAGAAAAGTTTGAAGCAGAAAATGAAGTTGTTGCAAGATTTGGATCCTTGCAGAGTGAGACAAATGACAGGTTTGCGTGGTCATTCACTGGCTTGTCTTTCCAGGAGAGTATGTCAGAGTGTTTTTCATCATTTCAGGATGCTAGCAGTGCATCATAATAAAGTGAGAAAATTAGTAAGAATGTTGTATTATGCTAAGAGTCCAGCAATTATGCTTAAACAATTATGTGCTGCTCTTTTGCATGGTTCTGAAATAGATGTGAAGAATATTTGTGAAGAAATTGAGTTTTGTTACTTTGGTAGTAAAGATGAGAATGTTCAAATTGACCCTGAAGTAGAGGGTAATGTTGAAGATAATGTACAGGTTTCCAGTACAGATTATTTTCAGAAGGAAATTGCCACGTTTCAGATGAAATCAAGTGAGAGGCCTAATTTCACTTGTGTATGTTGTCGATGCACTTATTATAAGAATCAGACAAAGTTAGTGGATTTATATGCAAAAAGTGAAAGGGAAAATAATAGTGAATGGAAGGATTTTGCCACATACTTGATGGTAGAAAATTGTTTTGATTTGGGAGTGGACCAACGTGTGTGTACTTATTGTTGTAACAAATTAAACCAAAACCAGATGCCTGCTAGGGCGGTTCATAATAATCTGGAATTGGTTAAGATTCCTTCAGAATTGAAGAATTTAAATACTTATGAATCTATTTTGATTCAAAGTATCCATCCCTTTCAGGCTATTGTAAGAATGGAGCCAAAGACAGGGAAGTTGCCTCCAGCAGATTTACAGAGAGGATTAAAGGGAAGAGTTGTTTATTTGCCTCTAGATTTGAACAAAAACATTAACACAATTGGAGTTGAGAAAGTGGAAGAGGAACCTCTGGTTATCTTGGTTAATGGGGTTCCGACAAAGAATAAGAAAATATGGCAAGATTTAGTGGATGTTAGGAAAGTGAAAAATGCAACTTTGTATTTGAAGAAAAATAATAAGTACTATAAGAATGTATATGTTGCAGAAGAGGAAGTAAGTGATGAAGAGGATAGCGTTTTGTGTGCTGGCCAAATTGAGAAAGTAGAGGTGTCTAAAAGTGAAGAAATATATGAACATTATAGTGTTCATCCTTTGCATTCCAAGGAAGTCATGGGGAATGCAATTGAGTTGTTTCAAATGAAACAAGCCAAAGGGAGTCCCATTAGTGTTTGGGAGGAAAGTTTGGAAGCTCGGTGTTTCCCACAGCTATTTCCCACAGGTCAAGGAGGAAGATATGATGAGCGACCTCATCAAATTCCTGCGTCTGAATACCGGACTTTACGATTGTATGCAGAAGATCCTAGGTTTCGGCAATGCATTCCCTATTTGTTTCATCTCTTGTTTGAAAGCGATCTGTCAGGACTGTCATATGCAGTGAACCACATTTTAAAAAGTGGTATACAGATGCAAAACATCTCGGCAAGTGATTTTATGCATAAAGTCAATGTCCAAGACAGTATTTTGGATTCTCACTTAATTAATCTCATGGCGTGTCAGCGTGGTACTAATGAGTACTGGTACCGTCGTCATGGTGATTTAAAATGTATGCTGAGGAACTTAGGAACTCCAACATGGTTCCTCACTCTGAGCTGTGCCGAGTATGGCTGGGAAGACTTACTTGAATTTCTACGAGAGGCAAATGGAAATATTGAAAACATTGAATTCAAGACACCTGGAGAACTGTGTTCTTTGGATCCAGTGAATGTATGCAGGTACTTCAATCATAGATTTGAAGCTATGATGTCTTTCATCAGAAATAAAAAGAATCCACCTCTTGGAGAGGTGTTGGATTTCTTCTGGAGAAAGGAGTACCAAGCAAGAGGTGCCCCTCATATACATATGTTGTTGTGGATCAAGGATGCACCTAAATTTGGAACAGATCCGGATGACTTAGTGATGAATTTCATAGAACAGTATTCTACGTGTGCTGTTCCAAACGCAACGGAGAAGAAAAGTCTAAGAGAACAAGTTTTACGTTTCCAAAGCCATCGTTGTGGAAAGTACTGTCGTCGTAAATTCAGAAACAAGGACAAGTTCTACACCAAATGTCGTTTCAACTTTCCACGACCGGTGATTTCTAAAGGAAGAGTGAACAGTTTGATGTCTTCGCTGCGACATAATGTGACGAGGAAATCACCCAAGAATACATACAGTTTGAAAAGGAACGAAGAGTCCAAGTACATCAATGACTACAACCCAGTGATTTTGTCCATGTGGAATGCTAACATGGATATACAGTTTGTGGCTGACAACTGTATGGCTGTGGCTCGGTATGTGACATCTTACATCACCAAAAAAGAAAAGACCGAACTGAAGGATATGTGGGAGGACATTTCCCATGAAAAGAGCCTCAGCAAGAAGTTGTACAGTTTCAGTCTGAAGATGTTGTCGCATCGAGAAATCGGAGCTTACGAATGTTCTGATCGATTGTCTTCAGCAAGTCTCTATGCCAAATCCAGGAGTCTCGTTTCGGCGAGTCTTGGTCTTGCTGCAACACGAAATCGAGTTCTAAAACCTGTCCGGGAAATTGAGTATTTGGCAGAAAAGGAACCAAACAGTACCGACATTTTGAAGACCAACATGTTGGATACATATTATCCAAATCGAAGCAGTCACCTTGAGAATGTTTGTCTATATGAGGTTCTCCAAAATTATATATTCAAGAGGAACATCAAAGAAGATATTGAGAAAGGAGTGTATGCTGTAATTGGAAGTGAGGGATGCCTGGTCAAGCAAAGAAAATGCCAATTAGTAAACCATCGAAAATTGAGTGGTGAATCTCCAGAAAAAAAGGAGTTCTTTTATTTAGCACTTTTGCAACTTTTCAAGCCTTGGCGTGCAGAAGAGGAACTGCTTGGAGATTTCCTCTGTTACGAAGACTCTTTCAATGCAGCCAAGGAGTCCATAGAATGTCCTGCTTTTTCTAAATATCAAGAAATGCTAACTTTGGAAATTGAGCAGGAAGCAACTATTGCAGCCGAGATTGCCAGAGACAGTTCTCAGGACAGTCAGAGTTCTGTTTCATTGAGTCAAGATCCACTTGGAGGACCTATTATGGAAAATGAAGCTGCCACTGCTATGAATGAAGTAGAAAGAGCCATGGCACATGCTCAGGAGGATTCAGTTAACTTAGAAGACTTGGAAAAACAACTCAACGTTGAGCAGAGGAAAATATATGATGAAGTTACCAAGGAAATTGAGCACGGATTAAGTCATGAGAAGAACGAGTGCTCATGTACATCGTTGAAGCCTGTCCGACTGTACGTGAGTGGAGAAGCGGGAACTGGAAAAAGTTTCCTCATTAAAGCAATCTCTTGTTATTTGCAGGAAAGGACTGAGTCATCGCTGTCTTGTGTTGTCACCGCTCCTACTGGACTGGCAGCCCATAACATTAAAGGTATTACTTTGCATCGTCTACTGATGCTGCCGGTGGAGCATGACAACAAACTACAATACAACAAGTTATCTGGGGATGCTTGCTGTGAAGTTTCAAGAGTCTTGAGGAAAATGAAACTACTTATAATTGATGAAGTAAGCATGGTTTCCAATGTCATGCTTGCCTTTGTGCATTTGAGAATGCAAGAAGTACTTAAAACTGAATATGATGTGTTATTTGGTGGCAAACACATCATTGTTTTCGGAGATCTTCTGCAGCTGACACCAGTAAAAGGTCAACCTGTGTTCAAAATACTTACGCATGAAGATACCAGGAAGTGCCTAGGGAGCATTGGCAACGTCAATATATGGTTATACTTCAATTATGCTGAACTGCATGAAAATATGCGTCAAGCAAAGGATGAAGATTACAAGAATATTCTACAAGATATTAGAATTGGAAAAGTGACCGAGCATGGGAAAGAAGCTTTAAATGCATGATTACTGTCAAATTTATATCCCAAACAAGAGATTGTGCCTGAGAATATTTTTAAGAAAATTACTGAGAAGAAATCCGGGATATGTTTGATGCCAACTCTTGCAGAATGTGCCATCTTCAACTACAAAATGTTGAATTTAGAAAAGCAAGAGATTGTGAAACTTGAAGCTATCGACAAATTAGAGCATATGGGATCAACAATTATTTTGTCAGACAATTTGAAATCAAAATTGGATTCATTGGAGAAGACTATATCTAAAACAGCGGGTTTTGAAAAGACTTTGAATGTGTGTTTAAATTGCCGAATCATTTTGAGAAGGAATTTACATGTAGAAAGAGGTCTGGTAAATGGATCAATGGGTAATGTTGTTGATTTTGAGAAATACAGAAATAGAGATGGAATAGAATTTTTAAGAATTAAATTTGATGGCATTGAGGAAGTACAGCAAATTGGTCGTTGTTCTGCTAGGTTTTTGCTTGTTAAAGACTTATATGTTCGCCGTAAACAGTTTCCTGTTTGCTTGGCATATGCGGTAACAATTCATAAATCGCAAGGTTTAAGTGTAGACAGTGCATTGGTGAATATTGGCAGTTCTGTGTTCAAGGAGGGTATGGCATATGTGGCATTGTCACGAGTTAGAACTTTATCGGGATTGTACTTGATTGACTGTGATGTCACAAACATTTGTGCGGATCTAGATTGTGTTAAGGAATACAATAGGTTAAGAAGAGAGTATGCTCCACATTTGCCTCAATATCCTTTGTTTGAGAAACGTGCGGTAGGCCGGAAACGTAGAAATAGCAGTAATAGTAGGGAGGTTGTTGCAAAAAGACTAAAAGTCAATGAACCGAAAATTGTTAGCCGAAAGAAAGTGGATTCTGTTGAAGATGTTGTCGGTTTTCAATTTGAAAACAGTTCTGGTGTCAACTGCTATGCAAATGTAGTGGTTAATGTTCTCTTTTCACTAGAGAGTTTCAAAGAACAGATTCTGTTGAATTCAGAACACATTTTATGCTGTTTGTTGAATTCTGTTTTCGAGAAATGTAGCACTGATCGAACAAAAGTAGAAAGTGTGTCTGAAGTTCGTTATCTGTTAGATGAATGTTCAGGTCAAACAGACTTCTCTGAAAATAATCAGCAAGATTGTCAGGAGTTTTTAATGTATATGCTTGATATATTGCAAGATGAGGGTGTAGATGTAGATCACCTGTTTGGGCTTTCTTATCAATGGCAGCATGACTGCGAGAACTGTATGGTATCAAGTAGTACTAGTGTAGACTCAGAAAGATTTATATATTTACCTTTGCCAGACAGTAAATCAGTGTCCTTTAATAAGCTAGTAAATGCAGCGGATCACAATATGGAGTGTAGTCAATGTAAATGTGATATGATGTCAACATTATTTATACGTAGATATGGCCAGTATGTCATTTTAATGATTCAACGATGTAAGCCTGATGGATCAAAATTGTCAACTTTAATAAAAAATGTTGTGGCTTCTCAACTGTCAATATCAGGGAGGACTTTTCTAACTGAAGCAATTATCTATCACGATGGTCCTTCAACAACATCAGGACATTACACAGCTTATTTAAAGTCTCGAAACGGCTGGTCATTCTGCAATGATTCTGTTGTAACTTTCAAAAAAAAATTGCCCTTTGACCTTAAAAATTCTTACCTGGTGTTTTTAAAACCAAAATTTTAAGTAGAGGGAATGTAAGTCTGCAATGCTGTCTAGATTAAAAATCCAACTATATAAACCTGATGCAAGTAAGTCTGCTTCATAGTAAGCAGTATCAGTGTCATAGGAAAAGGAGAACATGAGTGACAAAGAAGAGTAAGATATTAGTAGTCCAGGATTGTGAAAATAATCTCAAATGTTTTCTTTTTGAAAGTTGCGAAAATAGAAAATGTCGGGATTTGATAGGAAGAATTATAAGACTTGCGAATCGCGGCAACATGATTTGGCCTAGTGGAAACATGTGATAGAATGAGTGAAGTCTTTTTTTCTATGTAACATATTTTTCGTATCGATGGAGGTTTTCTTTCAGAAAGTGGCGGGCTGAAAATATTTATAGGACAACAGAGTGGATGGTGTTCATAGGAGATCCTTCGAAGTCATTGAAAGTAAGTTAATTTTAAGGAGTTTTGAAATCAGATTTCTTAGGTTATATGGGTTTTTTAAACACAGTCATTTTGATTGTGTTTTTTTTCCCCGCTGTTACATGATGAATATCTTCAAGTCACTGATTTAAGTGAAATTTGATACATTCTGAGAACAGCAAAAATAAACCATTTAACATGTATAATTAATGTTATGCTTTTTGTACTTATGATATACATTTAGAAACGTGAGGTAGATATGGAGAAGGTGAGTTTTCTGTAAGTGTCAATTTTAATGCTTACAGTGCTGTACTTCTGGGTACTGTTTTTTTTTTAAAAAAAAGAAATAGGCCTCACCTCAAAGAAAGCTCTTGAAAGCACACATCTTATTTGCATCCTAAAACAATCATTTAAAATGTTAGACACAATTTTATGATGGTTTTACATCTCTTTTGCGCTGTTATGGCATCACTATTGTGAGACATAAGCAATGCAAAAGAAGCATCATATTTCAAAATAGGCCTCATTTCATCAGCATGAAGATACTGTTTGTTTAAAATAAATATCTTTAGGATTGTGTAGGGGTCGTAGAGAAGTAGAGGTTTCTGTAAGTGTCAAAGTTGTTTAAAAACTGTTTCTTCTTGAACCTTTTCCCTTCTTTTTTCTAATTTTTAAATACATGTTTTAATATTTTTGGAAATGTTTGTTCTCTGTTTTACAGATTGAATATATGAAAAATTTTCTTTAAAAGTTATCAAGAATTATAAGGTAAATGTTTTCTACTTTTATAACCCGCATTCCACTGCTGATGATGTCAATGACTATGTTATGAATGATGTAATAAGTGCACATGTTTTACTACAATGGTAGGTCTTCACCTCTATTATCTCCTCTGTATTCTTCAACAAGCATAAATTTGATATGCAACCCAGAGTACGGTTCACCTTAAACAAACTTTTAGAGAGGACACACCTTGTCGTCACCCTCAATCAATGATTTAATCTATCACAATTAACATCTATTAGTTCTACTTTTTTATTTCTTTAATCTTTACTTTCCTGTGTTTGCTACTTCTCTCATTCCTTTCTCTATTACTTAATTTTTCTACTCCTTCCAGTATTTTTTTCACTCCCTCTCTTCTCATACTTCGTCATTATTATTCACTAATTCTGTCTCTATTAATGTTACTGTTTCTGAATGATCTCCCAAATTTTTTAAAACAAGAACAGTAAGTATAAGGATAGGAAAAGACATTTATGTTACAAGATAGACAGCTATAGGAAGTGAAGAAAAAAAACTGTTACTCGCAATCCACTGCTGATGATGTCACTGACCATGTCAAAAATTATGTAATATGACATGATCAGAAGTGAATTGCGGGTAACTGTATCTTTTCTTTACTCCCTATAGCTGTCTTTTTTGTCACATAACTGTTTTATTTCCTTATATTTACTGTTCTTTTTTTAAAAAAAAAATTTTTAGTTCGCTCAAAGTTCGCGTACCGGAGTGCGAACTGGGAGCGAACTAATAGAAATAGAGCTTGGCAGAGTTCAAAGAATTCTACCAATTTTTTTTAATAATGGGGAGGTAGTTCTGAAAAGAACTTTTTTTTTGTTTTTGTTGTTTTATTATTTTTTTGTTTTTTTGAACATTTTTTATATTTTTTTGTTTTTTTCTGAACATTTTGTATTTTGTTTTATTTTTTGGGGGGTAGGGGGGAAACAAAAATGATTCAGTGAAAAGGGCTCAACAGGAGCAACGAAATAAAGAAGAATTTATTTCTTGGGTCGTTTTGGGCACACATGATTCTTGATGGCTCTCATTATAAGGATAATGCTACTTTCGCGGAAGCAAAGTGTCTGGTTGCACCACACACAGACTTGCTTCACTTCCCCCATGGTGATTTGGATGTTCGGGATCATCTCCCTCGCCTCCGGTCCCGATACCTCCTGAACAACGGATCTTTTCGACATTTCTGGGGGATTTTGTTGTTGGTCGCGAAGCTGGGCATTGCTGTAATTGTTAGGGTGCCACCGACCCATGTGCCTGTGCATTGTATAATTGCCATAGCTGTATTTTTTATCCGTGCCCCTGGAAAGACGTTCGCCGCAAATACGGCAAAAGACGTATCTTGCATTCACTTTTTTTTGGTCAGCTGGAAATTTAAAAAATTGCCAGATATAATTTTCTTTCCTGTTATATCTCCTGGGCTCCTCTGGCAGAAACTCAGGAATTTCTTCTTCTTCCTCCTCTTCTTGATTTTCCTCCTCTTCTACAATTATTGAAGTATGTGGTCTTTTCTTCCCATGAGGAGGTGGAGGAGGTGGTGGGGGTACACTGGCTGAAGCAACAATTGAAGCCATTTGTGAAAAATCGAAAGGGGTCTTTCTCTCACCAAGATGAAAGTCAGAGTGAGGAAATAAGGAGGGGTTTTCATCATTTGGGAGAAGGAAAAATTCTAAACCAATGAAAAGTGTTAATTTTACATCACATGACGAAGTATTACATCATTAGGAAACCAAAAGTGAAATGAACCAATGAAAAGTGTTATTATCGAGTCACATGACCTGTTGTATTTACGTTTCGCGCTTTGCTCCGCTTTCCGGATCGCTTCCGGGTCCGCTAACTTGGCGCGTTCAATGACGTATTACGCGATAACGCAAAACGTCATGCGAACGTAACAGTTACGCTAAAGGAACGTTTACTGGTTCGCGTACTAAGCCGCGGCTTTAAATTGAGCTAACGGGAAGCAGACCGGTTCGCGGACTGGGAGCGAAACAAAAAAAATGTTTCTAAAAAATTATCTAAAGTACATGAAAAATATATTTCAAGATTTAAAGGAGAATACATTTTACAGCTACAGATATTAGCTTTTAAAAAACCATTGAAATTCAATGAAAAAACCATAGGTTATAGACCATATATAGTTAGGAATTTGCATTTACAAAACCTTGAAAATTCAATGAAAAAACCATTGGTTATAGAACATATATAGTTAGGAATTTGCATTTACAAAACCTTATTTTACTCGCATAAAACCATTGAAATTCCATATATAGTTAGATGCGCTAACTATATATCGCGCACCCGCAATCCACTGCTGATGATGTCACATATTACATCATGCATGACATGGTCAGTGACATCACTGATGACATCACTGATAACAACTCGAATGACATCACTGATGACATCTCAAATGACATCACTGATGACATCACTGATGACAACTCAAATGACATCACTGACAACATCACAGATGACATCATTCATGTGTTAATACGATGAACCTCTACAGACTCTGATATATCCTTAGATACACTCAGTGAAAACAGACACTCACAGATTGTCACTCATCCATGGAGTTACTCATACACCTAGACAGTCATGCAAAGAATCAATCACACCTCCAATTCCTCAACTATACAGTTATACACACCTTACTTATTGAAGCATATTCTAACACATATTTACTCTCTTATATAATCCCTAATAAAAGTTCACAATGATCCATACAGCCATTCACACATTCACTGGCTCTAATGCACAGTTATTTATATATGTTAACTCTCACATGTACTGTGTTTTACATATGTACTTACTTTGACATGTAGCACTGAGATATCCATTCACTCACCAATACACTCATGCACACAGTCAACCGCCCATACAGCTGTTTCCACATGCACTTTTGAAACCATACATCTAGTGAATCAACTGCTCACACATCTATGCACAGAGTCACACACCTCCCAGCCACTCACACATATACTCAGTCTCCCATACAAATACTTGAGCAACCAATCAATAACCCATATAGTTATTCATATAGCTACTGATCAACACATGCAGCAGTTTACAGAACAACAGATATAATGATGCACAAACTAATATAGTTTATTCACTAACCCATGCACTCAGTGAGACACATTTAATCACTCCCTCATACAATCAGTCATGCACCTACTAAATCCTTCATCCAGACATTTATACATCCACTCATTCTTCAATATGTAAGACATATTTTAACTTTACAGAAACATACAGTCACTGGATGTTGTGATCAGTGATGTCATCAGTGATGTCACTGACCATGTCATGAATGATGTAATATGTGACATCATCAGCAGTGGATTGCGGGTGCGCGATATATAGTTAGCGCATCTAACTATATATGGAATTTCAATGGTTTTATGCGAGTAAAATAAGGTTTTGTAAATGCAAATTCCTAACTATATATGTTCTATAACCAATGGTTTTTTCATTGAATATATATATATATTCACTGAAAAAACCATAGGTTTCACACCAGTTATAGTTAGCTGGAAATTTTACTGATATAAAACCATTGAAATTCCCACGTTATAGTTAGATGGACTCACTATAACTTGCGCGTGCAATGCACTGCTGATGACATCACATATTACATCACTCATGACATGGTCAGTGACATCACTCATGACATCACTGATGACACCATCCAGTGAATGTGTGTCTTTCTGAAAAATAAATATATTTTATATATGTATATGTAAAAGTTGATGGAAGAATAAATGTTTAAATAAGTGTCTAAATGGATGGTTTTTAAAAATTGATTGGTTAACTGGCTTATTAAGACGTCATCAGCAGTGCATTGCACGCGCAAGTTATAGTGAGTCCATCTAACTATAACGTGGGAATTTCAATGGTTTTATATCAGTAAAATTTCCAGCTAACTATAACTGGTGTGAAACCTATGGTTTTTTCAGTGAATTTAATAGGTTTTTTAAATGCTAATTCCTAACTATAACTGGTGTGAAACCTATGGTTTTTTCAGTGAATTTCATAGGTTTTTTAAATGCTAATTCCTTTGTATATCGAGTTTCTAACCTTTTTTTTTTTTTACAATTTGCTGTTTTTTTTAAAGTATTCATTTTTTTTTTATAAAAATTTTTTCTTTTGCGCTCTGGGTGCGCGCTCCGGGAAGCTTTCAGCTAAGCTCTCCGGTAAGCTTTTCCGTGAGCTCATCTGAAAGCGCACCCAGAGCGCAACTGTCGTTCGTGAAAAAAAATATGAATGAAAAGTTAATAATAATGCAAAACATTTCGTACCATACAAATAAAATTAGTTTTTTTTAATAAGGAAAATGATTATGCATTTCTGTAAAAGTTTGATGACGTCACTTCGGCGCGCAACGTAAGTGCCCTCGGAAGCGCCTACGTTCGCGGCGCATAAATGCACGCAAAAGCGCCTACGATCGCGCCACGTTTGCGCCCCGGAAGCGCCTACGATCGCGCTGCGTAAACGCACCGGAAGTGCTCCGGAGCGCGCAGCGTAAACGCGTCGGGTCATGTGACCCTAAAATAACACTTTTCATTGGTTGCTAACAGTTTTTTTTTTTTTGCAATGAATGAAATCCCCACCCATTTCCTTCACTTCTTCTTTCACTTTTGTGACTGAAAGACCTGCCTTTTTGCTGTTGCATATTTCTTGGATAATCATGGCTGCCAGACCATCCAGCAGTGAAGATGACTCCAATGATTTCATTGATGAAGAGCCTCCTCAGCCGAAGGTCAAAGAGCATTTCATCTGGAAATTTTTTAAGTTTCCAGCAGACCAGAAAAAGGTGAATGCACCAAAAGTACAGTGCAGGATCTGCAAACAGGTCCTGTCACGGGGTAACCCCCAAAAAAAGTACTCTTTTGGCAACTTCACCATGATTCGCCATGTGGAGAGGAGGCACCCCCAGAATTTTGCCCGGGAAAGTGTCAGGGCTCTGGCACAAGAGGTTCCCAGAGATGGGGCCTCTACATCAACAGGAGGAGCAACTTCTTCTGGGAGAGAGCAATCGCAGGAGCAGGTGGCAAACATACAACCTGCATTTAACCATGGGGTCGTCAAATGCAGATACTGCAATCAACTCCTCACCTATGGGGAGCAAAGTGTCCTGCTCATGGTTCGAGCATTGGAGAACCATCGCTGCCCTTCCCACCCCTAATTTTTTTCTTTTCTTTTTGCTCCTGTTGAGCAGTTTCCATTCCCTGTTTTTGTTCCTGTTCAGTTAAAAGAAGAAAACCAAAAGTTCTTTTCAGAACTACCTCTAATTCTCATCAAAGAGCTATATTCTTAAAAAAATGAAGAGTAAGTGAAATATAGTGCATTGATAATTAAAAGGAGAATGAGTAAGAAAGAACAGAAAGGTATGAGAGGTGAAAGGAAGTGAAGTAGGAGGAATGAAAGAAGGTGAGTGTTAGAAAAGAAAGTTATGACACAGTGAAAAAACTGGAGGCTCATTTCTGAAAAGTGACGCATCGCTACGTGAAAACAGCGATGCGTCACTTTTCTGGACGCACTCCTTATGACATTCCAGATATGTCATATTTAATATATGACTAATCAATTCACAAGGAGTTACAGATATGTCAGTATTTCTGACGTATCTGTAAACACAAAAGTAACGCATTGCTGGAGTGCGTCACAAAAGTGACGCAACTCCAGTAATGTGTCCTTTCACATGGAAAAAGCACCATGTGAAAGGTTTGCTGTGAAGCAGGTGCAAGATTTTGGCGCAACAGCATCCTAAAAGTGACGCACTGCGTCATTATTACCAAGCTTTTTGCAGGGGAACACCCCCTCTGCATGCATTATACCTGACACTATTTTTGAAAAGTGACGCATCAAGGTACATGGGTCACTTTTTAAAACTCTGCGCCACATTATATCTGCATCAGGTATAATGTATGCAGAGGGGGCATTCCCCCGCAAAAAGCTTGGTAATAACGACGTACTGAAATCTATGAGATTTCTCTGCGTCACTTTTAGGATGCTGTTGCGTCAAAATCTTGCGCCTGCCTCGCGTCACTTTCATGTTTACAGATATGTGAGAAATACTGACGTATCTGTAACTCCTTGCAACATGATTCGTCATACATTAAATATGACACATCTGGAATGTCATAAGGAGTGCGCACAGAAAAGTGACGCATCACACCAGCAGTGTAATAAAATGTGCCTCGTTGCACTATATTTAAAGGACGCAACAGCATCCTAAAAGTGACGCAGTGAAATCTCAAACATTTCACTGCGTCGCTATTACAAAGCTTTTTGCGGGGGAACACCCCCTCTGCATGCATTATACCTCACACAGATATAATGTGGCGCTTGATTTTAAAAAGTGACCCATCTACCTAGATACGTCACTTTTTAAATATAACGCAACGAGGCACATTTTTTTACACCACTGGTGCGATGCGTCACTTTTCTGTGCGCACTCCTTATGACATTCCAAGTAACGCATTGCTGGAGTGCGTCACAAAAGTGACGCAACTCCAGTAATGTGTCCTTTCACATGGAAAAAGCACCATGTGAAAGGTCTCGCGTCAGTCTAACACCTGCTGTAAAGCAGGCGCAAGATTTTGACGCAACAGCATCCTAAAAGTGACGCAGTGAAATCTCAAAGATTTCACTGCGTCGCTATTACAAAGCTTTTTGCGGGAGAACACCCCCTCTGCATGCATTATACCTGACGCTATTTTTAAAAAGTGACGCATCTAGGTACATGGGTCACTTTTTAAAACTCTGCGCCACATTATATCTGCGTCAGGTATAATGTATGCAGAGGGGGCATTCCCCCGCAAAAAGCTTGGTAATAACGACGTACTGAAATCTATAAGATTTCTCTGGGTCACTTTTAGGATGCTGTTGCGTCAAAATCTTGCACCTGCCTCGCATCACTTTTATGTTTACAGATATGTCAGAAATACTGATGTATCTGTAACTCCTTGCAACATGATTCGTCATACATTAAATATGACACATCTGGAATGTCATAAGGAGTGCGCACAGAAAAGTGACGCATCACAACAGCAGTGTAAAAAAATGTGCCTCGTTGCACTATATTTAAAAAGTGACGCATCTAGATAGATGCGTCACTTTTTAAATATTGCATAACAATGCACATTTTTTTACACCGCTGGTGCGTCACAAAAATTGACGCACAGGAGGCGCAAAACTAGCAGCGCAAGGCCTTCATAAATATGGTCCTGGATTTTCCCCGTGCTTCGCCGGTGCGCGTACCATGCGCTTCCCCCGCGCAAAACGAAAAAATAAATAAAAAATTTAATGCCCCGCAGGACCCTATTTTAGCCCCTACATCAAACCTAGGGGGTCAGAGGGGGTCTACTCTTCCCCCTTATGGTCATTTGCCCCTTTTTTTTCAAACCCCTTGTGTCTCGATTTTACCGAGACACAAGATGGCGGCCGCTCCAGACTGTTTAGAATGTTTACAGACACCCAAGAGCCAATCAGCTTTCTGCGCGCAAGTCGCGTGTCGCGCCAGGAGCGCACTCCGGACTCTGGTGCGCGCACCTGAGAGCGCCTATAGATATATATATTTTTTTGAACCTAAATTACTCAAAATCCACTGCAGCACACATCTTGAGACATAGCAAAGGCACATCGGGCTACCAGTCCCTTCAATTTTGCCAAGTTTGGTGGAAATCCATTCAGCCGTTCGGGCTAAAAGTAAAATCGACCGCCCTATGGAAATTTACATGGGGAAAACGCGTTTTGGGACCCCTCTTTTATCTCGGCCCCCGCTTGACGTATCTCCCCCAAACTTTCAAGGAAGGACCGGAGCTCGACGAGGCCATTTTCAGGAAATTTTCAGGCAGATTCGTCAACCGGTGCCAAAGTTATTCCAAATAGAATTTTGAGATTTAACATTGAAAAAAATCCTAACTATAACTACCTACTGGCGACCGCCAGTAGGTAGTTATAGTTAGGATTTTTTTCAATGTTAAATATCAATTCTATTTGGAATAACTTTGGCACCGGTTGACGAATCTGCCTGAAAATTTCCTGAAAATGGCCTCGTCGAGCTCCGGTCCTTCCCTGAAAGTTTGGAGGGGATACGTCAAGCGGGGGCCGAGATAAAAGGGGGGTCCCAAAACGCATTTTCCCCATGTTAATTTCCATAGGGCGGTCAATTTCACTTTTAGCCCGAACGGCTGAATGGATTTACACCAAACTTGGCAAAATTGTAGGGACTGGTAGCCCGATGTGCCTTTGCTATGTCTCAAGATATGTGCTCCAGTGGATTTTGAGTAATTTAGGTGCCAAAAAATACATATATCTATAGGCGCTCTCCGGTGCGCGCACCGGAGTGCGCTCCTGGCGCGACACGCGACTTGCGCGCAGAAAGCTGATTGGCTCTTGGGTGTCTGTAAACATTCTAAACAGTCTGGAGCGGCCGCCATCTTGTGTCTCGGTAAAATCGAGACACAAGGGGTTTGAAAAAAAAAGGGGCAAATGACCATAAGGGGGAAGAGTAGACCCCCTCTGACCCCCTAGGTTTGATGTAGGGACTAAAATAGGGTCCTGCAGGGCATTAAATTTTTTTTTTCGTTTTGCGCGGGGGAAGCGCATGGTACGCGCACCGGCGAAGCACGGGGAAAATCCAGGACCATATTTATGAAGGCCTTGCGCTGTTAGTTTTGCGCCTCCTGTGCGTCAATTTTTGTGACGCACCAGCGGTGTAAAAAAATGCGCATTGTTATGCAATATTTAAAAAGTGACGCATCTATCTAGATGCGTCACTTTTTAAATATAGTGAACAAAGCACATTTTATTACACTGCTGGTGTTATGCGTCACTTTTCTGTGCGCACTCCTTATGACATTCCAGATGTGTCATATTTAATGTATGAGGAATCATGTTGCAAGGAGTTACAGATACGTCAGTATTTCTGACATATCTGTAAACATAAAAGTGATGCGAGGCAGGTGCAAGGTTTTGACGCAACAGCATCCTAAAAGTGACGCAGAGAAATCTTATAGATTTCAGTACGTCGTTATTACCAAGCTTTTTGCGGGGGAATGCCCCCTTTGCATACATTATACCTGACGCAGATATAATGTGGCGCAGAGTTTTAAAAAGTGACCCATGTACCTAGATGCGTCACTTTTTAAAAATAGCGTCAGGTATAATGCATGCAGAGGGGGTGTTCTCCCGCAAAAAGCTTTGTAATAGCGACGCAGTGAAATCTTTGAGATTTCACTGCGTCAGTTTTAGGATGCTGTTGCGTCAAAATCTTGTGCCTGCTTTACAGCAGGTGTTAGACTGAGGCAAGACCTTTCACATGCTGCTTTCCCCATTTGAAAGGACGCATTACTGGAGTTGCGTCACTTTTGTGACGCACTCCAGCAATGCGTTACTTGGAATGTCATAAGGAGTGCGCACAGAAAAGTGACGCATCGCACCAGTGGTGTAAAAAAATGTGCCTCGTTGCGTTATATTTAAAAAGTGACGTATCTAGGTAGATGGGTCACTTTTTAAAATCAAGCGCCACATTATATCTGCGTGAGGTATAATGCATGCAGAGGGGGTGTTCCCCCACAAAAAGCTTTGTAATAGCGACGCAGTGAAATGTTTGAGATTTCACTGCGTCACTTTTAGGATGCTGTTGCATCCTTTAAATATAGTGCAACGAGGCACATTTTATTACACTGCTGGTGTGATGCGTCACTTTTCTGTCCACAGTCCTTATGACATTCCAGATGTGTCATATTTAATGTATGATGAATCATGTTGCAAGGAGTTACAGATACGTCAGTATTTCTCACATATCTGTAAACATGAAAGTGACGCGAGGCAGGCGCAAGATTTTGACGCAACAGCATCCTAAAAGTGACGCAGAGAAATCTCATAGATTTCAGTACATCGTTATTACCAAGCTTTTTGCGAGGGATTGCCCCCTCTGCATACATTATACCTGATGCAGATACAATGTGGCGCAGAGTTTTAAAAAGTGACCCATGTACCTAGATGCGTCACTTTTTAAAAAATAGTGTCAGGTATAATGCATGCAGAGGGGGTGTTCCTTGCAAAAAGCTTGGTAATAATGACGCAGTGCGTCACTTTTAGGATGCTGTTGCGCCAAAAGCTTGCGCCTGCTTCACAGCAAACCTTTCACATGGTGCTTTTTCCATGTGAAAGGACACATTACTGGAGTTGCGTCACTTTTGTGACGCACTCCTGCAATGCGTTACTTTTGTGTTTACAGATATGTCAGAAATACTGACATATCTGTAACTCCTTGCGAATTGATTAGTCATATATTAAATATGACATATCTGGAATGTCATAAGGAGTGCGTCCAGAAAAGTGACGCATCGCTGTTTTCACGTAGCGATGCGTCACTTTTCAGAAATGAGGCCTCCAGTTTATTCACTGTGTCATAACTTTCTTTTCTAACACTCACCTTCTTTCATTCCTCCTACTTCACTTCCTTTCACCTCTCATACCTTTCTGTTCTTTCTTACTCATTCTCCTTTCAATTATCAATGCACTATATTTCACTTACTCTTCATTTTTTAAGAATATAGCTCTTTGATGAGAATTGGAGGTAGTTCTGAAAAGAACTTTTGGTTTTCTTCTTTTAACTGAACAGGAACAAAAACAGGGAATGGAAACTGCTCCACAGGAGCAAAAAGAAAAGAAAAAAATTAGGGGTGGGAAGGGCAGCGATGGTTCTCCAATGCTCGAACCATGAGCAGGACACTTTGCTCCCCATAGGTGAGGAGTTGATTGCAGTATCTGCATTTGACGACCCCATGGTTAAATGCAGGTTGTATGTTTGCTACCTGCTCCTGTGATTGTTCTCTTCCAGAAGAAGTTGCTCCTCCTGTTGATGTAGAGGCCCCATCTCTGGGAACCTCTTGTGCCAGAGCCCTGACACTCTCCCGGGCAAAATTCTGGGGGTGCCTCCTCTCCACATGGCGAATCATGGTGAAGTTGCCAAAAGAGTATTTTTTTGGGGGGTTACCCCGTGACAGGACCTGTTTGCAGATCCTGCACTGTACTTTTGGTGCATTCACCTTCTTCTGGTCTGCTGGAAACTTAAAAAATTTCCAGATGAAATGTTCTTTGACCTTCGGCTGAGGAGGCTCTTCATCAATGAAATCATTGGAGTCATATTCACTGCTGGATGGTCTGGCAGCCATGATTAATCAAGGAATATGGAACAGCAAAAAAGGCAGGTCTTTCAGTCACAAAAGTGAAAGAAGAAGTGAAGGAAATGGGTGGGGATTTCATTCATTGTAAAAAAAAACTGTTAGCAACCAATGAAAAGTGTTATTTTAGGGTCACATGACCCGACGCGTTTACGCTGCGCGCTCCGGAGCACTTCCGGTGCGTTTACGCAGCGCGATCGTAGGCGCTTCCGGGGCGCAAACGTGGCGCGATCGTAGGCGCTTTTGCGTGCGTTTATGCGCCGCGAACGTAGGCGCTTCCGAGGGCACTTACGTTGCGCGCCGAAGTGACGTCATCAATCTTTTATAGAAATGCATAATCATTTTCCTTTTTAAAAAAAACTAATTTTATTTGTATGGTACGAAATGTTTTGCATTATTATTAACTTTTCATTCATATTTTTTTTCACGAACGACAGTTGCGCTCTGGGTGCGCTTTCAGATGAGCTCTCGGAAAAGCTTACCGGAGAGCTTAGCTGAAAGCTGCCCGGAGCGCGCACCCAGAGCGCAAAAGAAAAAAATTATATAAAAAAAATGAATACTTAAAAAAAAACAGCAAATTGTAAAAAAAAAAAAGGTTAGAAACTCGATATACAAAGGAATTAGCATTTAAAAAACCTATGAAATTCACTGAAAAAACCATAGGTTTCACACCAGTTATAGTTAGGAATTAGCATTTAAAAAACCTATTAAATTCACTGAAAAAACCATAGGTTTCACACCAGTTATAGTTAGCTGGAAATTTTACTGATATAAAACCATTGAAATTCCCACGTTATAGTTAGATGGACTCACTATAACTTGCGCGTGCAATGCACTGCTGATGATGTCTTATTAAGCCAGTTAACCAATCAATTTTTAAAAACCATCCATTTAGACACTTATTTAAACATTTATTCTTCCATCAACTTTTACATATACATATATAAAATATATTTATTTTTCAGAAAGACACACATTCACTGGATGGTGTCATCAGTGATGTCATGAGTGATGTCACTGACCATGTCATGAGTGATGTAATATGTGATGTCATCAGCAGTGCATTGCACGCGCAAGTTATAGTGAGTCCATCTAACTATAACGTGGGAATTTCAATGGTTTTATATCAGTAAAATTTCCAGCTAACTATAACTGGTGTGAAACCTATGGTTTTTTCATTGAATATATATATATATATATTCAATGAAAAAACCATAGGTTATAGACTATATATAGTTAGGGATTAGCATTTAAAAAACCTTATTTTATTTGCACAAAACCATTGAAATTCCATATATAGTTAGTTGCACTAACTATATATCGCGCACCCGCAATCCACTGCTGATGATGTCACATATTACATCATTCATGACATGGTCAGTGACATCACTGATGACATCACTGATGACATCTCAAATGACATCACTGATGACATCACTGATGACAACACCCAGTGACTGTATGTTTCTGTAAAGTTAAAATATGTCTTACATATTGAAGAATGAGTGGATGTATAAGTGTCTGGATGAAGGATTTAGTAGGTGCATGACTGACTGTATGAGAGAATGATTAAATGTGTCTCACTGAGTGCATGGGTTAGTGATTAAAGTGTCTTAATTTGGCAATCATTATTTATGTTCTTCTGTAAACTGCTGCATGTTTAAATCCGTAGCTATATCATTAACTATATGGGTTATTGAATGGTTGCCCAAGTATTTGTATGGGAGACTGAGTATGTGTGTGGGTGGCTGGGAGGTGTATAACTCTGTGCATAGATGTGTGAGCAGTTGATTCCCTAGGTGTATGGTTTCAAAAGTGCATGTGGAAACAGCTGTATGGGCGGTTGACTGTGTGCATGAGTGTATTGGTGAGTGAATGGATATCTCAGTGCTACATGTCAAAGTAAGTACATATGTAAAACACAGTACATGTGAGAGTTGGCATATATAAATAACTGTGCATAAGAGCCAGTGAATGTGTGAGTGGCTGTATGGATCATTGTGAACTTGTATCAGGGATTGTATAAGAGAGTAAATATGTGTTAGTATATGTTTGAATAAGTAAAGTTTGTATAACTGTATAGTTGAGGAAATGGAGGTGTGATTGATTCTTTGCATGACTGACTAGGTGTGTGAGTAACTCCATGGATGAGTGACAGTCTGTGAGTGTCTGTTTACACTGATTGTATCTAAGGTTATATTAGAGTCTGAAGAGGTTCATCGTATTATCACATGAATGATATCATCAGTGATGTGATCAGTAATGTCAAATGAGATGTCATCAGTGATGTCATCAGTAATGTCAAATGAGATGTCATCAGTGATGTCATTTGAGATGTCATCAGTGATGTCATCAGTGATGTCACTGACCATGTCATGAATGATGTAATATGTGACATCATCAGCAGTGGATTGCGGGTGCGCGATATATAGTTAGTGCAACTAACTATATATGGAATTTCAATGGTTTTGTGCAAATAAAATAAGGTTTTTTAAATGCTAATCCCTAACTATATATAGTCTATAACCTATGGTTTTTTCATTGAATTTCAATGGTTTTTTAAAAGCTAATATCTGTAGCTGTACAATGTATTGTTCTTTAAATTTTGAAATATATTTTTCATGTTCTTTAGACAATTTTTTTAAAACATTTTTTTTTGTTCCGCTCCCAGTCCGCGAACCGGTCTGCTTCCCGTTACCTCAATTTAAAGCCGCGGCTTAGTACGCGAACCGGTCTACGTTCCTTTAGCGTAACTGTTACGTTTGCATGACGTTTTGCGTTATCGCGTAATACGTCGTTGGACGCGCCAAATTAGCGGACCCGGAAGTGCACCGGAAAGCGGAGCAAAGCGCGAAACGTAAACACAGCAGGTCATGTGACTCGAAAATAACACTTTTCATTGGTTCATTTCACTTTTGGTTGCCTAATGATGTAATACTTGGTCATGTCATATAAAATTAACACTTTTCATTGGTTTAGAATTTTTCCTTCTCCCAAATGATGAAAACCCCTCCTTCTTTCCTCACTCTGACTTTCATCTTGGTGAGAGAAAGAACTTTTTTGATTCATCAGCAATGGCTTCAATGGTTGCTTCTGCCAGTGTGCCCCCTCCACCTCCTCCACCTCCTCATGGGAAGAAAAGACTACCTGCTTCAGTAATTATAGAAGAGGAGGAAAATCAAGAAGAGGAAGAACAGCAAGAAAATGACGAGTTTTTGCCAGAGGAGCCCAGAAGATATAATAGGAAAGAAAATTATATCTGGCAATTTTTTAAATTTCCTGCTGACCAAAAGAAAGTAAATGCCAGATACGTCTTTTGTCGCATTTGCGGCGAACGACTTTCAAGGGGCACAGACAAAAAGTACAGTTTTGGCAATCATACAATGCACAGGCACATGAGTCGATGGCACCCTAACAATTACAGCAATGCACAACTTCGCGACCAACAACAAAATCCGCCAGAAATGGCAAGAAGATCTGTTGTTCAGGAGGTATCGGGACCGGAGGCGAGGGAGCTGATCCCGAACATCCAAATCAACATGGGAGAAGTGAAGCAAGTCTGTGTGCGGTGCAACCAGACACTTTGCTACCGCGAAAGTAGCATTACCCTGATAATGAGAGCCATCACCAATCATGTGTGCCCAAAACGCCCCAAAAAGTAAATTCTTTTTTTTTTGTTGCTCCTGTTGAGCCGTCTTCGATGAATCATTTTTGTTTCCCCCCTCCCCCCCAAAAATAAAAAAAATACAAAATGTTCAGAAATAAACAAAAAAATATAAAAAATGTTCAGAAAACTAATAAAAAAAATTTAAAACAACAAAAACAAAAAAAAACAGTTCTTTTCAGAACTACCTCCCCATTATTAAAAAAATTGGTAGAATTCTTTGAACTCTGCCAAGCTCTATTTCTATTAGTTCGCTACTAGTTCGCACTCCGGTACGCGTACTTTGAGCGTACCAAAAATTTTTTTTAAAAAAAAGGAACAGTAAGTATAAGGAAAGGAAACAGACAGTTATGTTACAAAAAAAGACAGATATAGGGAGTAAAGAAAAGATACTGTTACCCGCAATCCACTTCTGATCATGTCATATATTACATAATTTTTTACATGGTCAGTGAGATCATCAGCAGTGGATTGCGAGTAACAGTTTTTTCTGTTTACTTCCTATAGTTGTCTTTCTTGTAACATAAATGTCTTTTCCTATCCTTATACTTACTGTTCTTGTTTTTAAAATTTTTGGAGATCATTCATAAACAGTAACATTAATAGAGACAGAATTAGTGAATAATAATGAAGAAGTATGAGAAGACAGGGACTGAGAAAAATACTGGAAGGAATAGAAAAATTAAGTAATAGAGAAAGGAAGGAGAGAAGTAGCAAACACAGGAAAGTAAAGATTAAAGAAATGAAGCAGTAGAACTAATAGATGTGAAATGTGATAGATTAAATGATTGAGTGAGGGTGACGATAAGGTGTGTCCTCTCTAAAAGTTTGTTTAAGGTGAACCGTACTCTGGGTTGCATATCAAATTTATGGTTGTTGAAGAATACAGACGAGATAATAGATGTGAAGACCTACCATTGCAGTAAAACATGCCCATTTATTACATCAATCATAACATAGTCAGTGACATCATCAGCAGTGGAATGTAGGTTAAAAAAGTAGAAAACATTTACCTTATAATTCATGTTAACTTTTCAAGCAAATTTTTCATACATTCAATCTGTGAAAGAGAGAACAAACATTCCCAAAAATATTAAAACATGTATTTAAAAATTAGAAAAAAGAAGGGAAAAGGTTCAAGAAGAAACAGTTTTTAAACAACTTTGACATTTACAGAAACCTCTACTTCCCTACGACCCCTACACAATCCTAAAGATATTTATTTTAAAAAAACAGTATCTTCATGCTGATGAAATGAGGCCTATTTTGAAACATGATGCTTCTTTTGCATTGCTTATGTCTCACAATAGTGATGCAATAACAGCGCAAAAAAGATGTAAAGCCATCATAAAATTGTGTCAAACATTTTAAATGATTGTTTTAGGATGCAAATAAGATGTGTGCTTTCAAGAGCTTTCTTTGAGGTGAGGCCTATTTCTTTTTTTAAAAAAAAAACAATACCTAGAAGTACAGCACTGTAAGCATTAAAATTGACACTTACAGAAGACTCTGCTTCTCCATATCTACCTCACATTTCTAAATATATATCATAATTTCAAAAAGCATAACATTAATTATACATGTTAAATGGTTTATTTTTGCTGTTCTCAGAATGTATCAAATTTCACTTAAATCAGTGACTTGAAGGTATTCATCATGTAACAGCGGGAAAAAAAAAACACAATCAAAATGACTGTGGTTAAAAAACCCATACAACCTTCGAAATCTGATTTCAAAACTCCTTAAAATTAACTTACTTTCAATGACGTCGAACGATCTCCTATGAACAGCATCCACTCTGTTGTGCTACAAATATTTTCAGCCCGCCACTTTCTGAAAGAAAACCTCCATCGATACGTAAAATATGCTACATAGAAAAAAAGACTTCTCTCATTATATCACATGTTTCCACTAGGCCAAATCATGTTGCCGCGATTCGCAAGTCTTGTTATTCTTCCAATCAAATCCCGACATTTTCTATTTTCGCAACTTTCAAAAATAAAATATTTGAGATTATTTTCACAATCCTGGACTACTAATAACTTACTCTTCTTTGTCACTCATGTTATCCTTTTCCTATGACACTGATACTGCTTACTATGAAGCAGACTTACTTGCATTAGGTTTATATAGTTGGATTTTTAATCTAGACAGCATTGCAGACTTACATTCCCTCTACTTAAAATTTTGGTTTTAAAAACACCAGGTAAGAATTTTTAAGGTCAAACGGCAATTTTTTTTTGAACGTTACAACGGAATCATTACAGAATGACCAGCCGTTTCCAGACTTTAAGTAAGCTGTATAATGTCCTGATGTTGTTGATGGACCATCGTGATAGATAATTGCTACAGTAACAAAAGTCCTCCCTGATATTGACAGCTGAGAAGCCACAAAATTTTTTATTAAAGTTGACAATTTTGATCCATCAGGCCTACAACGTTGGATCATTAAAATGACATACTGGCCATATCTACGTATAAATAATGTTGACATCATATCACATTTACATTGGCTACACTCCATGTTGTGATCCGCTGCATTTACTAGCTTATTAAAGGAGACTGATTTACTGTCTGGCAAAGTTAAATATATAAATCTTTCAGAGTCTACACTAGTAGTACTTGATACCATACAGTTCTCGCAGTCATGCTGCCATTGATAAGAAAGCCCAAACAGGTGATCTACATCTACACCCTCAACTTGCAATATATCAAGCATATACATTAAAAACTCCTGACAATCTTGCTGATTATTTTCAGAGAAGTCTGTTTGACCTGAACATTCATCTAACAGATAACGAAGTTCAGACACACTTTCTACTTTTGTTCGATCAGTGCTACATTTCTCGAAAACAGAATTCAACAAAGAGCATAAAATTTGTTCAGAATTCAACAGAATCTGTTCTTTTAAACTCTCTAGTGAAAAGAGAACATTAACCACTACATTTGCATAGCAGTTGACACCAGAACTGTTTTCAAATTGAAAACCGACAACATCTACAACAGAATCCACTTTCTTTCTGCTAACAATTTTCGGTTCATTGACTTTTAGTCTTTTTGCAACAACCTCCCTACTATTACTGCTATTTCTACGTTTGCGGCCTACCACACGTTTCTCAAACAAAGGATATTGAGGCAAATGTGGCGCATACTCTCTTCTTAACCTATTGTATTCCTTAACACAATCTAGATCTGCACAAATGTTTGTGACATCACAGTCAATCAAGTACAATCCCGATAAAGTTCTAACTCGTGACAATGCCACATATGCCATACCCTCCTTGAACACAGAACTGCCAATATTCACCAATGCACAGTCTACACTTAAACCTTGCGATTTATGGATTGTCACCGCATATGCCAAGCAAACTGGAAACTGTTTACGGCGAACATATAAATCTTTAACAAGCAAAAACCTAGCAGAACAACGAGCAATTACCTGTACTTCCTCAATGCCATCAAATTTAATTCTTAAAAATTCAATTCCATCTCTATTTCTGTATTTCTCAAAATCAACAACATTACCCATTGATCCATTTACCAGACCTCTTTCTACATGTAAATTCCGTCTCAAAATGATTCGGCAATTTAAACACACATTCAGAGTCTTTTCAAAACCCGCTGTCTTAGATATAGTCTTCTCTAATGAATCCAATTTTGATTTCAAATTGTCTGACAAAATAATTGTTGATCCCATATGCTCTAATTTGTCGATAGCTTCCAGTTTCACAATCTCTTGCTTTTCTAAATACAACATTTTGTTGTTGAAGATGGCACATTCTGCAAGAGTTGGCATGAGACATATCCCGGATTTCTTCTCAGTAATTTTCTGAAAAATATTCTCAGGCACAATCTCTTGTTTGGGATATAAATTTGACAGTAATCGTGCATTTAAAGCTTCTTTCCCATGCTCGGTCACTTTTCCAATTCTAATATCTTGTAGAATATTCTTGTAATCTTCATCCTTTGCCTGACGCATATTTTGATGCAGTTCTGCATAATTGAAGTTTAACCATATATTGACGTTGCCAATGCTCCCTAGGCACTTCCTGGTATCTTCATGCGTGAGTATTTTGAACACAGGTTGACCTTTTACTGGTGTCAGCTGTAGAAGATCTCCGAAAACAATGATGTGTTTCCCACCAAATAAGACATCATATTCAGTTTTAAGTACTTCTTGCATTCTCAAATGCACAAAGGCAAGCATGACATTGGAAACCATGCTTACTTCGTCAATGATAAGTAGTTTCATTTTCCTCAAAACTCTTGAAACTTCACAGCAAGCATCCCCTGATAACTTGTTGTATTGTAATTTGTTGTCATGCTCCACCGGCAGCATCAGTAGACGATGCAAGGTAATACCTTTAATATTATGTGCTGCCAGTCCAGTTGGAGCGGTGACAACACAAGACAGCGATGACTCAGTCCTTTCCTGCAAATAACAAGAGATTGCTTTAATGAGGAAACTTTTTCCAGTTCCCGCTTCTCCACTCACGTACAGTCGGACAGGCTTCAACGACGTACATGAGCACTCTTTCTTCTCATGACTTAATCCGTGCTGAATTTCCTTGGTAACTTCATCATATATTTTCCTCTGCTCAACGTTGAGTTGTTTTTCCAAGTCTTGTAAGTTAACTGAATCCTCCTGAGCATGTGCCATGGCTCTTTCTACTTCATTCATAGCAGTGGCAGCTTCATTTTCGATAATAGGTCCTCCAAGTGGATCTTGACTCAATGAAACAGAACTCTGACTGTCCTGAGAACTGTCTCTGGCAATCTCGGCTGCAATCGTTGCTTCCTGCTCAATTTCCAAACTTAGCATTTCTTGATATTTAGAAAAAGCAGGACATTCTATGGTCTCCTTGGCTGCATTGAAAGAGTCTTCGTAACAGAGGAAATCTCCAAGCAGTTCCTCTTCTGCACGCCAAGGCTTGAAAAGTTGCAAAAGTGCTAAATAAAAAAACTCCTTTTTTTCTGGAGATTCACCACTCAATTTTCGATGGTTTACTAATTGGCATTTTCTTTGCTTGACCAGGCAGCCCTCACTTCCAATTACAGCATACACTCCTTTCTCAATATCTTCTTTGATGTTCCTCTTGAATATATAATTTTGGAGAACCTCATATAGACAAACATTCTCAAGGTGACTGCTTCGATTTGGATAATATGTATCCAACATGTTGGTCTTCAAAATGTCGGTACTGTTTGGTTCCTTTTCTGCCAAATACTCAATTTCCCGGACAGGTTTTAGAACTCGATTTCGCGTTGCAGCAAGACCAAGACTCGCCCAAACGAGACTCCTGGATTTGGCATAGAGACTTGCTGAAGACAACCGGTCAGAACATTCGTAAGCTCCGATTTCTCGATGCGACAACATCTTCAGACTGAAACTGTACAACTTCTTGCTGAGGCTCTTTTCATGGGAAATGTCCTCCCACATATCCTTCAGTTCGGTCTTTTCTTTTTTGGTGATGTAAGATGTCACATACCGAGCCACAGCCATACAGTTGTCAGCCACAAACTGTATATCCATGTTAGCATTCCACATGGACAAAATCACTGGGTTGTAGTCATTGATGTACTTGGACTCTTCGTTCCTTTTCAAATTGTATGTATTCTTGGGTGACTTCCTCGTCACATTATGTCGCAGCGAAGACATCAAACTGTTCACTCTTCCTTTAGAAATCACCGGCCGTGGAAAGTTGAAACGACATTTGGTGTAGAACTTGTCCTTGTTTCTGAATTTACGACGACAGTACTTTCCACAACGATGGCTTTGGAAACGTAGAACTTGTTCTCTTAGACTTTTCTTCTCCGTTGCGTTTGGAACAGCACACGTAGAATACTGTTCGATGAAATTCATCACTAAATCATCCGGATCTGTTCCAAATTTAGGTGCATCCTTGATCCACAGCAACATATGTATATGAGGGGCACCTCTTGCTTGGTACTCCTTTCTCCAGAAGAAATCCAACACCTCTCCAAGAGGTGGATTCTTTTTATTTGTGATGAAAGACATCATAGCTTCAAATCTATGATTGAAGTACCTGCATACATTCACAGGATCCAAAGAACACAGTTCTCCAGGTGTCTTGAATTCAATGTTTTCAATATTTCCATTTGCCTCTCGTAGAAATTCAAGTAAGTCTTCCCAGCCATACTCGGCACAGCTCAGAGTGAGGAACCATGTCGGAGTTCCTAAGTTCCTCAGCATACATTTTAAATCACCATGACGACGGTACCAGTACTCATTAGTACCACGCTGACACGCCATGAGATTAATTAAGTGAGAATCCAAAATACTGTCTTGGACATTGACTTTATGCATAAAGTCACTTGCCGAGATGTTTCGCATCTGTATACCACTTTTTAAGATGTGGTTCACTGCATATGACAGTCCAGACAGATCGCTTTCAAACAGGAGATGAAACAAATAGGGAATGCATTGCCGGAACCTAGGATCTTCTGCATACAATCGTAAAGTCCGGTATTCAGACGCAGGAATTTCACGAGGTCGCTCATCATATCTTCCTCCTTGACCTGTGGGAAATAGCTGTGGGAAACACCGAGCTTCCAAACTTTCCTCCCAAACACTAATGGGACTCCCTTTGGCTTGTTTCATTTGAAACAACTCAATAGCATTCCCCATGACTTCCTTGGAATGCAAAGGATGAACACTATAATGTTCATATATTTCTTCACTTTTAGAGGCCTCTACTTTCTCAATTTGGCCTGCACACAAATCGCTATCCTCTTCATCACTTACTTCCTCTTCTGCAACATATACATTCTTATAGTACTTATTATTTTTCTTCAAATACACTGTTGCCTTTTTGACTTTCCTAACATCCACTAAATCTTGCCATATTTTCTTATTCTTTGTCGGAACCCCATTAACCAAGATAACCAGAGGTTCCTCTTCCACTTTTTCTATTCCAATTGTGTTAATGTTTTTATTCAAATCTAGAGGCAAATAAACAACTCTTCCCTTTAATCCTCTCTGTAAATCTGCTGGAGGCAACTTCCCTGTCTTTGGCTCCATTCTTACAATAGCCTGAAAGGGATGGATACTTTGAATCAAAATAGATTCATAAGTATTTAAATCCTTCAATTCAGAAGGAATCTCAACCAATTCCAGATTATTATGAACTGCCCTAGCAGGCATCTGGTTTTGGTTTAATTTATTACAACAATAAGTACACACACGTTGATCCGATCCCAAATCAAAATAATTTTCTACCATCAAGTATGTGGCTAAATCCTTCCATTCACTATTATTTTCCCTTTCACTTTTTGCATATAAATCCACTACCTTAGTCTGATTCTTATAATAAGTGCGTCGACAACATACACAAGTGCAATTAGGCCTCTCACTTGATTTCATCTGAAACGTGGCAATTTCCTTCTGAAATGTATCTGTACTGGAAACCTGTACATTATCTTCCACATTACCCTCTACTTCAGGGTCAATTTGAACATTCTCATCTTTACTACCAAAGTAACAAAACTCAATTTCTTCACAAAGGTTCTTCACATCTATTTCAGAGCCATGCAAAAGAGCAGCACATAATTGTTTAAGCATAATTGCTGGACTCTTAGCATAATACAACATTCTCACTAATTTTCTCACTTTATTATGATGCACTGCTAGCATCCTGAAATGATGAAAAACACTCTGGCATACTCTCCTGGAAAGACAAGCCAGTGAATGACCACGCAAACCTGTCATTTGTCTCACTCTGCAAGGATCTAAATCTTGCAACAACTTCATTTTCTGCTTCAAACTTTTCTTATTAAATGTCCGTATAAAATCACAAAGCAAATTGATGGAAACCTGTCGCACACTACAAATAGAACTACACTTCCAAATGTACACAGGAGCCTTAGGACGTCTTCCTAAAACCTCATCACTTAGCGCCTCTTCTGTCTCTGTTGTCACAAGTTGTTCTTTTTCAACTGGACAACCATCCTTCACTTCATAAGCTCGACCACTGATGTCAACTGCATGCACCAAATCATTATCCTGAAAATAAGTCTCCTCATTAAAAAATGCCTCAGAACTTGAACTATGCATCCATTCTCCGGAAAAAACTTCACAAAAGTTAGTACGATTTACTACTCTCTTCCATCTACTTTTAGTTTTGAAATCAGAAATTACCTTGCTTAGTTTCCTAATTCTATTGATTACCAAAATAAACAACTTTCGCTTAATTTCAAAAGCATTATCAATAATTTTCTCTACATTTTTCTTCTTCTTATAAAATGCCACTTTCTGTTTGCATTTCTTAATATTTTTCATTAAATTAACTATTATCCTATTACGGAACATTCGTTGTCGAATGTCCCTAAACTGTTGTTTCCTTCTACTATCATGCACAGAGTTATCTCTTCCTCTACCAGTAACATTTTTGATGGGTCTCTCCTTTCCATTTAAATTGCTTTTCTTTTTGAGGACTGAAACATTTTTTGGAGAAATTCTTTTTCTATGACAAATATTTCTTAAGAATGATTTCGTGCTCTTACCCGGACCTTTCTTGGTGTTTTGACAAGTATTTGGGGAAGAGGACTGCTGCAATAAAACATCATCCTGCTGTCTTTGACGTTTTCTAGCCTTTCGTATTCGACTTTTCGAAGGCATTTTCCAAACTATGAAAGAATCTGCAGTTGAATCTGTGGAAAAATATAATATAAAATGTTATTAACCACTATTACCAAACAGTAAATAAATAACAGTCATCTAAAACTTAATGCCCTACTAATTATTTAACATAGCAAATGTTTCCCACCAGCACTGCATCACAAAAATGACACTCAATGGTGCAAAAAAGGCATATAACACTCATAAATCACTCCCTAATATTTTAAATCATTAATTCAGGATGACGATAAGATGTAGCCTATCTAAAGATTTGTTTAGGCCCTGATCTTTAGACTGGGGTAAATGTGTGTCATTGATCCACATTCAGTCCATCACCTGTTTTGTTTATTTGAGGTGAGGCCAACACATGGTTGCAGATAAGATTTTCACTGAAAAATATCAAAATAAAAAAACATGTGAAGGCCTACCAATGAAGTAAATCATTAAATGAAAACCAATACATTTCTGGAAATATGCACTACTAGTGCTTCATAAGATGTTTTGGGTCATATTTATAAGGCATTTGAGTATCTAGTATGCTATTTTTCGTTCTTCCTGGTGCAAATTTATTGTAAATATGCTCCCACCTGCGGTTGGCAAATTTAGATTTTGATTATGGGAGTTAGATAGGCATGTTAATAATTGGCTCTCCGGTGTCTGTCAACATTCTAAACAGTCCGGAGCGGCCGCCATCTTATCTCTCGGTAGGATCGAGAGAGAAGAAAAGGTGAAAAACTAAGGGGGAATTTAATGAAAGGGGGCAAGGTATCCCCCTCTTGACCCCCTAGGATTGTTGTTGGGGTTATTAAAGGGTCCCGTGGGGAAAATAAAAAAAAAATTATTTTTCACGGTAGAAGCGTTTCCCGGGCCGCGAACTGGGCCGCAAACTGGTAGCGAAACGGGAATTCGCCATTTTGTGCTTCGTTAATTAAAGTACTAGGTATAAGGGGGTGCGGGAGACGTATCCTAATCCCCTATGTTTCCTGAGGGTTGCTGAGGAGGCTGATATATGTTGATACATCTCTTCCAGCGGCTGCGCCATCTTGCCTTTTTTCCAATGCCACAATTTTGTCGTGCACGGCAGCCATTTTAGATGCCAGGCTGGTCCCAGGCTATCACCTAACCCTGCGGATGTAGTTTATGGCCCCAGCTGTAGAGAATTCAGACATGCCAATCCTCCCGATTCAGGCGTGTGACTACTGATTTCAGTGCTAGACTCCCGCCTCCCGATTTCTGCAAGCAAAAACCCGGGGGCATATTACGAACAACTAGCGATAATTTTTGTCTCTAACTTGTTTAGAGACAAAAATTATCGCCGTACATCGGCGATTTTTATCGCAGATAAACCTTGCTATTATTGCAGAAAAGTCAGCGATATTCATGTATTATCGAGCAAATGCTCTTAGCCATGTTATCCACCTCCCATTGGATAACATGGCTAAGAACTGCTCAGGGCAGGTGTTAGATTTTGGAGATATTCGCGCTTAGCGCGAATATCTCCAAAAGTTGGTAATAGAAGGTAGCGATGTTAGGGACTGTTTCCAGTCGGTAACATCTTGGCACGCCACTTTGCATGTCATTAGTGATAAGTATCACTGACATGCAAAGCGGGGCCCAAGATGGTCGCTATCTCCTTTTAGCTGTCACTAACTGGTGTTAGCGACAGCTTGGTAATAGGGAGATAATTTTATCTCCGCTTTCAAGGCTTTTAAAGCCAAAAAAGCGGAGATAAACCCCCTTGATAATATGCCCCACGATTCCTTGGGGGTTTCAGCTGACAGGGCTTGGTATTGTGTTACATGGTAATTTTTCCAGGAAACGTCAGAGGGTCGATGCAGGGGTTCTAGAAGAGGTGATAAACCATTTAAGCCTCATGAACAAACGCATGGTCTTTTAAAGATTTGTGAAGTACTCGGAGAGGCGGTGTGTGTGTTTCCTCTTTCAGGAGCGGGCGGGGGGGCACTGCCAGCAACTTGCCAGGTCAGGTAGTGTTCAACACGTGCATCACCCTTTCTCTGCTTGCTATTGCGCTCCATGCTTCGGAAAGGTAAGAAAAAGAACGTGCATTTGAGTTTGAAATGTCCGATCGTGCAGCAGCACACTTCCAAAGCCCACACATGACAATAACCCGATTCAAGGCCCCATTCACCCGTTTTTAAAAAAATAGATAACACTCCAACAAAGTAAGGTTATAAAACTTTATTAACTATTAACTTTAACGAACGGAACAAAAACTAAAAACATTTAAACATTTCTCAACACAAAAAGCAACAATGGTTAGAAGCTGTCTTTTGTGCGAATAGTCCCAAGGCAGCACAACGTGCAGAGTTCTGGACGGCACCCAGGTGATGTCGCCTGGGTGCCGCACTGGTTTAGGGATCCTACAATGCAGCACAGAAAAACAGCGTGGGGCGTCCCGGGTGGTGCGGGGGGAGGCCTCGTCAGTAGCGGTCTGTGTCCAGTGTCACATGGCTGACACAACATGTACGACAGGCACCCAGGTGATGTCCAGTAAACTGCCGTACTGGTTTTGGTATCCTACAATGCTGCTCCGAAAATTGGCGTGCGGCGGCCCGGGGGGGGGGCGTGGGGGAGGCGGCGTGAACGGGCCTCCCCAGGTGGCGGCCATCTAGCTGAGTTGCGCCCGCTCTTGCGGCTACAGCGTCTCGCTCACCATGTTGTTGAGTTGCTCCCACTCTTGCAGTGCAGCGATAGGCGGCTGCCACATGGCTCTTAAAATGGCGGACGGCTCCTCGGTTTTGGGCCTGGTCCACTGAAATGGCCCTGGGACACTTTGGAACTCGGACGCTTGCCTGCTAGGGCTTGGGCTCCATTCTCGAAAAGCGTCCCCTCAGCCGTGAAGATTGTACAAAAGTCTTGGGGGCCCCCGACTCCCGCAGGCTTCCGGTGGGGAGCGGCTGCCATGATTGCTCGCGGAATGACCACGACGGAGCCACGAGATGGTGGTGCTCTCATGCTGACGCCAGCTTCAGTCTGAATGATCCAGAAACAAGGTGGGGCTTTCATCGTTCTAAACCAATGAAAAGTGTTATTTTTAGGTCATATGACCAAGCCTTCCATCTTTAGGAAACCAAAAGTAAAATGAACCAATGAAAAGTTTTATAAACAAGTCACATGACCTGTTATACGGCATAGGGCTACAAAAAGCGTAGAAAATCCGTTGGCACGTGAGGCGGCGTCAGTAGCGAACCGATGTGCGAATAGGCCGAAGGCAGCACAACGGGCCGAGATCCGGATGGTACCGAGGTGGTGTCCAGCAAATTGCCGCACTGGTGTGGCCATCCTACAATGCTGCGCCGAAAGACGGCGTGTCCAGCTGAGTTGCGGTCACTGTTGCGGTACAGTGACTCGAACGCGCCGAGATCCGGATGGCACCGAGGTGGTGTCCAGCAAATTGCCGCACTGGTGTGGCCATCCTACAATGCTGCGCCGAAAGACGGCGTGTCCAGCTGAGTTGCGGTCACTGTTGCGGTACAGTGACTCGAACGCGCCGAGATCCGGATGGCACCGAGGTGGTGTCCAGCAAATTGCCGCACTGGTGTGGCCATCCTACAATGCTGCGCCGAAAGACGGCGTGTCCAGCTGAATTGCGGTCACTGTTGCGGCACAGTGACTCGAACGCGCCGAGATCCGGATGGCACCGAGGTGGTGTCCAGCAAATTGCCGCACTGGTGTGGCCATCCTACAATGCTGCGCCGAAAGACGGCGTGTCCAGCTGAGTTGCGGTCACTGTTGCGGTACAGTGAGTCGAACGCGCCGAGATCTGGATGGCCCCGATGTTGTGTCCAGCAAGTTGCCGCACTGGTGTGGCCATCCTACAATGCTACGCCGAAAGTCGGCGTGGGGTGCCCCGTTGGCTTATGAGGTGATGTCAGTAGTGGACCGATGTGTGAATAGGTCGGAACCAGCACAAGGCGCCAAGATCCGAATGGCAAGTCCTGGATGTTGAGTGCCTCAGTTGAGAGTTCTGAGCAGTGCTTGTAAGACTGTCTGAAGCTTATTTGCACCTGCTGCAGCTTCACTAGGTCCGGCGGAACTTTTTTCCTTTTCCTTTCTGCTTCTTTTCCTACAATCCGTTTCATCTGAAGACACGATCAGGTCCCTGAATGTGTGCAGGGGGACGCTATTGATTGAATGAAAATGGCGGCTTGACACAAAGCTGACTCAAGCGTTACTGTTGGTGCTATACAGACAAAAATTGGTTTTCAGTTTGTACATTCTTCAGGTTTTTTTTTCCCATCCAAGTCTGATTGAGAGTTTGTAGAAAAATGGCTTCAGATTTTCCACATACTACTCTTCAACATTCTTCCTAAATGTAACAATGTGAAACTCACTAGGAGAACGGCTGTTTCTGTTTCCTTTCAAAATGCTGCCAACAATATTTTCTGAATGGAAGACACCATCTTGTAGCATAAAGGGCCGAAAGGGGTTCTGGTCTGGCCGATGGTTGGTGGAGACATTTTGACTATATCTTGGACCTGCCCGGCCTCGCCCAAAATGGCGCCGGTATAAATGGGACTCGTAACTCCTTGCCCGCAAATGTATATCTAGAAAATGTTATTGTAAGTGGCCCTGTTCTATTTTAATTACAAAATGTATGTCCACCGATTCCGCAACTGTTAGACACCTTAGTTCTTGCAACCTAATGGCCCGCTCGTTACGTTCCTCTACAGTGTAAATGTCTCCTCATCATATACGATTTCAATTTGCTCCGTGGCCGGCCCACGTGGTTATAGGCCCGTATTTGTATACTGACATTTTCACAATAAAGGTTTTTAAAACAAAACACGGTAGTAGTATTTACATTGGTAAAGTTTTTACTTTTAGTCACTGTTTTCGAATCAGTAAAAGGCAAGTGAAATAAAGCAGTCCAATTACATGACGGATAAAAGGTATAATATGTAGGAACGCAGTAAAGATAAATGGTCAAGGGCAGTTGTGTTTTTCATGTCTGCAACATAAAGTGATCGATAAGAATCTGATAATCAGGCGTATCGGCGACTAAGACAGCAGGCCGAATCTCTTTTACTCAACGGCTCCGTCATGGAAGGAAGAAACGCCCTTTTTCTCGAAAAAGGAATATATTTTACTTGCAAGACAGTTGTAAATTTTCCGGGAAAGTACATTAGCCTGGAATATTATAACATATGTTTGAAAAAAAAATATTGTTCGAAAATAATAAAAAGCGTAATTTTTAGGTCATATGACCAAGCTTTTCATCATTAAATTAACAAAAGTAAAATGAACCAATGAAAAGTTTTATTAACAAGTCACATGACCTGTTATGCTTACGTTACGCGCTGCGCGCCGCGCCTCGGATCACTTCCGGGTGCGCTAACGCGGCGTGTCATAAAACGCATTACGCGACAACGTAGGTCAAGAATATAGTCTAAATGTCTCCACCAACCAGCGTTCAGAACACAACCCCTTTCAGCAGTCCAAAAAGTTCTGTTAAATGACAACAGAGGGGACAGGCAACAAGAACCATCAGTCAAAGAGGGGAGGGCAAGTTCTTCTCTTCCGGGTCATGTTGGGGCGCTACCGGAACTGATCGAATTGGTAGTCTATAGTGTTTCTGGATGTTTCAGACTAAAGCTGGCGTCAGCATGAGACCACTACCATCTCGTAGCTCCGTCGTGGCCATTCCACGAGCAATCATGGCAGCCGCTCCCCACCAGAAGCCTGCGGGAGTCGGAGGCCCCCAAGACTTTTGTAGAATCTTCACGGCTGAGGGGACGCTTTTCGAGAATGGGACCCAAGCCCTATCAGGGAAGCGTCCGAGTTCCAAGGTGTCCCAGGGCCATTTTAGTGGACCAGGCCCAAAACCGAAGAGCCGGCCGCCATTTTGAGAGTCCTGTGGCAGCCGCCTATCGCTGCACCGCAAGAGCGGGCGCAACTCAACTACATGGTGAGCGAGACGCTGTAGTCGCAAGAGCGGGCGGTAAACAGCTGAATGGCGGAAGAGGCACAGTGTAGCAAAAGCGGGCGGAATGGCAACTAAAACGATAAAGGGGCGCCCCACTACAGCTTGTCTTCAGGTCAAACGGATTGTGGGACAAGGTCCAGAATTGAAGAGTCATCAAAAGGCAAAAAGTTCCGCCGGACCCCGGGAGCCGGCCGCCTATGTCGGGGGCGATCTCAGGCTACACCAGTGCTATAAGACTTGGGGAGGGTGTCGGAGCCAAGCGTCTTCTCCGAGTCCATGGCCATCACACCGCCCCTCAGGGGCCTCCGTCAAGCTGTTTAGGAAGGTAACATATCACATTGTTTTCTAATGCAGTCAGGTCCACAAACGACACTCACTTACTTTGAGAATAGTGAAGCTGCAGTAGGTGGAAATAAGCTTCAGACAGTGTTACAAGCACTGCTCAGAACTCTTAACTATGGCACCCAACATCCAGAACTTATGCTATTTGAGAATGGCAGTGACATCGAAGCATCTCAGGGACCAAAACCATTAACGTACTTTCACGTATGAAAATCTTACTTGGGGAGGGGGCAGGAGCGAAGCGCCCCCTCCCAGTCAGCGCCACCACACCGTATGTTGAAAATCTGAAGCCATCGTTCTACAAAGTCAACCAAACTTGGATTGAAAAATCTAGAAAAATGTACAAACTGAAAACCAGTTTTGGTCTGCATAGCATCAGTAGCAACGCTTGAGTCAGCTTTGTGTCAAGCCGCCATTTTGATTCAACAAAGCACAGGCATTGAAAAAGGCTGAAATTCAGAACTCTAAACTATGGCACCCAACATCCAGGAGCTTGCCATCCGGATCTTGGAGCCTTGTGCTGCTTTCGATCTATTCACACATCGGTCCACTACTGACATCATCTTATAAACCAACGTTATGTAAATAGTTTTTTAATAAAATGTTTTACCCTGTTTCTTTGCTGGTGTGTTGTCTATATTTTTAATATTTGCATAGGGTTTGTCGTTATTTTGTGCGGGATGGGTGATGGAGCCGAGCTGTCTTGCAGCCCTCATGGTGTGGAGCTCAGTTCATCTCACTATTTTCGTATTTCTCATGAAGGGTTGTTCCTAATATTTCTATTTTAGCGAGGTCAAAAAGAGATCCAATTAGTGGCCTACTGATTTTGCTCGATTACTTTTATTTTTTTACACGATTTTTCACTATCTGCAAAGACTAAACAGAGTATTGCGACTTTGTGCTTGTTTGTAAATAGAGAATGATCCAAAGAGAACCAATTCTAAAACAGTAAATGCTTGGACAACAATCAATCAAATGGAGAGACAAGGAGGCACGACGGATTGCAACGGGGGTAAAGGCCTGCGTTAACTACCCTTCAGTATCTGCAAAGAGAGAGTACTACTAAGACAAAAGAGGGGAGGGGGGGGGGTGCAGCGTTCAAAGCACATCAGCGTGCATAAATACGAAAATGTTTTTATCTATCACGTACTTGACATTTTAAAGCTTTTCATATTTGCTATTAAAAAACCAATGAAATTCACAGAAAAAACCATAGGTTATAGTGGATATATAGTTAGGAATTTGCATTTACAAAACCTTGAAAATTCAATGAAAAAACCATTGGTTTTAGGCCATATATAGTTAGGAATTAGCATTTACAAAACCTTATTTTACTCGCATAAAACCATTGAAATTCCATATATAGTTAGAAGCGCTAACTATATATCGCGCACCCGCAATCCACTGCTGATGATGTCACATATTACATCATTCATGACATGGTCAGTGACATCACTGATGACATCACTGATGACATCTCAAATGACATCACTGATGACATCACTGATGACAACTCAAATGACATCACTGATGACATCTCAAATGACATCACTGATGACATCACTGATGACAACTCAAATGACATCACTGATGACATCTCATTTGTCATCACTGATCACATCACTCATGTGATAATACAATGAACCTCTTCAGACTCTAATATAACCTTACATACACTCAGTATAAACAGACACTCACAGACTGTCACTCATCCATGGAGTTACTCACACACCTAGTCAGTCATGCAAAGAATCAATCACACCTCCATTTCCTCAACTATACAGTTATACACATCTTACTTATTCAAACATATAATAACACATATTTACTCTCTTATATAATCCCTGATACAAGCTCACAGTGATCGATACAGCCACTCACACATTCACTGGCTCTTATGTTCAGTTATTTATATATCTCAACTCTCACATGTATTGTGTTTTACACATGTAGCAATGAGAAATCCATTCACTCACCAACACACCCATGCACAGTCAACCGCCCATATAGCTGTTTCCACATGCACTCTTGAACTCATACTCCTAGTGAATCAACTGCTTACACATCTATGCACAGAGTCACACACCTCCCAGCCACCCACACACACACTCAGCCTCCCATTCAAATACTTGGGCAACCAATCAATAACCCATATGGCCACTCTTATAGCTACTGATCAACACATGCAGCAGCTTACACAACAACAAACATACTGATGCACAAATTAAGACAGTTTAGTCACTAACCCATGCACTCAGTGAGACACATTTAATCACTCTTTCATACAGTCAGTCATGCACCTACTAAATTCTTCATCCAGACACTTATACATCCACTCATTCTTCAATATGTAAAACATATTTAAACTTTACAGACACATACAATCACTGGATGTTGTGATCAGTGATGTCATCAGTGATGTCATTTGAGATGTCATCAGTGATGTCATCAGTGATGTCACTGACCATGTCAAGAATGATGTAATATGTGACATCATCAGCAGTGGATTGCGGGTGCGCGATATATAGTTAGCGCTTCTAACTATATATGGAATTTCAATGGTTTTATGCGAGTAAAATAAGGTTTTGTAAATGCTAATTCCTAACTATATATGGCCTAAAACCAATGGTTTTTTCATTGAATTTTCAAGGTTTTGTAAATGCAAATTCCTAACTATATATCCACTATAACCTACGGTTTTTTCTGTGAATATATATATATATATATATATGTATATATATATATATATATATATATATATTACCTACTGGCGGTCGCCAGTAGGTAGTTATAGTTAGGATTTTTTTCAATGTTAAATCTCAAAATTCTATTTGGAATAACTTTGGCGCCGGTTGACGAATCTGCATGAAAATTTCCTGAAAATGGCCTCGTCGAGCTCGGGTCCTTCCTTGAAAGTTTGGGGGGGATACGTCAAGCGGGGGCCGAGATAAAAGGGGGGTCCCAAAACGCGTTTTCCCCATGTAAATTTCCATAGGGCGGTCGATTTCACTTTTAGCCCGAACGGCTGAATGGATTTCCAGCAAACTTGGCAAAATTGAAGGGACTGGTAGCCCGATGTGCCTTTGCTATGTCTCAAGATATATGCTGCAGTGGATTTTGAGTAATTTAGGTTCAAAAAAATATATATATCTATAGGCGCTCTCAGGTGCGCGCACCAGAGTCCGGAGTGCTCTCCAGGCGCGACACGCGACTTGCGCGCAGGAAGCTGATTGGCTCTTGGGTGTCTGTAAACATTCTAAACAGTCTGGAGCGGCCGCCATCTTGTGTCTCGGTAAAATTGAGACACAAGGGGTTTGAAAAAAAAGGGGCAAATGACCATAAGGGGGAAGAGTAGACCCCCTCTGACCCCCTAGGTTTGATGTAGGGGCTAAAATAGGGTCCTGCAGAGCATTACATTTTTTTTTTTTTTTTTCGTTTTGCGCGGGGGAAGCGCATGGTACGCGCACCGGCGAAGCACGGGGAAAATCAGGACCATATTTATGAAGGCCTTGCGCTGCTAGTTTTGCGCCTCCTGTGCGTCAATTTTTGTGACGCACCAGCGGTGTAAAAAAATGTGCATTGTTATGCAATATTTAAAAAGTGACGCATCTATCTAGATGCGTCACTTTTTAAATATAGTGCAACGAGGCACATTTTTTTACACTGCTGTTGTGATGCGTCACTTTTCTGTGCGCACTCCTTATGACATTCAAGATGTGTCATATTTAATGTATGACGAATCATGTTGCAAGGAGTTACAGATACATCAGTATTTCTGACATATCTGTAAACATAAAAGTGACGCGAGGCAGGCGCAAGATTTTGACGCAACAGCATCCTAAAAGTGACGCAGAGAAATCTCATAGATTTCAGTACGTCGTTATTACCAAGCTTTTTGCGGGGGAATGCCCCCTCTGCATACATTATATCTGACGCAGATATAATGTGGCGCAGAGTTTTAAAAAGTGACCCATGTACCTAGATGCGTCACTTTTTAAAAATAGCGTCAGGTATAATGCATGCAGAGGGGGTGTTCTCCCGCAAAAAGCTTTGTAATAGCGACGCAGTGAAATCTTTGAGATTTCACTGCGTCACATTTAGGATGCTGTTGCGTCAAAATATTGCGCCTGCTTTACAGCAGGTGTTAGACTGACGCAAGCCCTTTCACATGGTGCTTTTTCCATGTGAAAGGACACATTACTGGAGTTGCGTCACTTTTGTGACGCACTCCAGCAATGCGTTACTTGGAATGTCATAAGGAGTGCGCACAGAAAAGTGACGCATCGCACCAGTGGTGTAAAAAAATGTGCCTTGTTGCGTTATATTTAAAAAGTGACGTATCTAGGTAGATGGGTCACTTTTTAAAATCAAGCGCCACATTATATCTGCGTGAGGTATAATGCATGCAGAGGGGGTGTTCCCCCGCAAAAAGCTTTGTAATAGCGACGCAGTGAAATGTTTGAGATTTCACTGCGTCACTTTTAGGATGCTGTTGCATCCTTTAAATATAGTGCAACGAGGCACATTTTATTACACTGCTGGTGCGATGCGTCACTTTTCTGTGCGCACTCCTTATGACATTCCAGATGTGTCATATTTAATGTATGACGAATCATGTTGCAAGGAGTTACAGATACGTCAGTATTTCTCACATATCTGTAAACATGAAAGTGACGCGAGGCAGGCGCAAGATTTTGACGCAACAGCATCCTAAAAGTGACGCAGAGAAATCGCATAGATTTCAGTACGTCGTTATTACCAAGCTTTTTGCGAGGGATTGCCCCCTCTGCATACATTATACCTGACGCAGATATAATGTGGCGCAGAGTTTTAAAAAGTGACCCATGTACCTAGATGTGTCACTTTTCAAAAATAGTGTCAGGTATAATGCATGTAGAGGGGGTGTTCCCCTGCAAAAAGCTTGGTAATAATGACGCAGTGCGTCTTTTTTAGGATGCTGTTGCGCCAAAATCTTGCGCCTGCTTCACAGCAAACCTTTCATATGGTGCTTTTTCCATGCGAAAGGACACATTACTGGAGTTGCGTCACTTTTGTGACGCACTCCAGCAATGCGTTACTTTTGTGTTTACAGATACGTCAGAAATACTGACATATCTGTAACTCCTTGCGAATTGATTAGTCATATATTAAATATGACATATCTGGAATGTCATAAGGAGTGCGTCCAGAAAAGTGACGCATCGCTGTTTTCACGTAGCGATGCGTCACTTTTCAGAAATGAGGCCTCCAGTTTATTCACTGTGTCATAACTTTCTTTTCTAACACTCACCTTCTTTCATTCCTCCTACTTCACTTCCTTTCACCTCTCATACCTTTCTGTTCTTTCTTACTCATTCTCCTTTCAATTATCAATGCACTATATTTCACTTACTCTTCATTTTTTTAAGAATATAGCTCTTTGATGAGAATTGGAGGTAGTTCTGAAAAGAACTTTTGGTTTTCTTCTTTTAACTGAACAGGAACAAAAACAGGGAATGGAAACTGCTCAACAGGAGCAAAAAGAAAAGAAAAAAATTAGGGGTGGGAAGGGCAGAGATGGTTCTCCAATGCTCGAACCATGAGCAGGACACTTTGCTCCCCATAGGTGAGGAGTTGATTGCAGTATCTGCATTTGACGACCCCATGATTAAATGCAGGTTGTATGTTTGCCACCTGCTCCTGCGATTGCTCTCTCCCAGAAGAAGTTGCTCCTCCTGTTGATGTAGAGGCCCCATCTCTGGGAACCTCTTGTGCCAGAGCCCTGACACTTTCCCGGGCAAAATTCTGGGGGTGCCTCCTCTCCACATGGCGAATCATGGTGAAGTTGCCAAAAGAATACTTTTTTTGGGGGTTACCCCGTGACAGGACCTGTTTGCAGATCCTGCACTCTACTTTTGGTGCATTCACCTTTTTCTGGTCTGCTGGAAACTTAAAAAATTTCCAGATGAAATGTTCTTTGACCTTCGGCTGAGGAGGCTCTTCATCAATGAAATCATTGGAGTCATCTTCACTGCTGGATGGTCTGGCAGCCATGATTAATCAAGAAATATGCAACAGCAAAAAAGGCAGGTCTTTCAGTCACAAAAGTGAAAGAAGAAGTGAAGGAAATGGGTGGGGATTTCATTCATTGTAAAAAAAAACTGTTAGCAACCAATGAAAAGTGTTATTTGAGGGTCACATGACCCGACGCGTTTACGCTGCGCGCTCCGGAGCCCTTCCGGTGCGTTTACGCAGCGCGATCGTAGGCGCTTCCGGGGCGCAAACGTGGCGCGATCGTAGGCGCTTTTGCGTGCGTTTACGCGCCGCGAACGTAGGCGCTTCCGAGGGCACTTACGTTGCGCGCCGAAGTGACGTCATCAAACTTTTACAGAAATGCATAATCATTTTCCTTATTAAAAAAAACTAATTTTATTTGTATGGTACGAAATGTTTTGCATTATTATTAACTTTTCATTCATATTTTTTTTCACGAACGACAGTTGCGCTCTGGGTGCGCTTTCAGATGAGCTCACGGAAAAGCTTACCGGAGAGCTTAGCTGAAAGCTTCCCGGAGCGCGCACCCAGAGCGCAAAACAAAAAAAATTATATAAAAAAAACATGAATACTTTTAAAAAAACAGCAAATTGTAAAAAAAAAAAAGGTTAGAAAATCGATATACAAAGGAATTAGCATTTAAAAAACTTATGAAATTCACTGAAAAAACCATAGGTTTCACACCAGTTATAGTTAGGAATTAGCATTTAAAAAACCTATTAAATTCACTGAAAAAACCATAGGTTTCACACCAGTTATAGTTAGCTGGAAATTTTACTGATATAAAACCATTGAAATTCCCACGTTATAGTTAGATGGACTCACTATAACTTGCGCGTGCAATGCACTGCTGATGATGTCTTATTAAGCCAGTTAACCAATCAATTTTTAAAAACCATCCATTTAGACACTTATTTAAACATTTATTCTTCCATCAACTTTTACATATACATATATAAAATATATTTATTTTTCAGAAAGACACACATTCACTGGATGGTGTCATCAGTGATGTCATGAGTGATGTCACTGACCATGTCATGAGTGATGTAATATGTGATGTCATCAGCAGTGCATTGCACGCGCAAGTTATAGTGAGTCCATCTAACTATAACGTGGGAATTTCAATGGTTTTATATCAGTAAAATTTCCAGCTAACTATAACTGGTATGAAACCTATGGTTTTTTTCAGTGAATTTAATAGGTTTTTTAAATGCTAATTCCTAACTATAACTGGTGTGAAACCTATGTTTTTTTCAGTGAATATATATATATATATATATTTCTCGAAATACTTACCAACAATTCAAGCTTCAATGAAAGAATGTCATCTATGAGTTTCCAGTGAAGTTCATCGTTTTCAAATGATCTAGGAAAGAAGGTACAAAGACTTTAAGTCAATAGTCAGTTATTGGAGAAAACCATAAAGAGTAGAAGGGAGACATAGGGAAACTTAGAAGAGAAATAAATGCTAATCATAGATTTGTGTTATTATTATTTAGTCAGGTAATACTACTTATTGACGAAGCAAGACAAGACTGCAAATATAAGAGACAGATAGCCACATTGCATGGACAGGTAATCAACGTTTGAATAGAGAATTGCAGTTGATTAGTATATTACAGACATTGCTAAGATTGTTCTTTTGCAGGCTGAATAGCAGTGAAGTAGCTGAGCCATCCACCAAGAAGAAGACGTGGTATGTCTCTTTCTCTCCTACTCCCCCTTTTCCCCTCTTTATTGCCAGAGTTTATATATAACTGTGGTCATGGAGTTTGGGATTTGAGGAACAGTTGTCAGCTCCTGCGGAAACTAGAGATTCTGGAAAGGTACTTGACACTTCTATTCCTGATAAGTGGCAGACTTCGTCTATCTAAACGATGATCCTTGTGATAATTAGAAGGGGCTATATAGACTGGAGGGTACAAGAAAGACAGGTAACAACGGCCAGTCCAGCCGCTGAGAAGCCAAGTATAAGCATTTTTCTCACAGACGAAATATACATTTAGGGGGAGTCAACAATGGTGGACTACTAAAGGTACATAACCGATGGTATAATTGCATCGACTTTCTCCTACCGAAATGTGCCCTGCTCCCTGAACACAAAATGCAGAGGTACTATTTAATATAGGTACTGGAATGGCCCTATCATCTGTAACATTTCTTTCCTTGAATTGTTGAAAATACTGGGTGAAGTTGAACTCTGCAAAATCCAAAATTTCATTCTTTAAACAGGTGATGTTTTTATGTGTTGTATACATATTCATACACGCATTCGGATCTAAGGATCCCTCCCCATCATTTCTCTCTGGATCAAATCCTTGGTGTACTTCTATATATGCTAGAATCATCTCATAATCCCTCTCCGAATATCTTTGAGTATCTACTGTATAATGCATATACATCATAGAGAGTAATTTGAACCAAGCTTCACAACCTCCTAAATAAGACAAGGGTAAAGATATAAATAAATCGTGCTTGTGCATAACAGGGCTGAAGGCCACACAGCCAACAATTTTTGCAAAAATTTTTTAACTAAATATGCTTAGCTTCTCCCCTCATGTCTAACTCTCTGTCAGTTTAGCGCCATGAAACCGCTGGTGTACGTGCGCTGTATAAATAATTTTAAATAGAAATAGAATAGTATTGGTAGCACTGTCTGTTTGATGAAGCATTTCAACAAATACATTTTTCGTGTAAGTCTGACGGTGCCTTTCCTTATGTGGGGCCAAGGAATAGAATACATGTTCCGGAGGCGGGCAGTGGTTCCTGAAACAGTATGCATAGGGTGCGGAAATTCTAAATATATATACACTCCCATTAATAGTATTAACAACTAGAAAAGACAGGCATATTTACAGGGAGGTGACGTGGTGCAGAATGACGCTCCTCTTCGGGGACAAAACAAGCAAAAGGGTACATGCTAGGTAAAAGTTCAAAAATAAACTCGGGCAATCCAGTCCTACCTGCCAGAGGGTGCTTCTTTCCTGTGTCCGTCTAGAGCCTCACAGGCAGGCTCCTATCGTTCATCACAAATAAGACCAAGCAACTTCTCACGTTAGAGTTATGTTCCCACACAACCCTTGAAGAAAAACAGAACCTGAGCCCATTTAAACAAACAAGTTCAGTCTTTCTTTCTGAACAGAGCAAGCAAATGTTCAAGGCTCTCAGCGCGTTCAGTCCAGTGTCTCGCTCATTCGCCCAGAAGCGTATCTAACAAACCCTTGTACTCAAGTCTCTCCCTTTCTCATACCATCTTCAGCTGGGGTACTGTGGTGTCTTCTGGGCCACAGATTGTATCGAACATGGCTAGGCGTTTCCTGATCAGGGAACAAAACAGAGGATGGTGAATCCATTGCAACAGGGATACTACAAGCCTTTCGTTCAACTGAAGGAGCAACAGAATCCGGGGAAATCACTTGTGCAGATGACAAAACCCCTTCCGAGCCCGATGCTCCTTCTTCTTGCCCTTCTCCAACTTCCTGGGCATCAGAAAAGGGAACAAAGCGAGGGGCTCGTTCACTTTCCTGGGTCAAAACTCCTTCCTAGTTTCGCTGATCATAAGGAAGCGGGAGGGGCAGTTTCTTTACGTGCGAGACATGGATCCAATGTCTTTTGCCGTTTACCTTCACCGCTGTCCTCGTGGCCAGTAGAATCTGAAAGGGCTCGGACCAACGAGGGTCCAGACTGGATTTCCGCTGATAATTTGCGGACCAGAACCCACTGTCCTGGTTCCAAACGATGTCCGGGACCCTCCGGCAGGGGCTGCATAACTGCTGAAACCAGTTGATGAATAGAATGAAGATCTTTAGTCAGGGCATACAGATAATCTGTCATCATAGGATATTCAATATCACGAAAAGTTCTGGGTCTCGGGACACCCCAAACATTGGCAGGGTGCCCAAAATTCACCTCGTAGGGAGATAAGCCAGAACGAGAATGTGGGGTAACTAGTATTGACATCAGTGCTAGTGGTAGGGCATCTGGCCACCTCAACCCAGTACTTTCTTGACTCTTTGCCAGTTTAAGTTTCAGTATTCCGTTATACTTCTTAACCAGTCCAGCAGACTGAGGGTGTCGAGCCGCATGGAATTTCTGTAACCCATTACAAACATGACTGATAAGATCTGTATTAAAGTGCCCCCGTTATCACTCCAGATCACCCGAGGCAATCCATAGCATCGGAAGTACTCTTTTATCAGAGCCTTTGCTGTTGCCAGAGCAGTGTTTTCTTTGGTCGAGTAGGCCTCCACCCATTTGTTAAAAGCACACACCATGACCAGGACATACTTTAGATTATTCACACGCTCCAGCTGGATATAATCCATTTGGAGCACCTCAAAAGGCAAAGATGGTGGTCAAAATTTCCACTCAAAACAGGTTCCCTATCTTCAGGATTATGTTGTAAACAAACCATGCAATATTGCACCAAATGAGCAGCAGTTCCTGGGATATAAGGATTATTCCACACAGGGTCTAGAAGTGCACAAATACGCTTTGTCCCAGAATGTGCTGAGCCGTGTGCCATGGTCACTACGGCATTTACTAATGCACTGGGCAACAACCATCACTGTTTCTCAGATAAATCAATCCAACAATCATTTGTATCTAATTTCCCCACTTCCTTCTCCCAGTGAGCCAGTTCAGCGGGGGTAGCTTCTTTCTGTATTTCTCTGACACTCTCCATTTTTTTGTCAAACATGTCCGTCTCCACCACCCACCTAGCAGAAGCAGTCACGAACATTGAGGTTATTTTGGATTTTGAAGTTTCTTTAGCAATCTGATCAGCAAACGCATTACCCTCACCTACTGTATCCACCACTGTCTTATGTGCACTGCATTTAACTACGGCCACCATTTCTGATAATGCAATGCTGTCAGTAATTGTAAAATCAAAGGGCCATGTTGTATTTTCTGACCATGGGAAGTGAGAAACCCCCTTTCCGCCCACAGTCGGCCAAAGCTATGAGCCACGCCGAAGGTGTATTGGCTGTCTGTGTAAATATTTACTCTCAATCCTTTACTTAACTCACAGGCCCGAAGCAATGCCACTAACTCAGCTGCCTGTGCTGACTGATAGGGTACTCGGGAAGCCTCAACCACAGTGCATAAAGTAGTTATCGCTTATGCAGCAGTTGTCGTGCCATCTGGTAACTTCAAACAAGAGCCATCGACATACAATTCACCTTGAGGGTCAGATAGAGGAATGTCTGTGAGATCTGCCAGTCCCTTCGTCTCTTCCTCTGTCCGAAATATTCAATCATGTACATCATTGTTTTTCTCTTCTGAAGGGAGGGGTAGTAACGTGGGGGGTTTCAGAGTGGCACAATGTTTAATTGTAACATGGGGAGCAAATAAAGTCAATTCGTAGCCTGTAAGACGCGCACTCGTAAGGTGCTGGGTCTTTGTTTTGTTCAGTAATGTATCGACACCATGCGGTACCATCACTGTGAGGTCAGTATTCAGAACTAGCCCTTCCGACTGTCGAATGGCCACTGCAACCGCAACAGTGGCCCTTAAACAGCTAGGAAGCTCTATCCAACACCGCCGAGAAATAGGCACAGGGTCTGCATACCTCCAAATCATTGTGTCAACACAGAAAGTGAGCAACCGTCCACCTCGTGTACATAAAGCACAAAAGGTTTTCGGTAATCAGGAGTACCCAAGACGGGTGCAGAGCAAAGCGCAGATTTCAAAGAGTCAAAAGCTTTCTGACACTTATCAGTCCAGGGTAGAGGTTCATGCACATCTTTAGTGGTTATGTACAGGAGAGGTAAGAAGAGAAAATTTAGGAATTCACTGGCGACAATAAGAAGTTATGCAGAGAAATGAACAAATATCACGCTGAGTACGGGGTATCTGTCGACAATATAGAAATTTGGAAAGAGAAACTTTATTACCATTAGCCGCCAAATGAGACAATAATTTAACAGTGGCTGCTTTACATCTCTCTTCAGTATCGGAAGCCACCAACAGGTTATCAACATATTGTAAGAGCACATTACCGGGAGGCAAGGTCAAATCACCCAATAATGTTTTAAGAGCCTGACTATAAATACTAGGACTCTCAGTGTATCCCTGGGGAGCGCGACAAAACTGAAAGCTGCGACCAGATAAGGAGAAGCCGAAAATATGATGGCTATCAGGATGAATCGGAATGGTAAAGAAAGCATTCTTTAAATCAATAATGTAAAAATATGTAGCAGTGGGAGTGATCATCGTTAGAATAGTAGTGATGTCAGAAACCACAGGGCATTGCGGCACCACTTACTTGTTAATTTCTCACAGGTCAATTACAAAGCGGTAAGTATTAACATGGTCGGAATCGCTCGCAACAGAGGCCTTTTTCAAAATTGGTAAAATGGGACTGTTGCATATATTGGCAGCCGTTTCCTCCCCCACACCCTTCTTGATCAAATCTTGTATGATGGAGAGCAGAGCTTTCTCGCCTGCCGGAGAAATCTTGTTTTGAGGTATCCGCGGTAAACAAGCATTTTGTTTCAGAGTAATAGAAACAGGTGGAATCTTTAACAATCCTACATCTGTGTCTCCTTTGGCCCGCAGTGTCGCTGGGATATCAGCAAACTCAGGAGGGATGGGTACATTTTTAGCGAAACACTGCAAAGTATGTTTACCAGGGTATTGTATAGTCAGATAAACACCATCAGGGGAACAATGAATCTGTGCATGCAATTTCTTCAACAGATCCAATCCTAATAGATTCTCCCCGCAATGTGAAGTCAACAGAAACGGAGAGTCCACTGTAACCGGACCAATTGTAAACAGAACAGGTTTAGAAATGGGGCTCGCCACCTGAATTCCAGAAGATCCCACTGAAACATTATTCTACCCGGACAGAGGAGCCCCTGGGACCAGCGAACGAGAAATTGAACTATTCATCGCACCCGTATCAACTAGAAAGTTTTCAGATGTCCCCATCAACCGCCCTTGTACATAAGGACCTTGCTGATCAATGGGTACTGACACCTGGCCCCACTCTGTCCTTGGCTGTCCTATGTGTAAGCATACCCTTCGGTCCCATCAATTACACAGTCTTCATTATAGTACTGCCTACCTCTCGGATTATCAAAATCATTCTTTTCAGATTCGCCGTGCGTTGTCTCCCCTCTCCGCATATCACTCCGATCCACACCACCTAGACCTCTTCCTCTCCCTCTTATTGCCCACTTCTGCGCCAGCAACAATGGACACTGAGATCGCCAATGGCCTTCCTGTTTACAGTAAGCGCACTGGTTTATTAACAAAGCAACAGCTGGTCCTCCTCCTCGCCCCCTGATGACTTGCTGTAACAACACTCGTGTCTTTAGATCCTTTGTTTTCTTTTCTGACTTATCCTTACTCTCATTTTCCCTATGTTCGTAATACTGAGCCATACTCAGTATAACCGAAGGTGTAGAAGTGGTCCAAGTACTCTCAGCGGCTTGTAACAGATTTGTCACGAAACGATTAACAAATAATCATATACCACCCTCCACTGACAAATCTTGCCCACTAAAGTCAATAAATGCACCCTCAAATCTAGTGAAGAAATCCGAAACACTTTCGTCCTTTTTCTGCTTACATGCTGTCAATTTGTCCCAATCTATCTTACGGGGTGGAATTAAGGAATGCATGTAGGTAATAATCCGACTCGGTAAAGCCAATAGTTTGGGTTTTAGTTTATCACCAGGATTTCGATCCTTATCCCAATCTTTAATCTGATCCCAAGTCCCGCCCAACTCTGTGGCATGGTCCTGGTCATGCACCTGACGCCACACGTCAACGGGGACTAGTAACCCAAAAAATAGCTCTATGTCAGCTAGGGTCATAACAGCTGAGGAGGCCGCTTCTGTAAGCTCCTTATAGTAAGCTGTAGGGTTCTTTCAGGGGTCGGGGAGTTGTGACTTTAGCGAAAGGGCTTCACTCCTCTTCCAAGGGGTATAAACCCATCACTCTTGAAATCGCGCCTCCACACGAGGTCTAGTTACTACGTTCTAATCGTTTCTGAATTCCGGTACTTCAGGATGGAAGATAGGATGGACTTCCCGCATAGGGTACTGGGAGTTCCAGGTTGGACATTTTAAGTGCATCCGTGCTCTATAATTCAATAGAACCTCGACGATCCTGTACACTTCCTCTAATCCTAATTCAGATTTTTGAGCCTGGTCCCGAATGTCATACATCACTTGTGGGGCCCTCCCTCCCGGGAAACACTGCTCCCATAGAGAAATAAGACTTATGGCCATGTGCTCCAGGGCATGCTGCTGCATAAGGGGCTCATAATCTCGAAGTGTACTCCATACATCAGCTAAAGTATAAATAGGATTGCGCATCCACTGGAATGACTGATTCGCAATCGTCTGCTTTTCTTCTAGTCCTACCGCCGAATGATTAAACAACCTACGTGCGCCAAGATCCCCCAGAGCACGAGAGGGAGTAGGGTCAGTGTGGAAAATCAGGGGTCCCTACCTCATCAGAAGGGCGGAACCGACAGGGGTCTCCCACCCCCACGCCGGCACAAACAGCATCCCTAGGTCATCGGACTTCCTCTCTTCACCCACAGGATCCGCTAACCATTGACGACCCGGAACCCGACAAACCGGAAACCGGAAGTGAAGTCCCTACTGGTGACCCGGAACCCGAACCATCCGGAAGCGGAAGTGCGTCAACTACGCTCCACCAGGAACATAGAAAAGTCGGGAGAGCAGTCAAGACCTCGTTCAGCCCAGCGGACTCGTGGCAGGAGAAAGCGAACGGCGCGGAACCCCCGACGGAGAGCGGAAGACGAGAGGAGATCGTAGAGAAGGCGGAAAGCGGAGAGGAGGAGGAGGAAGAAGACCTGTGGTCGGAGGACTGGTGGCGACCTCCGGAGGTGGCTGGAGAGCGGCCGCAACTCGGATGAGAGTTGCGGCGGGGCACGTGAGTACACTCTATCCTTTCTCCGTGTCCCTTTGTAAATATAGTGTAAATACCTGTAAAGCCTGTATATAGAGCGTCACGAGCACCCTGCACTGCCCGTATCGATAAACGAAGTATCACGAGCACCTTGTATATATCACTATCCTTGCACTGACCCGGACACCCCAACCACTATACCCCTCCCGCTTGCAATTGACCTTATCCTCCCTCTACCTTTCCCACCTCCCCTCCCACACGTTTCCTTTCCTGGCCAACTCACTCCCGGTGAAGGTGACAGTACTCGATAGTCCTCATCGGACTGGACTAACCCCAATTTGTTCTCTCTCTTACATATCTCCGAGGAGACCCATCACCCGACCGTCATCCGATGACAACAACCTACAGAGTACCCGGGACAAGACATCAACCCTACAACAGAACCCACCCGTCACAACGTTCTCTCCGGACTTCCTCCCCTTTACCACTGTGGAACACTACTGTGTGTCTTACTTCTGAATAAAATCCGAAACCATAGCTCACTACATCCGGCCTCCCAGCCTGTTATTCCGGTCCGCCCAACCCACAACTCCACAGGTGGTGTCAGAAGTGGGATCTGCCGGAAGCATGGAGGCCGCGGTTAAACAGCTAGCGGAGAGCCAGGAGGTGCTTGGAAAAATGATGGAGCGGTTCCTCAAGACCGCCGAGGATGACCGTGGCCAACTCCACGATGTCCTTAAAGGACAGGGGACTGCTCAGGACCAAGCCCTCGAGAAACTGACCACCGTCATGGGGCAACAAAGGCCCACCACCTCCTTACCTTCAGTGGTCCTCCAAAAATATGTGTCGGGGGAAGACCCCGACTATTTTTTCACAAACTTTGAGCGCTTGGCGCAGGCTGCTGCATGGCCTGCCGATCGCTGGAGTCACTATCTTGGTCCACTGTTAACAGGTGAACTACAGGCCGCCTATCAGCAGGCCAATATCCAGGGAGTAACCCCCTACCAAGACGTCAAAACCTGCATTCTCGAGAGACTGGGAATCGACGACGAAACGTACAGGGTTCGTTTGCGTCAGGCCAAAGAGGGCCCCCAAGAAACGCCGCGTGCTCTCTCATTTTGGATACAGGACTTGGCAAACAGATGGCTAAAACCGGCCACCGCCACGAAGGAAGAGATCCTTGCAAAGATATATTTGGAACAGTACCTGGCATCTCTTTATCCAGCCACCCAGAAATGGGTGAGACAACACGCCCGCCTGACTTTGGACAGCGCGGTGGAAATAGCCAGCGCCTACAGTAGAGCCCAAGAGTCCCAACGGGTCAAAGAAGAACAACATCCACGCATTTCACATGGCAACCACTCACGGCCCCAAAGACCACCAACCCCGGTCAGAAGACCGGAACCCACTCCCCTGATGCCATATCCAGTCCTGCCTCGACCTCCCCCACCCGGTCCACAGTGCTATCACTGTGGAGGATACGGACACATAGCCCGGGTGTGTCCTCAAAAGGAGGAGCCTATGGACATAGGGATGGCACGGAACTATGTTTGCCTCACCAACGAAGTCACCCCACCACCTTTCCGCTGCCCCGTGAGAATTGACGGACACCGTATGATGGCCTTGGCGGACACGGGGTGTAGACATAGTGTCCTAAGACCCCAGGAACTACCCCATCCTGTCGGACCCCATACTGGGACTGTTGCTATAAAATGTGTTCACGGCGACACCAAGAGCTATCCAACGGCCCAAGTGAGGGTACAACAAAACGCAGATATGGGTAGCATGTTAACAGTAGGGCTGGTTCCTAATCTCCCTGAACAAGCCATATTAGGCAGCGATTATAGCGGTCTTCCCCACCTCCTGAAAGACACTACAGACTCCCTAAAGAAATGGTGGGCGGAGGCCCCGTTTCCCCATGGATCTCCGACAACGGACTCTCCCTCAAAACCAGGAAAAACTAAGAACCAAAAGAAAAGAGAAAAGAGAACATTTACAGGTGCATTCCCTGCTCATGTCGACGATCATCCTTGGGAAACGGACCGCGAATTCCGAGCTGCCCAGCAAGAGGATCCCGTACTACAGGAAGCCTGGAATCGTGCCCTGGACAATGAGGACCCACTGCACGTAGGTCCTTACTTCTTTCGCAAACATGGACTCCTCTATAGAAAAGGGGGGCCCCAGGAACCCACACAGTTAGTTATCCCCGGATTGTTTCGGGACAAAGTCCTATACCTGGCCCACAGTCATTTGCTGGGAGGACATTTCAGTGATCTAAAAACCGGCCAAACTATTCTCGAAAAGTTCTACTGGCCGGGCGTCCATGGCCAAATCAAACAATACTGTAGGGAGTGTCCGGTATGCCAGAGAAACAGCCGGTATCGACCCCCCCGAGTGCCTCTCCAACCCCTTCCTCTTATTGATGTCCCTTTTTCCCGAGTGGGTATGGACCTGATAGGACCCCTGTTACCCTCTAGGACGGGTTGTAGGTACGCCCTGGTGTTAGTAGATTACGCCACCAGGTTCCCGGAGGCCATCCCTTTGAAGCAGCCCACTACACAAAACATCGCTAAAGCCCTTATCTCCATCTTCAGTAGGGTAGGATTCCCTCGTGAGATCCTAACCGATCAGGGTACACCTTTCGTGTCCTCCCTCATGCGTCAAGTATGCGCCAATTTGGGTATCAAACAGATAAGGACTTCGGCCTATCACCCCCAGACAGACGGGTTGGTGGAGAGATATAACGCCACCCTAAAAGCCACCCTGAAAAAGCTCCTGGGCCTGGAAAGTAAAAGGTGGGAGGAGATGCTGCCCCTCGCCCTCTTCGCCATTCGGTGCAAAGTACAAAGCAGCACCGGGTATTCCCCATATGAATTGCTATATGGACGTGCCCCGAGGACCCTGTTAGACATGGCTCGCGAGGCGTGGGAAGCTGAGCCAGACCGGACCCGCCCTCTCCCCGAGTATGTTGATAACCTCCGAACCCACTTGACCCAGATCAGAGAAATAGTGCGGCAGAATCTGACAGCTTCGCAGGTCACTCAAAAACAGCAGTATAATAAAGGAACCAAGGCCCGTTCTTTCAATCCAGGAGACCTGGTGTTGTTACTCCTGCCATCCTCCGACCATAAACTGTTGGGACATTGGCAGGGCCCCTTCCCTATCGTGAGACAAGTGACTCCCGTCACCTATGAACTGGAGTTGGATGCCAACCGAAGTGTCACCCAGATCTACCACGTCAATCTGTTAAAGAAGTGGGAGGGACCCCTCCCTGTCCTGACAGGTTCACTCTCTCTGCCCTTTGAGGGCTGTATAGACCCTGACCTCCCTGAAACCAACAAACAGGACCTTAAACGGGCCTTGTCCTCGGTCCAAGCAGTGTTTTCTTCCCTACCCGGACACTCCACCATAGTGGAACACGCAATCCACACAGAAGCAGGGAAAATCGTGCGACAAAGAGACCAACCAAATGTTGAAGATGGGTATAATCGAACCGTCTAACAGCAGTTGGAATTCCCCCATCGTGTTAGTACCCAAACCCGATGGCTCCACCGTTTCTGCATAGATTTCAGGGAGGTGAATAAAATCTCGGCTTTCGACTCCTATCCCCTGCCTCGAGTGGACGAGATGGTGGAACGGATAGGCAAAGCTAAATATATCAGTACCCTTGACTTGTGTAAAGGGTACTGGCAGATCCCTTTAAAGCCGGAGGATAAACCTAAAACTGCATTTTCAACCCCTGAGGGTTTGTTTCAATTCAAAGTGATGCCCTTCGGGCTCCATGGGGCCCCGGCGACATTTCAAAGGGCTATGAACCTGGTCTTACGACCCCATGCCAACTTTGCCGGGGCGTACTTAGATGACATAGTCATATACAGCGACAGCTGGGAACAACACCTACGCCATTTACGGGCAGTGGTGCACTCCTTGGGAAGCCATGGTTTCACCATTAACCCCGCCAAGACGACCTTGGCGGCCCAAAGTGTAAAGTATCTGGGGTACCTCTTAGGGGAGGGCGTCATTCGTCCCCAAAACAATAAGATACAAGCCATACACTCTATACCCTTCCCTCACACAAAGAGAGAACTCCGTGCCTTTCTCGGATTACTAGGGTATTACAGGAGGTTTATTCCCCGGTTCTCCCAGATAGCCGCTCCCTTGACAGACCTTTTGAAAAAGACCGCCAGAACCGAAGAGAAGTTGCAACAACCCACTCCTATCCTGCTACAGGCCTTCAATCTCCTCAAGCAATCCCTGTTGTCGGAACCCGTGTTGATCAGTCCGGACTATTCCCGACCTTTCATCCTGCAGACGGACGCCTCCGATCAGGGTTTGGGGGCGGTCTTGTCCCAGAAAGATGACAAAGGGGTCGAAAAACCGGTTCTGTATATCAGTCGGAAGCTTTTCCAGCGGGAGCAAAACTATGCAGTCGTGGAGAAAGAGGCTCTGGCAATTAAATGGGCAGTGGACAGTCTCAGGTATTATTTAGAGGGCCGGGAATTTGTCCTGTACACAGACCATGCACCACTTGAGTGGATGGCCCGCAATCGGGGCCACAACGACAGGGTTCTTAGGTGGTTCCTGTCGTTACAGCCATTTCGTTTCAAAACGCTACATCGAAAGGGACTAGACCAGGGCAATGCTGATTACCTCTCTCATTATCCAGCACCTTCCACCCCTACTAGTAAGACAGCTAGGGAAAGGGGATGTGGAAAATCAGGGGTCCCTACCTCATCAGAAGGGCGGAACCGACAGGGGTCTCCCACCCCCACGCCGGCACAAACAGCATCCCTAGGTCATCGGACTTCCTCTCTTCACCCACAGAATCCGCTAACCATTGACGAGCCGGAACCCGACAAACCGGAAACCGGAAGTGAAGTCCCTACTGGTGACCCGGAACCCGAACCATCCGGAAGCGGAAGTGCGTCAACTACGCTCCACCAGGAACATAGAAAAGTCGGGAGAGCAGTCAAGACCTCGTTCAGCCCAGCGGACTCGTGGCAGGAGAAAGCGAACGGCGCGGAACCCCCGACGGAGAGCGGAAGACGAGAGGAGATCGTAGAGAAGGCGGAAAGCGGAGAGGAGGAGGAGGAAGAAGACCTGTGGTCGGAGGACTGGTGGCGACCTCCGGAGGTGGCTGGAGAGCGGCCGCAACTCGGATGAGAGTTGCGGCGGGGCACGTGAGTACACTCTATCCTTTCTCCGTGTCCCTTTGTAAATATAGTGTAAATACCTGTAAAGCCTGTATATAGAGCGTCACGAGCACCCTGCACTGCCCGTATCGATAAACGAAGTATCACGAGCACCTTGTATATATCACTATCCTTGCACTGACCCGGACACCCCAACCACTATACCCCTCCCGCTTGCAATTGACCTTATCCTCCCTCTACCTTTCCCACCTCCCCTCCCACACGTTTCCTTTCCTGGCCAACTCACTCCCGGTGAAGGTGACAGTACTCGATAGTCCTCATCGGACTGGACTAACCCCAATTTGTTCTCTCTCTTACATATCTCCGAGGAGACCCATCACCCGACCGTCATCCGATGACAACAACCTACAGAGTACCCGGGACAAGACATCAACCCTACAACAGAACCCACCCGTCACAACGTTCTCTCCGGACTTCCTCCCCTTTACCACTGTGGAACACTACTGTGTGTCTTACTTCTGAATAAAATCCGAAACCATAGCTCACTACATCCGGCCTCCCAGCCTGTTATTCCGGTCCGCCCAACCCACAACTCCACAGTCAGCTAGAGTTGGGGTCGTGCTCGAAGACTGGGAAGCCCACGCGGAAGTTGGGGGAGACAAAACAACTGTGGACACAGTTGGAGACGGCAATGCATCGGGCCATAAAGTAGCCGATCCAAATGCTGAGGGAGATAAAACAGAGGACGTTCCTAGAGGGATGGGGAGAGGAAACATCAGGCGCAGAAGCCTTTGGAGCCGGAGCCGGAGTTAAAGGGACCGCAGGATATATGCGTTTTGGAGCATAAGGGGGAGGTGGACGCCCACTCAATAAGTCCTCTATTTCATCCTCTGGCTCAGTCCTAGTTACGTAGCTTTTATCCACCTGTAATCTAAATTGTCTATCTGTACAATCAATTCCTTTTTCAGTTTGAGCTTTATCGTAAGCTATGGCTTTCTGTGTAATCATCTGACCTCCTTTCATTTTACATAACTTTTCTTCCCTGATGCGTCGACGCTTTGCTTCCTTCTGCCACATGTTTAGAGAATCAAACATTGCCTGCCGACTTCGTTTAGAAAACAATCAATCCTGCAAGAAATGTATCTTTTTCTCATCAAAAGACCCGGTTAAGGGCTATTGTAGTTCCACATCGTCTTTAGTATATTTATGCCATAGCGTATTAAACAGAATGGGTGAAATACCGTGTTTAGCATACATATCATAACTTGGGCTGCCCTCTGGCAGACAGGTTGACTTTCATCCAAACGTGTGCTTTTCCGGCGACAACAGCATCCAAAACATAATTTACTAAAACACGGCATAATGATGGTTGACAGTTAAATCTCATTCAAGAAACAATCTTTCAAACATGGCCATGTTCACACATCCTCACCACTGTCACTTATTCTCTGAATCAAACGCAGCCAAACAATACATACATATATACACCAAGAAAGAATCTTCAAAACGACATGTCTTTTTCCAAAAAAAAGAACGGAGCCCGTTGACTCCCCTTCATGGAGAACTAATCAATTCATATTCCAGACCAACAGATACCAAAATCAAGCAGTCCAAAGACTACCCAGAGACCGTTGGACAGGTATTAACCACAGACTGTCCTACAGATCATCCCAAAGCCTTCCTGGTTCACCCTCGGGACTATTCTGACTAAGCCTGCTGCCTTAGCGTCGCTTCAGGTATGTCCCAAAGGCTACCCAGGTACAATCACGGGCATTTCCGAGGCTAGTTCGGCCAGGTGCGCCCCGCACAAGCCACACCAAGGCATCCGATCGACGTCTCTATTATTCACAAAACAAGTCCGTGGAGCATCTACCCGTGCAGCCACAGTTAACTGTTTCAAAAGCACTGCTCAACAACGCATTCCACAAGACATCAAAAACAATTCACTCACCTGGTGCACGCAGGTACAATTGCCAACTCCTGAAAACCAACACGGTCAGCTCCCGGGTTATGCCCGTAGGTCTCCGGTGAAGGGTCACTAGCAGCTGGGACTCCCTGATCGCGAGAGCGGAGTAAGTCAGAATTTTTGGTCAGTCCACCCACTCGACTAGAGCTCCCCTTTCTTTGTCCTTTCTACCCGTTTCGGGAGGAAGACCCTATTGCGGAGTCCCGGCGGAGTCGCCAACTGATGTACAGTAAAAATAACATAAAAGGCTATACCTACCACATAGCCTCAATACCATTACCAAATAACCAGTCAGTTGACAGTTAATAAGGGTCAATCGTTTATTAAGCAAAATACTCTATAGAGGAGCCTCTCCAACCCTCACCCATCAGGTGCACAGAGAAGACTGCTGGCTTACAGTCAAAACCAAACATATATACTTTCAGTTCAACACATGAAGTCACCGTAAATGGAAAAACACAACTCGGCCCTTGAGTTCGAAGGAAGGACCATATATGGCACACATGATTGGTTCAAAGCTTTACTATTTATTACTGGGAAGGTCAGGAGGGGTGACTCCCTTTCGTACTGGTGCCCGGGAGTGTAGGCACGGCACCTCCAGGAATGCGCTTATCGCACCCAAAGCCAGATGCGAACTCAAGTCCCAGGACAGAGGGAAAACAGTTTACCTTCAGCTGCTCTCAGTAACTCAAATGAACTGGGACTTGACAACTACTGGAGAATAACACATGATCACAGCTCGTGTTCTAACACAGAGGAAAGAAGATGGCGTCTGTATGGTTCTCGGCCTGCTCTATTAGTATGGAACATAACGAAAAGATAAACCTTTTCCTACCGGCTAAAACATATATGTGTTATGTTGCCTGCATATTAAGCACAGAGGATTTATAGATACATCATGCTAACAATATATATGTCCGATACTCCTCGTGTATGCAAAATCTAATTTTTTTCCCTCAATGGCTGCGGGAGAATTTGGCAACATGTGGCTACTGAGTAAGTAGCAAGCACAAAACATGTGTGATATGTATAAATATATAAATTACATCTCACATAAGCAACCGTTTAAAAATAATATTCATCATGCCACATACATTGCCTCAGCAGACACTGTATGTACTAAGGAACAGATCATGTTCTGTACAGATGCAAGAGGGACATGTAATCACATTCCCCATTTTCCCTCCTCAGGAGATGCTGGGTATGCACTCTCCCCTCAACTCCTCACACCATACAGATGTGCGCCACTGTACCTCAGTGTAGGTACAATAGGGTACACATACCAACCATTATCAGTGAACCAAGGTCCTTATAACTGATGTGTGCATTGGGTGAGGAATGTTACAGACATTGTCCAGTGTGTGGATGAGAGGCCTTTGGGTGTTGGATTCTATGACATGTATGCATTTGGTGTGTGTATCAGGTCTCTATTTATCTGATCTGTGCAAATGCTGCAGTCATCTTAAGGCCAAAGGATCACTGTAGCACATAGAATGCACTGAGCGGAGTGCATTCTGGGAGCGGGACTTTTTGCGTCCCACAGGGGGACTAGAGCCACATACGTGCATTTGTATATAAAATTGCACTTGCAGCACTATAACCAGTGAACCAAGGGCCTTATAACTGATGAGTGTATTGGATGAGGAATGGTACAGACACTGTCCACTGTGTCGATGAGAGGCTTTTGGGTGCTGTATGCTGTGGCTAGCACTGCCTTTTGTGAGATTGGATTCTGATTAAGACAGATCATCATATGCCATGGAGTTAAACGGACTTTGAGATGCTTGGCCCACTCTTAAGTGATACCAACTTCTCTAAGGGGGTCTACATACAGACGTCTTTCCAACAGTGGCTTGTTTGTCATTTGTCCAGTCAAGTTAGCTGTAACAACTAGCCACAGCTGCTCACCAGGCTACGACACTACCTGAGCAGTCTTCAAAGGCAAAATGTGGCACTAGAGTGTCTGCTGTTGTGAGGGAATATCACTACTTAGCAAAGCTAATATCTCAACCCCAATTTGGATATGTACACCCAAATCTGCATTTGTGTTGTCTCATACAATGGTACCAGATGACATTTGTTGGAAAGTGTAAGAGTGCAGAGACTCCATATCACAGGATCATTCCAATACCATCAGAACTGTCTCCAATCTCCTTTTGTAAGATTGGCATTGGCAGATGCCTATTTAGCAATGACATGACCCACAGATCACAAGAAGTCTGCACTTGATTCATGTAGTTATGTGTGTCGTTCTGACATTCACAACCACTACATTATGATTTGTCTTGCATTTCAGTGGGCCCAGTTGGCCCAGAGGACCAGGACATCAACAACAAAAATGACCAGGCTCCTGAGACTATAGAAATCTTATTCTATTGTATTTCTATTTAGAGGACCAGGACCCAGGTCAGAGCAGGACATCTTTGGGGCAGTGGCCGCAACGACCTCTGTCCACAACTGAAGAGGAAGAGGAGGAGGAGGAGGGACCTTCAACATCAGAAGGCAGAGGAAATGCACCCACCCAGATAGAGCAAAAAACACATCAAGTGCTACAAACTGTGTGGGAAGCTGAGTACATTGTGGGGTGGGGGGGGGGTGAAGAACTGGACACCTCTGGCAGGGGGAGGAGACCAACTCTCCCCTGACAATTCACAACTTTAATTTGGCGAGGTGTACCTGGAGCAGGTCACACCACAACCTGGACCCGCCATCAGCCACTCCCTGACTCTAGAGGCCCCCATTCTATCAGGGTCTTCAGCTGCATCCTTTGTCTCTAATTCCCCTCCAACTGGCTGCCAGGAAGACCCTAACATAGGTGCTGACCCCGAAACACCACACCCATCAAGTTCAACCCAAAATCCTCCCTGTATTATGACTCTTGTGGCTGCATCCCAGGAAGTGATGGGGGCATGCGAGGGTCAGCCAGACATGTCCTCTCACATCATGCTGCAGCTCTGTGATAAGGTGCGCATGTTGCGAGAGAAACTTGCAAGATCTATGGCCACTACACTGCCAGTGTCACTTCCTTTGGTGCAGTCATGTAGTCTATCCTTGCCCAACATCCCTCCCAAACCACCCTCAATGTTTCCCCCGTACGTTGCCCCACACTGGGGTTGTGGTGGAAGTGCAGGTGGGGGAGTGCCTGGACATGGGGTGGTGGTGTATGTGAACTCTTGCAGCAAGCCTGTGTAGTTTGTTGTACATGTGTGTGGGTGTGATACGCTGCAGGTAAATGTGATGGCTCCCCTCCTTGTGTTGACCTTAAAGGGAGACTTTGGATAAGTTTCAGCATGCTCTCCATCATCTTTATGGTTATGGCATGGTTATCTTGCACTCTCTTCACTATGGATGGATATAATATCATTGATCTACTTGGACATGTCTTGCCAAGATCTATCCATCCTGTCCATCACCTGGGTCAGTCTGTCCCTGTCTAAGGGATTTGGAGCATGTCCTGCAGTGCCTTGAATATGTCTGACAGGGTAGCCCCTACAGCACGAATGTCCTGCTTCACATTATCCTGCTGTTGGAAGAACGCCTCCTCCCACTGGCCACCACAGCAATCTGCTAGCCCCCTCTATATGGGATGGCCAGGGATAAGACGTTTTAGTCCACCAGCAGGGGTGAGGGTGGACAGATGATTGGTGGCAGGGGGATCCTTGCATTGCACCAGGGGTGGCACCTCCCTCAGATGGTGGAGAGAATGCCTGGGATACACTGTATAGGGAGGAGTGTCTATGAGAACCGCCACATCTGTCCTGGATGTGAGGGCTGTGAGGGAGTGATATCTGTATTCGGGTGTGTGAGAGCTGTGGCTTGTTAGTGCTATGCTGTGGACAGGTAATCATGGGCTTTGGATATTGAGGCATGTTACTGGGTGGAGGGGGTGGCCTTACACATTTTTCCAGTGTAACACATGTTCTGGTCACTGCATCTGGCTCCTCCTCCTTTGTAAAAATGACCAGATAGTCTCCATCATCCTAAAATTCACCAGCCTCTTCTGTTACTTCCTCCTGCTCTTGCGCAGTACTGGCGGCAAAAATTGCTGCTCGCAAGAGTAGTGGATTCTCCCCTTCAATTGCCCATCGCTCAACACTGGTGGAAGGTCCATTGTCCTCATCCTCCTCATCACCTGGAAGACAGAGGTTGCAACAGGATAAGTTATTTAACTATTATACGATGTGGTGCAACACAATACTACTGTACTTTGCATAAACAGATGATGCACATGTGGCCTGATTTGGGTACACCTACACTTGACAGCTCACACCATAGCACTTAGGTGTTGAATAGAGATCTACAATGCACAAGCAAACTCACAAGCTCCAGCCACAGCTCTGTGCTGCTTTGTCATTCCCCCTGATGTCAACTGCTGAACCGGGGTCCTCATAGATGTAGCTGAAGATGTTATCTGTGATCCAGCAGCTTGTGACCTAAGTGACACCATACTTAATGATCTGCATGACTAATTTGCTAACAGGCACACATGACACTCACATAACTGAAATAGTATGTGTGTAACTTTTTATACACCAACTACAGATGCTATGCAGAAGGGGATTTGGGTCTTCTAAATTATTTTGGAATCCATAATAGGGAAACACTTAATGACATGCTTACCTGATGGACAGTTGCGAGTGGTTTTCACTGCTACAACCAGGATGTCATGCATACCCTGGGATGGTGCTGTCTGCAGCACTGATGGTATCCTGCCTGCAGCTGTTATGAGACATACATGTCCATATTCAAGTACACAGGATGATAACAATGAGTTAACATGTATATGTCACTGTCATCGACCATTGATGTGCTATTTCTGGCCAGTGTGCCACTTGTTTACCTCCTGAACTTTACACGTGGGCCCCTGCTCACCAGCAGCAGTTACCAGCTGTTACCTCCACACAGCACTGACATCAATGAGAGAACACATTAACAGACAGATGTGTTTGAGAAGGTAACTAATATTTGAAGGAAGGGGATAATTATGCTGAATGCCCCAGTCTACCTTTGGTTACACCTTCATTGTTAAGCCCATCAAGCCTCACGAGTATGATGTTTCCTGTTGACAAATCTAAAAGAGTGTACATCATTATGCAGACCAGTTTCACATTTGCACAACAGATCATATCATTGCATCTGAGAGTTAATATGTGAGATGTCCAATAGTCAGCTACATTTTGTGGCACATTTGTGATTTCCTCCCCATGAAGTCACAATGGCCATTTAGGGCTGGGAGATCACACATTTGTTATGTCCAATCTTTGTGTGTTCTCTGTTCACTTTACACATGTACGACATCATGGCAGAACCTAGCTGTCAATGGATGATGTCTTGTACAACACACCCCCTAACCTCATATATTATCCTGTCACTTATGTATGGGAATACGGTAGGAGAGGAGGCAAGCTGAAATCAACATTTGACTAGGATCACATATTGTGGTAAAGTGTAGAAGCTTGGATGGTTGCCGACTACACTTTGATTTGCGTTGTGCAGTTCAGCCACCAGATATATATGTTTCACTTCCTCTACATCCACCTTAGCAGCCCATATACTCCTCCCAAATCAACACAACCTTACTGTCATCAGTGCGACCCTCGTCCACATCAATTTCCATACATTTGGTGCCCTGTGATTTTCCTTGAGAGTTTTGGTATCATTGAGTTACAATACAGGGGTTCCTACTACACTTCATATGACACAATATAGCCTATTACGGACATATTGCACTCACTTGCCATCTGTGTAGTGTCATCCTTTCACTAGCACCAAATATCATAAATGGGCTTTTGAGGTGAGGGACAACAGTGATGTTGAACACATACAACATACTGTGGCAATTAAGTCCACATTTAATGAGCATGAACATTCAGGTACATCTTTCTTGGGTTTACTTCCCAGGGTCCCACATCTGCCCGGTGTGTGCTTCCTGACCCACCTTGTAGCAGATGTCATTGTGGGGGACTAGAATACTAGACGACATCATTAGGACTAGAAAGATATGTGTGTTTGCCAGTTAACATTCCAGTTTCCACATATGATGCACTCGATTTCAGAGTTCAGTTCACACTTTTGGCAGTATTGATGGAATACATGTAATATGTCCATGTGTTGTCTGCTAACAATGTAGGCTTTTGGATCCTCTCCTGACCAGTTTTACTTACCAGTTTGTGATGGTGGTATGGATTGCTGTGGATTACATTGTTTCCTCCCAGCTGATGCAGAGACCTCTGCTACGGTGGATGTCTGTACTCTAGCTGAATGTGTCAATAGAGGAGAACAGAGCAAAGTCAGCAAACCAAACTTGTACATGTGCAACATGTCAGAAATGTTCTCATTGCATCTACATGCTAATAGGAATGCTAAGTGCCGCTGCAGACGATGCAGGTCGGAGCATTGGGGCGGTGGGGGTGCATGGCAGGGCGGGGCAGGAGGAATTTAGACAGACAGAGGAATGGGAAAATAAAATTATGAAAAAAAGAAAATCACTCACCTTGTGCCTGGTGATGCGGTGAGTGCAAGGTAAGTGGTTTTAATTAATCTTTTTTATTTTAATTTCCCTATTCTGTTGTCTGTCGATTTTCCCCAACCCCACCCCCTCCGCTCTTGCCTTCCCTGGCCGCGACTGGCTAATTCGAAGGGGCACTTCGTCTATTGCTACTTATCAGTGTTAGGTATATATGCCAGCAGTGCTGGGCCCATGTTTTTGATTGTGGGAATAGGATTTGCCATTTTCATCTCAAAGGATTCTGGGACTTGCAGTGCAATGCACAGAAGGAGACGCATGAGGTTCTGACTCACTATGCTTTTTTTACATACTTGGGACAACTTCTATAATCACAATTAAGGTGCAACGCAGGCAGACATTTCATATCCATTTTCTTGTCATCACAGTTACCTGGTACTACATTGCGCATATCACTCACAGGCAGCCCATGGAGCATGTGGGGGTGTATGGTGTGGAGGACATCCTCCTCTAGTGGGGTGAGATGGAGGCAGGGTCCGGATTGAACACCAGGGAGAAATCTGGCCACCTCTATCCTGGCGTAATTCTACTTCACCAGCCTCTTCTCGTCCTGCCACTTCTTTATTTCATTGACAGTGCGGACATCCTCACCCAATGCTGTCACTGCAGAGGCTAATTGCTGACATAGGGCTGCTTTCTGTGCGCCACTGGTGCTGGAAGGGGGGAAACCATGGAGCAGTTTGCAGGGTGCCTCACAATAAACTCCAAGATCATGGTGGTATCCTCCTCGGTATAATTTTTCTTCCTTCTCTGGTGTAGCATTTTCTGAAGTAAGGTGCAGAGCAGGCAAGCAGGTACTCTAAGTGGCCAAACCTGGGCCTAGTTTGTGTGCTGCTTTTAAATGGTTTGTAGTGGTGTAAATTGACTCAGTTGTAGGTGATTATACTTCATCTGGCCCAAGCGGGGGGATGGTAAGCACTTACACAGATGTTTAGCATTGAAGACAATGGCCATCCGGCTCGAGTGCGGAGATTCCGGTCCAAGTGCGGAGATTCTGATCTGAATCCGGTCCAGTTGCGAATGTAAAGATATGACTCGTAAGGGACTTCTGTGAATACAATAAGTTGTAAATGACTTCTGTGAATATCAAAAGTCGTAAAGTTAGACTTTTGGCTCAGATTACCTTAGTAATCATCCCCCCCCTTAATTTTAAAATCACACACATTGGACTAATAAAGTTATACAAAGAACTATACAGTTTCTGAAAGCACTAGCACGCAGATTCCCTTCATGCTCTTCAGACACCTCAGTAGTTAGTATGAACATTGCTACTTAGTATACAAGGACAACTTCCCATGAGAGTCGCATGTGTTCCCAATAGGTGAGGCCTTGAACAATTCTCTGTGCTATAATGTCCTAATTAAAGAATCATTTATTCCTGTGTAAGTAACATTACATCTCAAAACAGTGTTTGCAAGGTTTCTTATTCCTGAATTGTCTGTGTGCAGAGTGGGACTAAAAAAAGATGAACAAATGTTGAAAATATGTCTGCCAGCTGCACCAATCATTTTAAAACTGAAACCTACATTAGCCAATGTTAAAAATCAATGCAATCAACTTCACATACATGTTCACTATTGTCATATTAATACTGTTATACATTAAAGCTTTCTCCCTCCCTTGACACAAAGTAATACAAGGGAGCGTACTGGGCAGCATTGCACTCTTTTGAGTTGAAATCAAATGCAAATTACTATCTGTTTTGGATTGTAAATCCCATTACAATGAATATGTCTCTTCACCCCGCATACTATTACCCCGCATGCTGTCACAACGCAGTAGTAACAAAGACGGCATTGTGACAACGTATACCAATACCCCGCAAGTCGTTACAACGACTTGCGGAGGGGGGGAGCTGGATGTTGGAATAGTAAAATTTACTATTCCAACTCCAGTCTGTGCGGACTGTAGGGAAGGTGTTGGGTTTTAAATCCAACACCTCCCTCCTCCACAAGTCGTTGTAACGACTTGCAGGGTAATGGTATGCATTGTCACAACACAGTGGTTGTTACAACAGCATTGTGACAGCATGCAGGGTTACAAATGCGTGGTGAAGGTCATTTACCCATTACAACACTTCATGTGTGCATTAAAGAAGAAATGCAAACATGATGCCAAGTGTTTGAAAATCAGGGACATAGTGTCCAGAGTGTTGTGTCTCAAGCCGGACCCCGTCTGACTCGAGTGTGACACGTGCAAGCATGGTCTTGTAACTGTGTTATGTATTAAATGTAGTTGTGCATTCCTATGTACATTCCAATTGGGACTGAGGAGGTTGGGACCGGGCGGGATGTGAGGAGAGCTGACAACCGGCTGCATCCGCACTTCCTGCTGTCACTAGGGTTCATGCATTTAATAATAAAGGAGCTTAACTAAATCCTTGTGAATTATATCGCTTCACAATACAGAGCACTGCCCAACCAATCTGTGGGAAAAGGGGGACGTGTGGATAAATTAAATAAGGAGAATACATTTGCAAATTTAGCCGGCAAACCCCTATTCAGGGAGTCAAAGTGAGTGTTCAACTTGGACAAAACTATAGTATGGGCAGCATCAGGGGAAACCTGAGAGAATGTGGAGACCAAAAGGTCTTGTGCGTCTGGTCCTTATCGAGGCGGTTGATATGTGAGACAAAATTGACCATATGGTGCCTTTGGAGTTCTTGGATCTAACAGATCTTGAGAGCAGAATAACAACATGAATTAAATTTAATGCATTTTAGATTATATTTAGCTGGAAAGACAAGTCTGCCTCTTTTTTCAGAACGATGTGCATTCAATAGTCTGCAATTAGATGGAGTAATATTATTGAAGATGTCCGACATGTCCTCAATAACCCAGGTTTCTGTTAGGCAATATCTAAGTTATGATCGGTCAAAAAATCATACGTAGCCACACAGTTTTCCACAGCTGACCAGCAGGAAATTACTAGGCCAGGCAAAACATTTTTTAAATTAGTCAAAGGGCGAAAAAGGGGGAGTAGTGGGTATTTTCTCAATATATAAATGAGATGCTTTCAGGACCTCTGCAATCCATTGATCTCTGATTTGGGAAGGCACTAACTGTGGAAAGTAGCTCCCCTGAAGAGATCGCAGCCGAAAAAATACTGAGGAGGGAGAGAAGAACAAAATACTGTTCCAGAGACAACACGTATAACACATTTACCCTTTATGATTGTTTTTTATTTCTAAGGGGGAAATGTGCTATATCTTAAATCTTAAATTTTTCTCCCTGATTGTACTGGGGTAGCTCAGACGTGGGTCCCAGAGCCTCCACACCACTGGAGTCAAGCTAGCCGGGCTGATGAGAGGTGTTACCACGAAACCGGTCCGGTCCTCGGATGCTTGATTCCGGTCTGGGAAAGATATGGCTGTTGTAGTTCGGACTGGACTGTTCCCACGGGGCACAGGGTCAGAGCTGATTTGCATAAAGCCATTATCTGACCCAGGGTGGTGTGGAGTGCAGAAAATGATGGATTTAGGCCCAGATCCTTGTACTGGGGTGAATGTAAGACATTGATCTACATTCTGTCCATCAAATTGTTTTTTGTAACTATATCTTAAATCAGGCATGATGCATTCCCTCCTTAGCTCTCTGCTACCTGCTGCTCAGCCAGAATGTGTTTGTGTGTGATGTCATGGAGTTAGAATGTTTATGAATGCTTGAGAGATCCGTTGGAGTGAGCAGGCTGAGCTGCAGGAGGCTGCTCCTGGTGGGGCATTGAAGTTACATCTACATGACAAAGGTAACCTGTAACAGAGACTATAACTTTCATCATGAAACCTATGTGACCTGCCTACAGAGGATCATTCTTTGATTGCAAAAATGTCGACGAGTGGAAACTAACCTATGGATGAACAAGTTTGAAGAAGATCCAGTTTACCTGAAACTTGTGAAAAGATAAGGGAGAGGAAGGTAAAGTGTACAAGAAACTAAGAAAAAGGAGATGAAGATAGAGTGAATTCTAAAAGGAAAATGAGAAAAGAGATTGATCACTGCAGGAAATGAAAAAAACCCTAAAGCCCCATCAGTGTCATCTGCGGCCTCCTTATCGTGATTCTGGAGCTTGGATTACACTGCATCATACAGATCCGCAGTTACAGATCAGAGGGTGTTTAAGTGTTTACCCTTTTTAATTTGAAATGCCAGTGTTCAATTGGGATCAAATTGCAGTTTTGAGGATTAACATTTACAGTGAACTGGCTGCAGCTGCAAGTACTGTTAAGGTGGATGTGACCGCATGAGCCTGTAGCAACTGGACGTTAACTTGCTATCTACACTGTTTGGTGATCGAATGCCAATAGACTGTTTTAGCCAGCACCCATGCTTGTCACCTGGAAGTGAGTATTCAGTAGATGTGCGACTGGTAAGCTGCAGCATTATTTATTTCATTGGGGACATGCAGTGTGCCAGTTTGATGTGTGCGTTAACGGCTCGTTTGTAATACCCGCGTGGATTTATGGTGCTACTTCTGTGGTACTTTGATGCCAACATTTAAAGGAATTTTTTGCTTATTTTGAATATAATTTCTTGAAAACGCTAGAGAACGCTTGTAGCAGCATTGGAATTAACACAGCAGTGCCTTGTCTAGATTCAAGTGGTGCTATGAGTCGGAGCACAGCCTGGAAGTGTACTGAATCAAGGTTGTTAGGAGCCAATCTTGGCAGGAAATTATTAACGCAGACCATGGTGCCCACTTTATTTATTTTGATTCATTGTGTTTTCAGATGGACTTTGATATCAATTTCTTATGAGAAGTCCATTCTTTGTGTACATAGAGTGTTTCGGGGGAGGGATCTGTACCTAAATTTTTAGATGATTTTGTGTGTAAATAATTTTCTTATTTTTGTTTTTTTTAATTTATTTTAAGGAGGAGGATGTGTAGTGATGCTTGTATTATATTAATTTACTTTAGTGATGTTAGTTTACTAATGTGCCACTTAGGTAATGTTAGAACTGTTATAGGTCATGAGTAGAATGATGTGTGTCATTATGCTTGTACTTGGGGTGCTGGTCAGTCCGGAGTTCTTCTTCAAGCTGGCAGCACCTTATTACCTGTACTACATATCTTGAGGAATAAAAAGAAGATTTATACCAAATTGCTGTGTAATGAATCACTACAGGATCGCTCACTGGCGTACTAAACATTGAATTATCTGCAATGCTTTGTTTGATATGTTGGGTTTGAGTCAAGTTGTCAGTAATATTTATAGGGTCTGCATGAGATGTAATTCAGAATAGTAGTTATATGGTAATTATGTGGTATATATGCATGTGGAGTTTGTTGCTAAAGTTATGCGAAAGGAGCAATGCTATATTAATGCCAATTTTGGAAATTCAGAAATTGTCTTGTGGCGAAATGCTGTTTATAAGAGTAGTATTGAGTTTGTAATGTCCTTGAACCTGCAAGGTTTGTGGGACAGGGAGCACTCATTACATTGAGTTCAAGTCTATGTAGTACCCTGTCAGGATGAGCGTGAGTGAGAGATTCCCTCTGCCTACTGCTATAGTGAGCATTTGTTATGCATGACTATTGTTTGTCTACTATTGTGATGCGTGAGTTTGGATTGAGAGACAACCTTTACTTTATTTTCTTTGGTCACAAGATGCCCTAGGTTGGGATGAGTGCGGGTTTTTCGTTACAAGATGCCCTAGGTTGGATGAGTGTGGGTTGAGAGACACCTTTTGCTTTGCCTACTGATGTGTTCACAAGATTTCCTACGGTGGGATTAGTGTGGGTTGAAATAGACCCACCTTCTGAGTATTTGTAGTGTCCTATATAAGGATGAGCGTGGGTTGTGAAATACCCTATGACTACTGTATTTGTGTGTGTGGTTAAAAGAGACCCTTTTATATGCTCTCAAGATGCCCTAAGAAGTGTTTGAGTGAGGTTGAAAGATACCTGTTGTTTACTTTTTGGACTAGATTCATAATATACCCTTTATGATTGTTTATTATTTCTAAGGGGGCAAATGTATTGTATCTTAAATCACGCAAAATGCATTCTCTCCTTAGTTCTCTGCTACATTGCTGCTCAGTTAGTGTGTGAGTGTGATGTCAGAGTTAGAATGTTAATTTATTCTCGAGAAATTAGTTTGAGTGAGCAGGCTGAGCAGCAAGAGGCTGCTCCTGGTGGGGCATTGAAGTTACATCTACATGACAACGGTAACCTGTTGATGAAGCAGATTTCATCTGGAGTCAGGCATTGTTTATTTTTGTGCTGCAGACAGACTGCATTTTAAATTGACACACACATTTTGGTGCAAGTTAAAAACATGGCACATGAAAAATATGAAAGTGAGGCCAAGTCAGTCTGAAATGCTTGTGCTGAATTAACATGTGTTTTTGCAGCGTAGAGAAAAGTGGCCCTTTTAGCTTTGAAGGTTAATAGAATGTGTTCTCTCTTCCCAGTTCATCCCTTGTAATCTAAATTCACTATTTCTGTCTCAAGAGACTTTGGCTTGTTGCATATTTGAATAAAAAAATATATATACTTCAGTTTATAACACCTCCTTTTATAATGTGTGTGAATTAACCCCTTCCATGCGGATGACGGCCCCCAGCCGTCATGGCACACAGTGCTCGTGTGCTGATGACGGCTGGGGGCCGTCATGACCACGCCTGCGATCTGAATGCGCCGCACAGGCGCGGAATTCCGGCCACGGGCAAGGGGTTAACAAATGCACCAAACACCACACATGGGCTAAATGCTTATTTGCATGAAAAGCTATCTAAAACATTAAAGCATGTTCCTGTGTGCGCTGTATTAACTGTGTGGGCTTTTAAAATTCACACTAATGCATAATAATGTTATGTAATACATTGCACATTTTTGCATGTTGTACATAACCAATCATAAAAGCTGCTTTAAACTAATAGCTTGGCTAGGTAAACATTTATAAGAGGTATTAGTATGAGGGAGGGAAACAGAATGGCTGATTTACATTGAATTAATATTCTCTTTTGTGTCTGTTTTGTTTTTGGGCCTACCATTAAATGGCTGCCTGCGAATCCAGCAAGGCTGTGACTTGCATTAAAGAGAAGAGAGCATGCGTAAACTATGCCACCTTGCCTCAGGAACAGAAGGAGTCAAGGCCACTGTGAATGTATATTCTTGTGATTGTGCCAATGTACCACAGATAGTTAAAGTATCCGTCCAGCTTGCGCTGTGGAAGGAAGGAAGAGGAAAAGATAGAAACATTTTTCCTAGCAAATGTTGTTAAACATATAAAATATATTCATCATTTGTGCTTCTTTTGTTAAAACTGGTATGCTCTAGAATTTTAGAATGAGTCAGGATAGTGAGACCTTATGAACATACAACGAAGCAGACCAGGTCAAAAACGGTGTGTAACTATACCAGTGACTGAGAAACAGATAGAGTGCATGTGTGCATCAGTGTCGTTGGTAGTCATTGGCAACAAATAACTAGAAAGAAACCCATCAGACCACCCTTGTTGGTGGGGTTTACGTCACTTGGGAATCAATTGATCATACCATATCACGAATGGCCATATAGGCGATCTAGCTAATATGCTTATTCGTATATATGCGGAATATAATGTATTCATGCTGGTGTGTTCCTGTATACAGTCTCTCTGTATCCAGGTGGTTGTGTTTGTGTAATTCAATGTTATTATACAATCATCTTTTGTTTGTTGACAGGAAGAATACTAACTTCTCCCACCAGTGGACGCCTAAAACGTTTGAGTTTCTGGTAGATATGTATCAATTCTGTACCCAATACATCATTTGTGGTTCTAGTTGCAGTAGCTTTCTTGTATCTATGGTCCTGAAGAAAGCCGGGACAATGTCCCACAGGCTGAAACATGTCGACCGTCCTGCATAGCGCCATAGGGTAGACTTTCCACCAGGCGTTTTTAACTTTTGACACCATAGTTTCTGTATGTACACTTTGTCAGAACTAGTGTAGTCAATTTTATTTCACCCTTATCACTCGAGCACTGCACACTACTATGTCCACTTCTATGGCAAACACTATAACTAGACTATTGACATCCATTTCACCACGGCACTATATGGCCATTCGTGATATGGTATGATCAATTGATTCCCAAGTGACGTAAACCCCACCAACAAGGGTGGTCTGATGGGTTTCTTTCTAGTTATTTGTTGCCAATGACTACCAACGACACTGATGCACACATGCACTCTATCTGTTTCTCAGTCACTGGTATAGTTACACACCGTTTTTGACCTGGTCTGCTTCGTTGTATGTTCTGTAGTCTGAGTAGGGGTGACAGCAGACAGGTCGGTAAATATGCCCCTTGACCCTCCACACACAATTTTTTGTTAGTATTTAGAGCAACTTTTAAGTTGCGGGTCCATTACAAATAGGTGGAATCCTTGGTTATTCGCACCTTGATAGCTCACCTAGCTGAATTGGGGGCGTCCGCTTTTTCTGCCTACCTCCCCTCCTTCACATCCCTCCTTCAATGACATTTGAAGATAATAATTTTCTATTCCCATGACATTTAGCTCGCGAATGTGATGACCCTTAAGTCAAATCGATTTTGAGCATTCAGTGATTGGCGCTAGTGAATACAATTTTCAGACCATTGATGGACTACATTTCCGAATACAGCCATCGGCGTATTCTGATCTTGTTTTTGTATGGTTATGTTGATTCTATGTAAATATCATGCTGACTGTCGAACTGCACCTACAATATAACGATAATGCATTTTCCACCGTACTTGTGGTTGATATCTCTATGATGGGAGCACACATAACATCTTTGAGCTGTACTTATCTCAATACTAAACAAGTTAGCTGCTCATATGCACAGTTGCAGCCTTTGCTATCAGGACTACGCTGCGCTTTTACAGCATCTGTATATTCACTGTGTAAGAAACACACTCTGACCGCCATGCGCATGCTCCATAGAACAGTGTTTCTGCACTGGTCATGCACCCTGGCGCTCGTTAAAATACGCAAGAAACAACGCTGGACAGACCTCTCTAAGGGGGCTGACTGTTGAATTCACTCTCGGCTCTTATGAATAATACTCCTTTCTTTTTATCCATCGCGCAGCACATTATGGACATTAACGAGTATACACACAGGCGCCGTTTTACCGCTCGCGCATGCGCGAGGGAGCAGTGTCTCCTGTCGCGTTTTCCTCCTGGTATTCGTCACTGCCAGGAAGCTACTTTAATGATCAGGGCGTTTCCCTCGTTACCTCCTCTTCCGCTTGGCTCACACTTTGGGGCAACGACGGACAGGTGAGTACCTGCTTGCTCTGTCTTTCGGTAGTTTTCAGACCAGTTAGCTGCTCTAAGATTTTAAGACTTTAGTTAGTTCTAAGGGTCTCAGCTCTTTGTATGGGTGGGTAGTCTTATAACCCATATCCCACTACATTAAAAGAAGCCCCTACTTCTGGGCAGTTGATACAGTCACCTTTGGACTACTTTTAAACTCCTTTTTGAGCAGCAGCATTTGTTGGGGATGTAGCAATTATATGTAGAAATTGTTTATAGACACTCTGAAGGGTCTATATTAGGTCTCGCAGCATGGGACATCTCACATCATTTGTGACTCCTTATATGCCATTGGAGAGGAGCTGTGGGGACCTTGGTTGGGCAGAGGGGCACACACCACACGTCAGTTAGGTTTAGTGTGTAGAGCGATTGGCTTGGACACCGTAAAGTTTTACTTACTGTGTTCCTTTTCTACACCATAGAGCGGGGCCTCCTACTCCCGAGCGGTTGCCGGGTGAGGTGAGGTCTTCACCCACACAAGGCTGGGTGAGTATCACCTAGAGGAAATGCCTCTAGGCGATCTAGCTAATATGCTTATTCGTATATATGCGGAATATAATGTATTCATGCTGGTGTGTTCCTGTATACAGTCTCTCTGTATCCAGGTGGTTGTGTTTGTGTAATTCAATGTTATTATACAATCATCTTTTGTTTGTTGACAGGAAGAATACTAACTTCTCCCACCAGTGGACGCCTAAAACGTTTGAGTTTCTGGTAGATATGTATCAATTCTGTACCCAATACATCATTTGTGGTTCTAGTTGCAGTAGCTTTCTTGTATCTATGGTCCTGAAGAAAGCCGGGACAATGTCCCACAGGCTGAAACATGTCGACCGTCCTGCATAGCGCCATAGGGTAGACTTTCCACCAGGCGTTTTTAACTTTTGACACCATAGTTTCTGTATGTACACTTTGTCAGAACTAGTGTAGTCAATTTTATTTCACCCTTATCACTCGAGCACTGCACACTACTATGTCCACTTCTATGGCAAACACTATAACTAGACTATTGACATCCATTTCACCACGGCACTATATGGCCATTCGTGATATGGTATGATCAATTGATTCCCAAGTGACGTAAACCCCACCAACAAGGGTGGTCTGATGGGTTTCTTTCTAGTTATTTGTTGCCAATGACTACCAACGACACTGATGCACACATGCACTCTATCTGTTTCTCAGTCACTGGTATAGTTACACACCGTTTTTGACCTGGTCTGCTTCGTTGTATGTTCTGTAGTCTGAGTAGGGGTGACAGCAGACAGGTCGGTAAATATGCCCCTTGACCCTCCACACACAATTTTTTGTTAGTAGTGAGACCTTATGCCATCATGGCTGACCAATCACGTACAAGTGTTCCTGAAGATGCAACATTCTTGTGTCGTCTGCCAAGAATTAGAGTATAAATAATTACCTCTTTGGAGGCGTGGTTGGCTTCTAGGCTCATTAGGCTTTGGGGAGGAGTGTGAGCTCTTGAGAGAAGGAACAGATTAGATCAGACATTCTATGGATTTGGTACAAGATTGTCACAGGTGCAGTTTTGGGCTTCCGAGGAGAGTCAGGTGGGGGGTTCCTTGCTCATTTTTTCCAAAGTCCTTGCACGTCATATTTTGGCACGGCAGGCCACATTCCTTTGAGGTCTGGTGAAGGTGGGGCTGCTTGCTCTTTTAGACACACAGAGATGCAGAGAGCAGCAACAGGTAGAAAGGCTTTTTTACATTTAGATGCTAAACTTTAAGTTTATGCTTTTACTAATTAATTCTTTCTGAAAAAATGTATTTGTCTTATGCATTTATTTCTCTTAATGGGAGATTTTTGCAAACTATTTAATTATTGATTAGCCTTGCAAGACTATTTTTCTTAGAAACTCTTTAAGAGTTTTGACTGATATTTTGCGCCACCTTTTCCTTTCTACATGTGATGCTTATAAGCAGGCTGTAATATGTTCTGTATTAATGCTATTTTTCCTGTTTACCAAATTCTGTAACCTGATTGATATTTTACCAATGAATAAAGGGTCAGAGAAAAATTAACTTTTGACTAGAAAATAAAACCCTGTACAATACTCAACAACTCTCTTCATTGGTTTAAATAATAATTGCATTTTTGACTGTTCATGATTATTTAAAATGAGAGAGAGAGGAATTGGCACCCTACAAGTACATGAAAGAGCAAACTTTAAGTCAGTGTGCAAAAAAACCAAAAGCTCATGATGACAGCAATCCTTCAACCTAGTCAAGCACAAATACAGAGTTCTTACAATTGGGACACAAGGGATGCTCCAAAGAAATCTTTCTGCGAGGACACCTCCAGGAAAACTAACTGCCTCAAAAATAGGAGCATAGAGTGGCTCATGCTCAGTGGAGGACCCCTCAGGGAAACTGTGAGCTCGAAAACAGCAAAGGCCTCATAAATATGCAGTGGTATTAACTTGTCAAGGGAATGCAAGCAACATTGGGCATAAAGTCCCACAAAATGCATAAAGGAATTAGACACATTCCACATCTAGAAATCTGTCACCAAAGGCAGATATTGGATACCATATCACCCTCAAATAGCACAAGATTGCATGAAGAGCATTCCTGCCATGAAACCAGTCTAGCAGATCCTCTTATGTGGAGAAAAGGGAAATCCAGAATTTAAAAGAAGAAATGCGTTGAGAAGCTTCTTGGCCTCCAACTATGTGGACAATTGGGCTGATACCATTTCCAGGTGACTGCGATAAAAGTCGCCTTTACTAAGTTGGTTGTGTGAGTTGCTGTTGGAAGCTCAAGTTGATAATTCTTTGATGATTTCCATAATCACTGATGCATAAGCCCAGGTGGTGAAGTCTCCCAAGGTGATAGCCCTGTTGAATAGTGCGAGTAAAGGCTGTACAATGTTGGTAATGTTGCTGTATTGTGAGGGGTGGTACGTATTTTGGAGAGTCGTTTACCAGGAATCATGCAGAACGGGCACATTTTACTAGCGGATGCTCAAATGAGTCATGTAAAAGGCCTTAAATTGCTTTGCAAGTGCTATCAAGAAAGGTCAGTGAGTTAAAGACTCACTTATGACATCGCTGTCACATTCACGTAACAAATTCAAACCCAGGCATAGCCAAGTGACCAGTCCATCTTTCTGAGGATAATTAATAACTGGCTGAAACTCTAAATTATATTATTAGATACTAGTGAGTTATAGTGCATAAAGGCTACTTCTCAACTTCCTTTCTCTGGTACCAAACAGAATGTGGAAGTTACCAGAGATGATGTCTTCTGTGTTAGGATACGAGGAGTCCGGAAACCATAGCTTGTTCAAAGGGAGGAGGTAGGTGGCTGACCGTCTACAACATAAATGCTGCTGGTGTATCTTGTGTTGATGGCTGATATCGTGGGTTAGACAGGTGCTAGGACTTGCTTGTAACCAATGTATCATGGTGCAGACTTTCTGAGCGGATTGCTTTCATTACTAACAGGAGTGAGAGAATCCAGTAGTGTGAGGGCATAACAAATATGGCCTCTAAGTAGAGGGGGTGTGGGAGAGCAGTTCATGACTCCGATGACAGCATTATGGTTGACTATGTAAACATACTTTTGTTGACTCCATCTATCAGGGAGGCAGCCTATGCTAGTCATGGTACCTCCTAGGCCACCTAAAGATAAATCTGATAAGAATGATAGTTTGCTTAGTTTAATTTCTGGGTTTTTTGGTGGCTTCGTTCAAAGAGATAACCTTCAAGTTGAGGGTTGTCTAGTTTAAGTGATTTGGGGTACCATAATCAACCTCTTCACATGTAATTTTATGGTGGACGAGAGGTGAGCACTGGTCAAACACACAGCATTGTTCTGCTATCACTGTTGTGCAGTGGATTGTGTAGAATAATACGTCTACCAAGCAGTCCGAACCATTTGGCCTAGCAATGTCATAGATTTACTTAATGATGATGAATTAACTTACTGAACATGTTGGTTTCTTGTTTGCATTTTGGGATATCTGTATTGATCTAGTTTTACATACTTATCCATAAAGGTATGTATCCTACACATTGGTGCTGGACCAATTTCATAGGGGAGGGGGTGCTGTCATGAAAATTGTATCACTAAAGTGAAAGGGATTGGTAAAGATGCAAGCATTTCCCAAAGAACAAGTTTAGAAAATGAGTTACACCCATTCACCAGAAGCATGGTAAAAGTGTAGTATGTATTCACTGTTGCAAATATAGTACTAAAGCCTGGTGTGGTAGCACACTTCCATTTACAAAGAAGACATTTTCCATTGAAATGGCCACAAAATTCACACTGAGAGTTTTACTGTTAAAACTATACACCACAGAAACACTAGCAAGTGGACATCGAGTTTCAGCAAATATTTATCATTTGTAGAGCAAGTAAAGTGACTTGATTTGCTTCAATCCTATTCATATATGTGTTTCCATCACACTACAGGATTTCAAAAAGTGTGCTTCACATGTGCTTTCCAAACTACTGCTCTGCTTTGAAACAGTTGTACAGTTCATTTGTATATATTTAAATGTTTGCTGTGTGTTTGAAAAAAAATCTGACACCCTACTACCTTTCCATTCACTCACAGCACCCCAGCACGATTGTCATTTTACAAAGTCCTTTCACTTTGCAGTCAGGGATCAAAAATGCACCAATCCATCTGTTAAAAGAAAAGGATAAGCAGCAATCTGCCCGAAAATTACCTGGCATTTCGCCTATGTATTTGAATGCAAATGTGACAAAATAAAAACAAACTACAAAGCAACTTTATCGCTCATTTACCTTCTGAACTCTATTAAGGTTATCTTGGGGGTGCTGTATCACCACCACTTACAGCGCCTCTGGCCCTGCATTCGTTGCACAATTTTTCAGAGACTGCACCCGCTTACACTCTGCCCAGAATTGGATTCAATGTAGCTATGAGTCTTTGGGAAACGTTTTATTCTGTACAAAAGCACAAGGTAACAGTTTCCTTTTAGGGCTTTGTATTTTGATTGTCAGCCTCTGCAATGGTCTGCTCTAGTGCTCTCTCTTAGAATTACTTTACCCCTCGGGCATTCATCTCCATCGGCACCACTCTCGTCTCTGCAGTGTTGAACTGAACAAGGTCTGCCTTGTTCGGCGCTGATCTCTCCTGTACAGTATCCATCTTTTGTGCACAGCCAGTGCTGGAGTTGGACAAACTTTACTCCCAAAACCCAATCACAGGCCCAGAGTCATGAAAAGCAGCATTACAGACAACTTTTTTTGTTTACTTTGCCACAAAGAAATTGTAAACAAGGAGACATGTGGCAGTGAATCTGTTAGTCTGGCTTAATTTTAAAATATCTTATGGGGGTAAGGTACCTGCTGCAGGCAGCTTGTTTTCGCAGTAGATCTCGGGGATAATAATAATGGTAATGGTAAGATAACTCCGGTGGTTAATGCACTGGCTGGAGTGATCCGTGTTAGGTCTGGTCACTAATTTAACTCAAAGTAGCAAGTTAATGTGTCTCCTGCAAATCACATTGTGTAACATGCTGAAGACAGATTTTTATTTTAAGTCGATAGGTAAGTGGGTTCCGCTTTTGATAGAGAGTTCCTTGCATTACTCGCAGTGCATAAATTGCAATCCTTTTAATACAGCACAGTGAGCTATGAATTGGCATCAAGGACCTCCATGCAAACTGTCAGGCATGGGTTTAGAACCTAATTGTTTTTTTTCTCAATCTGTTGTTCTTATGAGACTGCTTAAAAGGTGTTCTTTGGGTTGTGATAAGGGGCATATGTATCAAATACTCTATTTGCGATTCTCAAATAGGGATTTTTTGAGGATTGCTATTTGAGAATCACAAACGAGATGTATTAAAAAATTTGCAAATAGTTAGCGATTTCTTGGCATTCTTTAATTGCGATTAGCAAATTGCGAATCACAATTAAGGAATACCTTCCTATTCATTCCTACGGGCCAGGAAGCAAATAGGAATGAATGGGAAGACATTCTCAATTTGCGATTCGAAATTTGAGAATCGCAAATTGAGAATGCAATTTCAAGGGTGCCAGGGTGTCCAAAGGACACCCTGATGCACCCCTGAAATTTGCATGTGTGCGCATGTGGCCCACATACATGCCCTAAGGGCATGTATGTGCGCCACATGACACTTTTGAAAAATGCCAAAAAGTGAATTTTCTAAAGAAATTGCAAATTACCACCAACTTGAAGTTGGTGGTAAATGGCGATTTCTTAAGGAGAAATCACCCAACTTAGGTGCTTCATACATTTCATTAAAGGATTCGCAATTTGCGATTCTTTAAATGGAATGTCAAAATAGAGAATCGCAAATTTAGCAATTCTCTAATTTGCGATTCACTTTTGGGATGATATATCCCAGGGCCGATTCTGAGGATTGCAAATAGGAAAGGGCTTGATACATATGCCCCAAAACCTTATTAGTTCTAACAGCCCCAAGTACTGCTCTACGTCATTTGCGGCTGGCATGACTCATGGGTGGGGGGTGGATATAAAAAAAGTACCTTTCCGGGTCCCGCACCGCATCAGTTCCTGGCTGGGTTCCGCTATTTCCTGCTGCTCCTGAACAGGAAGTTAGCCACATGCAGCCTCCCTTACCTCCCCTTAGCCAATCGGATAAAACAACTTTATTGTGTAGTTAGTTAAAACCATCCCAATTTTAGCATAAAACGCGCCAAATATAACAATGTACTTATTTACGCTGTAAGTTGTGTGGCTTTAGGTGTCTGAGTGCGTACACTGTTCCATTTGGGATAAATCCAGATAAGGGTTTGTTGTACAAAGTGCTGAAGAGGTGTGGAGCAGCGGCCAGGGTGCCTGACTCCAGACTACTGGGTTCACATCACAGTTCGATCCCTGGCGCCGGTGGCAGGTTAGCCACGCACCATGTGACTCTGGTCACTAGCTTGCTTAATCTTCCGGAGGGCCCCCAGTGCTGGGACACCACTTCGGAGGTAGCTGTGCACTTTACAAATATTTATTTTTATTTCATTTCATGATAAAAAATAGGATGTTAAACATATTACGTCGGAAAACCAAGACGACGCATTAATGTACAAAATGTGCAGAGTGTTCGCTAGCCTCGTTTACGTTGTTTATACAGGTACCTTGTTCATTGGGGCTGCCCCTGGGCAAATATTTCTCATGGGAAAATTGCCTTTTCCCTTTTAAAAGCAACTCTGCTAAAACGAATTTGATTTTCAAGCACAAATCTTAAAATACAGCATTAACACCCACATGCATCAAAGTCAATTGCATTCGCAAACGGTGCGAATCACAATTTTCGGCCGTTTGCGAATGCAATTGACTAATTTGGAATGCATCATGCATTTCGCAATTTTAGGAATTGCAACCATGTTGCGATTTCTAAAATTGCGATTGTATTTAAGAAATCACAATTTCAGATTTCTTAAATGCAATGCATGATCATTTTTTAATTGCGAATTCGCAATCTGGAAGTGGTAAAATAGCATGAAGGTGAACTTCATGCTAATTTACCGAAAACGTTCAAATATGCACAAATTGCATATTTGAAAGTTTTAATTTACACACACACATGCCCTTGGGGCATGTGTGTGTGTAAATTGCATTTGAAGTTACATTTCATGGGTGCAGGGAGGGGTTCTTTGGACCCCCCCTGCACCCTTGAAATTGCATTCACATTTTGCGAATCGCAATTTGAAATTCGCAAAATGTGAATGCCTTCCCATTCATTCCTATGGGCCTTTTGGCCCATAGGAATCAATGGGAAGGGTTTTCCTTAATTGCGATTCGCAAATTGTGAATCGCAATTAAGGAAAAATACTGAATCGCAAAAAAAAAAAATCGAATTTTTCATGCATTGCAGTTTGGGATTTCTAAATTGCGATTCCTTAATTTTCGCAATTTAGGAATCGCAAACGGGTGCAATGATGGATGTGGCCGTATGTGTCTAAAATTGGTAGAAAAAAACAACTATGTGCAAGTGCATACCATGTGTCCTCTGTCCTCCATTCACATTATTTGAAAGCCTGTACTGTGTAAATTGTGACTGCCGCAAGATTGAAAATGAAATGCGGGAGTGTAGAGTTGTGTAACAATCTTAAAGTTGGGAATGGAGCATAATTACATCTGTTGCGGGGAAGTTGGATCTGTGCTCAAGATGTTCTATATGGCCGCTTTTGTCTTTTCCAGTAATCATGGGATTGAGCTTTGCGAGATGAAGTAGGGAAGCCGAAGACTTAGGTCTGAAGTCAGCCAAACAAGTTTGATGTGGTCTTTAACAGTTTGCTGACTTGTAACAAAAATGTTGTTGTCCAGCATGCAAGCTGTAGTGATTGACTGTTTAGTAATGCCATTACCGCGGGCGACATGATCGTATCCGAAGAGAACGGAGAGCTGGATGTAAAAGAAGTTGTCTCCATGTACTGACGGCTGGGCACATGCACAGGAAAAGTGAAACTGACTCTTCCGGATGTCCACAGAGACGGCACAGACTTGTGAGCCATTTTTGTCTTCATGTCGGAACTTGATCTTTTGAATTAAAAGCTCCCAATTGAATAAAAAGCAGTAAATGCTGTATTGTTGGGGAATGGGGTGTGCAAGGTATGGCTGCGGTGATCGGGCCCCATTCGAGGATCTTATTTATTTATTTTTTATTTATTGATGTGTTTTATAGAGCACGAACTTGACCTGTAAGGGTATCAGAGCGCTTTACAGGAAAACATAGCCATGAACAGAATAGGCATAGCATCATCCAGTTACGGATCGAATGAGGGAGGGCAGGGTGCAGGGTACATGAGGGAGATAGGGCACTTATTTACAGATTTAATATCCAAATACTCAAGACGAGATAACATATTTACAGATTATGTTAACCAATGTTCGCGACAAGGCTCCAGGTTTCTGATGGGGTGAGCTAGATAATCCGAAGGGAGGCAAATAGATGGCTATAGATCAGGGGGTAGTGGTGGTAGAGGTAAAGTTTAAACTAGAAATTTACCCATGAGGAATGTTTTGGCATCTTTTTTGAAGCGAGTCAGAGAGGGTATTCTTCTGATATCAGGTGGGAGAGAATTTCATATTCTTGGAGCAGCCCTGGAGAAAACCCGGATCTACGTTTTGTTATCCAAAAGCGTGCAGGTTGGAGCAGGAGGTCTCTGGCAGATCAGGAGTTTCTGATACCTCCGTAAATCACAAGTTTCTGCCTCATATATGCAGGGAAGTTAGAATATAAGGCCTTGTGCCTGATGCATGCTACTTTGAGCTGTATTCTTGCCTCCAGGGGAAGCCAGTTGAGAGCTTTCAAGTGCGAGGAAATATGGTTGTATTTCCTCGTACCAGTGAGTAGTCTGGCAGCCACGTTGAGGCAGGCTTTTAGAGGTGCCAGAGAGATCTTAGGTAGACCCGCGAGGAAGGGTTTCAATTTCGTAAGGTAGCTCAGGTTGAATCTGGCGGATTTCGTCATTAAATTAATGTGGTCCCACATTTTCAGATTGCTGTCGAGGGTGATTCCCAGGGATTTGTCGGAATCCACAATGGTTGATGGGCAAATCAAGGCTATGATAGCCCTAATCCATGATTGAATCTTAAGGTTGGTGTTGGGTGGGGCAATCAGGAGAAATTCAGTTTTCTTTGCGTTGAGTTTGAGTTATTTGAATGCGAGCCATTGGCAGTGAGTTTCAAGGCTTCGTTCAGGGAGAGGATCTCTTCGAGAGATGAAGTTTTGATGTAGATCTGAGGGTCATCAGTCTAGATATTATAGGAGATATTAGCAGTGCGTAGTACTTCGGTAAGCGGTTCCAGGTAAAGATTGAAGAGGGTGGGGGAAAGTGTTGATCCTTGAGGGACACCTATCGTGACCAGGGATGGTGCTGATAGGTTGTTGTTGACAAGGAATCTGCTGCTGCACACATTTCTCCATCACTTTGGCTAAGAGGGGAATGTTGGAGATGGGTCTGAAGTTGTCAGGGAAGGCTGGATCCAGCTACAGCTTTTTCAGAATGGGGAGGATTTGGCCGGCTTTTAGAGAGTCAGGCATCATTCCCTGCCTGAGAGATGCGTTAATTATTGTAGTCCAGCTAGGAATAATGGATTGGGCGATGGCAGCTAGGCAGTTAGAAGGAAGCAGGTCATTAAAATGGTTATTAGGGTTTAGGAAAGATAGGATTTTGGACACTGAGTCATCGTCATAGAGTTTGAAGTCAGTCCAGTGAGCATGGTTTTTGAGTGAAGCCTTTGGGGGTGACGTGGCTGGAGGAGGCAGGTTGAGAGGTGTTTGGGGGTATGTGCTGGAATTGAGTTCATTTCTGAGGGCTGAGATTTTGTAAGAGAAGAAAAAGGAGAATTCCTCTGAGGATATAAGAGACTTGAGGGTTTCTTTTGAAGTTTTGGGGGGTCTGTTCTTGGCCTTCTCTAGTGCGGTTCTGAAGAAGTCTTTTTTGGACTTGAGTATGTTCCTGTTGTAGGCATTTCTGACCTGGCGGAGGAGTTTTGGATGAGCGGCAGAGGGGTGCTGTCTCCAGGATCTTTCAGGTTGTCTGAGGACTCTGCTCTTGTTGTTAAGGGATCCTGTGAACCAGGGGTTTCTGTCTTTGATTTGGGTTCTTTTCAGCTTTGGTGGGGCTAGATCATCCAGGATGTTTGAGATAGAAGCAGAATATTGATCGTTGCGGCCGCTGACTGTTGTGATATGCAAGGGGGGGAGGTCAGATTTGCAGCGAGCCTCGAGTTCCCTGTGGTCCAGGTTCTTAGTGTCTCTGATCCAGCGTTTAGGACTCACCGGTTGCGATGCCCTTGTCTTGTGGGTGCCAGGTAGGAGAAAGGTGATGGCCTGGTGGTCAGACCAGTTGCATGGGTCTATAGAGATGAGCTTGACTGTTGATTCTTTGGAGATAGTCCATTCAAGGATGGCCCCTTTTGAGTGAGTTGGTAGTGAGCAGGCTTGGGTCAGGGCTTGATCGGCCAGGAGGTCCTCAATGGCGTTGACATGTGAATCCTTTGGATCGTTCCAGTGCAAGTTAAAGTCACCAAGGAAAATATCATTGGCAATATTGGATCTCTTAGCTGTGATGATTTCCATGAGATGGTCGGTGAAGGAGTCATTCATGCTTGGGGGGTGGTAAAAGATGTGCAGGTTACACAGTAGGGTTGAGTTGCTGTGAATAGCGAGGGCGAGGTATTCGCAAGATTCAGTGGTGTCCGCCAGAAGTTCAGATCAGCAATATCTGCGGCGTGATTAGCTGCCGACCGGCAATTAATTAAAAGACCAGATAGAGAGGAATTGGAAGGAGTTTCGGGAGTCTGTGCAGACAGTTGAACAGGAGCTAGATTACTCTTGACCACAATTCTGTTGCGGAGGGTAGCTGGTCTGTTGGGGTTGATAGTGACCGTGCAGATGGCGTGTTCGGCCCTTGCGTCTACAGGATGATGGATAGCTGGGGTAGGGTTGTAGTCTCGGAGGGTGGCAAGGATTTCCATTTCAGTGAGATCCAGTTGACTTGGAGTGGTAAAGGTGGAGTTATAGGATAGGACAAGAGTACTGGTTTCTTCCTCTGAGAGGTGGCATGGGTGCTTGCAGGGGCGAAGATGTCTCAAGGATAGCGGAAGAGGTTGTTTAGTGAGCTCCGTCAAATGTGAGGCGTGGCGTTTGGCAGGGGCACGAGGTTCACGAGGGAGAGTTCAGCGAGGTGGAGAAGGTTCATTAGCTCCAGGATGGAAATATGAATGCTCTGGCTAAGTTTGGCAGCTCTGGTGTGCAGAGAATCGATGTCCCTATAAGAAGGAGGTGCTAGATGGCAGGGGGCAATGGTTCGGGAGCAGTTCTGACAGCCTGAATAGGTGAAAGGGAGGAAGGACTAGTATGAGCTGTGTTGAAAGCAATGGGATTTATGTTGGAGCCCCTTTGCGAGTTGGATTGAGGGCAGGAAGGGCAAGCGGGACTTGTATCGTAAGTCTTAGGGGGCGTAACGGTGACATAGTCTACTTGGGGAGCTAGTAGAGAGGGGACCAAAGGTCTAGGGGTGATTCTGTTGACGAGGCCGGGAGACGTGCTGGAGGGGTCGGGTGGTCAGTGATGGGAGACCTAAGGTGGGATAGTGGGTGGCTGGCAATGCTGGAAGGGCTGGCTGAGGACTCAACGGTGCGGGATAGGTAAGCGCGACCTGTATCGTAGTTCAATGGGGGCGTACCAGTGACATGATCTACTTGGGGAGCTAGTAGGGAGGGGACCAAAGGTCTAGAAGTGATTCTGTTGGCAAGACTGGGAGACTTGCTAGAGAGGTTAGGGTGATCAGTGTTGGAAGATCTTAGAGAGGTTTGTGGGCAGCTAGCCACGTTGGATGGGCAGGACGAGGGCTCCTCAGGGCGGGAGTTAATTACCCTGCCAGTGTCATGCATGTGGTTTCTGAGGAGGGTAAAAAGGTCTGCAAGTTTATTAAACTTTTTGGTTGAGGCTTGGATCAAAACACTGCAGTTTTTGTAGAGAGTGATGGTGAGGTCTGCTCGCAGGGTTGAGGAGGGTACTATAGTTAGCTTAGTGCCATACGGAATGTTCTTAGTAGCACGTACATTGAACTGGTGAGCAAAGTTTTTGCGCCAGGCAGATGTTCTTTTAGAATAGAAGATGAGGTCATTCATGACTGTGCCGTTGTCTGTGCTGTAATGCAGGTCAGAGATCAGTGTCTCAGGGTGTTTTTTCAGGGTGGAGTGCTTGAAGGATAAAACCATTCATCCATCTTTCTTTTTTACAAACATTACTTTGTACAGTAGCCAGGCTTTGTGCTTAGCAGCAGTATTTACAATTTTTTAATACTGGGAAGCTGTTGTTTGTGTCCCATACTTCATGCATGTTTGAGGAGGTTCGCGCTAACTCAAGCGCGGTGGGCCAATCTTTCTTGCTTTTGGGCAAGTTCTTTAGTTCCATCCAGCAGAGACCTAACAAGGATTCTTCTTTGGCTGCTCTCTGCTTCCAGCACAATTTGAGTATTACTGCTGACCTTACTGGGAATTGGTTGCATGCAGCCTACATAGAGAAAAGGGAGAGTGTGCAAGCCTGGTTTGGTCAGCCCCAGAGGGCTGACCAAACAGTCAGGGCCAACACTATTGGGCATTCCACTCCTCCCCTGCTTTCAAGCAAACCTGTACACCCACCCACCCTCAACCAGGCACTTCTGCTTTCTCGCAGTAAGAGAACCAGAAACATAAAATTCTAGTTTTACCATTTTATCTTTCTGCTTTTTGCACTGCGAGAAAGAAGTGGGGCAATGCTCCTCCGCCCTAATGGAGGAGCCACCCCTGCTCTACGTTTTAAATCATGATTTTGTGGTTCTCAGTGCAATGCACTTTTTGACATAAAATCCCTAATAGTAAAGACGATGTTTAACTCTTACACCTTGAAACCCTCATTGTCTTATGTAACATCCTGTACATTGATTTACACACTTGTATGAGTAATTGTCAATGTATATTGTGCATGTGTGAGGTAAAGTGCTCTGACACCTTACATTGAGATGAGTAGAACTATAAAAGAATAAAATGTTAAAAAAATATTAAGTGCAACTTAAATTGTTATTAATGTAAATATTCATACAGACGAATACATTTGATATTCTTATAGTGCATGCATATCTCTTATATACAGGGGTTCAACAAGTCAAAAGCTTGCCTCCATCAGGCAGAAAAACCTTCCCAAGTAGGTACCTCTGCCCTCTGGAACAGGTTACCAAATTCCATCCGGATGATCCAGGAAGAACTCCCCTTCCAGAAAGCCTTAAAAACCCACCTGTTCTGTTAACCATCCCCTCTTCAAACAACATCTAATTCAGCATAAGATCGCACAGGAGCGCCGGGACACCACGTTGGGGTATCTGTGCGCTATAACAAAATACACTAAATAAATAAATAAATTGAAGGTCTTCTTAAGTACTTGGAAAGTGTTTAGCTGTGTGCCTTTGATTCCCTCCAATGCATTGGCATCTAGGTGTTAGGCATAAAATAACTCTCAACCAGGATTAAACTAAAAATGCGGACTGACGGCCCTTTAAATGAGTCCTTTGTTTTGGGCCCAACTGGAGTGTAAAATAAGAAAGCCCCCTCGCTGCCTGCATGTTGCTGCTCCGAACAAAAAGCAGACAATGTGTGGGCTCTACTGAATTGTGCCCTGGTGTTGACAAATTATACCAAGACAAATTCAGCTTATTTCACTGGAATGCCCGATCAGTCTCAATATTAGCTGTGGGATCCAGTGGAATCGCTCTTCATTCCAGGACTGTACACAGCTATTTCTCCTAGACCTACTCTTGCCGTTCTCAAAACGATTCCAATTCCCAACGGTCTGTCAATACTTAATTAAAAAACATAAGCACACGGATCTAAAGTTTTTCTTGCGATCCGACTGATGAATGCCACAGTTGCTGAATACCACGGCTGCTTGGTTTTAGATCTGCCTAGTACACTTTTTTCTCCAGCTTTCACTTACTGTTTCTTTAAATCACTCCTGCAGATTCTTTTTCATTCCTGCGTTCTCCATTTCTCACTGTTTTTCAATCTTTCTCCTTCCTTCTCCCTTTTTTCTATCTATCTCTCTCTTACTAGGGGTCAGCCTGATGACGAAAAATAAGTACTGGCGCCCACCACCTATTACCACTGACACCAATTGAGGACTTTGTGTAAGGGTTTAGTTTCTACAGCACTGTGGCATGAAGGTGACAATCTGACCTGTGCTGGCCAAGATAGAGGAGACTGGCCATTGGTCTAATACAGAAAATGCCAGGTCAATCACCTGCATCAAAGCTTCCAAGGTTACTCCACTTCTGAGTTAGGGCTGCATCACTGCTGGAGACCACATTCTGACCCTCATTCCTAACAGAGAGTGAGCTATTACCTGGCAGGCCCAGACTTTGGCATTGCTCGTCATGAAGAAAGGGAGGAGGCAAAGCCTTTCATCCAAGAAAGCCAATCATTCTCAGCTGATTTTCTGAGCAGGATGTCTGTTTCTCAAAGAACATATGTAAAGGCTGCTATTAGGACACATTATGTGACTGCATTGTTCAGTGTGTTGTCACTCAGTCAATAAAATACACTGCATTTTATTGAAAAAAGAAACAGTTTGGTTTGGTATTCCTCTTGCTTAACTGAGTACAATGATTAACTCATTTTATTTCAAAGCCAGAGTGAAATTTGTGTCTCTTAGTGGGCTACCCAAGTGTTGTATCATGATGGTGTAGGGGATAACCATGACACGCTGGTGTATGTTTAACTCTTTAATTTAAATCTCTCGAGCAGAGTCTGTCTCTCTGCACCCTCCCTCTAGCTGGCTACTCCCATGACTGCCTCCTCCCTTTCCAGTTCCCTCTTTGACTTCCTCTGCCAGGCTCCCCTTTTTCCCTGGGACTTACTGCCCTGACGTTAACATCCAGTTACAATATTACATCTCCCCACTCAAAGTTAATTCTCAATAATTGGCACTGATCGTTAAGTTCTTCAACATATTGGGAAGGTTTTTGAGTGTGTTGGCTGTGAATGGCTTGGTGAACTTGGCTCTGTTGGTGCTGCAGCAACAAGAGTGAATACAGTCATCTCCTCTGGCGTGTTCTGGATCAGCTCCAGAGGCATTACTCTGTAAGCTAGCTGAAGGTCTATTGACTCCAGACTCATACTTCTTGCAATGAGAAATGTCTCTGATTATCCTCTTGTCATTTAGGGCTGCTGTGATCATAGTTCCTTTTAAAGTGTCCACTTGTAACAGATGTTTATGAATTTGGCTATCTATGGTTTTTACTGCTCTTGCCTGACCGGGGCCCTGTCTCTTTCCTGATAGTTGATGTTTTTGCTTGCTGGTGGATGTCCACATGTCCTTTCATCTTGATCATTTTGCTGAGGACCTTCTCTGCATCACTGCCTGGTCTGGAGCTTGACAGGCATGACCAGCTGGATTCTTCCATGTGGGATTTTGCTGTGCACTTCTTGGTCCGGTGCCACATGGCACCATATGCTCCTCTGCGCGAATCTGACATTTGCAGTGACGGTAGTTCTTTTTCTTGCCGAAAAGAGATCAGTTCGTTGGTGTGTACCTTTTGGTTGGTTCTGCCCGCTTCCAGGTGTCACCCTGTGCCCGTTGGGAGAGGATGTGCCACATCTTGAAGGGTGGCTTTTTCTGTGACGGCTTCAAGTGAAACTGCAGCTGGCCTCACTGGCTGTCCCCCCCATGTAGTTGGTGGTTTTTTTCTGGTTTGTGGATTTTTTTATAGTATTTCCACTAAATTCAGTTCTGCCGCGGGCAGGCTAAGTAAGCAGTCTGCTGCTTCACATCCATCAATTATGCAAATTTGAGCTTCTCCTTGTATGTGAGAGTCATTCGAAACTGCCTTAGGCATTACAGTGGCTCTTTGGACGTCCAGGTGTACATTTGCACAGCAGCTTTTTGTAGTTTAAGCTTTCAGTTCATCTTGTTGTATTCCATGACACAGATTTAGTTGAGAGACAGCCCGCTGTCTAGTATGAATTTGGCTGGGTGTTTCCCTAGTCATATTTAGTCTTGGGTATTTCTTTAGCCTATCATGATCAGCAACCATGCAAACACATTCATTACAGTCCTGCGACGTGGGTGTGAGGGATCTCGAATCACGGAACACGGAGCGTTATGATCTGTATGTAACGTTGGACTGTAGACTTGATCATGGAGAGCTGAGTGAATGTTCTCCCTGACCATATACTGGCTTTGCGTGATGTTGAGGTCTGGATTCTCTTCTTTCAATATGTTTTATTATGACGCCCTGCAAAATTTTTCAAAATGATTTTTATTCCCGAAGCACTGACATTCTTGACCCATGGCAGGGCATGGTCCAACATACGCGTTGTCTTGACCAAAAGCAATAGCACTCAATTTTGTGGCCTTTTCTTTTACCATTGTGCTTTGGACTGCGACATCGATCTGTGGATTTGAGTGTATGTCAATACTCAGACTGCAGCGCGCCTAGAGCCAGATCACTTGTTCTCGCTTTTCCGATTTCCTCACCTCCATCTTTTTTGCATTTTCTTCCATTTGGTCATTGACTCTGGTCATTTCTTCTATGTCGTCCAGGAAATAGATTTTCTTTAGAAGATGTCGACGAAGTGACTCCGATTGGTATCCTTCTATGATCCGTAGACGTAGAGCATCTTCTGCTGTGAAAGTTTCAAATGCACAATATTGCGCTAATCGTTTTAGGCGTGTAATGAATTCCCCATGGGTTCATCCTTCTCTTGCAAGGCCATATTGAAGGTGCAGTTTTCATAGTCAAGGTTTCTTTTGTGGAGAAACCTATTGTTGAGTGCCTCCCACACATCTTTGTAGGATGTTGTGGCAGCCGCAGGCAAATCTTTGATGATTTGTCCGACATCTTTACCTATTAAATTGCAAAGGGCAATGAGTTGTTAATTTGAGTCTGTGACCTGTTACCCCTTCATGAAGTCTTCAAAATCCTCAAGCCATTCTGGCCAGCAAGGTACTATGTCACTGCCAGACACGTGACTCAGCGGTTCCAAAGGGTGTAGGAATGAAGCACTAGTCAAGGCCGGTCTCAGCCATGGTGAGGTGTTTTGCATCGATCCCTGTGATAACAACATCTTTTCACTGGAGCAAGTGCCACCGCTGTGTTGACTAGGTGGAAAAATCATGACTGTGCACCTAATAAATTTGTGAAGCAGGTGCTATCGCTATGCCCAGCATTGTGTAAATGATGTGCTCACTGGAGGAGCGTATATATATGTATGTATATATATATATATTCACTGAAAAAAACATAGGTTTCAGGCCTTATATAGTTAGGAATTAACATATAAAAAACCATTGAAATTGCTCCTATATAGTTAGTTGGACTAACTATATTTGGCGCACCCGCAATCCACTGCTGATGATGTCACATATTACATCATTCATGACATGGTCAGTGACATCACTGATGACATCACTGATGACATCTCAAATGACATCACGATGACATCACTGATGACATCTCATTTGACATCACTGATGACATTACTGATTACATCATTCATGTGATAATACAATGCACCTCCTCACACTCTAATATAACCTTTGATACACCCAGTGTTAAATACAGACTACCATTCTTGAAACCATTGACAACCAATACCAGTTACTACATAGGCACTCACTGATTCCTAGGTCTATACACACATCCACTCATTCACCCATACAATCACTCATACATACAGTCACTCATCAATGCAACACTATCATATGCACTCATACTCCTATGCAGACACTCACACACTGCCACTCATCCATGGAGTTACTCGCACACCTAGTCAGTCATGTAAATAATCAATCACACTTCCATTTCCTCATCTATATAGTTATACACACAACACCTTACTTATTCAAACATATACTAAGGCATACTTACTCTCTTATACAATCACTGATACAAGTACACATTGATCTGCACAGAGTCACACACCTCCCAGCCAGCCAAACACACACACACTCAGTCTCCCATACAAATACTTGGGCAACCAATCAATAACCCATATAGTCACTCATACAGCTACTGATCAACACATGCAGCAGCTTACACAACAACAGACATACTGATGCACACATTCACAGAGTTTAGTCACTAACCTATGCATTCAGTAAGACACATTTAATCACTCACTCATACAGTCAGTCACGCACCTACTAAATCCTTCATCCAGACACTTATACATCCACTCATTCTTCAATATGTAAAACGTATTTAAACTTTACAGAAAAACACAGTCACTGGATGATGTCATCAGTGATGTCATCAGTGATGTCAAATGAGATGTCATCAGTGATGTCATCAGTGATATCATCTGAGATGTCATCAGTGATGTCATCAGTGATGTCACTGACCATGTCATGAATGATGTAATATGTGACATAATCAGCAGTGGATTGCGGGTGCGCCAAATATAGTTAGTCCAACTAACTATATAGGAGCAATTTCAATGTTTTTTTTATATGTTAATTCCTAACTATATAATGCCTGAAACCTTTGGTTTTTTCAGTGAATTTTCAAGGTTTTGTAAATGCTAATTCCTAACTATATAAGGCCTAAAACCTATGGTGTTTTCGGTGAATTTCAGAGGTTTTTTAAATGCTAATTCCTAACTATATAAGGCTTGAAACCTATGGTTTTTTAAGTGAATGTGCAAGGTTTTTAAAATGCTAATTCCTAACTATATGAGGCCTGAAACCTATGGTTTTTTAAGTGAATTTGCAAGGTTTTTTAAATGCTAATTCCTAACTATATAAGGCTTGAAACCTATGGTTTTTTCAGTGAATTTGCAAGGTTTTTTAAATGCTAATTCCTAACTATATCAGGCGTGAAACCTATATTTTTTTTCAATAAATTTCAAAGGTTTTGTAAATGCTAATTCTATTAGCGAATAACTTTTATATATGTTATTATCCTTCTGGGACCACCTGAGCAGCCATGTCTCAAGAAATCCAGGATCCAATACTGATATGTTAATACTAAAGGCAAACTGTAATAATTAGCAAACAAGTAAAGAAAAAAAAGTAAGGAGGCCAACACATGTTATGTTATGTTAATTTCGATTTATATAGCGCCAAATCACCGACAGGTCTCTTAGCGCTTGCTTTGGGAACCCGTCCTGGCTTTCCCTGCGAGATAACCCCTACTGGGCATCCCCAAGTTGAAGACCAGGCATCCCATCGTGGTGGGGCCGTAGTGGAGATTAAGCAAGCTATTGCCCAGAGTTGCAGAGTGTGAACCCATGATTCGAGTAGGCACCGAGGCGAGAATTATCGAGTCCATGGACATTTTTGAGCTCAAGACCCTGCCACGTCGGGAATTGAACCCTGGTCCCGGGTCTGACCTCTGCATCAGGGTCTGCCACTCTAACCAGTGAGCCACACTTCTCCACTAAAAGGAAGAGCAAGACTAGTAAGCAGAACGAATTGAATAAGTCCGTGCTCAATCGAATCATCAATCTAAGGCACCCAGGTGCAGGCTAAAGAATTGTGCAAAAGCCAAATTCACCAAGGAAATGGAAGCACAGCGTTTTAGAGTACAGACAGTAACTGGAAAATAGACATGGGCAAATACACTTGATAGTGATACCAAATAAGAGAAGGCATTGCAATCTGAAAACAGAAGATGTACAACAAAGCAATGAAAATACATAAACTGCAAGTAGAAGGTCAACATAAAATCAAGAAACAGAAGTGCACTGAATAGAGGCTAAATACAAAGAGAATGGTTGTGCAGAATGAAGAGCATCAGAAGCAGCTATGGAATACAGCTATTTACAAGAGACAAGGTGAGGGAAGGAAAAGCAGAGAAAATGATGAAGTGAAGCAACAAATCAATAGTGAAAGCCTATTGGACCGATATAAGAAAAGCAGCCATGAAAGAGAGAAAGCAGCATGCTCAGACCGTTAGCAGTGGAAGGAAAGCTTTCACAAGGATCCAACATAGTCGTTTCCAGCTCAGTCAATACACGAACAAGAATCAGAAACAGATATGAAACTGCAGGAAAAGGAACAATGAGAAATTGTGCTACTGAAGTGCATGAAATGTAGGTTAAAGACTGAAGAGAAGCTGTAGACAATAGTGAGCAGCATAAGCAGCTCTGAAATAGAACTATCAACGAGACTCATGCAAGATGAGAGTTTGCAAAAACAGAAAAGCATGGAGAGGGAGAACAAACCCAGAATGAAAGCTGCATGGGAGGGACAGTAAAAATAACAGCAGCATATAGAACTATGCACTGACTGATTGCACACAGTTCTATATTACCTCCTAAGTACTTTGTTGTGGTCACATATTTTCCTATCACTTGGGTGCTTTGACTCTCCCATTAAAAATTATTTGAAACACCTCAGGATTATCTAACTTTTGCCATTCGTTTCACCATAAATATATTGCTTCTATTCATAGGCTCCTTTCTTTTTGCGAATCTTTTTTCCAAAATAATGGGTGTGCACCCAGAATATCAAACCCAGAATATCAGTAGGACACAATTTCAAGGAATAAACAATAATAAATAGATAAGTAGATCTAGATTTCCTATACCCAACTCCACATATATGAACGTACATGGTACACATATGGAGATGTGCAGCTTGGAATAGTAGATCTATACTTCCTTTTATGCTCTTACCTTTTATATTTTATCCCTCAATACTTTGTCCTTGGTGTAGTTGTTTCACGATATTCTGCAGGTCTATATTCAGTAGTATAATCATACGCATGCTTTTTTGGCACATAATCAGGGGGTGTGACACAATCTATAAATTCCTTACTCCACTCTTACGTATGCTTCCCATCCTTTGCTTTTGTCCTACTGTCCTGTGTTTGAAGATATTCTTGGATTACCTCTCCATATTCTGTAATAATACCACCCTTAAACGTCCGATGTGTCTACATTGGAATTGCGACTTCTTCTAAGTAGCCCTGTCCCAGTGCAAAACAGTAGCGTTTTTTTGCCGCATTGAGGGCAAAAAAATGACATCTCAAAGAGATTTAAAAACACAAATTCTTGCAGAATTGTATTTCTCAATTAATTACGAAATGTGTACACTGGGAAACTTGCAAAGCAATTTGTAACTTATTCTGAATTAAAACTGTGACAGATTACCACTGTCTCTGTGAAAGTATATTCTTGAATCCCAGTAGTTGCCTTTGAGTGTAGATTTCGTTCCGACCTTAGCACCATTGTATGAGAAATGCACCAAGCGCCCAACGCACCCACAAATAAAAACGGACAGAGAGCTGAAGAGTAAAGGCTGGGCAAATAAGGGAAGTACATACACGGACTTCTATGGTGACTTTTATAGTTTCCAAATAGACCTTCTGCTCCTTTGGTTTATGTTTTTTAGACTGTTACCCAGCTTTTTTTACCTCATGCTACCAACCAGTTTATTACTTATAATAACATAACCAAACTTTTTTTCACTCACCGGTACAGAGGAGGCACTCCTCAGGTGCGGCGGGGCTCTTCTCCTGTGGCTCGCCTTCTCCTCTCTGCCGGCAGCTGCGGGGCTCTCCCAACACCACGTGGGCCCCGGTGCGGGACGGGCGGCGTCTCCTCTTTTCCCGGGGCTCCCTCAGCACATGGGAGCCCCGCACCAGCCCACACTTCTTCCTCGGGCCGGCAGCATCACCCGGTCTCCTCCTCGACACGGGAGACCGGACGGGCACATCGAAGGCTTCCCCTAGGCAGGGGGAAGCGGAAACCACGTCCTCCCGGCCCCACCCACAACCAGGCGGCGGCCATCTTGAGGCGGCTCGGGCCGCGGCGGTGATCTCGGGGGCAAAATGAGGGGTGGGCACCCTCGAGATTAAAATAAAATAGATGAGCCCCCCAAGGACCCCCCCCCCCAAATTTTTTTCCCGAAAAATAGCAGGGTGCGCGCACATTGCGCGCTTACAGATATATAATTTGTTTCTCTTTTAATTTTCTCAGGAACTACTGGAGGGATTTACACTATTTAACCAAAAGCGTGATCTGCGTACCAGACTCTACCATTTTGCCAAGTTTGGTGTAATTCCGTTCAGCGGTTCAAGCTGTAGCCGTGTCTAAAGGTCCTATTGAAATTAACATGGGGAAAACACGTTTTGGGACCCCCCTTTTTTCTCAGCCCCCACTTGACTAATCCCCCCAAAACTTTCAGGGAAGGAGAGGAGCGGAGCGGGCCATCTTCTTTGAGAAATTTGCGAAGATTCATCAACCAGCGCCAAAGTATATATATATATATATATATATATATATATATATATATATATATATATATATATATATATATATATATATATATATGCGCACAGGTAGGAAGCAAGTATTGTCCTTTAAACTGAAGTGCAGCCAGTGTGTACAGCAATTATAGCCAACCTTAGGGTGTGATATATGGTGTCTCTGTATTAATAATGGTATTATTTTTTTTTCTTAAGTTGGACCAAGAACTGGGTTCCCAATTTGTTGATTTGGTTGGATGTTGGACATGTAGCCGACGCAGACTGTGCTCAGGCTACCAATTCTTTAAAAAAACTGTTTCTTACCACAGTGTCGTCAGGGTAGACTCCTAGCACCACACTTGCATAATTTCTGTTTCCTGTAACCAGAGAAGGCTCGCGATGTCAAGTTTCTCTCCGAAATTCCTCTGCACATCCAGGGTTGGCTCCCCGCGTCTCACTGTCACTGTTTTCTACATTGTGACCACAGTGGCTCCTGTTATCACAATTATACTGATGCTTCCATGCTTTGCAACTGCAGTGGTCTCCCAATATTACGTTGCTCATCGACCTTGCTCTGCGTAGCTCGAGTGGGCTCCCAATGCCATGCTATCACTCCTGGATCTCTCCCTCCATGGAGGAGTACTCACCCCACCCTCATCGCCAAATGTTGTATTGTGATGGTGTAGGGGATAACCGTGGCACGCTGGTGTATGTTTAATTCTTTTATGTGGATGTCTCTAGGAGAGCCTGTCTCTCTGCACCCTCCCTTTAGCCCTCTATTCCCATGACTGCCTCATCCATTTCCGGTAGTCTTGATGACTTCCTCTGCCAAGGTCCCCTTTTCCCCTGGGTATTACTGCGCTGATGTTAACATCCAATTACAACATTACCCTAAGGTGAACTGTAGTATGTTATGCATAGAACTCACGTTGTGAATTGTCAATTGTGAAAGAGATGCATTTGATTTCCAATAGGTGAAAATGCATTGAATTGGCTCATGTTTATTGTGTGCACAACATCACATCAGTAGCACCCTGATGCTCATAAACTAGACGACGCACCCGCGAGAGCCTCTTACTCTCTCCAAGAGTCTCTTACTCTATTGCAAGAACAGTGGTGATGTTGCAGATGCCTATTATGGGAGAAAAAAAATCCCTAGGCATCAATAGGTCTATGGACTATATGAGACATTATTATAGAACAGCATGATTTTTAAAGACTCAGTGTACAATGATTATCAATACAAAATCATTTTATTTATACACAATTGTTTTTAGAAATGAACATTATAGATTCTATGGTACTTTTTAAAAGAACAATTATAAAACAATAACATCACAACGTAATCAACATTGCTGACAATAACAAATATATACAGTGAACAAAGGCATACATTTTGTACATGCCCTTCATATAGAATGGTTGATAGATAAACTAATTGTAATATTGTACGTGTAGAACAGATAAGCAATTAGAAATACAAAATATAAAAAGTGCAAAAGGTGGCTTTAAATTTGATAATAGATGTTGCAGATGCCATCAGGTTTAAAAGCTGCATCAGTGTTTGGCACCAAGACACCTGCCAGCCCACTATCTCCAGCTGGACACCAATCACGACCATGGACACCGCCGCAGCCATGAAAGGTATCCACTCGGGGGCCCCCACCAACCCCTGCACCCTGCACATCTACCACAGAACCGCAGACACCATCGCACCCCAACTGCAACACACCATCAACACCACCTTCAAAACAGAGCGCCTAAGTCAGGCCCCTGTTCAAGAAGCCTACAGTTGACCCACTGACCTCAAAAACTACTGGCCCATCTCACTTCTCCCCTCCGCAGCCAAAGTGGCAGAGAAAACAGTTAACAGGGAACTGACACGATTCATCACCGAGCACACCGTCCTTGACCCTTCCCAATCCGTATTCCGAGCCAACCACAGCACGAGACTGCCCTACTCGCTGCCACAGATGACAACTGCACCCTCCTGGACCAGGGCCACTCCATGGCCCTCATCCTCCTTGACCTGTCTGCAGCCTTCGACACCGTCTCTCACCGAACACTAATCACCAGACTACACGACGTTGGTATACAAGGAACCGCACTTGACTGGATCCACTCGTTCCTCACCGGAAGAAGCCAAAGGATCAGACTACCACCCTTCCTTTCCACCCCCATGGATATCACCTGCAGAGTCCCACAGGGATCTTTCCTGAGCCCAACCCTCTTCAACATCTACATGTCCCCCCTCACAGACATCTTCCAACAACACTGCCTTAACATATTTTCCTACGCAAATGAGACCCAGCTGATCCTCTCCCTCACCAAAGACCCCACCACTGCAAAACTCAACTTCCAGAGAGGAATGCAAGAAGTCACTGTCTGGATGACTAACAGCTGCCTAAAGCTCAACGCCAAGAAGACAGAAGTTCTCATCCTTGGAACCACCCCTTCATCATGGGACAACACCTGGTGGCCCACCACCCTCGGAAGCACCCCTACCCCCTCAGACCACACCAAGAACCTCGGCATCGTACTCGACTCATCACTCGCCATGAACAGACAGGTCAAAGCCGTCACCTCCAGCTGCTTCAACACCCTCCGCATCCCGAAAGACCTTCAAATGGATCCCCCCCCCCGAGTCAAGGAAAACAGTCACCCAAGCACTCATCACCAGCAAACTCGACTACGGCAACGCACTCTACGCCGGCATCAATAAGTCCCTACTCCGCAGACTGCAAACAATACAGAACACCACGGCCAGACTCATCCTCAGCATCCCCCAACACAAACACATCAGCAAACACCTGTAGCAACTGCACTGGCTCCCCGTGGAGAAGAGAGTCGCCTTCAAAATCCTCACTCACGCTACAAATGTCTGCACAACAACGGACCCAAATACCTCAACGACAGAATAAACTTCCATGTACCCAAAAGAAACCTGCGATCTTCCAACCTCGCACTGGCTGAAACCCTGAGCATCCACAGAGCCAGATCAGGCGGGAGATCGTTCTCTCACATTGCAGCCAAAACCTGGAATGAGCTCCCGGCAGACATCAGACGCGCCCCCTCCCTGAACACCTTCAGGAAGACCATCAAGTCCCGGCTCTTTGGCTGAACAGAGTGGCGTAACCTCTCCCCCCCCCCCAACCCTCCACACCAGCGCCGTGAGACCCTCAATTCCCTGATAGATTGATTGGTTCGGCAAAATGCATGCATTGGTAGACTGAATTATCTCCTGCTTCCCCTTTTCTCATCACCTGGAACTTGCACCAGTAAGGAATAAAACCAAAAATAAAGATCACCTACATACATCTGTCAGAGGCTGCAGAGTAACATGAAGCTTGTGCTGTGTTATGTAAGGATATAAACTTATCACCCAAAAAACTCCTTAACTTCCTGCTGTCTTTGCATTGAGAAGAGAGGAAAACATACAATAGATTGATTTGTGCTTCTAAAGGAACCCTTGTCTCAAATTTCAATTTCCTAAGACTGAGCTGAGGAAGACCTATGTTCTCCTCCCCTGGCTTCGATAACTTTATTTTTGAACTCGCTTAAAAACAAAAACTGTCTTGGTTTGGGAATTATGTTAATTTCTGATTGTAAAAAATGTCATTATTGATTGAGAGGGTGTGAAACCCCTAATCAAGCAACAATCACAGTCCTTGTCAGTGTGATCGACAAATGTCTCTAAAATAACCTGTGCTCAACCTTCTGTTAGCTTGGCACAAAAGCAGTCAGGCCTAGCTTTGGGGCATTGAGCTAAGTATTTATGCAGCACAGAAACAGTAATACAGTGAACACATGAAAACTCCCACTTCAATTTAGAAAAATAGAAAATAGTTCAATAAATGAAATTACACCAAAACAAATTAAATCCAGTCAGTAGAACTGGAGTTATGAATATTTAAAGTTTTTAGAGAAGAGCAGCACGTAAAAGATCATAGTGCCAACCACAGGTATCTGGTCATGCGAGACTGGGGCAAAGTCAAAACTAAAGGCCGACCGCGATGTTCATATACTCGAGGAAGATTGGGCCCAGTCTTGGCTCACCTTCGGACTTAAAAAAAGGTTTGAAGAAAAGTCTAGAAGAAGGTAGAGTTCAGCTGGGCAAAGCAGCAGGCTGAGTTGTTGCCGCAGGGGTTTACTGGATGAGGTCTCAGTGAAGATGTCGAAAGCCGAACAATCTCTAAGAGGGAGATGCTGGATTTCAAAGCCTAGGAGGTTTTTATAGTAGATGGGGAGCCTGTCGCCATAGAGCCTGGTAAAGATTTTTACTTTCGGGTTTAGGCAACATTTTGGAAGCCAAAAACCTCCAGCAGGATGAAGCTGCAAGCCTTAGCCAAAGTGGGCTCCACAAGGCTGGATACCGTCGCTCAGGGGTCCCGCTGAACAGGATTTGCTGCTGTGGAGAAAAACGCAGTGTCAGCTATCGCAAAGTCAGGCCGTACGGTGATGCATCCTGGGTGGATCTGCTGGCAGGTAGGTCCTGGTCTTCCGACGGTTATTGTTGCACTTTTTTGTGAAAAATGTTCTAAGTCTTAAGTTTTAGAGTTAGTCAGGAGCAGCACCTCTAACACCAATCCCAAGGGTCCAGGCCCTGGCGGGCACCACTTGGGTGTAAGGTGCACTCCAGCAGAGGCCAGGTTCAGGGTTCAAGCTCTCTGGAGCTTTTAATGTCCATGTAGCTCACATATGAAGGTATCAGGTTCCGTTGTGTGTGCTGTGGGAAGCCCTATGAAATATGATTCTCATACTTGGGTGTAATGTGTTTATCATTTTGGCACAGTCCTGGATGGATGGCTAAAGGGCAGCCAGGTAACTGACTATCAGGAGTTGTATAATATGATTGCATGGAAGTACTTGTATAGTCTTTGATTTCAAGAGCTGCTCATCATCTGATTGACAGCAAGCTGACTGATCCCAGGAAGCTTGCTCAGGAGGCAGACTGCTGGATGGGTACCAGGGTCCACAAGGAGTATGTGGGAGACTCCACCAAGGGTGGGCTGGGTCCCCAACAGAAAAGTGGGGGTGGCAAGGGTAAACAGAGGGAGCTCTCTAAAAGACCCTCATCTAGTTACTAGGGTAAGGATCCCCATCCCCTAGGTGGGAAAAACCTTGGATCTCTACAGGGAAGCCGGTAGAGAGGGGTCCCCGCAAGTTTTATGACTGTAGTCAGGAAGGTCACATGAAGGGGTGCCCCAAGTGTCCCACGTCGACACCGGCACCCACTGGTGTGCAGTCACAGGGGTTGGCCAGTGTAGCGCTTGGGGAGGAGTTGGTTTCCGGTGAAGAATAGGAGCCAGCTGAGATGACCCTTGTCTCACAGTGAGAAGGCCCAGAGGACCCCGGTGCCTGAAAACACTAGGAAATACAGGCAGTGGGTGACCGTCAATGGACAGAGGGTTGAAGCTCTGAAAGACACAGGAGCTAGTGTGACTACAGTAGGTGTCATCTGGTGTCTGAAGTGCAGGTAATTACCAATGTGCCCCACCAGGTAATTGTAGTGGACAACTCTGAGCACAAGAACAAGGTGGCAGAGGTTTCCTATGAGTGGGGGGAGGTCTCAGGTTCCTTGAAAGTAGCTATGAGTCCATCCATAACGGCTGATCGTCTGCTGGAAAATGACCTGGAGGATACCCCTTAGGAAGAGGTGGAATGTCGCTCATACTTGAAAGATAATCGGATTGCCTGAGTGGGCATGCATGACCACTCAGTCTATGGCAGCCGGTAAGGGTGACCAGAAGGGTGTGGAACCTGAAAGAGTGGCCCAGCCAGGAAGAGGAGGGGCAGGGCATTCTAGAAACACACCCCAGAATTTCCCATGGTCCAGGAGGAGACTGACCCTGAGGGGGACACCCCGGAACCTTCAGGGGAGCATGTGGCTGAACTGAGAGACTTGACTGACCTGACCCCTTGGCAGTAAGAAGGGCGTCCCAGCAGGGAGGAATTCTGAAGGGAGCAGAAAGAATGCCCTACTCTTGAGGGTCTGCAGCAAATGTCTGCAGACCAGGCAGCTGGCAAGGAGTCTGGATCACAATTGATTTACTGGGAGAATGGTCTCCTGTATAGTGAGCCTAAGGTTGCTGAGCCTGGGGAAGCCTGGTGGTACCCTATCACCTCATAGCCTTCCTACTGGGACTGTCTCATGATGTGCCTTTGGCAGGACATTTGGGGCAGGAAAAGACCTTTGAGAGGCTTGTCAACCACTTCTTTTGGTCCCAAATGCGTAGGCACTGTGATGCACATTACAGGTCTTGCCAAACTTGCAGGCAAGTAGCAAGCGTGGAGGGAGATGTAATACTACTCTCCAGCCTTTCCCTGTTGTGAGCACCCCTTTTGAGTGAGTGGGCATCAACATTGTGGGCCCTCTGGATCCCAAGACAGCTTTAGGCAACAGGTTTATCCTCATCTTGGTAGACCATGCTACTCCATACCTCTGAGAATAATTATGGCAACCGTGATGGGCGAGGCATTGATGGGGAACTTTTCCCGCACGGGTTTCCCCAAAAAGGTGGTATCCGACCGGGATGCCAACTTCATATCCACATATAAGAATTCTCTGTGGGAGGAGTGTAGTGTAACCTACAAGTTCACTACACCTTATCACCCCCAAGGTAATGGGTTGGTTGAGAGATTCAACCGGACCCTGAAGAGCATGATTATGGGTCTAACCATCTCCATGAGGCGTAAGTGGGGTGTCCTTTTGCCATGCCTTCTTTTTGCTTACAGGGAGGTACCGCAGAAGGGACTTGGCTTTAGCTGCTGTACGGGCACCCTGTGAGGGGACCTCTGAGTCTGGTGAAAGAAGGCTGGGAGAAAGCTCCTAGGAAGCCGCCAAAGGATGTATTTTGCCATATACTGGCCTTCAGAAACCAGACTGCATGCTTAAGGAAGCTCACTCAGGTGAAACTAGAGGCCTGCCAGAAAGATGTGAAATACTGGTATGACCAGAATGCCACTCTGATTGAGTTTCTGCCTGGCCAGAAAGTGTGGGTCATAGCCCCAGTGGAGCCACGCGCTCTCCAGGACAAGTGGACTGGGCATTTGCAGGTGGTGGAGCGCAAAAGTGATGTCACCTATCTGGTGAACTTGCAGACTCCCAGGAAACCTTTGAGGGTCCTACATGTGAAGCACCTCAAACCTCACTTTGAGAGGTCTAAAGTGATTATGCTCCTGGCAACAGATTATGGAATGATGTAGGAGGAAAGTGAGCCCTCTAGCTGATCTCCTGCCTGCCAAGGAGCAGGATGGGTCTGTGGAGGGAGTGAACCTCTCCCTATACTGACCCTGAAACAGCAGAGGGACTGTTGCCAGTTGCTGGGGAAGTGTGCCCCTCTGTTTTCCTTGACCCCAGGAGTCACCCACAGGTGTACCCTGGATGTGGATACTGGGGCTAGTCCACCAGTAAAATACAAAATTTACAGGTTGACTGACATGGTCGAGGCCAGCATCAAGGAAGAGGTTTCCAAGATGCTAGTGTAAGGGGTGATAGAGCGCTCCAACAGTCCTTGGGCCAGCCCAATGGTCTTGGTCCCAAAGGCTGCTGCACCCTGTGCTAAACCCGAACTGCAGTTCTCCATGTGACTACTGAAGGCTCAGTGTCATCACTAAAACTAATGTGCACCCCATCCCCAGAGCTGATGAGCTCATAGATCGGCTAAGAGCTGCCAATTTCCTCAGTACGTTTGACTTAACGTCTGGGTAGTGGCAGATTGCCTTGACCGATTTGGCCAAAGAGAAGTCAGCTTTCTCTATGCGAGAGGGGCACTTCCAGTTACATGTGATGCCCTTTGGGTTGATGAACGACCCTGCCACCTTTCAGAGGTTGGTCAACCAAGTGTTGGCGGAGATAGCGGATTTCAGCGCCACCTACCTGGATGACATTGCAGTGTTCAGTTCCAGTTGGGAGGATCACTAAAATTACCTCTGGGAAGTGTTGATGGTCCTGCAGAAGGCAGGCCTCACTATCAAGGCCAATGCAAGCCTCACTATCAAGGGCAGTAAGTGCCAGATAGAGCATTGGTCTGTGGTGTACTTAGGATACCAGGTAGGAAGCAGCCAGGTGGCTCCCCTATAATCCAAGATTGACACCATTCTGGCTTGGGAGCCCCCTAGTCCAACACTGAGGTGAGAGCCTTTTTAGGTCTCAATGGTTACTACAGGAGATTTGTCAAAGGGTATGTCACCATTGTTGCCCCTTGACTGAGCTGACTTCTAGAAAGTAATCCAGGAAAGTCATCTGAGCTGAGGTTTGTCAGACTGCTTTTGATGCCCAGAAGTCTGCCATGTTCACGGCAGCCATGATGAAGGCACTTGACTTCTCCAAGGAATTTGCTGTGCAGACAGACGCTTCACAGCATGGGCAGTTCTAGCATAGCTAAATGAAGAGGGGCTAGACCAACAGGTAGCATTCATTAGCAGGAGGTTACTTCCCTGGGAATGGAGCGTAATTGAGAGAGAACCTTTTGGGGTGGTTTGGGCACTGAAGAAGCTAAGACTCTACTTGTTTGGGACTCATTTCTGTATTCAGACAGACCACAGGCCCCTCAGATGGTTGCTGCTAATGTGGTGTGAGAACACAAATTGTTGAGGTGGTCCATTTCCCGACAGGGAATGGACTTTACCTTGGAACACCACCCTGGTACAAACCACACTAGTGCTGATGGTCTGTCCAGATTCGTCCATCTTAGTGATGAGATCTCCCAAGAGGTTGGGTAGTTCTCCCTACTTTCAGCTGCAGGGGACACGTGTTAGACCTGGCATTTCCCCTGTGTTCTTGCCTTTAATTCCTTTTTATTTAATTTTTGATGTTATGCTGGACTTCGTTGTTGCTGATTTATGTATTCTGGGCACTTTACCACTACTGACCAGTGTTAGATTGCAAGTGCTCCCTGTGTAAATTGTAATTCTGATTGGTTCTCCATGATTGCCATATTTAATTTACTGGCAAGTCCCTAGTAAAGTGCACTAATCGTGTCCAGGGCCTGTAAATCAAATGCTACTAGTGGGCCTGCAGCACTGGTTGTGCCACTCACATGAGTAGTGTTGTAAACTTGTCTGAAGCCTGCCATTGTAGCATCTGTCGGTACTGTTTTAAACTGCCATGTCGCCCACAAGTGCACCCACTTGCCAGGCCCTAACCTTCCCTCTTATTACATGTAAGGCTCCCATAAGGTAGGCCCAAGGTACCTCCATGGGCAGGGTGCAGTGTATGTGAAAGGTAGGTCATGTACTGGTGTGTTTTACATGTCCTGATCGTGAAATACTGCCAATTTTGTTTTTCTCTAAGGCAAGGACTCGCTCTCTCATAGGCTATTATTGGAGCTGCCTTGTAACATTTTTCAGGTGTAACTTTCAATTGAGAACAGCTAGCGATTTGGAGTTTGGGCTCTCTGAGCTCAGAATTTAAAAACACATCTTTTAGTGAAGGTGGTTTTTAAATTGGGTGGTTGAAAATGTCACTTTTAGAAAGTGGGCATTTTCTTATTTAATCATCCTGTGCCTCTGTCTGCCAGTGGAATCAATGAGTTGTTTAGACTGTCAGGGGCCTGTTTGTGCATTCGCTCTTGAGAGTCACACAAAGGGAGTTGCAGTGTGCCCTCCATATCTAGATGGTCCATCACCAGGCTGATGGGCCTTTCTGCGCTAGAGTGGTGGGAGGAGTTGTCACATACACCTGATTAGGGCTGTGGCTGGCCTCTTACAAGGCTGTATCTACCCCCTGAGTGTGTCTAGAGCCAAGACCCGGCAGGACAAGAACTTGTGCACTACAAAGACAATCCTTTGAAGAATTCCTACTTTAGAGGCCAAAAGGGGTACAAGTATTAGACCTAAACCCCAGACTTTTATAACACTTCTAGATCAAGAGGGGACTCTGCCATGCAGAAAAGCTGATGAGCTGTGACTAGGAGTACTGTCCCTTTGCTGTGTGTTCCTTTGCTGAGTTGGCCTGCAGTTGCTGATTCTGCTGTGTATTATGCTTGTGAAGTTTCTCCATGGGCTTGTGTGTCCTTGCTTCCTGTTAAGAAGGCTCAGGGCCATCAAAGACTTCACCTGCAGCATCCCTGAACTCCACTGCTGGGAGGTTTGACCTGCCAAGTGGTGCCAATTTCAATTCCTGGCCTTTGGAGGTGGTTCCTGCTGCAAAAAGCTACAAAAGAACTGAAAATCGACTCTTCGCCCTTCCAGCACCTGTTTTCCCTATGCAGCACAGCCTTGCGGGAAAAATCTCCATGAACCTCCCTGTGCGCCCTGCCCGCAGCCGAATAAACCGCCACAGCCCGAGTTCAGTGCACCTTGTCTCCAAAGTCCAGCGCACCTTGTCTCCGAAGTTCAAAACCACCACACTGACTTTGACGCAGGCCCTGCTGTGTAGCTGAAAGAATCGACGCATCACGGGACCGCAGCTGAAGAAATCACAGTGGTCCCTAAAAGGGAATGAGTGAAGAGCAATGAATACAGACCCAATCAATGCTGTATTAGTAGAACTTGTCCAGCCGGACAGGGGTTCAATGTTTAATAAGTCAATAATTCTTTAGGCAATATGCGGAAAAGGATACTGTAAGTGGGACACAAGCCTGCGATCTACTACAGAAACATAGAGACATACAGTAGGGGAAACAATCAAGGGGAAGGGGGGCTCAGGCAATGCTCACGGTTTGTTTCCAGGACAAATCATCAATAGACAAACAAATCGCAAGGGACATCTCTACATAGGAAATAATAACATCACAGTGTATGTATGAAAAGTTTGAGGTGTCGACGGCATTTCGATCCTAGAGAACAATGCAAGGATCATCTTCAGGACATAAAATAAGCATGCCTGTTAATACGTGCTTGATCGAAATTTCTTCTTGTAGTGAAGAATCCGTGATTTCGGTGTGGCTGCCGGTTGCGGGTTGGATAAGCGGTTCACCTCGTGGAGTGAGGTAGCATGGGTGTTTGATAAACATCCCAATTGCGGAACCACAGTACTTTGCTTAATAGCGGCGTGGTGGCCTGAAGCCGGGAGATGCGGCGTGCTGAACCAGGAGTCAGCATCCGTGAATGCACATTCACGAAAGCCGACCCCTTGTTCAGCATGCTGCATCGCCCCGGCTTCAGGCCATCACGCCGCTATTAAGCAAAGGACTGTGGTTCCGCAATTGGGACGTTTATCAAATGCCCACACTTATACTTGCATACTGACTTCCAAATCGGAGTTTACCTTTGGCGACTTGATTTTTGTGCCGGTCCTGCTGTGGGGGCGACGCTGCCATTCTGTGGGGAGAATCTACACGACAGCAGGCAGCAGGCGCAGCCCAGCGGAACGCCAGTCTCTCCCTGCCGTCGCAGCTATCCTGCCATCAGCGCAACAGCAGTGGGGGGGAGACCGAGGGGCAGGGAGGAACTACATCTCCCAAGTGCCCTTGCATTTCCCAGCCGCCTCCGGGGGATAGTGACGCGCCAGGAGGCGCTTTAAAGTGCAGAGAGACCTCCGCATCGCAGGAGCGCGCGGGAGCTGCGCCGGGCTAAGCCCGGGCAAAGGGCGGGCCCTCTACGGACCTCCAAGGCCAAACAAGGCTGGGCTGGGCATACCCCTTAACTTCTACGCCCTGATCCCGGTTGTATAAAAATCTCTATTGACGAACCCATACCATCAGAAATGTCTACATCCGCGGCTGATGAACTCCCGTCCAGGGTAGGAGTATCTATCCTCGGCCCACTGGATAAATACTTCTCGAGAGCAACTATAGACGTAGATAGAGATATTGCATTGGCCGAGCGACGTGCGGTACGCCGCCTCTCTATTGAACTATTAAAAAACACAGTCATTGCTTCAATTCCTAAGGATACAAATATACCACACTTAGAAAACGTCACCATTGAAAACACAGACGCTGACCTGTTTAATACTGAGAGTATCCCTTTAATCTTCCAAGTCAGCTCTTCCCCAAAGCTGGCTAATATGTCGATATCTGTTGTCACCCAGTCAGACCCACCTCCCCCTACCAACCTTTTAATCGATCTTAATACCCCAATAGATCCAAAGGCTTTTGACCATCCTAATCTAAGTCTTTCTGTGGCTCAAATAGGCTCAGGGGTTGATCAACATGTGCAAACACGACCTCCCCCTCCTATGGAACTTAAATCATTAACTGAAAACAACACTTTGAAAAACAAACGCGGAATTATTCGCTCGCCTCCTAAAAAACGAAGGAAAAGAGGTTGGGGAAAAATAGCGAGCCCTGCTTGTAATTTGTTGCCTTCCAAAGTCTCTTTGAGAAAGGAATTACTTGAAATTGTAGAAGGGGTCTCGACTAGTCCATCTAATACCATTCCTTCTTATGTGCCTCCATCATTGAAAGACTTTACTGAGGCGATGGAACAGCTTTTGAAAGCCTTGCTGCTACCAATAGTAGAGAGAGTCAAAAGACTAGGCGCCCAATTAGATACTCTTGTCGAAGGTGCTAAACAAATGATTCAAATAAAAAATGATGTAATAAAACCAACAAACTCGAAGGAGGCAGAAAAAGTGACAACTAAGGTTATACCAACATCCGCTGAAAAAACTGCTATTGTGCAAATGCCTTCTGCAATAACTAAACTAGCGAATACTAAGGTTTCTTCCGCCATCAAGAAGATGCCCCAAAAATCACAGTCACAGTCTCTTCAAGTAAACACACTTGTGGAATCAGCAAGATTGGGGAATAAAAAGATCCACTCCCAGCTGAACAAGGATAAAACTAAACCAACCCAGATTCTACGTGAAAGAAATATGGATCTACCCCCAGATGCTTCCAAATATGTTATTATTTTCACAGGGATTTCGCCTTTACCATCAGGATCTTTTGAAAATCACAACAGCCTAAAAAATAAGGTTATTTATTGGCTATGCAACAACAGACCACTGCCACCTCACCTAAATGGTGAGATAATTTCTGTGCGACGAACAAACTGGGTGGGAGTGCGACCAAAGGACATTGAGGGCGATGTCGTGATTGTCTCTTTTAGAGATCACAGAGTTATTTCGCACATCAGGGATTGGTTTACAGACACTAGTAGGGGGTTGATTACCCATAAAAACTTGAGTTACTTTTATCCTGAAGCTTTGATGCCCCGTAAGAATTATTGTCCAACACAGCTCTGTGAAAACTATTCTTCTTCCCAGCAATATAGACATTCACATAACTCCTATTCCTCAAGGCCAAGATATATGGAAAACACATTTCCTCGTTCCTTCCCACATTCTTTCTCTGGCTATGGTCACTGCCCGCCACCTATAACGCCTCAGTGGAACATTCCTTGTTTTAACCACTATGCGCCTCTTTCCGGCCTGGATGATATTGAATGACTTTCCACCCTAGATGCATGCTCGATAAATTGCTTTGAGTACCTTCCTAAACATCAAAAGACGAACACTGCGCCTACAAAAAATCCAACGTCAAAAACATCTTTGGGGAGCATAAATGGCAGTGAGGGTGTAAGGTCTCCCTTTTGTAAAAACAGTAGCCCGAAGAAAGGACCTCTTCTTGAGTCTTTGGACTTACACAAAAATGCACACCTTTCTATAGTTGGTTCTCAGCTCGGTACAAAAGTTTCTGGTAGCACATTGGTTTTATCAAGGTTGGATAGCCCCGTGAGAGGGAATGTAACTGGTGCGAGCTCTGATGTAGCATCTTTAAATAGCGTTTCACTGTGTACCAAGATAGATGCAAGTGGGTCAGCTAGTCGGGCAGATCCTTTGGACCCCTTAACCAAACAATCTTGGGCAAATCAGGAGAATAACACAGAGGTATCTTATAATCATCCTATGAATCGTGCCACACTTTCCCAAATTCAGATACTTAGTTGGAATGTGGCTGGCATTTCCACTAAAATAGGCTTATCATCTTGGCTTGATTTTGTTAGTTCTTTTTCAGTGTTATGCTTCCAGGAGACGTGGGTGCAAACCCCGGTTCATCTTCTGGGCTTTCAGACCTTGCACTCACCGGCGTTACCGAGCAAGCAAGGAAGAAATAGGGGTGGGCTGTGTGTTTACGTTAATATTGCTGGGGGTTTGAGCGTTCGGAAACATTCTCTCACGGAGTCTTATCAAATTATCTCCATTCAAATCGGTAAATCTTTGCATTTGTTAATAATAAACTTTTATAATAATATGCCATTACATGGTTTGGAGAGGGTGTTAAATGAATTGTTTCACGCCGTTGTTTCTGTTAAAAAGTTGCTTGGGGGGGAATGGGCCATTGCCTTTATGGGCGATTTTAACTGTTACACTTGCCAGTATGCTTCAAGGGGACTGTGTGATTTTATTTCCTCCCCGGAAAATGATGATACCTCAAATCATTTCATGCATTCAAAAACAGGGGAGGTACTAAATAACTTTCTAGCACATTTTAACTTAGCTTTTGCTAATGAGCTATGCTCACAACCGATACCCTTTAAACCTTCTTTTCATGGAAGAGGCTCAAACTCTACAATTGACTTTGTATTCTTTTCTAAGATGCACGCCTCCTTGATATCGTCATGGGATATGTTAGATCAGATATATGGTGATCATTACCCCCTAGCCTTTTCCATTTTTTTACCATCTCACATTATAAGTCATCATTCTCATCCGGTAAGGTATGACCAACCAATTTCAATAGGGGCCGTAAATGGCTACACTCTTAAATGGGAAAAAATTTAGCCTGCTGGTCTTCTTAAGAACTTAGTAGAGATGAGGCGGGAAGAGGTGTATATTTGTCTGTCTATGACAGAACACCCTCAAAAAATCTTAGAATCTTTCTCAAAAATACAAGAAACCCTAAAAGAGTTACTTAACCGCCAATTCAAGCCAGGCCCCTCTATATCTAAAGGATGGTTTGATAACAATTGTACACGAGCACTTAAGATATTGAAAAAGGCTTTACATTTCATCCCGAAGTCCTTACCTGAGATACGTCAGGCTTGATATCGTTACCGCCATGCTATTAAGAGCAGGATAAAAACTTTGAAGGCGGAGGCCTGGCAGACATTGTTGGCAACCTCCGAAAGACGTGATTCCTCGGCTTTCGGGAAGTTTGTCAACGCCCCACTTCTGTGGGTTAAAATGCCTGAGAAGAGGTTAGACCTGGCAATTGATGGATATACTTGGGCTGCCTATTTTCAACAGCTGTATAGCAACCTAAGTCCTCTCAGTACACCTCCATCGGACCTTATTCCTTCCTCTACTAGTATTACAGTGGGCCTGAGAGAGGGTGTTCCTGATATTGTTTTTTCATGTGATGTGGTCATCCTTGCTATTAGGGAGAGCCCATCTGGCAAGGCCCCCGGTCCAGATGCTATACCAGTGGATGTCTGCAAGGCTGAAATAGATTTTTGGGCCCCGTTATTAGCTTCCGTTATGAACTGTGCTAACGTTTATGGTCTAATCCCAACCTGGTCAGAGGCCATTGTGGTACCTATATACAAAAAAGGGGCTAGGCATGTACCCTCTTGTTATCGTCCTATCTCTTTGCTTGATGCCCTAATGAAGGTTGCGGGACGCATTATCCTAAAAAGTATGCATAACTGGACAGAGGAGGCAGATGTCCTCTCTAGATTTCAATATGGTTTCCGAACAGGTAGGGGTACGGTCGAACAGAGTTTAAATTTATATTTTTTAATTTCTAAATATGTCGAGGCCAAAAATGGGAACCTTTTTGTTACATTTATAGATTTAAGTTCAGCGTTTGACTGCGTTGACCATAACCAGTTATGAGTGTTTTGGAGCACCTAGGTCTGAACTTATCTATTCGTAATTTTATTATTGCTTTGTATAGGGATGCAGGGGCCAGGGTGCGGTATGGTCAGAGAGGGGAGTGCTCCTCAAGATTTACCATTGGCAGAGGTGTGAGGCAGGGGTGCATTTTGGCCCCCCTGCTTTTCTCGCTCTACATAAATGCCGTTGGTGATTTCATGCGGAGCTTTGAATGCGATTACCCAAGGTAGAGGGTCATGCTGTTCCAATCCGGTTGTACGCAGACAATGCGGCTATTTTGTCTCAAACAAGGTTGGGGCTGCAAAGGGCAGTCACTAAATTTACTCTCTTTATGAAAGAAAAGGGTTTGAAGGTAAACATTGCTAAGACCTTTTCCTTGGCCTGTAGCAAGGGAATAAAGAAAACCCCATGCCCGATATTCATAGAGGGAAAAAAGATAGACACTGTAGAACAATTTCCATATTTGGGTATTTGCTTTCATAGAAAGGTCTCCTGGCAGCCCGCTGTAAAAGCCAGGAAGCTTGCTTTTTCTAGAGCGATTGGCGCACTTCGAGATTTTGCTAGCAAAATTGGGGGGAGACCAGTCAAGCAGCTTATTACCATTTACAAAGCAAAGTGCGTATCAACGGTAATCTATGGGGCAGGTCTCTGGGGGATCGATACAATAACATCAATCCAGAAGGATGAAAATAAGTTCCTCAGATACCTCCTAGGTTTGCCGAAGTCAACGTCCACCTATTTGACGCACATAGAGTTGGGGCTACCGTTTATTTCTGATACAATTAAGACTGAGCCCATTCTCTTATGGCATAAGCTTTGGACTACCACAGAGACGGCCTTTAATCGTGAAGTAATAGCTGATTGCCAAAAATTGGAGGGGGCAAAACATATAAAATGGATGTCTTTCGTTAAAAGGATGTGTCTTGAAATTGGCCGCCCGGAGTTTTTTATTGACCCATCGAGTTTGGAGCAAATATCGAGGAAAGCATTGAGAAGGCTCTTAATGGACCATTTAGAAGCCAAAAGATGGTCTACCCAAAAGGACAATAAAACTGTTTTGGCTTTTCAAAGGATCACTATGGTTCAGGGACTTCAACTATACCTGGCAACTGATATTAATTGCTTTACAAGAATGCTCCTCTACAGATTTAGATTGGGCTCCTTTTTTCGGCTAATTACTTTCCCCTCCTGCAATGATTGGTCCCGAAACCTGCTCCCTTGCCCTTGTGATGATATTGCATCCCAATCTAATATACATTGCATACTTTTCTGTAAATACTATCAAGTACCTAGAAAATCCTCACTGAAAACTCTATTGAAGACCTGGGGTTTGCGGTTTTGTAAAGATGCTTTTGTTCGCTTACAACAATTGGAGAATAGGGATGTGATATTTATTGTGGAAAAGTTTTTAAAATTGCTGCTAAGGTTCAGGAACTCGATATGATACATGAATTTCTATAACTATTTATTGTCTTATATACTTTTTAATACTTCTTTTACTGTTAATGTTAACTCCTTTGTTTCCTGTGAAGCTATGTTTTTCTGGCACTTTATAGACTTATATGTGGTTTTTAACTGTAATTCGATTATTGTAATCTGTGCTTTTATGATATCCTTGTGATTATCGAATAAAGCTTATTTGATTTGATTTGACTTACACAAACACTCACACACCCATACAGGAACTGATACACTGACTCAGATATGTATTGAAGTACTGACACAACTAATTCACTCATCAAGACAAGTAGCCACGTGTCTCGGGCCTGTTACTACTGTGCCTGTGTATGCAGTTTTACTGCCATGTCAACTGGAATTTGAAACCCTTTGTCAGGCCTGAAGCTACTCTTCTACTACATATATGTTACCCTTAAGGTAGGCCGTAGGTAGGCATGGGACAGGGTGCTATGTGCTTAAAAGGTAAGACATATATTATGAAGTTTCAGTGAGATACATGCACAAATACAGACACATACGCCTAGTTATACATCCAGAGCCTCATTTACAAAGAATTGGAATAGGGCAGCACTGCAAGTCTTTTTGCAGGGCTGCCTTATGCCAATTCGAAAGGGCAAGTCTGCATTGTATTTAACAAGCTATGGTGCATTGCTGCCTTTTCAGCCACAGCTGGTGCATAATTTACAGCTGAGTGCCAACGAAGGCCCCTTTATGCCATGGTGCAAGGGTGTCTGTGTTGTTGGTATGATTGTTTTTGTGCAGCAAGGGGCACTTTCTGGCACAAAACCAATCTGAGAAGCATTTTCCTTGTTCTATGCAGCACATGTGGAAAGAAAAAAGAACGTGGAAAAATGTACACATTTCTCCTCGTTATGCCTGCTCTGGGAGGCATACATTTGTGGTGCTGGCCCAGGTTTACGTGTTGTTGGAAATCCGGGGCAGTCTTACAATCCATGGATGTCGAGTGGTAACACCACAGCAACGCCCAAGGAATGCCTTTTTGACATAGAGTAAGGCAAGGCAGCGCAAAGCGCTGCCTGGTCTTACTCCATATCCATGAGTCCATGCAAAGCCATGCAAGGTGACTTTGCATCCTCTCATAGATATGACTGAGAGGACTGCACCACTGGATCATCATAAAAAAGGATACTCCTATGGTGCAGGCCTTTTGTAAATGAGGGCCCTAGTGTAATTGACATATATATTTTTAAAAGCACAGAGACAGCCACACAACCTGTCAGACAACAACAGATGGAGTTAGATATTCACTTACACACAAGTTATGTATCCAGCAGTACCAGAGCAAGTTGCCCAGTTACGTACCCAAACACTAACACAGCCATTTAAGCTATCCATACATCCAGTAGCATATAGATTTCCGCACTCCTAAAGTTACTAAGAGAGCCACTCTTGTCCCTATTTGCACAAACACTCACATACCCATATAGGGACTGATATACTTACTCAGATATGTACTCAAGGGCTCAGACAACCAACTCACCTATCTAGACAAGTAGCTGTTTACAGGTGTCTTGGGCCTGGTACTGCAGAACCTGTGTGTATAGTTTTAGTGCTATGTCGACTTGTATTGAAAACCATTTGTCAGGTCATAAACTACTCTTCGACTACATATAAGTCGCCCTTGAAATAGGCCGTAGGACAGCCATAGGGCAGGGTGGTACGTGCTTAAAAGGTAATGCATGTGGTTTTAACTTTCACTGAGTTACATGTGCACTTAAGTCCCTTATGCCCAGTTATACATCCAGTTTCCCACCCACAATGCGAGTCACATACCTACCCAGATACAAACTGATGCATACAGTAACACATACAGATACACACTTATGCATACAGTGATACAGTTAGGCACACATTTATTTAGACATGATAAGTAACAGACTTCCAGTGTTATAAGTATTTCTATAGGAAGTTAAATAATGAAGTTATGTACTTTTATAATTCCTATAATAAATAGCTAAATATATTTCTTTCTTTTTTGTTTGCAGATTTCTACTTCTACTTAAAAACAAACACTTAAAATGCCACATAAAACACAGAGAAGAAAGAAACAGAGGAAAGGATGGTATCTCCTTACCATACAGAAAGAAAAGGACAACATACTAGGAACGTAGCTATAGAGAAAAGAGACGTTGGTAAGAAAACTAATAATTTTCTTAAAATCATATGTGGAAAATGCAAAGCAAGGAAGATTTTATAACATCCACAAAAATAGTAAAACTAAGTAATATTAGGAGTAATGAATGTGATAAGAAAGCAGATACTTTAGCAAGAACAGAAAGCCAATTTAAGGAAATCATAGTCATAATATTTTGTAGTAGAGTAACTGTGAAAGGAGAAGAGAACTTTCATACAAAAACAACATATTGAATCTGTAGTTGATAAGGCCTTTGCCCTAAGGAGGAGGCTCTTTATTTTGATACGGAACAGGATGAGAACACATGATAAAAGAAAGTTGTATATAAAGAGAAAGAACACAAAAAAAAAAGACGTGTGAATACGAGAAATTTCAGTAATATTTTTAGAGATGAATGGAAGCTTACTTCCAATCTGAGCCTTTCTTTAATGAAGCAAGCTACTTGCAAGAAAACACATTAGCACATACAGTTGGAACAAATGGTTGATGTTATGAGGTGAAGGATGGTACTCCCACTTCAAAACAGGAGATGGTTCCTAGGAATGTTGACGAATTGATAGCTGAAGAGATTTAAGGAAGACGTAGACAGGCCCTTGTATACAAATGGAGCAGGAGCATTGTTTGCAGTGTTCGGCAGGAATCTATTAATATACTGAGAAGTTTCCTGTGTAACTTTCCATGCAAAAGTGTGAAACAGGAAATAGGTATTTTTCATGGGTTAGATCCATGCAAAGTAAGGAAGTACACAAATTTACAGGGACATTCACTAGCATATCTATTAAAGAAAGTAGTTTGCAAATACTTTTCACAGTGCCGTGAGCTGCTGTGAATGCCTCACCCGGGCATACCCTCCCCATGAGGCTATGCTCATGCCTGCCCGCACACTCTTCGCACGCCGAAGAAGCAGAGTGGAACAGAGGTGGTGCACTGTTGCTCTTCCCAGGCCCCCAGACGTCAGCAGCAAGGAAACTTACTCAAAATGTGTACACCCCAGCGTGATCCCGACACGTGGTTCTTCGGTCCAGCGGTCCTGCCCAGCACCATTTGCCTTCTGCCTGCTGTGCTCTGCTGTGTTTATTCTCTTACCACAATGCCCATTCCATTCACGGAGGTGGGTGGATTTGGGTGCAGGCAGGATGAGGTATTTGGGCTCAGCTGCAGGCTCATCTGTACAGGGTGCCTGTGCAGGGTGCTGGTGTTGTTTTTGGTCTTGGTCGACTTGGCTGACTTGGGGAAGCCTTGGAGGAGCTATTGCGGGGGGCCTTGTGCCCTTTGGGGAAACTTGCACCTGGGGTTGGACCAGGGGCAACAGACGTCTGGATGTTTGGGTCCTGAGAACTATAAAGATTAGCCCCCAAGGAGGTCCTTACCCGGCCTAGCACCTAGCACAAATCCCTCCTGTTTGCTTTCTCCTTCTGTCTCAATCCATTTTCTCAATCCATTTGTCAATCCACCTGATACAATAACTATTACGTCCTACAACTACAACCTACAATAACTACTTCAACCTACAATCTAAAGATCACAGACTATAGACTGTCAACTGCAGGAGCCTCTCCCTCAGTTCCCTTCATGTGCGGGTGGAGGCAGCGTCAGCAAGACCAGGGGAGGAGGTAAGGGGATACCTGCTGTTCATCTGCTGTATGACCTGTTCACTTAGCGTTCTACCTCTACTACGTTGTGCTTACCGTTTTTGCAAAATTGTGTTCACTTCATAGACGTTCGCCAGTCACCTTGCCCCTGTATTGCTCCTGCATCGTCGTAGGACCATGGTTGGGTGTAAACTAACTGTAGGGAAGGTGAAGAAGAAGAAGGTTATGGAGACAAGCCTACTCTCACTTGGACCTGGTCTTTGTTCTGGTCCTGGCCCTGGTACTCGTACTGGCACCACTTTGCATGCTTTCTTGTCTTGGGCGTTTAACATAGTCTTAAAGGAGATAGAGCTGGACGAGAGGTGATTGGTTATGGACATGAGGGAACACCAGAGTTTTATTACTGATTGCATAAATTCTACACACCAAGACCCTACGCAGGAAGAGTTAGCTCATCAACCTGATACTGTAGTCTTGGGCCTAATTCTGCAGGAGACTAACCCCCAGGGTCAGGAGTTGGGTGTGGCCCAGACCCTGTTTCTGAGGCATCGCCTAAGGATATATCTGATCTCACTGATAGTATAACCTTGAGTGAGCCCATGGCTAAGAGGAAAAGGAAGTTGCGCTCTGCCTGAGCTAGCCAAAACTACCAGTGCCATGAATCTAACAGAAACATAGCTAATTCCAGCATCCAGATACCAGCATCTCTTCCCAAAATGGTTGGCTTGACTCTTTAAGACTTTAACTGTGCTGACCGAGAGGTGCTTACTGTTACTACTGCGCCTATTTTGCGCTAGATTAGTGGGTCTTGTGAAATTGTACCAAAAAATTCCACCTTGCCTTCTCTATCTGATTTTCCTCCCTCTCTTCCTTCTCCCGCTCCCTTTCCGGTAGCAGAACCAAATGGTGAGGGCACCCCTAAACCTTACCCAGTATGCAACCAAATCCAAGCCTGAATTCAATCCACTAGCTCTATACTGGGCAAGGGAATCCCTTTTCCTTTAGTTGGGCCTTCTGAAAAACCATGTGATAAATTAGGTGGCAAGAGGGACAACAGCATCATTCCACAAATGCCCCAGGAACTGATTACCGGTATTGACAAAAAACAGCCGATCAATCAGGATATCGCTAGCTCTGCCCCACCCCTTCCCGGCCCTTTCAATCACAGGAGAATCTATCTCTCCCACCGGCTTGTTGTCCTTATGTCGCAGTACTGGTGGGGGTGCCCGGGCTAGAGATAATAAGGAGGAGAATTTTGAGGTCCTAAAAACAAAGTATGCCACTGGCTTACTAGAAACACTGCTTTTTCCATCAATGAATATAAAGTAAGTATGGGCCGAAAAATTGTTCGCTCGTGGAATTTTCAAATTTTCCGCAATTTCGCGATCCGCGAATCTCGTGAAATTGCTGCAAAATCCGCGAATCCGCGAGCGGGACGAATTTTGTTCAGGAAGCACTTACAGGGTTACAGCAGGTGCACAAGTTGAAGCTAATTTCTTTGTAACCATTTACAAGATGGTTACAAAGAAATTACCTTCAACTTGGGCACCTGCTGTAACCCTGTAAGTACTTCCTGAGCGGCGCCTCCTGGCCTACTTGCAACTATTCTCTGACCCTGCTCTGACCCTCGTAGCAGGGTCAGAGAATAGTTACAAGTATGGCACGAGGCTCCTGCAACAGGTGAAGGTCAAATTCAGTAGCGTTTTAATCAGCCCAAAACATTAGTGAGCAGGGTCGAGGTCTGGCAAGTGTGCTTTAACCCCATATCTGCCATCGAAAATTTGCTGTAATACTTGAGGGAGGACTTTGCATCCATGAGTTTCTCGAGCGCAATCCCCGTGTAGTTCCTGTGACCAGGAGGCTGCTTTCTCCTCATCTGCTGCCCTGCTCGCTCTCTGACCCTTTATACACAGGAGGCATGTGAACACGCATAGAAGCCCCGCCACCACACACTAGCGGTATCAAACGTCTTCCTGCACTTTCCCAACTATGATGGGCAGCTCACTCAAGGGACCTCGGCACCTTTTGGAGCGGTGGCAAAGTAACAGGCACACATGGTGACTGGAGACAAATCTTCTGGCCCTTTGCGCAGCTGCAGTGTAGGAAAAGCACTATACATTTACCCAACGAGGTAGCACTTACTGATTAGCCACTAGCAACTCCAGTTAAGTATGGTGCAAATCGCAAAACAATCCGCGATTTCGCTGGGAAATCCGCTCGCTCTCTGACCCTTTATACTCAGGAGACATGTGAACATGCATAGAAGCACCGCCCACCACATACTAGCGGTATCAAACATCTTCCCTCACTTTCCCAACTATGATGGGCAGCTCACTCAAGGGACCTCGGCACCTTTTGGCGCGGTGGCAAAGTTACAGGCACACATGGTTACTGGAAACAAATCTTCTGGCCCTTTACGCAGCTGCAGTGTAGGAAAAGCACTATACATTTACCCAACAAGGTAGCACTTACTGATAAGCCAGTAGAAAGTACTCCAGTTGAGTAAAGGTATTTCACAAAACGGTGGCATCTTCGTGGATAACTATGCAGGGCAGGATTCATTCTGGCACGAGGCTCCGGTCACAAAAATTCAACCTCAACAGGAAGCACTTACAGATATAAATAAAGCAGGTGCCCGAGTTGAAGCTCAAATTCAGTAACATTTTAATCAGCCCCAAACATTAGTGAGCAAGGTCGAGGCCTAGCAAGTGTGCTTTAACCCCATATCTGCCGTCGAAAATTTGCTGTAATACTTGAGGGAGGACTTTGCATCCATGAGTTTCTCAAGCGCAATCCCCGTGTAGTTCCTGTGACCAGGAGGCTGCTTTCTCCTTATCTGCTGCCCTGCTCGCTCTCTGACCCTTTATACACAGGAGGCATGTGAACACGCATAGAAGCGCCGCCACCACACACTAGCGGTATCAAACGTCTTCCTGCACTTTCCCAACTATGATGGGCAGCTCACTCAAGGGACCTCGGCACCTTTTGGCGCGGTGGCAAAGTTACAGGCACACATGGTGACTGGAGACAAATCTTCTGGACCTTTGCGCAGCTGCAGTGTAGGAAAAGCACTATACATTTACCCAACGAGGTAGCACTTACTGATTAGCCACTAGCAACTCCAGTTAAGTATGGTACAAATCGCAAAACAATCCGCGATTTCGCTGGGAAATACGCAAATTCACAGATTTTTTTGTGATTTCGCGCGAATTCGCGGATCTCAGATCCGCAAAATTCGCCCATACTTAATATAAAGAGATTCTCATGATGAAGAGGGTGGAGTGTGTAGGCCCCTCCTGCAAACCTATTGAAGGGGATTGTATACTAATAAACTGTCAGAACCCTGAGCTTGGCTAATCGTCTGATTATCTTGAGCGGAAGGGCTTAATGGCTACCCTGCTCCTTTATCAATTGTTCCACTTGGTCATTTTTACCACCCCAGAATTCTGGTAAGATATGAGGCTAGGTCAGGTCCCCCCTTACACCCACGAGTCTTGGAAGGGACCCGTACACAACTTCAACTTCATATAAACTCCACTCTTCTTGCAATAGGTCTGCAAGCTATCCTAGGGGGCCATTGCTAATTCTACCCTCCCAAGGTAATTCTTCCATCTCAGCACATAGTTTCTTCAAGCACTTATCAACTCTGAACACACAAGACTGACAGTGGCACAAGATGCTACCAATAGGTGCAGGATCATGCTTACTAACAAGGGCTAAAAAAACATCTTTTGCCTACTCCATTAGCCTCCACCTGTAACACCTCAAAGAGGGAGCATAACCCACTGCATGGTGTCATCTCTCCAGACAACCTAGTGTCGAGCAGACATGGCCAATCTTTGTGGCCAGATGACCTGGATCCTTCCAAAACACCTCTTTGCCCCCCAGTAGCATCACAGGTAGAATATTTTTGTTCTGGCCCTTCAATTATGTCTGCTGGCCCATTGAGCATCATCTCTTGGAATATCGCAGGCATCAAGCCCAATCTGATAGACCCAAGCTGGATTCAATACCTAGAAGAATTCGATATATGCATTTTTTACAAGAAACCGGGGCCTCAGAATCTTACAACAAACAAGTTTACACCACCTACCATGCTAATGTCCTACCCTCTACCCATGGTTGGGCCTCTGGGGGGGGTCTATTGATTTCAGAATTGGACATTGTCTCCCCAGACGTCCTGTGTTTAAACATTACTCTTCCTAAGGGGAGTTCCATATACTTATACTAAGGGGAATGCCTAACTAGATGCAGAAGCATGGAATCACTGATTCTAGCCACCTTTCAACAGCCTGCTCGCTCAATAGTTCCTAGCGACCAGTTGGTGATTGGGGCAACCACAATATACATTTCAAACCCATATATCACTATGACAAGATTTTAGAAGAGGAAGATGAGAGTTGTGGCATACCATTCCTTAATACAAAGCAGCTAGTTCCCAGTTTAATTGCAGTATTGCAGGTCGTAAGCTTTACTCTGGCAAACAGGTTGAGTGCCTGGCAGGTCTACATCCGATAAACAGGGAGTTCCCACATAAAAGAAGGACCAGTGTCATTGAAAAATAGATATCATATTCAGGGCTTCTATGTGGGACATGCTGGATGATTTCCACAGAGTCCAGGGAGGAGAGTGATCATTACCCCTTATGTCTAAAATTAAGGTACCATGGCCCTAAATCCCTTCCTATACTTCCTTCCCTACCTATAACCCAACATTGAGGAATAACCGCATCTCGTTAAATGGCCGGCTGTCTAATTAACCAAGGAACCCTTACAGAAATATATAACGCCTTTGTAGAGGTGTTCCCTGAAGACTCCGCCTTAGCCTCTCTATGGGCTCCCACAACAGATGTACATACTAAACTGGCACTAGCCTTGAAATCAATCCTGAGCAGGCCTCCTCTACAGAAAACAACACCAAAGACCAACAAAGTTGAAAGTAACCCATGGTATACAATAACATGCATAGATGCTAAAAAGCTTTAATAGATGCTCTAAAAATTAATAATTTGCAAGAGGTGCGTTTCATAAGAGGACAATTAGGGAAGCCCAGTGAGCCTGAGAAAAAGCACCTGGGGGGACCTAGTGATGGCTGCCAAAATGGGGGATAATTTCCTCTTCTGGAAAAGTATCCCCTATGGGAGTAGGACTGTAATCCCAGAGTTAGACTTCCATCTGTACCCAGGGGCCTAGGTGGATCACTTGTTCCGTTCATATGAGCAGCCCCTGATGGACACCTAGGTACAACCAGCTCTTTTTATTAATCACTTTAGTCTGGATCCATATTTTACACCTGAGGAGACTAGGCTAGCATTTCTCTCAATTAAACTGGGCAAGGCTCCAGGTCCAGATAAAATCCCTGGAGATTTGTTCCATCATGACCAGGCAGTCTGGGTTCCCTGTGTCAATTGTTTGACTAATGCTGTAGCAGCAGGAGCCCCTATCCCTGACACTTGGAAAGGGGCAGGAATCATACCCATCTTTAAAAAGGGGGAGTGGGGAAACCCAGAAAACTACCGACCAATTAGCCTACTGGACGCCCTGCAGAAAGTCTATGCTGAACAATTGTTAAGTAAACCTAATGGTTGGATTGAGTGACTACAGATTGTGTCCCCATACCAAGGAGGGTTTAGGCCAAACGTAAGTACATTCAACCAAGTCCTAAGGCTGCTGATCATTCTCTGGAAATATTCAGGAGTCAGAGAGGGACACATATATCTTGCATTTGTTGACCTCAGAGCAACCTTTAACCTGGTTCCCAGGGGGCTTCTCTGGCCATCATTATAGGATCTAGGGGTCCTAAACGCCTTCCTCACCCAGATAATCAGACTCCACCAGAGTAACTATGCCCAAATCAGTTGGGGAACAGGAGGGCAATTAAAAGACACAATTCCGATTCTGCTTTCCAGGGGAGTGAGACAATGATGCGTCCTGGCCCTTAGCCTTTTTTCCCCTATACATCAACAACCTAGTGGAAGCCCTCTTCCTAGGGTATATAGATGCACCTAAACTGGACAGGGCTAGGGAGCCTGAACTCCTATTCACAGCTGACACCCTTTTAATCTCCCAGACCCCAATAGGCCTCCAACAGTTCCTGGCTAATTTTAACACTTTTTGTGTAGCTAAGGGCCTCGAGATCAGCCTCTCGAAAACAGCTATCTCCCTGGCAAATGAAAACCTGGGCCAAGTATCTAGATTCGAGTACCTGGGCATAATGCTCAAGAGTAAATTGTTGAGGTCTGCTCCAAAAGAGAAAAGAAGGGTTGTGACTCAACGCCAGGCCTCAGCAATATACAGGAGGTTTCAGGGAACAACATTGAGAGCCCTACTCCTGGCTCTTGAACTCTACAAATTAAAGGCTCAATCAGCCACGTTGTATGGGGTAGAACTCTGGGGATATGCTAATCTAGATGCTCTCACCATAAGCGAAAACAAGTTTGTCCGCTCAATACTCCATCTCCCATCGAGCACTCCCTTCATACCGATGATCTATGATGTCAACATAAAAAGAGTGGAAGAAGTAGCCAGACTATGGCCCCTTTTCTATTGGGTGAGGCTCTGGAGCACAGAAGAGTTGAGGCCATACCGGATGGCTGTCAAGAAATTGTTGGTCCTTGACAAAGGCCTGGCTTTTCCCTGGTTCAAACTTGTCCACCAATGGTTCTAAAAAATGGACCTAGGATCCTTTTGGTAAGATCCCTACCCGTTCAAGGCGTCTTCTACGTTGCTACTAAAAACATTCTACTGGGAGCACATATACACTAGTCTTTTTGGCAGTTCCTCACTTGGAAGGCTGACAGTTAATTTTTTGTCTATCAAGAACTGCCCATTTTATGAAACCTTTCTTGGCCTCCCACTCCAGCAACTGTCAAAAACGTTATATCTAACATTTCGCTATGATACACTGGAGCTGGGGTCATTTACTGCCCTATAGAATTCGAAAAGGACAGTTTTTCACTCATTCGTATGCACTATGAGCTTGCTAGATGCAAATGAAAATTGTTTACGTGTATGCAAAAACTGTAGAGTAATTTTGTGTAGAAATTTAAATGTTGAGGAAGGATTAATAAAAGGGGCTATGGGTAAAGTTATTGATTTCATTTACTTTCCAAAAAGGATGAGGTTGAATACTTAGTCATCAAATTTGATAAGATTGATAGCATGAAGCAGATTGGCCGATGTGTTGTATGTTTTTTGCTTGTAAAGGACTTATATGTACAGTGGCATAGCAAGGAGGGGGCGGGCGGTCCGCCCCGGGCTGCAGACTCCTCCCACACTTATCTGCCGTCTTGTCGGTGGCAATCACCCCCCTGCTCTTCAAGCAGCCGCCGAAGGGCGGCAAATGCAGGTACCATAGGGCTAGCTACGCCACTGGCGACAGCAGTCACCAGGGTCTCTAGCGTATGCTGTAACTATCGATAAATCTCAAGGTTTAAGTGTAGACACAGCTTTTATTAATATTGGTAGTATACTGTGTTCAAAGAAGGTATGGCATATGTTACTTTGTCTCTAGTAGAACATTGTCAGGTTTGTTGTTGGTTAATTTTGATGGCACACTGGTTAGTGCTTACGCAAGTTGTGTCCGAGAGTACAAACGGTTAAGAAGTGTGCACGCGCCTTATAAAGGACAGTATCCCATTCATGAAAAATTGATAATATGCCCACAGCGGAAGCTCACATAAGAATGTACGGATGCTTCTGAAAAGAAGGAGAATAAGGAAGGTATAAAGTAGAGGAAACTGGAGAATGTGGGAGATATTGTAGGTTACCAGTTGCCAAACTCTTCTGGTTTCCACTGCTATGCAAATGTTGTTCCCAATATACTGTTCCATTTACCACATCTTATAAATGCAGTTCAACAGAAGCCACATAAGTGATTATGTTCTGCACTGTCTGCTTCGTAACAACATTTACTTATTGATAGGACTATAATATATTGTGCTTCAGACATTCAAAATCTAGTATATATGTATATATGTAGTGGATCAGTACTGTTTACTCAGAACTCTCAACAAGATACACAGGAATTTATAATGATCCTCCTTGGAGTTTTAGAAGAAGAAGAAATAGATATAGATGACTTATTTGGACTGATTAACATGGAACCATGTTAATGAAGAATGCTCTTTTTCTTCTACCACTCAAATAAATTCTGTGAGATTTCTGTACTTAACGCCACCGGATTCCAAAACTGTGCCTTTTGACAAATTGATCAAAACAGCTAACCAAAATATGACCTGCCCAAATTGTAGATCAGATGTTATGTCCATATTGCAAATACAAGAAGGGGAAAATACCTTATATTAATGTTGCAACAATGCAGAGCAGATGGATCGAAATTGGAAACCGAAATTACAAACTTAAAAGCTGGACAAATATCAATTTCTGGAAGAACCTGTACTGATATGGCTATCATCTTTCATGAAGGACTTAATGTAACATCTGGACACTATGCTGTTTATTTAAAGATTGAAAGTGGATGGTTTTATTTGGATTTTATCTTGGGTATTCCCAGTTGTTTAATGACTTTATTTCTGTTATCTTTTTCTCTATTCTTATTACCACATCTGCCCTGCTTTCCATGCAATTCATTACTACACAATGTCCGCACTTTTTGAGAATTGCTATGCACTGTTTAATTTACGTACCCTGTTAGCACTATTACAATATCTGCATTTAATACAAGGATTCCACATGCATTTGGGGTTCATGCAGAGACAGTTTTCTTGGTTCGCCTATCACTTGCCGTATCATATATCCTACATAGAACCATACCTTTCTATTTTTACTTACGTATGTCATGGCTCAAACTAAGACATGTAATCTTACAGACGATCTTAATGTCATCTCCCTGAATGTGAAAGAGCTTAATCAGTCAGTCAAGCGTCTGAAACATTTTGACTACCGAGCTAAAACTAACAGGGATATATTTCTACTACAAAAAACTACATTTTCTGGGGAAGATGCAACTTTTATTAAACACAACTGGATTTCACAGGTTGCTTGCTCTCCAGCGGACTACAAAAAAAGGGAGTGATCACCCTAGTAGCAAGGAAAGCCAACATATCCCTCAAATCATACTCAGGTGATAATGATGGTAGAGTATTAGCTACACATCTGAAGAAAGGGGAAGACTCTATACATGTTGTAAAGATATACGGCCCTAACACGGACAAACTCAATTTTTGGGAAGAAATCTCAAATACCATAGAAAATCTTCTGCAGGACGATCTCATCATTGTTGGCGGTGACTTTAACATACCATTAGATCCTATAATTGACCATCAATCAATCTGAAAGTACCACGTTACAAAATCTCATAGTATAGTCCAAAAGATATGCACTAAAATTAACCTCAAAGATTCTTGGCGCCTTCAACACCCAGACTCTAGAGATTATACTTTTTACTCTGCCCCGCATAAATCATACACTAGAATAGACTAAAAACTTATATCCGGTTCATTCACACATTTACTTGACCAAACAGACATCTCACCCAAATTAGTGTCAAATCACTCATGTATCAGTGTTCAATTAGCTCCCAGTCATAATAACCTTTCACCTAAAAGATGGCACTTCAATAACAATGTCTTATCAGATCCTGAAGATAAAAAGAAAATTGAGAAGGCAAATATAGATTATCTTAAACATAACGATCTTCCTGAAACAAATATGAAGGCAACCATTAGGGGAGTTATCATTGAGATTAAAGCAAAAATTTATAAAAAGCTTAATACTAAGTTAGTTAAGTTAGAAAACGAAATTAAACATTTGGAGACTTCACATGCCAATTCGCGAAATAATAACAATATCCTTACATTTCTAACACAAAAGAAATACGAATACAACAAAATTCTGAGTAAAAGAGCAGTAGTATGGATAAACAAGTTTAAGGCCCTTAAACTCTGCGAAGCTACCAGAGCGGGTAAAATGCTGGCCTCCTCTCTTAAACACAAACAGAACCAAAACATGATCTCGTCAATCAGAGATACTAATAATCAAACACATACCAAACAAACCGGAATTTGAAAACCTTCTATGAAGACTGACTTATATCGGAGCGATCAAGTATTTAATTCAGATTTGTAAACTCAGTCAGTCAGTAGATAAACTCATTATCTGAATAAACTGAATTTACCCCACCTGAATGATACAGACAAACTTGCCTTAGGGAAACAATTAGCAAACTAGAAGTGACAAACATGATTTAATCCCTAAAGGACAATAAGACCCGGGATCTGACGGCTTCACATCCACATTTTATAAGACATGTGCAGAGCAACTGCACCCGACTATGTTAAAAGTATTCAATGATATAGCAAATAAAGGACTAACGATAAAATCCATGACTGAGGCCAACATTATCATTATTCTTAAGGAGGGGAAGGATCCCTTATTACCAAAAAACGACAGACCAATATCTCTTAGTAATGTCACTGTAAAATGTATGCAAACATTTTAGCCACAAGACTCAATACAATTCTTCCACACTTGAGGGTCGATTAGGATGGCGGTGAATCCGCATCCTCCGGCCCGGTGGAAGCGGATTCACCGCCGCGGTCCCTGTAAACACTACCCGCCAGATCAGGATGGTGGTAGGATCAGCGGCGGACGGCAGCTGATCCGCGGGGTGTAGCCTCCTATTTGGTGGTGGTGTCTGCAAGACACCGCCAGCCAAATTAGGAAGCATGTGTAAACATGCTTTTCCGCTGCGGTTTTTCTGCCGTGGAAAAGCATGTGGACTTTGGCATCTTGGGGGTCCTTGCGGGCCCCCAGGGTGAAGGGGGGGTGCACATGGGGGTACCTATGGTACCCCCCTGCATTTGCATGCACAAAGCGGCAGGCACCGCGTGGTGCCTGCCGCTTTGTGCATGCAAATGCAATGCATGCATTTTTAACATTGCGGCGGGTGCTGCTTGAAGCAGCACCCGCCGCAATGTTAAAGACACAGGATGTGACCGCCAGAGTGGCGGTCACATCCTAATTGGCATGACGGTCCCTCCACCTCGGGGGTGGCGGACGGACACAAGTCCGTCCGCCATCCTAATAGGCCCCAAGATAAGTAACTCACAAGTAGGCTTTCTTAAAAACTGTATGTCGAATGACAATACTCAGCTATGTTGCCATGTTCTTGAAAATGCCGCTCTCAAACAAGACCCTACTATGGCAATCACCATGGATGCAGAAAAAGCGTTAAACAGAGTTTCTTGGTCATTCCTACGACATTGTATGCATTAATTTAACTTGGGGTAATCCTATCTAAATATAGTTATGGCCCTTTACTTGATGCCATCGGCACGTATTGCAATTAATGATACACTCTCGGAATCTTTCACTCTCCAACAAGGCACAAGACACGGCTGCCCACTCTCACCATTCCTTTTTCTATTAGCGCTAGAGCCCCTAATACAAGACATCAGACAGAATACAGACATAAAAGGAGTTGGTTTTCATAATAATCAAGTTAAATTAGCCGCTTATGCGGACAATATATTAATAGTAACAGAAGACCTGGGCCCCTCAATTGATGCTTTGATGCTAACAATAGGGAAATACTCTAGGCACTCTGGTTATAAACTGAATAGGGACACATTGGATTGCACCAGAGAGATTTTATGCAATTCTGGTCTTGCGTTGCAATCGGGATATATAAATTTTTGGGTATTGAATTTGGTAGTAATATAATTGACACACTACATCACAATGAAAGCACAACATTAGAAAAAATTACAAAAACTTCTAGACACATGGTCCCCAAAATATATCACTTGGTGGGGGAGAATTGAAACTATAAAGATGATGATCACACCCCTAATTAATTATCTAATCAACATGCTCCCTCTCATCTTAACAGACGATTTTCATCACAAAGGTGATATTCTCTTATCAAAATGTATATGGCAAGGCAAGAAATCTAAAATTGAACTTAAAAAACTAAGACTGGATAAATCTCTAGGTGGAGTCAAATTAGCAGATTTTAAAATTTACCAAACAGCCTCCTTGGCAAAACAGGGCTCCTACTGGATTGTGCCTTCCGTTGATTATATTCCTGTATGGCTGGAAGTCAAAAAATCTATTCTTGATAACCTTAACCCTCTTGCCCTGCTTACCTCTAGCCAAACAAAGTTAATTCATTCTAAATCTAGAGGAGAGATTACCGAGGCCAGTCTGGTGGCTAAAATTTTGGAATAACTCTTACTATCTAAATTAATTAGGGAAATCGGGCTGAATGATGTGGGGTCTAACTCCGGTTTACCTTTTTTTTTTTAAGAGGATGATTGTTGTTTGGTGCCAGGATTTCGGGATGAGACCACGCTGAGCACCGCGTAAAACTTAAAGGAGTTCAGGCCTGAGCACAGTGCGAAAGCAGCCATAAAATTCCAAGGGAATAAGATCTGGGCCAGCCGCTTTACCGTTGGCTAATGAATTAATCGCACCTTCAACCTCTTCCCATTCTATGGGAGCAGATAGAAGTTTGTTCTGCTGGACAGTAACCTTACCGGTCGCGAGACCTTGAAGAGAGGACCCAACATTAGATTTAAAACTTGGGACCCTCACTTCCTCGGTATACAGAGAGCTATAGATTTGGTAGAAAACCTCCATGACCCCTTCTGATGTTTCCTGAACACACATGGGGGTCTTTGATATTAGTAATACCATTAGCTACCCCACGCTGTGGGAGTCGTTTGGCGAGCACCCTACCTGATTTTTCCCCGTACTCAAACATCATGGAGCGAAACTGCAGATATTTGGCGTCTAGGTCCTGACCAAAGAACTCCAACAAGGAGGCCTTGACTTTGGCCACCTGTTGCTGGGTTTGAGAGATATTACGGCCCTCCTTAATTGCAGTTACTAAATGGACCTCTACGGCCCCCAGTTCCTCAATCCGCTTATTGATTTGAGCTCGAATAGATCACTGCCAAAAGGATGAAAAGCTCTTAGTCTCCCCCGAATCGCCGCTTTTAATGTGTCCCATACCATAGGACAAGAGGCAGTATCCCTGTTAAAATCAAAAAATTCTAACATCCATTTATTCATATGATCAATATATTTTTCCTCCAATAATAACTTTCTCTCAAATGTCCAAACCCTGGGGAGTTTCGTAAGACATGGCAAGGGGCAATCTAAAATCAACGGATTATGATCCGATAAGATCCTGGGGGAGACGGAGATGATAGTATCGGCTATCAATTGATCTGACATAAAACAATAGTCAAGGCAGACCATTTTATTGTGGGGGCCAGAAAAATAAGTATATCCATCCAAATGCTTATTATTATGAAACCAAGCGTCTATGAGGCCATGCTCTTGAACCAGTGCTTGCAGTGCCCTAAAGACTCTAGGTTTCCTACCATTATAGTTCTGGCCCCCAGCTAAGTCGAAATTAGCAGGAAAGTTAAAGTTAAAGTCCCCGCAAAAACAAATGGGACGGGACCAGAGGGCCAGCTCTACATTTAGATGATGTTGGACTGCTGGGTCCTCCAAATTGGAGGCGTATACGGTACATATCGTTATGGGTATTCTATTAATTGACAACTCAGAGATGGCCCATCTCCCACCATTATCTTGACTAGTTTTCCTACAGGAGCCGAGGCCACGTCTAACTAAAATAGCAACCCCTTTGATCATAGAGGTCTGGGACAAGCATCCAACAAGATCAAACCCAGGACTTTTCAGACAGCTACGGTTGGCCCTTGGAATCTGGGTTTACTGAAGGCATAATACCTCCAAATGTAGGGCTTTAAAAACCCTAGAAAACAGTGCTCTTTTCTTGCCGTCATTCAGTCCACAAATATTCCAGGAACCTATACTATCTTACTCTGGGTCATTTGTGTAAGAAAAAGGGGGAATACTCAAACCCACAGAAATCTGATATACGTAAAATACAATAGATAGCCCAACTGAGCAATTAAGCACAACAAAAAGAATGTCATATTCATTTCAACATTCACCAATAAAACATAATTAAAGTGTGCATTCAAGCGTTGTTTTAATTTTTCACCCCCCAACGCTCAAAACCCCCACCCCACCCCCCCAGACCAGCCTCCAAGGCTGGACCTACCCTGAACCCACCCCCCTGAAACCCTTCCACCCCACCACCCCCTACATAGGACACCAGGACCGAAGTCCTTGTGATGGAAAGCTGTCCTAAAGCGCAGTTCCCCCGATGACCTCACCACCAAGAAATTGATATGGAGGGAGCGAGCCTAAGAGAGAGGAAGGGAGAAAAGACCAGAAAAAGAGAGAAACAAACAAGTAGTAAACATAATTCACAATCCTCTAAACTCCAGAGAACGCACCCCCCATCCACATAAGACGACTTATCCCCACAGCAAAAAATCCTTTGAGAAAAAAAAAACATGCATAACAGCCATAAAGGTGACTACAATGATTTTAGAGAATTTAAAAATTCCTTGGCCTGAATTTCAGAGGAAAAAAATCTAGTCTGGCCCTGTACTATAATTTTTAGTTTGGATGGAAACAGTAGAAACACTTGGGCCCCTTTTGCCTGAAAAGGTGCTATCAGCTGACGGACCTGCCACCTTCGCTCCACAGTAGCCGGACACAGATCAGGCCTAACAAAAAGCTGACAGCCCTTGTCTGACCGTTTCCTATCTGGACATGCCAAGTCATATCTCTTTTCCCTGGCCAGAAAGTTATTTAGGCAAATTAGGATAGCACAAGGCTTGCCATCGGACTGGCCTGTGCGTTTCAATGGTTTGAATGGGAAGCGGTGAGCTCGCTGGATCTCAAGCTGCCAGTCCCATTGCTTGACGTACGGGAACGCTTCAGTGAATAGTTCAACTATAAATTGTCGGACATCTGAACCCTCAATCTCCTCCGGAACTCCTAGGACTCTTAAGTTATTGCGGTGGGACCTGTTTTCCAGGTCCGTCAACTTCCTTGTAATAACTTCCCTTTGAGCTTTAATTGCCTCAGTAACAGTCTTTTGAGTAACCATGTCATCCTCGAGAGTGGATATCCTCTCCTCAGCCACCCCAATTCTGGATGCAATGTCTGAGCAGCTCTTGGCAATTCTGCAGATAGAATTCTGTACCCTGCTCCTTGGGTGCGAGCGCTCTCTTGCAGAGTTTCCTCGTGGTGAGCCATTATAGTTTGATAGATCACTGCAAGTGTCATTTCACCCGATGGAAGATTAGCCTGATGTTCATTCCCCACATTGGTAGAAGTAGTGTTATTGCTCTCCAACCCAGATTGGAGTGAAAATGAGTAGTCCCAGGTCAATGACCCTGCGTCTTGGCCAGGAGCTGAGTCCCCTTGATCTTTACCTAGTTTTCGAACTGTGCGAGGGCCAGAATATGACCTTAGTGCATCGCTTGTGCACCAGTCCCCTGCTTCGCTATCCTCGTCGTCGGTCAGTCCTTTTCTTCACCAAAATCCTCCTCGGAGGAACCTGTGTGAACCGACAGAGAGTAGTATCTATCACCCCCTGCAACATCCTCATTAGAGTTTGATACTATATTTTGTCGAGTTGTGAGTTCAGTTACGTCAGAAATTGAGCCCAGGGTTGTCTCATCTGGGAGTAATATAGGGCCTGGATCGATGGATGGTGTTGAAATTGCTGTAGTATTCCCTGTAATCTGGGATGGGACTACATGTCCCAGAGTTCCATTGGGCAACGCAGAGGTAGCGCACCACAGCCTCTACCATAGCGAGAGATGCAGGCTCAGCAGGAGGCCGCAGCTTCTTTGCGCTCTCCTTCGTGTTCTCCGTTGAGCGCTGACCCCCTGCTGAGGGCATCAGCATTGATGTTGCCACCGGCGCTGCAGACGCTGTTCAATCGCTCTCGGGGGCTGGTTTCAGAGGGCCCCCCCTTGCACAAGTGGAACACGACCCTGCGGCGCTGGGATGGCAGCAGCTTTGCCCTTCGGCGGCATTATTGTCGGCGGGGAAACAAACCGATGAAGAGAGAGTACGACGCTGCTTGTGCCGCTGCTTGTACCAAGTGTGGAAAGATCAAGCCGCCACAGGAGGAACCGACGCATTAGAAGCTGGGCTCGAACTGCAATGGAATGCCAGAACATAGCGTTCAGAGGCCGGTAGGTAGGTTTATGGCACAGTTTTCACTGGGTTTTCACTCGGGAGTACTCGGGGAGTCAGTACCATTAGTTCAAGGCATGGTGGTGGGTCAGTTGGGAGACAGAGCCCTAAGCAGCTTGTCCGGCCGAGAGTCCGGCCGCCATCTTTCCCCCGTTACAACAGTGTTTCAAGTGATATTTTTTAGATGTATCAATATACTTGTAAAGACATAGAAATATTTCTTTGACATACTCGAAGAGAGGGTCTTTGTGCATTAAGAGCACTTGATATGCTTTACTATAAGTTTCTTGTGCTACAAGGGGATGGTGAAAAAATCCCATGCAATTGATTGCCACTTGCTGTGACAACGGATCCTCACTGCCATTAGATTACATTTTATTTACACATGGTATAGAAAGCTACAAAATTAAACTTAGAAAAAGAAACAAACAGATGCTAAATTTTTAACAGGATATTTCTTTAACAATGTTTGTAATTGGTTTTTTCCCTGCTGTTAAAAATTTATATTTATACAGCGAATCAATTATGGTACATAGGGGAAAAGGGGAAAGAAATTCCATTACTATAATATGAAATATTACTACAGCATAGCCAATGTCTAATGTTTTGACAGAAATACGAACTTATCAATGGCAAAAACTAAAGGTTTAACATAGAATTGTGTAAATAGTAATACTAACGTATATTCTTTATGTTTAAAAACACACGAAGGGTCCCATCTACTGGAGTAAAGTAATTTCATAATTACATCTTTTTGTGTAGTTCTCCAAACTAACATCCTCAAACTATACAGTAAGTTAGAGTCTCATAGAGGCATTAATTCAGAGAGACATACACTGATAAACACACTCATACACCCAGCCAGTCAGCCACTCATATACACACTCACTCAACAGCATAGTCAATAGACACTTACACATACAGCTACAACTACATACATTCAATTTCCCATACAGCTACTCATATACCTACTCACTCACTCAGACACTCATCTACTCACTTATACTTGCATGTCAGTCATTCACCCACATAGTCATCCATATGGTCACTAGCACACCCAGTCACTCTCCCATGTAAGCAATGACACACCCAATCACTTACCTATACAGCTACAAACATAGTCACCCACACATCCACACACCACTAATGCATTCACTGACTCACTCATACAACCTCTCATGCACCGTTTAGCCTACTTATAGAGATATTCACTCACTCACTGATACAGGAAGTCAGACGCTCACTCACTCATACCACCACTGGCACACCCTGTCCCTAACTCATACAACTAGTCAGACTCACTAACTAATACACCTTCTCTTTGCCCCATATATATATACTCATGTACTCAATTACTCAATTACTAACCCATACAGTCACTGGCATAGCCAGTAACTCACTCATAAAAGTACTCACACACCCAGTCACTCACTCATACATGGACTCACACACACTTACACACCTATACATCAATTATGCAGACACTCACTTATATAGCTACTCACAAAATCAGATCTTTCATTCAACTATTCAACCAAAAAAACACCCACACATTTGACTAACTCATAGATACAGCATTCACACACACATTCACTCACCCATACAGGATCTCATACACCCACTAAAAACAGTCACACACCACTGATTCACGTACTCACTTTCACATGCAACAATGATGCACCCACTAAGTCAACTACACACCCCTCACACACACTTTCACTCAACTATATAGCTATTTACTAACTTACTCACTCACCAATACACCAGTCAGATACCCACTAGCTTACCCATGCAGCACTGACATACCCACTTATAGACCCATCTAACCACTGACATGGTCACTCATGCTCTATTCATGCAGCCCTCACTCACTCAGACACACAACCAGTCCCTCACCTATATACCACATATGCACCCATTCACTCAACCCATGTACTACTCATGCACAAACTCACTCACCCATATAGCTACTTGTACACCCCCTCACTCCCCCCTACAGGCACTCATGCACTCACTTACTCACACATACATCCACTCACCCATGCACTTACTCAACCATGCAGCTACTTACAGAGCCAGTGACCCCTCAATACAGCCACTCACAACCCCACTCACTCACCCATACACATGCTCACACAGGCACTCACTCACCCATAAATCACTGACACACCCACTCACACACCCATACAAGCACTTTCACAGGCACTCACTCACCCATACAGACACTGACATATGCAATCAGTCACTGATACCTACTCAATCACCCATACAAGCACTCATGCACCCACATACCACTCATGCACTCATCATTTACTCACCTATTCACCACTCATACACTCATACATCCACTGACACACCCACTCAGTCACCTCAAGTCTACTCATGCAGCCTACGACTCACTCATACAGACACTAACACAGCCACTCACTCACCTATATAGCACTTATACACCCACTCACAGCCACTCACTCACCCATACAGCTACTCATATACCCACTCACTCACCCACATATGACTCACGTACCCACTCACTCACACATACAGACACTCATACATGCCTTCATTCACCAATACGGTCACTCACACACATAGCCACTCATCTATACACTATGTCATACACTGACAGACAGGACAAGACATAGTCACGCTGTTACAAACATGTAGCCAAACACCTTCCAATTGTGTGCAAAGAAACATTTGCTAACCACATGGCCCATGATCACCCCAGAAAAATCCACTGCCACCATGAAGTCCATCAACTCAGGGGCCCCATTGGACACTTGCCCATACAGCTCCTACTTCACAGCACTACAACCTATCAGCTCCATGCTCACACCCATTCTTAATGCAATCACTTCTTCTGTGAACTTCCCAGATACTTGGAAACACACAACAGTCCTCCCACTGATGAAGAAACCCTCTGCTGGCCCTTCAACACTCACCAAATACAAGCCGAATCCCAGCCATCATTCCCGGCCAAGGTCATACAGAAAATCATCAACAGGTGTCTTCCTGAAAACCTCAACAACCACCAACTCTTGACATGACGCTGTCTGGTTTTGGACCCAAACCACAGAAAATGCCCTCAACACAGATGACACTCAGATGAATCTGGCCAAGGGAGATGTGGCAATCTACATCTTCCTGGACCTTCCCGCAGGGTTTGACATGGTCTTCCAACTCATTCCTCATCAATGCCTACAAAACATCAGAATCCATGGAAAAGCACTCCAATAGATCTGCTCCTTCCTGACTGGAAGGACAGCCTGTGAGCCTAGCATCATACACCTCGGATGCTTGCGACTTCATCTGCAGAGTTATGCAAGGATACTTCCGACTCCGACACTCTTCAACACAGACATGATCCCTTAAGCCAGCACCATCCACTCTTATGACATCAACTTCCTTCCCTGTGCTGATGGCATGCAACTCATTCTCTCCCTCATGGAAAAGTCCCAGTACCCGGATCGAGTTCAATGCCTCCATGACTGAGATCATCCGATGGATGAAAAACAACTGAACACCAACAAGTCAGAAATCGTGATCTTCAGAAAGAACGCTTCACCATGGGACTCCACCACATGGCCCACAAAGATAAGACCGACACCCACCCTCACCACTGATGGAGCAAGGACTCATATAAAAGAGACTTGCTTAGACGCAATCCTCTAATATAAACTCGTAACGAAATAATACATTCGTATTGTTGTACTAATATGCACTACATTTAACATATTTAGTAAAGAGGGGAAGCTTGCCTATGTATTTTACTAACAAGTAACTCGAATTTGATCAAAGATGGCTGCTAATGAGCAAAATTATATTGTGCATGCGTCAACTGCATCTACGTAGTATGACGTCTTAACTCTTAGATGGAAAAGTCTGCTTCTGCGCACTAGCATTGAAGATGGCCGTTTGGAAACTCATGTGCTAAGCATCTGCTTTGCTGAAACTAAAATTGAATTATATACTAAATGCTAATGCAGAAAAAGTCTTTATAAATAAATGAGGTTACAGTAGAAGTAGGAGGTATACAGTGAAACCATTTTATTTAGAAATTAATACTTTCTCTTTTGACTTCTCTATTAGTTCGTATTTGGGCCTCTGAGGAATACTAAAGTCTGCTACCCATGTGGGTCTTTACGCATGCGTGGAAATTACAAATTCAACCCAATGATGTAAAGCTTGAAACTCGTCCAAGGACGTTCCGGGGACATGCCCTGGGAAACAGATGAACATCCTGAAGAAGGAATGGAGGACTGAAATTTGTACACATTGTTGATGATAAAGTTTGCAAATATGAGTGAGAAATAAAGCATGGAAAAACAAATTAATGAGCGGGAACTTAAACAATGAGGTGAAGAAAATTATTGAAAACTTAGCATGGTATGATGATCATTCCCTTAGCTTGTCCAATTAGAAACAGAAGTTTCATAAAGCTGAAACATTTAGGGATGGTACATGCTAAGAAGAAAGTATAACTGAGGTAGTTTAGTAGGTGTCGGGTGTTACAGCCAAATGCTGAGAGACCGAGATGCTGTCCAAATGCTGGTAGAATACTTGAAGAAACACACTTAGAATTTCTTGAGCAAATAGAATTAGAAGAAGATCGTGGAAGAATCAAGGAGGTAATAGAATTAGAAGAAGATCGCAGAAGAATCGAGGAGAAGGTTAATTTTGAAGAGGGGTGAGACGCAGGCGTCAAATCTAGTAGAGGTCATCTATCCTGTCCTGACGTATCTACCAACTGAACTTAAAGGGGCCATTAACTATTTGTCAGAGGGGTCTGATTCTCGCACCATCCTAGGTAATTATAATCTGTGTTTGTGTCAATGTACTTCTCTTTCTCTCCATCCTCTCTTTCCTCTGTACTTGTCGTTGTGAAATTTTCAATTAATAGAATACTAAATGATCTTGCTTACTCAGGATATGATGGAGTTGACACTGTAATTTGTTTTGGTCATATGAATAATTAGATAAACATTTTAAAACTTTGTCGAGTCTATTATTATTTATGAAGCACTAGGGTAAATGAATTTTAGGTGATATCATCAATTACTTTTCAACTAAAATAAAGATCCATTGGTTATGAGAGGGGTTCAGACCAGTAAAGAATAGGGATTAGATAAAGCCCTTGAATTAATTTGAACCCACACTACACCTTGTCCCCCTCCCCAGCGGTGTTGACCAGCCTATGTGAGTGAATGTGTCTATGGGCACAGATGAATTTATGTTGTAGATTTTTGTAGGTTGGTAACTCCACGCTGGATCAATTTTCTGTTAGAAGATTGATGGTTTTTATTGATTAGTTTGGTCATTATTGGTTATGGATCTATGTTCTAACAAACCTGTTTGTATTGTTCCATGTTATTTGGAAATTCCCAGGAAATGTATAGCAGGTGGTAAATGGAAGCCACACTGCAGTGAGGTTACTCGTCTGTTTTTTTAAATAGTTTTGTGAATAAGTTAGAGCGATTGATAAAGAGTTCGCTGGTGAAACTTTGGAGTTACATCACCTAGAAAGGGTAACACTAGAGGAGTAGCAGGTTCTTCTAAGCTTGAATGAAGAGTAAGCAGAAAAGTTTTACTCGCAGTATATGAAGAGTAAGCGGAGGGTTTTACTCACAGTGACAGAAATCCTTAGTTTAATTAAACCAACAGAGTAGCGAATTTATATATGTTGGTATTAATGAAAATTTTGATGAAAATTAAAAGAAAATACGTTTTCGTATTACCTTGTAAAGGGAGGGTCAGCTGCCAGAGTTGCGCTGATGTCACAGAGTTCTGCAAAGGGATTGGTTAAAACAGGGGGTGTGTGATTTACGGAGATTTGCAAAGGAGGGAAGTGATACTGCCGTCACAAGAGAGCCACGCTAGTATTGGCTGAGCGGATTTTGTGAAATTGAGTCTGATTGGATAAAAGAATAAAAGCAGCAACAGGATTGAAGAAAACCGAGAGTAAACAAAGGGACTAATTGTTGTGAGTCCATTGTGATGGGACATCCTGTAAAAGTCTATGTCCCGCATTCAGTACAAAATCTTTTAACAAGAACAAGAACTCAGTACCTTACTCCAAGTCGAATGATAAAGTATGAAAGAATCATATTGGGTGCAGAAAACATGACAGTGATCAGATGTACAGTTCTAAACCCAGCTACCCTATTACCTGACGTACATGGAGAAGAAGTGAGGGATGACGTTGAACATGATTTTCCAGAGGTTACAGAATATTGCACCAAACCTCGCCCAGACATACAGGAGAAGCCTCTAAAAGAATGTGAAAACAAGCTTTTTGTAGATGGCTCGTGCATGGAGGGATAAGTGCTGCTTACACTGTACATTGGCTAGAATAATCGAGGCATCCTATTTAACATGAATCAAGTCTGCACAAGTAGCCGAATTGATAGCCTTGATTAAGGCATGTGAAATTGGGAAAAACTGGAGAGTAACCATTTACACTGATAGTCAGTATGGTTATGGGGTTGTGCATGACTTTGGCCAACTATGGATGCAAAGGGATTTCTTGACTTCTTCAGGAACTCATATCAAAAATGGAAATTTTGTGAAAGAGCTTTAAGAAGCAATACAATTACCAAAAGAAGTGGTAGTTGTCAAGTGTGCTGCACATCAGTCGGGACACGACTATGTGACTGCTGGTAATCGATATGCTGACCAAGTTGCCCAGTACTGTGCCAAAACCAAATTGGCAGTAAACAAGAAAATTGACACAAGTGGATTCACATGCCAACTTATGCTAATCACAGCATTAGAAACATGGGAGGAGGTACGACGACATTTGCATGGTGAGTTAGAAGTAAGTGAAAAGGAAGGTTGGATTAAAACAGGGTGTTACAGGAGAGCAGAAGATGATATCTGGATTTCTGGATGGCTTACTTTCACAAATGGCCAGAATGTACCATGGAGATACCTATATAGGAAGAGGTGCTATGATCAGACTCTTTAGACAGGATTGGTATAATCCGAAATTTAGGCTGTAGCAGAGAGTCTTTGCCAGAGATGTTAAAGTTGTCAACAGAACAGCCCAGGCAGGAACACAGTGGTCAGTTGGAGTAGGATTGGAAAGGCCGGAGGACCATTTGTAAGACTGCAGATTGATGTTATTCAGTTGCCACCATGTAGAGGACTGAAGTACATTCTTGTCTTAGTATGCTTATTCTCACAATAGGTGGAGGCATATCCTACCAGAAGAAATGACAGCATAACGGTTGCCAAATTACTGTTAAGAGAACTGATTCCACGTTTCGGTTTTCCAGTAACTGTGGAATAGATAGGGGATCTCACTTTAATAATGAAATAATTTGATCTGTAAAGCATTTAAAAATTGAACAGAAAATGCACTGTGAATACTGTCCTGAGGCTTCTGGAGTGGTAGAACAATTAAATGGCACAATAAAATCAAGATTGGCAAAGGTGTGTGCATCTATATTACTGTGTTGGCCAGATGCACTGCCTCTTGTGCTGATGGGACTCAGAAATAATCCAGACAGAAGCACAGGATTGAGTCCTCATGAAATATTCATGGGAAGAACAATGAGATTAGCCTTTCTACCAGGACATAAACTGTTAAGTATACCTGATGATCTGGTATTGTACTATTGTAAAAGATTGGCTGACCTGGTGCTTCTGTCTCTCATCAGGTTGGAGAAGACGCAGTTGCCAGGCAGCCGGATCAAGCACATAATCTCAATCCTAGAGACTGGGTGGTGGTCAAGAATCACACCTGAGAGACGTGCCTAGCACCAAGGTGGGATAAACACAAACAGGCTATACTGGTTGCAACAACAGCAGTAAAATGTGAAGGTTTGCCCAACTGGATACATGCTAGTCATATCAAAAAGGTGCCAGCTCCTGATAACGCACACCAATAAATGATACCATTAGTTGGGCGTGCTGAAGGTTGTGCAGCTGAAGAGCCTAGAGTAACAGACTCTGAAGTAGCTGACCAAGAACAACCGAGCATAAGTCAGGAACATTGGATATCAGTGGTTGACGTACTTGATGAAAACAATAAAACAAGAAGCAGAACACGATTAGAAGGGAGAGAAACTAGACAGGACCAGACAGGTATAGAAGAACAAGCTCAGGAAATTGAATTTGAGATTGTTGGAGACCCTGAGCAGGAACAGAGAAGGAAAGATAAAAATACTCAGACGGAGGTGAACAAAAATATTCACGAATGAAGACTACGTCGAGCGCACAATAAGGGAACTTAAGCTAACTCGGACAGCAGGTCCGGACAATCTTCCTGCTATAATTCTGAAATCCGAGGTAAAATGGTGGGCAAGATTTCTTGCCAAGATGTTCCAGGTAGTCCTAAAAGAAGGGGTAATGCCACCAACTTGGAAGGGGGCAATAATTAGGCCTATTCATAAGAAAGGGAGCAAGGAAGAGCCGCAAAATTACCGGCTAATCAATCTGCTAGATATAGGCGAGAAGGTGTTCTCTAAAATTTTGTTGAAACAACTGAATGTATGGGTAGATGAGTTTCAAATAATACCCACAGAACAGGGGGGATTTAGAGCAGGCCATTCTACAATAGACCACGGATTTGCACTATGGGCGATGGCAAAGAAGTCGACGGAACAGAACGGCAAATTATGCTGCTGTTTCGTCGACTTCAGAGCTGCCTTTGATTCAGTGGATCGGGCCTGCCTATGGGAGTTATTAGAGAGGCTGAAGATTCCCAATGATCTACTCACTATAATAAAAGAACTCCACAGGGAAAACTGGGGGCAAGTAATTAAGGATAAGGTCGGATCCTTAACACCAAAAATACCCATAGAGAATGGATTAAGACAAGGCTGTGTGCTGGCCCCACAGCTCTTCTCAATCTTCCTGTCAGATCTCCCGGCACATTTAGAGGTGGAGGGCAGCGCCAGCCCCAAAATGGATGGCAATAAAATACCCTGCCTATTGTACGCAGACGATCTGGTGATAGTAGACCAGACCGAGAGGGGCCTACAAAGGAAGCTTAACGCCTTCAAAACATATTGTGACAAAAAATTTCTAACAATCAATTTAGATAAAACGAAAACCCTATGCTTCGGGAAAAAGATAAGTAAATTTTCATGGTATATAGGCGACCTCAAACTGGAGACGGTTAATGAATATCGATATCTGGGTCTGTGGTTCGATAGAGTTTTAAATTGGAACTCCCATCTGGATACCCAAAAAGCTAAGGCTCTTTCCTCCATATGTGGGTTAAAAAGGTTTAATGGGGTGTATGGAGAGATGTCACACCGACCTATGCTGAGAGCCTTCGAAGCAATGATACCCTCTCAAATTTTATATGGCGCAGAGATCCTTTATTTGAGCGGTAAAGGGTCCTGGGACGTGATAGAGGGAAATTGCTTAAAAAGACTCTTATCCCTTCCTCGATCTTCGATGACACAAGCCATCAGGCTAGAAATAGCCTCAAAATCCTGGAAAATACAAACCCAGATGGCCGTAATTAGATTTTGGAAGAGATTGGAAGACTCCGAGAGCCAAAAAGTCGCATATTGGTGTCGCAATGAAATACTGAGAAGTGAGTTAAAATGGGCAAAAGTCTGCAGGGACAAATTGAAAGGAATCTGCAACTCACTAGAGATTGATTGGGACCAGGAAACGTTGCAGGTAATAAGTACCAAAGGGGAGCTGAAACAAAGGGGGAGGGAAGTTTCTAAAGCAATTGATTTAAGCTATTTAACAAATAAAAAATCAGTGGCGCATATGCTAAAGGCTTGGCCCAACGGAAACTGGTTCCCCTACCTTGATAGACTACCTAACCGCGGGTTTAGGCAAGAGATCCTGAGGTGTCGAATTGGGATTAACCCGTGGATAATAAACAAAGAGCTCAAAGTCACATTCCTAGATCAAGAAGGCCGCTGCAAGTGTAACTTGAGAACTAAGTGTGACTGGCTGCACATTCTGTTGGACTGCCTGTTTCTCCTTGAACAGAGAAAACTATGGCTGCGCCCAGTTTTCCTAAAATACGGAACTAAAACAAGGACGCAGGCAGCCAGCCTCCTAACAGAAGTACCCTCCATTGACATTGCAATTGCCCTAGGGACATTTCTAAAGGTGACCCAGAGGTACTGAGAACCTAGGAAAAATGTAGCTCTGTATGAAGTTCTATTGACCGAAACTGTTAGGATGGTGAGAAAAGTGAATAGGATTTTAAATTTTTTATAACACGTTTTAAAGCATTTGTAACTTTTAGAGGTGACTAGTATTTTATAACTGGACTTTGTATTTTTGGAATTGAAATGTAGAATTGTTTTAAAGAATAACTTTTTAAAAATAAGAATAGGTTTTACTGTATACATTCCTCTTAGTGTGTTATGCTCACTGCTTGTTTGTTTAAAGACTACGGTCATAATAAACATAATTTTGACTTGACTTGGGTGGTGGTCAAGAATCACACCTGAGAGACGTGCCTAGCACCAAGGTGGGATAAACACAAACAGGCTATACTGGTTGCAACAACAGCAGTAAAATGTGAAGGTTTGCCCAACTGGATACATGCTAGTCATATCAAAAAGGTGCCAGCTCCTGATAACGCACACCAATAAATGATACCATTAGTTGGGCGTGCTGAAGGTTGTGCAGCTGAAGAGCCTAGAGTAACAGACTCTGAAGTAGCTGACCAAGAACAACCGAGCATAAGTCAGGAACATTGGATATCAGTGGTTGACGTACTTGATGAAAACAATAAAACAAGAAGCAGAACACGATTAGAAGGGAGAGAAACTAGACAGGACCAGACAGGTATAGAAGAACAAGCTCAGGAAATTGAATTTGAGATTGTTGGAGACCCTGAGCAGGAACAGAGAAGGAAAGATAAAAATACTCAGACGGAGGTGAACAAAAATATTCACGAATCTGAGGACAGAAAGGTAGGATTAGAAGAACTCGTACAGGCTGCAAACAAGCAACGTGCAGTAAGACCTGAGCAGGACCAGTTAGGGGAAGAAGAACAAGTTTAGGAAGAAGAAGAAAGAGTTAAAAAAAACCCTGAACAGGATCATTTAGGAGAAGAAGAACACGTTCAGGTGACTGGTGCTACAAAAATAAGCCCTGAATCAGGACAGATAAAGAAGGGACTCTGAAGACTAAGAAAATCAAATTGTGCCACAACTTAACAAAAATAAAAGAGCTCTTGAAAGAGACGAGGACAGTGAAAGTACAGTGCAAGGTAAAAGGGTAAGAAAAGGTGATAACTGGCCTAGTTATGTCAAAAGACTAAAATATCACCAAGTGAATGAAGTCACAAGTCAGTCAGGACCATCAGTTCAGAAACCAAGACGAAGAAGTCAGAGACTAAAAATACTAAATAATAAATTCAAAGGCCCTGAATGAACCTATGTTATTCTTGAAGAATTTGAAAATTTAGATTTAAACGAAGAAAGTGATGAAGAAATAATTGCTTAACAGATTGACAAAGGAGAAGAAAGACCCCTTGAACTATTACAAGAAAATTAAAATTACAAAATAAAGTGAAAAGAAGAAGAGAAATCTTCTTAAAATGGCTAGAGATAGAGTTGTTGAAAGACCCAAAACGAAATTGCGTAATGAAATGTTGTAGATTATGTATATGTAGCATAGTATTAGTAATGGTAGTATGGTTATTTCTAACCATAGCAATGCCTTATTTAATGAATGTAGAGAAGAAGAATAACACAGACATTATTGGAAAGATAGCTAACATAAAAGGAGATAGAGAAGAATTAGAAACATCAGATGAGTTAGAGATACATCACACAGTAACAGATAACAGCACTGCTTTAGATGTATTCACCAAATTATTGTTTCACTATGTAGACACTATGGAAATCAGGGATTGTTATGAATGTATGAAATAACCATTTTCAGTAGCAGAAGGTGTTACACATCACCATTTACTGTTAACATATGGCACATCATGTAGTGTATTAACAAGTCTATTTTATAGAACAGGAAAAATACAGTATTATTATTCAAATTTAGATGTGACATTTCTTGAGATTCTTATTCGAAATAATATGAATCCAGTGCTTAGTAATCAAGCTACACAGTTTATGGGCGCACTTTTCCTAACACAAAAGACCATAGATATAGCAGAAGCTCATAAGAAAAATTTGACTTGCACACTCAAAGAAGAAAAAGAAGGTATTTTTGAATTTAGTAGAAGAAAGAGACAGGATTTTCAAAAGAAAGCAATTGAACAGAAAGGGCATATTCCACCTTGGGCGGAAAAGGAAGGAATTTATACACCTGGAAAGACTTATGGTGCAATGTCTCTAGATTTAGAAAAGAAAGGAAAAATCTGTCTCCATAGATTAAAGACTGACTAAAACAATGTATTCATTGGTTCCAGTGAGTGTGAACATAACTTCCTGATTCTTGGAGGTTGGGGACTAAAAGGGGGAACTGATCCAGTATTTCCTGAAATATATTATGTATGTGGGAATAAAGCTTATATTAAGCTACCCGCAAGATGGTATGGGAGTTGCTATTTTGGAATAGTATTCCCTAAAGTTTACCATGTGAAATGAATCACTGGAAGCAATGAAAACAAATAAGAACTAATCCGTAATAAAAGAGCCAGCTTTTCTGAAATAGTAGGTGACATATTTAGTGCATTGATACCTTCAGTGGGAGTAATTTTGAATGCACAAAAAAATGTCAATTGTCAACAGTAGTTGATTGTCTATCGACTGATTCTGCTGGAGGTTTTCTAATGATTAATACCGAAATGGTTGAGATCAGATCAATGGTTTTGCTAAATCGACTTGCCCTTGATATATTATTAGCAAAAGAGGGTAGAGTCTGTAAAATGCTGAAAGCGCAACACTGTTGCACTTACATTCCTTATAAAAGTATAGAAATTGGAGGGTACAATAAAAATATTATGAACTTGGAAGAAGACTTGAAACCACAGGAAGTTGGCAATGTATGGAAAAAATTTACAAATAGTTTAACTTCAATAGGGTCATGGTTTGCTGACCTAGGAAAAGGAGTTGTAGCTCAAACAATACTGCCTATACTCGGAATAACAATGATAGTTCTAGTAATAATGATATGGTGCAAATGTTGTAGCAGGAAAAGAAAGTATGAAGTGAACAGACAGGGAAAGAAAATAAATTATGAAGAAATTAAACTCAAAGAAATAAAGGGAGAATTATACAAGAAGAAGATGAGAAATATGAAAGATAAAGTTGAATTCGAAAGACAGGAAAAGGGTTTGAGATGTGCTAAAGATGGCATCTGGTTGGGTATAAGTAGTTTATAATGGCATAAATGCCATCACAGTGGGGATTGATGGAGCAAGGACTCGTATAAAAGAGACTGGCTTGGACGCAATCCTCTCATATAAACCTGTAACAAAATAATACATTTGTATTGTTGTACTAATATGCACTAAATTTCACATATTTAGTAAAGAGGGGAAGTTTGCCTATGTGTTTTACTAAAAAGTAACTTGAATGTGATTAAAGATATCTGCTAACGCGTGAAACTATATTGCGCATGCGTCAACTGCATCTACGTAGTATGACGTCTTAACTCTTGGAGGGAAAAGTCTGCTTCTGCGCACTAGCATTTAAGATGGCTGCTTGGTAACTCATGTGCTAGGCATCTGCTTTGCTGAAACTAAAATTAAATGATATACTAAATGTTAATGCATAAAAAGTCTTTATAAATAAATGGTGTTAGAGTAGAAGTAGGAGGTATACAGTGAAACCATTTTATTTTAAAATTATTACTTTCTCTTTTGACTTCTCTATTAGTACGTATATGGGCCTCTGAGGAATACTAAAGTCCGCTACCCACGTGGGTCTTTACGCATGCGTGGAAAATGACAAATTCAATCCAATGATGTAAAACTTGAAACTCGTCCAAAGAGGTTCTGGGGACATGCCCTGGGAAACAGATAAACATCCTGAAGAATCAATGGACGACTGAAATTTGTATACATTGTTGATGATAAAGTTTGCAAATGCGGGTGGGAAATAAAGCATGGGAGAACAAATTAATGGGCGGGAACTAAAACAATTAGGTGACGAAAATGATTGAAAACTTAGCATGGTGTGATGATCATTCCCTCAGTTTGTCCAATCTGAAACAGGAGTTTCATAAAGCTGAAACATTTAGGGGTGGTACATGCTATTAAGAAAATGTAACTGGGGTAGTTTAGTTAGAGTAGGTGTCGAGTGATGCAGGCAAACGCTGAGAGACCGAGATGCTGTCTGAATGCTGATCGAATACCCTAAGAAACAGACTTAGAATTTCATGAGCAAATAGAATAAGAAGAAGATAGCGGAAGAATCGAGGAGGAAGTTCGTGTCATAGAGGGGTGAGACGCAGGCGTCGAATCCAGAGGAGGTCCTCCATCCTGTCCTATCCTGTCCTGAAGAATCTATCAACTGAACTTAAAGGGGCGCATTGACTCTTGGTCAGAGGGGTCTGATTCTCACACCATCCTAGGTAATTATAATCTGTATTTGTGTCAATGTACTTCTCTTTATCTCTATCCTCTCTTTCCTCGGTACTGGTCGTTGTGAAATGTTCAATTAATGGAATACTAAATTATCTAGCTTCCTCAGGATATGATGGAGTTGACACTGTAATTTGTTTTGCTCATATGAATAATTAGATGAACATTTTAAAACTTTCTTGAGTCTGTTATTATTTAAGAAGCAATAGGGTAAATTAATTTTAGGTCCTATCATCAATTACTTCTCTTTTTTTTTATTATTATTTTTATAGAGACCAAACATTTAGACAGTTCCAATTTACAATTAAGCTACAGAATTGGCTATACAAAATTCATAAAAATGAAACAAACATTAATTCATCAAATTAGACAGATAATAACACAAAAGCATTCCAATCAATTAAGGCTGAGAAAAAACACATCGGAAACATATGAAAAGGATACTAGTTCTAAAATACAGTCCTAGCAACACTATTTCCTTATCCAATCCATTCGGCCACAGGCGCCCAGACTCGGGTCGCAAATTGCCGCCGTCTACCCCCTTTACAAGAAAATGCAGAAAATTCTAAACAGTGTATGAATAACAATCTTGCCCGCCACTGTACAAATGTAGGTGCTTCCGGCGAGAGCCACTGAGAAGTAATGCATAGACGAACCTGTGACATAGCGATAAATATAAGAGCTGATTCGTTAAAGGTGTTACCACCAGCTAATATATTACCTACATCGACCCCAAAAATCACCAGTGCCGGTGTTATTGAACATTGGATCTTAAGTGTAACATTAATAAAATGCTCGATGTCATCTAGAAAGGCACGGAGCGATAAGCAGGAATAGAACATATGTATTGCATCGGCTGCCAACAGCCCGAATCGTGGACAAGTATTACCTTTTGTGGCCCCCCATTTTGCAATCTTAGCAGGCGTATAATATAAGTCCAGCATAGCCATATAGCTTTGAGTTTTTAGAGAGCCAGATACTATAACCTGATTAGCAAGTTCTATCACCGAACTTAAATCAATACATGCTATACCCAATTTTGCTTCCCACTTGGCATTTTGAACAGTCAAGTCATCCGGAAATGTTGATAAAACATAATGATATAGAATGCCTATTCTACTTCTCTTTTTTATCAGCTCAATAACAGGCACTTTCTCCAAAATGCAAGAATTTATCTTCAAATATTTTTGAATAAAACTTTGGATCTGTAGATACTTAAAAAAATCACGTGGAGATAGCTGAAATTTATCACTTATTTCCCTGTATGATAGAGCAACACCATCCTTGGCAATATCACCAAGCCCAGAGATACCTTTATTTTGCCATCTGTACATAACATCATCCTGAAAGATGCTGAGAAAAATTTGGGTAGCTCCAAAAAGGTGTATATAAATTCATATTTGGGATAATTAATTTCCTCCTAATCTTTCGCCAGATGGTATATGCTGCTAAAAAGACCTTAAAACAGGTTCTCTTATAGTAGCTAGGTTCAAGGACTTCAAGTAGAATACCTTTTGCAGCTGAACCGAGCCCAATCTCATAAATAGTGGGAAAGTTACATATTGGTATAGTCACTTTATCCCCGCATAACAGCACACCCATTCCCTGCAACATTGCAGCCCAATAGTACATAACAAGATTTGGAACCTCCCAACCCCCTCGATCTCTGGGAAGGCACATCCATTTAGCTACTCTACGTGAGCGTCTATACCCCCACAAAAATCTATAACAAACTCTATCTGCCTTTGCCAAGCTTATTGGAGAAAAAAAAAGAGGAATGGTCCTAAATAGATATAAAAACTTAGGTAGCATTAGCATTTTAATGACACTGCATCGTCCATATAAGGAAAGATGTAGGCTATCTAGTCTTTCCAGTTTTTTATTGGCTTCATCTATAACCGGTAAGATGTTTAAATCAGGTATACTATCCACTGCAGAGGTTATACGCACCCCTAAATACATGGCATCAGGAACCACTGGGGCATCTGAGATGGCCATACCAGGTGGCTGAACCACCTGCGTCTTTGAGACATTGAGCTTGTAGCCCGACACTGCCCCAAAATGTCCTGCCAATTGCTTAAGTTCGCTAAAAGCAGACGAAACTTCGGAGGTTATAACCACTATATCATCTGCGTATGCTAATAAACTGTAAGACATATTGCTAACTCTTATAGGTTTTATACGCAGATTAGCCATAATCTTAGAAAGGAAGGGGTCTATGTAAAGAGCAAACAGCAGGGGAGAGCAAGGACACCCCTGTCGCGTGCCTCTAGTAATAGAAAAAGAACGAGTCTGCTGGCCAGAAATACGGAGTTGCGCCCTGGGAGAAATATACATTGCATAGATTGCCTGTATAAATTCTTCTGGAAATCTCTTCCACTTCAGGACAGCCCACATGAACCCCCAGGAGACCCTGTCGAACGCCTTCTCGGCGTCCAACAGGATCCACCCGAGAGTAGAATTAGTGACCTGAGCCCAATCTAGTAATGCTATCGAGCGTCTAACATGATCGGCAGTATCTCGGCCAGGTATAAATCTATGCTGAAATACTGAGACCAGAGGGGTAATCACCTGTACAAGTCGACCGGCCATTATTTTTGAGTATATTTTGGAGTCACTATTGATTAGAGAGATAGGCCGAAATGATGATGGTAATAACTCAGGTTTGCCTTTTTTTTTAAACAAAACTATGGTTGTGTTTTGCCAAGATTCTGGTACCGTACCCCTCTGGGCTGCTCTTAATACCTCCAAGAAGAACTGACCAATTTCAGGTAGAAACACTTTATGGAACTCCAGTGGCACTGCATCTGGTCCACAGGCCTTACCGTTAGCCAACGATTTTACTGCAGTCTCGACCTCCTCCTATTGAATGGGGGAGGCCAAATGCTCAGCCTGTTCAGGAGAAATAGTGACAGTCTCAAGATCTGCTAGGTAAGCTTCGGCAGCTCTCTCAGTGTTAAGCCGAGTGGTATCTTCACTATATAAGGAAGAATAAAATCGTAAGAAGACATCATTAACCTTTTCCTGTAATTCATGTACCACTCCATGTTCATCTTGAATTTTCCCCACCTGGCTCTGAATGCTCCGCTGGCGTAGTCTCTTAGCCAGGACCCTACCAGAATTCTCCCCGAAATCAAATATTTCTGTACGATATTGTAAAAATTTTAACGCGAGATCCTGCCCAAGAGGCTCCAACAGAGCAGCCCTAAGAATCGCTCTCTTTTGTAAACAGGGAGCTGTATCGTTTCCGCTCTTGATTTTTAAAGTCAATGCAATTTCGGCATCACGAAGCTCTCTAGCGCCGTTACACATCCGTTCTTGCTCTACTTTCCACCTGAAAGAAGAGAAACTTTTAGTCTCACCACGTAACCCAGCTTTCATTGTGTCCCAGACCACTTGATCTGTAGCAGATCCTCTGTTAATATTCAAAAATTGGACTACCAATTTTTAATGTGTGAGCCATACCCCTCATCAAATAGAAGTTTCTTATCGAAGGTCCAATCTCTAGGTGGTTTTCTAGCACGAGGCCAAGGACATTGAGCAATCAGTGGATTATGGTCTGAGAGAAATCGTGGTAAACAAAAAATATTGCTAACAGCTGCTAGCTGTTTAGACAGAAAAACAAAATCTAACCTAACGTTTTTCTTATGAGGCATGGAGTAAAACGTATAACCATCTTCTGTTCTCTTATGCAGATACCATAAGTCTGTAAGTCCATGCTCTTGAAGAAGAGCCTGAAGAGCTTTAAAAACTTTTGGTTTTCTCCCCACATAATTACTAACATTCGTAAAGTCCATATCACTTGTCATATTAATGTTCATATCTCCACAAATGAGTAGTGGATTAGGCCATGCTGCCAACTCAACATCTAAGTATTCAAACACTTCAGGATCATCTAAATTCGATCCGTACACATTACAGATTGTTAGCAATTTCCCACCAATGCACAATTCCACTATAGCCCACCTGCCCATTTTATCGGCCAGTGTCCTTTTGCATTTACACAAGCCGCCCCTTGCATATATAGCGACCCCTCTGATCATGAATGTCTGTTTAGAGCAGACTACCAACTCAAAACCAGGAAATTTCAAACATTCCCGCTTCACCCATGGAATATGTGTCTCCTGCATACAAAGTATATCTACATGCATGAAATCAACAATTTTACGAAAAAGAGCCCGCTTTTTGGCATCATTGAGGCCACAGATATTCCAAGTGCCGATAGTTATTTTATCCTCCCCCATCTAAGCCCTGGAAAAAAAAAGGAGAACCCAGATGAGATTCCCTCAGCCATTACATAGGTAATTTGTACCACCAATTCTGCAAGATAAGTCTCAATTTTTTTTGCAACCCCACTCTCCCACCACCCCACACCACCCCTTTGAACTCCCTCCCCCCTCCTCCCACCCCCCCACCCAAAAAAGAGGCTTAAGGACGTTGTCCTCAGTGATGTTGAGATGCGTCAACCGTTCTCCACCCTGTCGAATTCCCTACCCCGCATACATGGTACTCTCTTTCTCCACTTCTCGAATATAATTAGCTTTTAGTCGCAAATATCGGTATTAAGTCATTCTTGAACAAAAATCCCTTAAAAACTATAAGAAATAATAATGATACAGAAATTACTCTTTCTATGTATATAAACAGATACAATTAAGATCATTGTCTCCTAGGGACCAGCTCTTAAACAAGCAAATGACATACTCCCTTTTGTTTATGCAATAACATAACCAATATTTTGTATGAAGAGAGATACACTCTTTAACGTTCAACCAAAAAAATAAAGCATTAACCCTACCCATCACCCCAGATTCAAAAGCTAAATAACAATTACAAGTTATAGGTTCAGATTCAGATTGTCAAAGCAGCAGATCTAAATAAATCAACTTCTCCCGTTAGTAAATTTTAACAGTAAACATCTATTTCAGCCTTCCTTCTTTTTGAGATCAGACAGGTAGTCTTGTGCCAACCGACTAGATGTAAAGTACCTCGTTTGCCCATTGAAAACAACCTTTAATTTGGAAGGATTAAGCAGAAAGACCTGGGCTCCTGCTGCTTGGAAGGGAGTGAATAGTTTCTGCATATGCCATCATTCATTTACAGTTGTTGGGCAAAAATCCGGGCGTACGAAGAACTCACAACCCATAGCAGTATGTTTTTTCCCAGGACGGGCAAGATCATAAAGGGCTTCTCGCAACAGATAGTTGTTCAGACAAATCAATATAGCCCTTGGATATAAATTTTGGTCACCCTGTCTATCCCTCGCACGCTGTCGTGCTGCAAACGGAAATCTGTGAGCCCGGATTACCTCCCTTTCCCAATTCCAATTAGCCAGTTCTGGAAAAGCCTCCTTGAACAGCTGCACAATAAACGTGCGAGGGTCTGTCCCCTCTCTTGTTTCTGCTATACCCAAAATTCGCAGGTTATTGCGTCGTGATCGATTTTCTAAATCCGTAAGCTTCCAATCTACATCGGATTTTGCATTCTGTAAAAACTCCACAACAGATTGTTGCTTCCCCAAAGTATCTTCTACAGAGGAGACTCTCTCCTCTACTTCCACCACACGTGATGTGACTTCTGAGCAGGTTTTTATTAGCCGCCGTACATTGTTCTGTAATTTCCTCACCGCACCTTGCGTTTGCAGAACCTCCATTTTTGTCTCATTACGATGAGTCATAATAGTCTTATATATGAGACCCAGTGTAATTGCCTCCTCTTCCAGCTCTTCATCCAAGTTAATCTGAGCGAATGGCTGTTCTTGATCTTGTTGTAATGTTTCACTGATATCCTTCATCTTCCTCACTGTATCCTGGGTCTGGAACTGTTCCGGGTCCTCTCCTTCTTCGTATTCTGGGAGATCCCCCCAATCACCAAGATTGCTAGCACTATCCAATTCTTGTTCTTTGTCAGATATATTAGTTAAATCTGACATAGAGTAAAATGTCCCTTCTGCCTCAGTTTCAAGATCTTTATCCAAGACTGCTTTTGTTTTAGGCTGGAAAGTCATATCTTCAATGCCCATTGCATCACGGCTCATGGCTGTCTCAGAGGTGTTTACTCCACTTCCATCTCCATCTACATCATTTCGGACATTAAACTCATTAGTCGGCTCAGTATTTGGTTCAGTAATTTCTTTCGGCCTGGTTCCCCGCCTTTTATCAAAAATTGCTGCAACTGCGACTGTTTTTTGTTTAACAAATGTCTCTTGAGACTGGTGGGCTGCCGAATCTCTATAATTAGTCTGTAAATCACCTAAGGCTCCTTGCCCACTTCGTGCATGTGGCTGTAAAGGAGAGTGCATTTTTGCACTTAAAACGTTAGCCTTTCCAGCTGCGCCAGCATCTATAGCCGCCTGAGTCGAGCGACTGTCCAGCTCAGGAACCTCAGACTTAGAGGTAGCCCCTCTCGTTTTTGCTCCATTGTCATTCCCCTCAACAAGCACGCTCCTTGTGGGTGTCCCAACCGGAGTTTCAATTACTCCCCCGCCTTTATTTTTCACAATTCCCCTTCCCTTTGGCGCCATCACAAAAGCTGTATGACAGGAACGCTTGTTGAATTGTGGAATTTAAATCTTTATAGTCTGTTAAAGATTCTATATATATTTTTAAAGTAAAGACGACAATAAGCTTTGAAATAATAGTCCACTCTCACCTTAAATCGGCAATGTTTCAAAGTATCACCCCTAGCGTTCCGACTTCAAAAATTGTTTCAGGTGAGCAATTATAACACTTGTAGCAGAGAAGCCACGCACATGGATACAAAGTTTTCATCAAAAAAGTCCTTTTCGCGCAGTTCAGCAATCAAACCAAACTGCACTCTCCGAATTCTTTAGCCGTTTGTTCGTGTCAGTGCTGCAAGCAGTTTGTCCCAGCCCAACCCGGCGTTGGGGCGGGATCGGGACGGACGTCGGCTCGGCTCGGAACTCTACTCACTCAGGCTCTCGGGAAGGCACAGCTGAATCCTCTGAATGCTGACCGCCAAGCCGCAGGAAATCGCTGAAACTCCGCTAGAAGCACTCCAGCCTCGCTCACCAGCCGCCGGTCAAACCATGAGTGAACGCCGTTGATCCGGAGCCAGAAAGGTAGGAGCAATCACCATAGTCAGGGAATTCGACCGGGGATACGACGAAGCACCTCACACAGCCGTTGTGACGGCCGCCACCTTGCCCCCTCCCTAATTAAAAAAATCATCAATTACTTCTCAACTAAAATAAAGATCCATTGGTTCTGAGAGGGGTTCGGGCCAGTAAATAACAGGGATTAGATAGATCCCTTGAATAAATTTGAACCCACACTACACCTTGTCCCCCTCCCCCAGCGGTGTTGACCAGCCCATGTGAGTGAATGTGTTTATGGGCCCAGATGAATTTGTGTTGTTAGATTTTTGTAGGTTGGTAACTCCACGCTGGATCACCACCCATGCCAAATACCTTGGGATTGTCATTGATAGTAAACTCAACATGACCACCCAAGTTAATGCAGTCACTGCCTCGTGCTTCATACCCTGAAGATGTTGATGAAGATTTTCAAATGGGTCACAATCAGCACCTGGAAAAGTTGTTGCACACACTCTGGTCACAAGCAAGCTGGTCTACAGGGGAACACCCTCTATGCCGGGATCAGCAAAAAACTCATCAGAAGGCTGCAGGCCATTCATAATAACTCGGCAGACAGAATCACGATCAACTTCCCACGCTGCACTCACATCACTCCACCCCTGAAGGAGGTCCACTGACTTCCCATACTCAAACAAGCACAATTCAAACTCCTCACCCACACTTTCAAGCAGCAGCAGCCCCTCCATTAGGGCAGAGAAGCGCGCCCCCGCCACCACCCTCAAATGAAATAATAATAAAACTGATTTTAAACCTGTTTTATTATTGGTTTATTTCAATTCCCCTGGCCCTTCCCCCAGGTCCCTGGCGAGTCTTGGGGTGGGTCCAGGGGGATGACACTGCTGGTCAGGGAGTGGTGGGCACTGTTACAGTGCGCATGACGGCTTGGCTGGCTGTCTCAGGCCGACCAAACCGTCATGCGCACTGGAACTCTCTCAAGTCCCAGCTGCATTGTTGGGGCTGGAGAGAGGAGGCACAGGCTCCCAGTCTGCCTGGGAGCGCAAGTTGACAGCTCTCCAGCCAATCCTGACGCTGCTTTAATGCAGCATCTGGATTGGCCGTAGTCTGGGAGCCTGTGCCCAGAAGAAGAGTGTGGCACTGCAAGGCGGCGCGTTCAGATAAGTTATTTTTTATGTCCATGAATTCCCCCCCCCCCCTCCGTCCTCCAATTCGCTCCACCACTTTGACAGGGGACGGGCCGCTGCTGCTCCCAAGGCCCCACATAACACTGATCCAGCATACATAAACAATTGCATCTGCTCTCACAAAGCTTCCAGACACGTACGCTCATCTGGACTCCAACTTGCAAACATCCCATGTGGTACTGCAAATTTGGACCCCGCTGTTTTACAGATATCGAGGTCCAACACTTGTGTCATAAAACATCATCTTACCATGACGAATTTGGTATCTACGAACCGGTAATGATCAGGATATTATCCCTATGTATTTGCGTCACGATTGAGTGATGCTAACACCCCTAAATCGTAGTTTCCGTCCCGAACCCTCGAACTCCATTTTGTAAACGGCATCCATCTTAGGACTTGCTCTCATATAAGTCAATTGATTAAAGCCGATCTGAAGGACACGTCCTCTGTAGCTGACTTCCCCATGACCTGGCCGAAGCTGCCTCCACTGCCTCCAGCCAAGCCTGCTCGGGCAGCTCCTCGCCCAGTGGCCGAGCAAGATATCATCAAGGCACAACATGTCATAAACCATTCACTACATACAGACTATATTTTTCATACACACACACACCCGTCCATGATTCTTGTTTATGACCCGTTTTATGATGGGAGGGTGCTCGACCTTATTGGCATTTCATCGATATCTGATGGGAGTTCTGGATTTGGCGGGGTAATCCATCACCAACTGGACATCTGAAATATGTGCTGACCAGCATGACTTCGCTCTTTGTATTGTTACAAAAATATGTGTATAGCCATATCATAAACTCAAGAATTCTTGCCTACAGCTATTATTTATGTATATAAGGAGAAGGCTGGTTCTGTAAAAACGAACAGTCTCCTGAGAACTTACGGCCCGTGTTGTCGTACTTCTAGGACGCATGTTACTTGGTTGCAGCCAATAAAACTCGATCATTGACTTCACCTAGAAGACTCTGTGTTTCTGTAAGTCCAGAACAGGGAGAACTCAGAGGTCTTTGGGTGTGATCCCCTGGCACCACCGGGTCTCTAAAAACCCGGCACCTCAGTTGGCGCCCAACTCGAGGCGATATCAAGCGGTGACGGTCCAAGCCAAATGTTCGTGAGGAGCTTCGTGTGAAAATTCCGGAGGACGGCCAGCCACTTCAGCGACCCCTGCATGTCGACGTGGTTCCGAAGGTCTTTGCTGCGAGGTTCCCCGCGTCCCAACGGCTACGAAGGACTGCTGCCCTGACTATCGCCCTGTTTTGGACCCAGTGATCCTTGGTAGAGCGAAACGATAGACGAGTCTTCTAGTGACATCACCGATCTTCAATACTCAGTTAAGTATAAGTGGAGCGTCTCCCAGTTCTTAGTCTAGTCCTTAGTTTGGTTCTTAGCTTTGGTATCCTAGAGATACGATTTGTATTGGTTCTTGGTTCTTAGTTTGGTATCCCAGCGATACGGTTTGTATTGGTACTTGCAAGCACCAAAACCAAGGGGTTCGTGTGTTCACGACAATATCATAATTAAATAATCCCTTGAAGTTTGAAGCTAGACTAGTGAGCGAAGATGCCTGGTCTCAGCAGATTTGGAAACTTGTTTTGTCTTGGTTGTAGTAAAGACTCCCGATTAGAGGATTCGTGTCCGTTCCTCCGATTGGGACTCCAACATATGAGTTATATATAATGCATGGAGTAGGTCCTATCACGTATAACGAGGTATGGATGAAATACACCCGCAAGGATGGTGTCTTAAAATGGCCCCAACATGGTAGTTTTGACTCAGAAATATTAGACAACCTCGAGGTCAAATTGTTCAAGAAGAAAGCCCGGCCGGCGATGTTTGCTCTTTTCGCTTATGGCGCAAAGAAGCCAAACAGAAAGAAATGAAATTAGCAAGGAAAAACAAAAGAGGTATGTCGATGGTACAAGCTGCCATCGCATACAGGGATAATGAGGAAGAGCAGGAAAGTGAACAAATGCTCAGAAGCAAGAAACTAGCAATAGATAAATGCTACCCGGTGTTACCACATGGGGGACAAGACTCAAAGGGAACAACTGAGAAAGATCCATTAATGTCCCATTTATTGAACTCACCACCCCCATATACATCAAGTGTTGTTGGACCCCCGAGACACATTGTTATACCGCGCCCTAGCGCACGAAAAGCAGCTCTTGCACAAGCACCAGCTCCTCTTCCGCTGGTTCCTACTTCTCCGGCGCAGCCTTCTCAAGGACCGCCGCCTTTGCTACATACTCCTTCTACTTCTACAACTTTGCCTACTGCTCCAACTATTCACTACGATACTACGTCTGCTACTGCCTTAACTTCCTCTGCTGTCGCCTCGACTTCCTCTTTACATCAGCCTGTCTTTTCTGGCGCATCTGCTTCGCCGCAAGCTTCTCCTTCTGTCAGACAGAGAGTGACAAGTACTGTCACTGGTCTGTTCTCGCCCTTATTTGGGTCACCTAAAACGACCCCTAAACCAGAACGAAGACAGTTGCGTAGTCAACTACCCGACTACGAGGAAAGAGGAGTACTGAATGAGTTAGCACGTAAATGGGTCACTGATACTGTAAGGTATGATCTCCAGTCTGTTATGGAAGTTTTCCGTCAGTGGGATCCAGCCACTCAAAGATACGTATTTGAGGAAATGTGTGTATACCTCTGGGAAGACGTACGAGACAATGACCCAAAACTCAGAATGCAGGAACTAGCCCGCATGCGATTCAAATTCTATGAAGGCATGATTATAGGCGCAGATGTTGAGAAAGCAATGGATTTGCTGTTATCTTATAGGAGCACAGGAAACAGCTCTAGGTCGTTTGATGAGGACGATGTGTCTGGTAGAAAAAGGGCACGACAGTACCCCATGAGAGAGGTTCCTCCAGTATGGAGGGAAGGCGATGCGAACACGCAACCGCCTGTTCCACCGCATTTCCAGCATGTATGGGTACATGTCCCCTGGAAAAGATCCGAAGTTTTAGCACTCAAACAGACACTACCCGATCCCCGTAAAAACCCAGCAGGATATTACAAGGAATTGTCACAAACCGCCAGCTCATGTATAATGAATTTAGCAGATATAGACATGTTGTTTGGGAATGTTGTTCCGCATCCTTTATGGAGTAAAATCCGTCATGCAGATCATGATCAAGAACTAGGTGACTCATGGGCTAATATTACTGCTACAGATGCCAGACAAGTTGGTGGTTCTAAACCCGAGCCTTTAATAGCAGATCTTCCCGGTAGGATTATCGCGTACATGAAAACGTTGATGCCTGAATTACGCGTAAATTGGGACAAACTATCTGCGTGCAAGCAAAAGAAAGATGAGAATGTGTCTGACTTTTTCACGAGGTTCGAGGAGACTTTCACTGACCACAGTGGTCAGGACATGGCTACCGAGGGTGGCCAAAGATTGTTCGTAGACAAATTTGTACATAATCTGCTTTCTGAACTATGCAATAAATTGAAAGATTCAGAGAGTGCTTGGGCTGTCTCCACGTCAGCACAGATTTTAGCCACAGCCCAGTACTATGAAAATAGACGCAAAGACGAGCTAGATAAGTCTGAGAAAAAGACTAAAGAACTAAAGACTAAAGTTCTTCTCCAGCAAGCGTATCCGCCTCGCACTCCTAGTCAGCCCAATTATCAGCAACCGCAGCAGTATTCGAGAAACGCGCAAGGGAACGAGTTTTCCCACCAGCGTTCTCCATATGGCCCGAATCAATGTGCATATTGCAAAGAAGAGGGTCATTTCAAAAGTAATTGCCAAGCTCTTGCACGACGTTTAAACGGTGCCTCCGGCGCAAGAGGTAGAGGTGTTCAACAGGCTCCTAGAGGTAGGGGCCGTGGAAACTTCCCCCAGAACACCAATTCCTTCCCGCCTCAGAATTCTATGAATAGCTTTGACCAACAGAATAATGCATCCTCCAGGTCAGCTCAGTACTATGCAGATGACTATTACGCAGAAAACGAGAATGAGGGTAATAGTTGCTAGGACAGCCATGGACAAAGAGAGGGAGTTGTTTCAGTTCCAGTAGATCAGAATGGACCTTATGTCGAGGTGATCACATCCGGAGTGTCGGAGCCATTTCTGCTGGATACTGGTGCTACAAAAAGTTTGATTATGCATTCAAAACTTCCTGGCACCTTTGTCCGGCGAAATGAACGTTTCAGTAGGTTTTTCTGGCGCCCCTGTTAGAAACCCGATCTCCAATCCCATGCCCCTTTCTGTTGGCCCATGCAAATTAGAAGCACCCCTCATTCTTACAACAGGTTGTGGCGAGAATTTGTTAGGTTTGGATTTGCTGAAGAGATTGTATGCGACTTTATACTGTTCTCCTTCGGGAGTACAACTCACCCTTGGTAAGAAAGTGATTTCCCCGATGTATTTGGCAAAGGAGAACATTCCGACTGAGTTGTCATCTCTTCCAGATGTACTTTGGGCGAAGGGTTCAAATGATGTAGGTCGTTTGGAGATAGCACCATATGTCATAACATTGAAAACTAATGTCAGGTTGCCACGCATTCCCCAATACAGAATGTCAAAAGAATGTGAAAAGGCTTTGCTAGAAATAGTCCACGATCTAATTGCGAAAGATGTCATTGAAGAAACTACAGGCAACATTTGTAACAGTCCTGTTTTGCCTGTCTTAAAGCGTACAGAACCTTCACAGCCCCCTGTGTACCGATTTGTGATTGATCTCAGGGAAGTGAATAAGATTGTTGTACCGCAGTTTCCAGTCGTCCCCGACATCACTGCCTTATTGACAATGGTTCCAGCCTCAGCCAATTGGTTTTCAGTGATCGACCTGAAGAATGCCTTCTTCAGCATCCCGATCGCCGAACAGAGCCGAGACATTTTCGGCTTCAATTTAGGAGGTCGAAGTTTCCGCTTCAGACGCGCTCCCCAGGGCTACTGCGAGAGTCCATCAATATTCAGTCAAGCTCTGAAAACGCAACTTGATACGATTACTCTACCTGGTGGCGCGACTCTGATTCAGTATGTAGACGATTTACTGATCGCTACAGATACTGAAGAGATTTGCAAGCAAGCCACGTTGTCCTTGTTGCGTCATTTATGTGACATGAAGCACAAGGTCTCGCTTTCCAAATTACAATTTTGCCGACAAGAAGTAACCTACTTAGGTCACATCTTATCGAAGGAGGGAAGGAGACTGACCCCAGAAAGAATACAGGCAATTGCAGAATTGAGTGTCCCAAGGACACAAAGAGAAGTGCGTGCCTTCTTGGGCATTACATCATACTGTAGACAATGGATACCGAATTTCTCACTGTTGGCCAAGCCCTTACTGGCATTAATGCGTAAAGACACACCCAATCCTTTGCCTTGGTCTAAAGATTGTCAGACGAGTTTCCATGAGTTGCGTGAGGCATTATGTTCGGCTCCTGTGTTGGGCAACCCCGACTACAGCAAGCCGTTTACACTATACGTCCATGAGAAGGAAGGATGCGCATTATCGGTCTTGACACAGCACTTTGGGGACAAACAACGCCCATGTGCATACTTCTCCGCGACTCTAGATCCCGTAGCTAAGGCATTACCGAGTTGCTTGAGGGCCACTGCCGCAGCGGCTGTCTGTATTCGACAGTCGGCTGGGTTAGTCATGAATAATACTCTGACTGTTATGGTCCCGCATGCAGTAGATATCCTACTGAACAGGACAAAAACACAGCACCTAACTAGTGCTCGACTGTCCAGCTACGAATTGACCCTGTTAGCAAGTCACATTCACATAAAAAGGTGTGATACACTCAACCCCGCTACGTTACTACCCATTCCACCTGTAGAGATGGATAAGGTCGACAAACATGATTGCTGCTTTAGGACAGAGGAAGAGACCAAAGGGAGAGTAGACTTAAAGGACACTCCCTTCCCTGAATGTAATGATAATTTATGGGTTGATGGTTCATGTTTCAAGTTGCCAAGTGGTGATACGACTGCAGCATATGCCGTGACAACATTACACACGATTGTAGAGACAGCTCGCATCCCCCACAATTCTGCACAAGCAGCAGAATTAGTCGCACTCACAAGAGCGTGCGTGTTGGCGAAAGGAAAACGAGTGAATGTGTACACTGATAGTCAGTACGCCTTTGGCGTCGCCCACAGTTTTGGAAGATTGTGGCGTGAACGTGGGTTCCTGACGTCGCATGGCGCAAAAGATACAACATGGCCAGCTAGTACACGACCTTCTCGAGTCACTGACCTTGCCCCTACAGGTTGCAATTGTAAAGTGCAGCCCGCATAGAAAGATCCGAGATGATGTTGGTCGAGGGAATGCATTTGCCGATGAGGTCGCGAAAGAGACTGCAAGGAACACAATGAGTCGGATGTATGTAGTAGGCCCTGCTAGATGGACCCCTGATGTGGGTATGTGCGAAGACACCATTGAAAGTATAAAGACTATACAAGCTGATGCCACCGAGAGAGAAGTGAATGAATGGAGAGAAAGCAAGGGTAGGTTAGACGCGAATGGTTGTTGGGTCGAACTGTCAGAACATCAGCGATGGTTGTTACCTGATGCTTATGTGCTCGCAGTGGTAACGATGGCACACATCAGCGTGAAAGGAATATGTAAGCTGTTGGCCCCAGTATGGCAGAATAGTGGTATCCCAAAATGTGCAGAGAATCTGGTCAGAAACTGTATGGTGTGTTTGAAACACAATCCCGGTAAGGGAACCCCAACCCCAGCTGGTCATTTCGCCCCTCCAACATACCCGTTTGAGGTCTTGCAACTCGATTTCATTCACATGGAGAGGTGCAATAACCTGAAATATGTCCTTGTCGTCGTTTGCGCTTTCTCCAGGTGGGTGGAAGCATACCCCCTTAAGAACAACACTGCCTTGTCAACTGCTAAAGCCCTTGTCAAGGAATTCTTCCCTAGATTCGGCATGCCTAGGATTGTCTGGAGTGATAACGGAAGTGAATTTGTGGGACGAGTGATGAAGAGAGTGTGTGAGTGTCTAGGCATCCGCCAAAAGTTCCATGCTGCAAATCATCCCCAATCGGCAGGATTAGTAGAGTGCTATAATGGCACTTTAAAATTGAAACTGGCCAAGATCCAAGCCAGCACAGGCCTCAAGTGGCCAGATGCCCTGCCTTTAGCACTCCTGTCTACCAGGATGATTGTCCACTCCAGATTAGGACTTAGCCCACACGAGATCGTGTTTGGGCGCCCAGCTAATATATGGGGAGTACCGAGGCCAAGAAAGCTCAATGAGATCGAGTACCCTGTACTATTTGACTATTTGCACGAATTGACAACTAAACTGCATACTTTACATCAACAGGTCCACAGCTCCTCTCCACCGGCGTCCGACGATCCAGGCCACGCCATCGAGCCCGGCTCCTGGATCCTGATTCGGAATTTCAGACGTACCAAGAACGAGGAGCATCGCTGGACCGGACCTTTCCAGGTTTTACTGTCTACCCGATCTGCAGTACGTGTCCACGGAAAAAACATTGGGTGCACGGCGCCCACTGCAAAAGGGTCCTGTTGCCCCTTCCATACGACCGATGGGTCCAGCAAGGAGTCGCTGACTCCGAGACTGAAGTCGTACCATGTTTTGTCCCCTTCAGCGATGCATGATTAAAAGGAACTGGTACTGACAAAGAGAGTGATTGTATTTTACAAGGATCTGTGCCCTAGTCGATGCAGTTGGACATTACAGAACCTGAAACATTGTTTGAAGATCACGCAGTGCCTGGAAAAGAACGATATAATCTGAGGCAAAAACCGAGGAACTAACTTAAACGAATTTGTGCGATTTTCCCCCCTCTTCCCATGAACTATTTTTTGATTCCACAGCTCTCTCGCCCAGGGAACTAGCTCATTTTTGATTTTCGAACCGCCATCCGGTTCTGCTGCTAAGGCCGCGGTTGAAGTCTGAGGAGTGCAGCCGGGGACGCCTAGGTCAACGGTTCTGGTCAGTCTGAGGGAATCACCCCGGACTGGACAGAGCGCACATCTTGGCAGAAGCAACCTCCCACCGCGGGCAGCAACCAGAGGATGAAGTTTCCAGGGGTTGAGAGACCTGCTAGACACGTGACCTTTGAAAAAAAAATATGTACTATAATGGCAAGAAGACGAACTCTAGTGTTAAGCATCTTAATGTTGTGTAGTATTATAATGTTTTTGACTGGCTTTGCTCTGTCCATCTTTCGAGTTCCATTCATACACAACACACAACTCGCACCTTCTCCCACTGATCCTACACACTCCTTTCACCCTCTACCTGAACACGAGTCTGCCAGAAGACTGGAATTCGCAAATAACTCCTTTGTCCAGCTCCTACACCAGCACCAGTCTATTATGAACACCTCGAACTGTTGGATATGCGGACTCATGCCACACACTGCAGATAAAGGCATCCCTTATTTTGTCCTGCCATTTAGTTATTTCGGTTCCCTGTGGGCTTTCCAGGCTATGTTCCTGTATTCCCTTGAACCCTACATTCGAGGGGAGAACTCAAACAATAAGGCACTAGTGGCAGGGATCCGAAATATGAATAGAGATATTGACACGGTTAGAGCAACTCCCAAGGATGAGTTTACCCCATACAGCAGGTGGAACATCACCAAGTATGGGATTTCCTTAAGTGAGAGCCAGAAATCAACGAAATCCTCTCCAGTCTGGATAGTACCCCACCGAGGTCACTTGTGTCTGCAAGGTATTGGCAGGGATCCCAAGGCACAGTTGGGGAAGAGCATATGCACGGAAACATATGTGTTTGCCTCCCGAACTTCCCCTCCATTCTTGGTGGCTAAAGGCACCTATTTCGTCTGCCATGACAAAACCTATACATGGTTGCCCCCTGACTTCTCGGGCACATGTTTCATCTCGTTTCTGCTGCCACCCACCTACACGGCCGGAGCAGATTACCATCGGACAAGGATAGTTAGGGGTGTCGTGAGTCAAGACGACACAGCGGGTCAGGAGTTTGGAGACTTCGCGAAGGGTTTTCTGCCATTTTGGGGGCCCATGGTGAACAGCAGGAACATTAGACAACTGACAAGAATAGTTGAATCCGCCGTGACTGAAACGGCCGGTGCCCTTAGCAACTTAACAGCTGAGCTTCAGTTGGATTGACTTATGACCCCTCAGAACCGGGTTGCCCTAGATGTCATACTTGCAGACCGTGGTGGTGTATGTAGAGTGATCCAATCTAGTTGCTGCATTTTCATCCCCGATAATGCTCCGACAGTGTACCAGGCCATCTCCAAATTACACAAAATATCTGATTCCCTTCACACAGAAAAAGGGGATTGGTCTCTGCTAGGGTGGTTCTGGGAACTGATCTCTGCCTGGGGATGGAAAACTCTGATCTTCATTGGGATGATCTTAGCCGTTCTGTTTATGTTCTGCCTGTTTGTGCAGTGCGCTCCTGCAATATGTGGCCTCTGCGCCACTTCATGTGTAAGGAAGCCTGTGTCAAGGGACGAATTGAGCAACAGAATGATGCTACAGCAGCATCTCCGTGAATTCATCAATACAGACTTGGACTCAGATTAGTGTGAGTTATTGCCTAATATGAGGGCAAAAGGAGGGTCTGTGGTACTGCAAATTTGGACCCCGCTGTTTTACAGATATCGAGGTCCAACACTCGTGTCATAAAACATCATCATACCATGACGAATTTGGTATCTACGAACCGGTAATGATCAGGATATTATCCCTATGTATTTGCGTCACGATTGAGTGATGCTAACACCCCTAAATCGTAGTTTCCGTCCCGAACCCTCGAACTCCATTTTGTAAACGGCATCCATCTTAGGACTTGCCCTCATATAAGTCAATTTATTAAAGCCGATCTGAAGGACACGTCCTCTGTAGCTGACTTCCCCATGACCTGGCCGAAGCTGCCTCCACTGCCTCCAGCCAAGCCTGCTCGGGCAGCTCCTCGCCCAGTGGCCGAGCAAGATATCATCAAGGCACAACATGTCATAAACCATTCACTACATACAGACTATGTTTTTCATACACACACACACCCGTCCATGATTCTTGTTTATGACCCGTTTTATGATGGGAGGGTGCTCGACCTTATTGGCATTTCATCGATGTCTGATGGGAGTTCTGGATTTGGCGGGGTAATCCATCACCAACTGGACATCTGAAATATGTGCTGACCAGCATGACTTCGCTCTTTGTATTGTTACAAAAATATGTGTATAGCCATATCATAAACTAAAGAATTCTTGCCTACAGCTATTATTTATGTATATAAGGAGAAGGCTGGTTCTGTAAAAACGAACAGTCTCCTGAGAACTTACGGCCCGTGTTGTCGTACTTCTAGGACGCATGTTACTTGGTTGCAGCCAATAAAACTCGATCATTGACTTCACCTAGAAGACTCTGTGTTTCTGTATGTCCAGAACAGGGAGAACTCAGAGGTATTTGGGTCTCTCAAGTCCCAGCTGCATTGTTGGGGCTGGAGAGAGGAGGCACAGGCTCCCAGTCTGCCTGGGAGCGCAAGTTGACAGCTCTCCAGCCAATCCTGACGCTGCTTTAATGCAGCATCTGGATTGGCCGTAGTCTGGGAGCCTGTGCCCAGAAGAAGAGTGTGGCACGGCAGGGCGGCGCGTTCAGATAAGTTATTTTTTATGTCCATGAATTCCCCCCCACCTCCGTCCTCCAATTCGCTCCACCACTTTGACAGGGGACGGGCCGCTGCTGCTCCCAAGGCACCACATAACACTGATCCAGCATACATAAACAATTGCATCTGCTCTCACAAAGCTTCCAGACACGTACGCTCATGTGGACTCCAACTTGCAAACATCCCACGCATACGAAAAACCTGATCCGGCGGTCGAGCCTCATCCTACATCGCTCCTGAAGGGTGGAACGACCCGCCGCTACACATAAGAGTCCGCTCACTTCTTGAATTTTACAAAAAGCTGAAGACCTGGCTTTTAGAGTAGTCACACTTCCCTAGACTTGTCCAGACTCACACCTGCTCTGCACCAGGATACCCTCCCGGGTGATAGTGCGCTCTGCAAATCTGCATAACATAACATGCTGTGCTATTGTATGGTATAAGCTATGTTAGACTACTGTGCTATAAACTGAGACCGCATATGTTAAACAATTATGAATTTTCATATCTTAAATGCTATGTTTCTATTTAGTATTTGTTTTGCTATGCTGTCGTACTGTAGGTAGTATGCTAAAGTACTGCACGACATGCTCCGCTTTTGTATGCTTGACGTGACACTGTGCTATGCTATTGTGTATGTTCAAGTATGTTAAATTGTGGTCTGTTCTAAACTTTGATTGTGGATGTTAAATGTTAAAATATCATGGGGCACATACTTTGCTTTCCTATCAATTATATTATGCTATGTTATGTTATAGTATGGTATGTCTTATGCTATGCCAAATAACATATGTTATACTATTGAATGTTATACGATTATACCAGTGGCTAACAAAAGCCCCCGCAGAGGTGGAGGGGGGACTTCCAGCACTGGCGGGTCTCTGGCCTGAGAGCTCCAGACTGAGCGGGGGGGGGGGGGGGGGACCCCCTCAAGTTTCGTTACGCCACTGGATTATACTGTTGCCTTGTGTGTATGTTGCGCAGGATGGTAACACACCAAAGCAGCACTGAAACGTCTCGAGGGTGCGGCGAGCAAACTGATATGGAACCTGCACTACCCCTTCTGGGGACTCAGCTCACCCCTGGCTCCGCAGCCCGCGTCTCTGAGACCTCTGTCAACTTTCCCGGACCCCGTCCTGCCCAAGAGCCTTCTTGACAGGCAGCCGCCGACCCAGCCCCCTCCGCAGTGCTGCACCGAAATAAATACACCTCCAGCCTCCTGCACCGGCTCTCTCTCTCTCCTAAACTTACTCCGGGGAGCGGCCCCACCAGATGGACCCGTGCTCTTAACACCAACTTCACCTGCTGGATTTTTCTACCGTAGCCACCGCAGAGAGGATTTAAAAGGGGGGCATCTTTTATTCCCCTCCCGCGGTCGCAGTGCTGAGGACAGCGGTGCTGGAGGCGACTGATTTCAAGGTCAGTGACTAGAATTAAAAGCTTGCACTGCACAACGATCAAACGCCGCATTGCTCCGGGGCTGCTCGCACTGCAAAGGCAGCCGGGTCGGTGCTGCGGCGCTGCTCTCGGCGCCACTTTCAAGGCTGAAAGCCTCGCTGTGTGCGCTTGTCACTTTTCTCCGGGAGGACTGCAAAGGAATGCAGAGAAATGCTGGGAGGTAGGAGTCTTGGGACGAAAAGAGCCATATATGGAACCATTTGTTGCTGAAAAACTGCGACGAACTCTCATTGTTCAACGTGAGTGCCTAGAAGGGGTGCTGCTGCAGTGTGGGCGCGTTCTATTGCACAGTGACTGGTGCAGGACAGCACTGCACTACAATGCTTTCTTGAGAAAGTCACAAGTGTGCTGTGAAACCAGCCTTGAATAGGGTGTTTCATAAATACAAGGAGCATTGTTTCTTTCTATGCACTGATCTTGTCTATGCAGCTTCTGTGGTGGCCGCAGCTACATATAGAATACAAAACTGATTGACGCATAAACATACAAACTGATGGTCCATTTCAGTGCCTGTGCAATGGACCAGGGCTATGAGGGTCGGCCAGTGACATGTCCCGTGTATCTCTGGAGGTGCACACAGTACGAGTTGTTTTACACCCCAGTCACATTTTACAGCAGCCGGTGTGCATAGGTTTTTGCATAAATAAGTCCCCGCGCGCGTCCACGTATTCTGCGGGCACCGTGCGTACAGTAGGGTAACAGATAAACGCCGAGGCGTCTACGCTCTGCGCTATCACATTGCACTGCAGCTGCAGCCGGGGCCATTACTGGGCTAAAATTGGAAAGAGATGCAGCGGGGGGCAGCTGACGAAGCTTTTCTCTGGGAGCAGCAGCGCAGGCCAGGCATTCCCCTGGAAGCACCACGCCCCGCCCCCACCCGGGCCTAATCAATAACTGCGTTGACCTGCTGGGAGACTGCTGTGATAGGGGCGCTCGCCACCCCACATACACGTGCCCTTGACCATATATACACCGACCCCACTGGCCGAATGGGTCCCTAGAAATAAGGGGCTTCTGTATTGCTCATAACATTTCATCAAATACGGAAGGATGAAATGTGGAGTCAGCCTCGCTAGGATTTAAACTGTATCTCCATGTTTGATTGCTTTAATGTGTACGTTTCGTTCTTGTAATGTTGAGCATGTATGTTGCCTCCACAATAAACTGCATTGTCGACTGGTATTTAAATGTAGCTATAAGTCGACTCAAAGGCACTCATTTTGTCGACACCAGAATAATGAATGCTGAGGCTGTCTCAAAGCATTGCGAACCTGATGTATACACTTGACTAGTCTAATGCATATCTTTCATTTATATACCATTCACTGTTTAAATGTCACATATTGAACACGGAAATGCCTCTGAGACCATCAATAACTAATGTTATTAACACCCAGTACATTGACACTTATTTTGTCAACTTAGAAGTATGGGAAGTCAGATTTGTGGGTATTCGAACTCAGCCATACATTCGATTTATAGAATATATATGTTTCAATGTTAAAAACCAATACGTTTTTTCTTAAAGGACTAGTTGAACATGCTTTTCTGTATAACTGTTGCAGCAATATTTTTGACATATTCCTACTGAAAAAAAAATCTGTCATTGAAGAACAACACTGCTGTCTGCAATCACCTTATCCAGGCCAATATTCTGTTTAATTTCATCTAAACACAGGTGCGGCCTTGTCAATTTAGAGGAAATACTAGAAAATAGAGGACGATGCCTCAACTCAAAAGGACATTTTTCTGTCACTAAACCTTCAACAAAATAATGGCAGAAAATATATACAGTCTTTTTTAAGTTATTAAGAGTTTCTATTGTTAAACCTGATGTTTCGAGGAATAATGCTTTCTTGTTCTGTGAAAAAAAGTTTCCAAAATATAAGAAAGAGCGACTGAATTTCCTTCACAATAATTCCATGAGATACATATTTGGATTTGTTTGACTGGGTGAATTGGAGCCAATAAACAGACATGACTGCCACACAATGACGCACTTGCTAACATAAAATAGCAGTTGAAACTCAGACAGATAGGTGAGATATGTAAGAAGAGGGCACATTCCATTGCTTGTTGAATACTTTAATGAGCAGGATTTAAAAATGGCCGCCCCTGCTGTGGTATTGTTCTGTGCAAGTGGTGTGGTGGGGCATAGGCCGTTCGAGGCATAGGTCAAAACAATGAGAGATACCCTTCATACCAAGGGGACAGGGTTCCACAAACCCAAAAACAAGAACTTTCCCCAGGGTAAAAAACGAAGGGCCTTATTTATGAGAAGTGTTGCATCGCTGCGTGAAAACAGCGATGAAACACTTTTCAGTGCTCCCTACTTGCGACACCATTGATGTGCCGTATTTACTGTACAGCCCTCCATGTCGCAAGGATTACAGATCCGTCAGTATCCCTGACGTATCTGTACGTGCAAATGTGGCGCCTGTCAGAAAACAGACGCAACTCCAGCAATTTGTCCTTTCAGATGGTGCAAGACCCAGGTGAAAGAGCCTGTGTCAGTCTTCCGCCTGCTGTGAGGCAGGCGGATTTGACAGTGGCGTCCTAGATGTGTTGCAGTGAAATTTCATAGATTTCATTGCAACACTTCTACGAGCCTTTGTTCGAGGGGGAATGCCTACCCTGCAGACATTAAACCTGGTGCAAGTATAATGTGGCGCAGGGCTTTACAAAGTGACACATCTTCCTAGATGCTTCACTTTGTAAATATGGCACAACATGGCACATTTATTACGTTGCTGCAGCATCACAAAAAATTAAGCAACAGTGGCTCAAAGGGCTCATAGATCAGCCTCTAAATTTACAAGCAATCACTTACTCATCAATCATAACAATATATCTAATCCTACAAAATCAAATATCACGAAAGTTTGAGAAAATATATTCGGCTTTAATAATCTTCTTTAAAAATGCATGCATTTAAAATTTTATATACATAGAAACCCAAATACAAAAACAACCTTCACACAATAAATGAGAGAATTTCCAAGACAATCCTGTTCGTCCTTTGCAATAGGCCACTCCTACTTCTTACGTCACTGGACCTCTATGAGTACATTCAATGACATATAGGTGTCATCCCTACACTGTAGCTCGTGCTTTCAAATTCAATCAAAATTGAGTGGGAGTGCGCCTGTTGCAAAAGTCAGCTCTTCTCTTAGAAATTCTCCCTTTCTTTTGAATATGTTATGTTTCTATGATTGTGTTTTTTTATGTCTTTAACATTTTAACCTGTTTACCACGGCGGCAATTCCGCCGCGGTACGGGTGTTCTATTGTGCGGGCGGGGCCGTGCGGCCAACGGAAGTGCGCAGCACTACCGAGGTTGTGCTCGCGGCGGCCGTTGGCCGACGGGCGCACTTAAGGGGTTAAAGAAGATTATTAAAGTTGTTTATAGTTTTTTTCAAACTTCCGTGGCATTTGATTGTGTTAGATTACATACATTGTTGTGATTGATAGGCGAGTGATTGCTCGTAAATTTTGTTTTTTTATCCGGGAGAAGGTTTTTGGTGTTCCTTTGGGAACATAAACACATTGGTTTGTGCAGGCCTGGCATTGTGCCCCTGCACATTATGAGTGCGTGTGTGCATCTAGCACATGGATCACAGCCCCCGCCAGCATAGGTGCCAACTGGCCACATGTCCTGTTGGTCACCTACAGCTGATCCTGACTTTATAACCCAAAATACTTTGCACTCTGGGAATGGTAGGCCCATAATTATCAAGGGGAAATGTGAAACTATACGACCCAGGCCATCCCACAAAGCTACAACTTGTTGAGGGTGAGGGTGATGGCATGCAGCCAGTTGGCAACTCTTCAGAGACGCTTCTCCACAGCGCCCTGGGTAAAAGGCATGGCATACAGGCTTTGACGGCACCGCTACAGTACAGTCGAAGATGAGGAGTTCGAGTGAGGGGGGTAGTGTAAGACTTTTAGGACTCTTTTGGGCTTAAGAAAAACTCATCTACTGCAAGCCAAAAATGTCATCTGAAACCCCCACCAAAGTGAATTAACCAGTGTGGCATCTGGCCTCAGACAGCTGGCCAGAATAGCATGCATAGAATTGCATTGCTAACTTAGCTTTCAGAATGTGCCAGCACTGGGAGATGGTAGGTGGAAAGCATTTTATGTTTGATACTTGGTATGCAAGTGCCAATACGCGGGGCATTCTTGCCCAGAGAGGCACCAACCGGAAATTTGCAGCCTTAAGGTGAAGCAGACTTTAGGGCACCTCCTTTCAAAATAGAAAACAATGTTAAAAAAAATTAGACTGAAGCAACGGAAAAGGAAGCAAGATGCACTGTAGAGGTGGGCTGCGGTACCCACACCGGCTTAGGTTCAGGATCACACTCATGTTTATTAATATACAGCGACTGCTGGTTTTTGTATTTTTATTTTTGGCCTTCCTTATTTTTGGATCTCTGCTAAGAGTGGTTTTCCCTGAAGGAGTCTCACTCACTGTAAGCTTTTGATAAGATGGCTTTGAGCTATCAAGTCCATCACCCACATTTTAAAATAAGGTCCACAGTTGCGCTTCTTTATTAAGGGGCTCTGTCCTGGTTACACACAAACATACTTATGCAGGATGAGTGAGGAGGACTGTTGCCTGACTGCACCTTATATCTGTGCGCAGGTAGCTCAGTCACAGATGAGGCCCAAAATAAATTGGTTATGGTCTGCATAGGCCTTAATGTTCAATTGGGAATCCAAAACAAATGTCAGCTTTCTGACTGAAGTGTAAGCCTGTAGTGTTGACAACATTTCTAATTTTGGTAGAAGATGTTCAAAATATGACTTTGGACTGTAGAAAAGTCACTGATGTGTCTACAACGCATATTCAGTGGCTGTTTATCCCATTTGCAACCATTTTTAGGTCTCGCCTAGGCAGCCCTTGCGCTGTATCCTCGAGACATGCTGTATTCAGGATATGTTGTAAATGAATAGGGGGCTGGGCCTATAACTACACCCAAACTAGGCCTCAACACATTTTTTAACAAAAAGTGTGTTTGGGTGTGAAAATTGCATCAACAATAAATGAATGAAAAAAACCACTTTCTCAACTAAGGTGGCTTTGGTGATTTATTACACCATCACTATAAAGTTACATTTTCTTGAGTAGTTTAGAAGGGTACCCTTTCTCCTGGAGTTTCTTGGTAAGCATCCCGGTGTGAAGTTCATAATTCTCCTTGGTTGTACAGTTACGAAGCACACGCAAAAACTGGCAATAAGGCAGATTATCCCTTAGACTTTTGGGGTGAAACCTTTTGTAGTGTAATGCTGTGTTTTGGTCGGTTGGTTTAGTGTACAATGTAGTGCTCAGGCCCATATCTGTCGGTCATACCTCCACGTCCAAAAATTTGAGACTTGTTTGACTGTGCGCTAGGCTGAATTGAATGTCAGGATTCCTATCACTCAGCCAGCAGTGGAACTTAAGGAGGTCCTATTCCCTCCCAGTCCAAATGCACAAAATGTCATCAATGTATCTGTGCCATTGTGCGATGTGATTTCCAAATGGGTTATTATTATAGATGTGTCTTTCTTCGTACCTGGACATGTAAAGAATAGTATTGGCAGGCGTTAGATGTTGACCACAAAAAAATGTTTTGCCGCCATGTTGCTTATCTCAAATGAAAGACTGGGCCTTTCTTGTATTGTCATCCCATTCTGGTTCTTGCATAGTTGTCTAATGTTTCACAGTTAGTAATGTGTTGTTAAATTATCACATCTGTTTGTGTGACATAACTCAATATGTTGATTATCCGTTTTCAAAAAGGTAACTGAATAGTGATGGTGTAATAAATCACCAAAACCACCTTAGTTGAGAAAGTGTTTTTTTCATTCATTTATTGTTGATGCAATTAGCACACCCAAACACTCTTTTTGTAAAAAAAAAAAAAAAATATTCAGGATATGGGCATAAAGTTCTGCCTACTTTCCAACCATCTTTTTAATTGGCTCCTGTCCCAGTCCTTTGTTAATGATGGCTTTTCATTGGTCAATAGGCTTAGTAGTCGCTCCTTAGTACCGCCTCATCTCTAACCTCCCATGAGGACATCCTCTGTTACATGTGTTGTTACACCCTACGTTTTAATTACAGCCTCAAGGCACTATTTTCTTAAAAGGCTTCAGCCAGGACCCACACTTGGTACTAAGCTAGGCTGGCATTGGTTACTTCAGTCACTGGAACATCTCACATTTATATGAGACCATCTATAAATTTCCCTTCATCAGCTCCACACAGAGTACAACCTAATCCGAAATTAATGTAACAATTATTTTGTCACATTTCAAAGCTACTAATTGAATATATAGGCATATCTATTTGAATGTACTCGTAGTACTGTCTTGCATCTAGTGCATTATGGGTAGGGTGGATTTACCATATCTTCTGCAGGGTGCAGTACAATATGTGACCAAAGGAGGTCCCCTTTTAGCCACATATGGTACTGCACCCGGCAACATGGCTAGGTAAAAAACAACTTATAATGCCAATAACTCCAACTTTGTAGACATGCAGTGCTGGTGCCTTGCAGTTTAGGGACGTCTAGGAGCAGCTTGCGGTACTGCACCTAGACATGCAGTGCTGGTGCCTAGCTCACTAGAGACCTCTAGAAGCAGCTTGCGGTATTGCGCAGAGATATGCAGTGCTGGTGCCTTGCTCACTAGAGACCTCTAGAAGCAGCTTGCGGTATTGCGCAGAGATATGCAGTGCTGGTGCCTTGCTTACTAGCGACCTCTAGTAGCAGCTTCTGGTACTGCACTTAGACATGCAGTGCTGGTGCCTTGTTCACTAGGTACTTCTAGGAGCAGCTTGCGTTACTGCTCTGAGACATAAAATGCTGGTTCCTGGCTCACTATGCAATCATTTGCAATGCACTAAGTCTTGCATTACTGAAAGTATGAGCTATTGGCATTTCATTTTTATTTGCAATGCCAAAACCTCAAACCCTCGGTAATGCCAGACCTATTGCATTGCAAAGGCTTGTTTATATTTGGACTTTTGACATTTATTTCTGAGCCAGTCTTAATGTGATTCATGCTTTGTATCATGCTAGGGTATGTTAATTACTTTGCCAGCTGAGTCTTGTTTAAAGACCCCCCCATGAACAATAGGCCCATTAATCTTCTACTTGAGTGGTAGAGGGTATGGTGGAAATCTGTGTAAGGTGAGTGTATGCCTCTCTCTGACAAGCCTGGGGATATTGTTCTCACATAGAGGATGAGAAGGCAGGCAGAACTCTGGTACCACTCACACCAGGAGTTGGGTTTCAAACCTTGGAGGGAAAGGCCAGTTTTTGTTGGGAGGAGAAATAATCTTAGGAGAGGTCTTTCTAAGCAGTAGTTGAAATTTCCATCTTAAAAATTCTTTCCATGTTGTGCAAGGGGGTTGGGCAGCCTGTGGGCTGCTGCTAGTAAATATCACTTAGAGGTAGGGGGTGATGTGTCATCTGTGGATTTGGTGAAGGCGCCCGCTTTTTATAACTCTTCAACCTGTACAATGGAAGAGACTTTGAAGAGAGTGGAAGCTGAGAAGAGGAAATGAAACAGACTC